>NW_024367596.1:5837353-6535681 GCF_014805655.1 Passer montanus
TTCTCATAAAAACTCATTGGAATAAAGCAGAAATTGTTTGGGTTAGAAGTCAAGGAAAAAATATTACCTCAATATAAATACTGTCACAAGAATATGGTACATTTGTGACAATGTCTGTCCTCATTAAACTCTCTGCTACAGATATAAATTGTCATAGAAATATGAAATATCATGTTCTTCCCTTTATAAAACAATCTGTTAATAGATTGAGATATTAACTTACTATAATAAACTATTTTAATGATTCTTTTTCCTAGGTTCCGTGTGGCTTGTGTGGGAAAGACAAATCTCTTATGCCCCAGTCCTGCTCATTAGAATTTAATCTAAGGGAAAGAGCTCAAATTAGTTTCTTTTAAGTGAATGCATATTTGTGGAATAAAATTCCAAAGCCATACATCCCTCACACTTGGAGATTAAGGAAGTGCTTACCTGCACTTATCCATTTCTATGCTTAAAATTGTAATGTTCAGGCACTTAAGGCTCCAGGCTTAAATGGAACCAGGGCTCATATCCTGTTGCTCTTCAGTCTCAAGTAAAGCAACTTGAAATGTTTTGTTTGAAAATCTTCTGCACAAAATATATCTGTGAGCCACAGTGTAAATTATGTTAAATTTTTTCATAATGTAAATAAGTACACTTGACATGACAGCCATTGTTTCAAAATGCAAATTCAAAGTAGACACTAGCTCTAAATAGCAGGTTAGCTCCCATTGAAATTTTGTTCTGATATTACCAACAATTTTTTTCTATGTCTTTTTAATATTAAAAAACTTTTCTTTTACATTCTAGGAGAACTAATTTCAATATATTAGCAACTCTTAGGGTGGAAGCTGAAGAAAGTTGAATTCTTTCAATGTATTCTGCAGTGAAACCAGCAGAATTCCAGATTATATTTTACAGCCATTCAAAAAGCCCAATTGCTGTAAAAACAGAACAAAACACATGAATGTGATGTGCATGTGCTCAAAGGTAACAGGACAGCATAAAACTCACTACAATTCCATGGAACACGTTCCAAAACCTCATGGAGCAGGACTTGAAGCTCATCTGCACAAATATTAGTCCTTTTTTTTAAATGGAACTTAAATGGACCTTAAATTTAAGTCAGAATACCCATGTTCTAATTGAATTACAGGCCACTTTATTCTCTATGTGGAGTCTTTCAAAACACTGACTGCTAATTGCCCCCACTCTCCAAGAGCCCAAATAGCTCAATTTTACCCTTCTGTAAAGGAGACTTAAGAACAGGCAACAGTGCAAAGAACTGAATTACTGAACTTGATTGTGATTTGAGTTTAGTCCTCCTTAAATAGTTGAAATTCCTCACTCAGCTGAAAAATGATTCTCTGAAATGATCTTGCTGCACTAAAAATGACTAAACAGATATTTAGCTCGTAGAAATTTAAAAGAATTATGTCAGTTCACCACTGTAAAGTCCCATCACTATCACGGAAGCCCTTGACAGATTGCCCTCAGCAGTGTTTAACAAGGAAGCAGTCAGAAATCAATGATAGAACCAAAAAAAGTTGAGGCAATTTATGTGACAATACTGAGAAATGCCATATAATGCATGTAAGGGCTATCAGTCATCATTTACTAAATGCAACAGAAGAGACATTGGGTGTTGCTTTTTTCACATACAGAAATCATAGAGGAATAGGAGGAGCCATTTATACATGCTCAGAGTACAAAAGTTTAAGGTCACTAGCTTTTCCTTTGTAGCAATCTTCTGTTAAGTCTAAATGAGGATTTGTAATTGTAAGCTTGGATAAAGTCAACATTTACCATTAAGATTACAGAGAGTTACTGCTGTATTTTGGATTAGGCTGTCATGCAAGCTATGTCAGAGCAGTTTTTTTAAAGGATGATTATCACCTAGACTTATCTGGACTTATCACCCCTGCACAATTAAGATTTAAAAGCCAAATCACAAAAGCCAAGACGAAGGAGTCAAAAACAGCCCTGAAATGTTTCTGATAGCTAATCCTTTGCATTGCTCTCACTCAAATACCTGCTATCACTTTATGCCTTTCCACTTCTGAATGCAGTGAGGAAATTTAACTCAGTGCCATATACAGTGAGGATCTGCAGTACACAGAGCACAGCCTGCCTGAATATCATTCCTTTTGTCCCATCCCTTTGTCTGAGGAGTCAGCTCCCTCAGCTGGTGCAAGAGCTCTGGACAGCACAGCCCATTTCATGCAGAGAGAGGCCGGGAGGTCAGGGGGTTAACATCTGCTGTAAATACCACAGGGCTTCTTGGCCTGAATGGCAGAATGAGATTGCTTGATGTTTCTACACTGCACAGGCTGTGTCACCCTCTGCCTTACTGCATGACACAACTCAGAGCACAGGGTCAGGCACACAGAAGGAATAATGCACTTGCATTTTCTCACAGAAGCACTCTGTGGAAGCCTGCACATAGAAGTAACAAGTATTCCAAACCAGCAGAATCTTAAAGCACACTGAGTGCCAATTCTTATTCAGCTCTTCAGTCAGGTCTGAATTGTACACAAAGATAGAGATTTTATGAAGGTGTGTATATAAATATATATATACACAGATATATATATAAAATCTAAAGCAACAGACTGCAAAAAAGTGCACCAAAAGATCAATTTTTGATTTGGGTATTGAGGTCACAGCCTGCTCCAATTCCATTAAAGGATGTTTTTTTTTTACTGAGTTCAGTGGAGCAAGGGGAGGACAAACACTTCCTGCTAAATGGATGTTCACAGGGCAGCCTTGGCAGCTCTTTGAACAGTGACTGGAGAGCAGCAGATCTCTGAAAGGCTCTGACCTCCCCCGCAAGCAGCTGTCAGCACAGCAACACTTGAAAGCTTTTTCATATGCTTTTCTCACATATTTGGCAAATGTGATATAGGAAGCCCACTTTAATGCTCCCCATACGTGGGGTTTTATTCAGAGTGTTGATCTAAACAGAAAAGGAGAGATGCTTGCTGGAAATAGTTGAAGGTTTAAATTATTCTGATTAATCACTAGTTGCCTATCCATCAATTTTGAAAATAAAAGAGAAAAACAAAAAGAGAAAGTTGCAACACTGAAGTTGGAAGGACAAGGAGTAGTAAATGTAAGAGATAATGTTCAAGAACAGGCTGGGTGGGGGCATGGGCATTAGAATGAGATTATCCATAAGGTTCCTTCCAATTCAAGTCTATCTATCTATGATTCTGTGATTCTATGGCAATCTTGCTCCTGAAGAGGATATCAGAACCAGACAACATCATCTAGAGCAGTGTGAAGATAGACTGTGTAATATCAATTAACTCAGGTTAGACTTTGGTCTCACATTGAGATATCATTTTAAATCATCTCAGTTGTATCTTATAGCCTCAGAATTATGGTTATACAGAACCAGTGAAAAGCTGAAGATTGTCGTTGCCAAAGTTAAATTGTACCTAACTATTAATAACATATCACCTATTCTGTGTCTACATTATATTAGTTACAAAAGCATCCTCCTCCACTTAAGACATTAAATTTTTGTGATATAATGCTACTTCTTACCCGTGGGCATGGTGGATTTTTTAAAATATTGTGTCTAATGGGTGAGCACAGAGTAAAGTGTACCATGAACATGACAGATGCCAACTCTGTGTGCTACCCAACCATTCTGTGATCTCTCACCACACCTGCACAGTACCTGCACTGTCCAAAAACTGAGACCTCACTTTCAAAACATTTAAAGAGCCTCGGATATGAGAAGAGACAACAGAGCAAGTTGTATTGTTGTGTAGAATTAAATACAGGGACCATGTTGAAAGAGTCTACCAATTCCACAAAATGTCCCCAAAAGGCAGTGAGAGGATAAATCACTGCAACAGCCTTTAAAAATTCATCAGTCTTTCTTTTTGCACAAGACTACATAAACACATACACTAATTTAGACACCATAGCAGGAGAATTTTCCAAGTATTAGTCCAAGAGATGTAAATTGTGTATGCACCAATAACAGTGGATGCTTTCTGAAACCAGACTCTTTTGTGACGTGCTAATCCACTAAATCATTTTATACATGCCACAAAAGCAATTTCCCAATTATTCTAGGCATCTTGTTAACTGCATGAGGTGTGAATGAATTTTAAATAAAGTCTAAGTCCTCACTTTGAAGCTGGATATTAAATAGTATTAAATGTCTCATTCCACATGCTGAAGGAGCAGAAAGGAATGTTTGTAGGAAGATAAGTATGTATCAAACTGATCTTTTAATTCTTCTAGGAATTCATTGCATTACTATTGTCATGAAGAGCTATACAGAGCAGTAGGTAGAATTTTTAAATGCAGAGAGTAATAAATTCTGAATTACCCTGTTAGAAACAGCAAATGAAATATGGTCTGGTTGAATACCTAAAAGGAAGTTTCTCAACCCAGCTTTTCCCTCTTTAATTGTGTCATCCAGCTTATTTACATCAGATCCCTATTTTCATCTACTTTTACAGAAACAAGCATTAGAATTCCACAGATAAAATGGATCACTTTCTGTAATTCATCAAAGGGATGAAGGCTCTACTTTTAATGGTAAGACCCTTGGGAGATTGCAGTGAAAAGCATTCCATCATAATTTTTAACAAAAAATTTCTTTGAAGTACAGTGAGTAAATATTTAGGCAGCTCAGTAGATAGGACTGTAGTTTCATTCCTTCATATTTCCTAACATGAATCCTACCAATATAATTTTCAGTTCAAATTGACTTGCAGAATCTACAAATGCTTTATGTTATTTAACTTGTAAAAACACTCTCTTTTTCTATTTGAGCACATAATAACAGTTATTGGATTAGAGCAATGTCACAAACTTAATTTGATATTTTTAGAGGGAAGACAGACAACTTTATAAGGATCTCTGAAAAATGAAGATTCTGCTTTAATAGAGGACTGTAGAGTTTGATGTAGTATTTTAATAAAGACTAGTATTGTGGCAGCTGAGGGAGACAATCATTAAGCCATGACTCTGTTGTTATGCATAACTTTTGTGTGAGAGTGAAAAAATCCAACCACCACAAATAAAAACAACCCAGAGCAAACATTTCACTCTTTGGTTCCATTGCTCTGCTGTAACAGGGCTGTGGGTTGGGTTTGAGATGGAAAACTCGTGTGTGTGATTCACACCCTGCTCTCCACTTGACTCTCCCAGTGCATTTTCCCACGACACTGACTGCAATTATTCAACACTGCCATGACTGTCTTGGGATCTCACCTGCAAAATTGGGTGTGACAAAGAACATCTATCTAATTTACTGCCTTGTAACCAATAGAAATATGAAGCTAAGACTCCTGTGGACCAGCAGCATGGGGATACTATGATTTAGCCTAACTTTGCTTTCAATATTTTCACTTTTTACAGAATGTAATTACATGAAAGAAGAATGAAAACAAATATTGATTAAGAAATTCATAGGAGAAAATTTTTTTCTAGGAAAAATCAAAGAAAAAGTAACAATATTTGAAGTAATAAAAAAGTTGCAGATATAAATTAGAAGAAAATATCAACTTTCTTCATAACTGCATATGAACAAGACCAAAAAGAGACCAGAAAAACTGAGTGACAGTTCAACTGCTATAAGATACAATCCCATAGCTGAAAACAAAGTTTTAATTTTTTATGATTTTTACTTTTTAGTCACATTTAGTCATTTTGAATTAATGAAACAAGTAATGATCTTAAGCTACAGAGGAAACTGAATATACTCAGTAAAATTAGAAGGAAGCTTGAAGCATCCTTTTTGCCTGAGGCAACAGAAATGATGGATGATAGTCTGAGGAATACTTTTTGCTTTCTGGACTACTAAATAAGTAATCTCATTAATCTTCTTGAAACTTTTACCTTTTACTTCTGTAGCCATAGACACATAAAACCTGAGAATTTTTGGATGTTTTTTCCTTGAACTTTTGGTATTGAATAACATCAGTTGGATGCCATGGGTGTTAAGACACTTGCAAAGGGTCTATGAAATGTTCGTTTGCTACTTCAACAAACAGTTCTAGTGCACAGTAAGAGGATAACAACACAGTACTTAACACAAACAATACCTATTCTATAGAAAAAAACACTTTGAGATGGAACACTTCCAGTTCTGGATTGAGCTTTACTAAATATTCTGAAGTCAGTGAACCAACGAAAAACATCTGTCATGACAGAATAAAGCAGGAAACAGGGCAGGGTGAACTCAGCTGTTATCCACATTTTGTGGAATCAACACTGAGCAGGCCAAGGCAACCATTACTTCTAGTGAGCACTTTTATTCTGAAATTTAGTATTTCTAGAAATTAGAAGAACTCAATCTTGAAGTCCACCAAAGAAAAATACTTGGTTTAACCATTCAAGCCATCAGCTGAATTCCACTCCTGAAAGTCAGGTACAGCTTCCCTGCACAAATAAGCTCACAAGCCATGAATCTTTACAATGATTTATATTCTAAAACACAAACCAAATCTGATAGACACAAGTAACTTCACCAAATGGGTTCAGCCAAGATATCAAACAGATCCTTTTAATTAGGAAGGAGGGAAATGTCAACTACACCTTGAAGCACAGTAGAAGCCCCACCGTGAAGATATATTATTGAGGGCCTTTGGCAGCAGCAGTGATGGGCTGCACAGAAGCCCACAGATTTTTACATTCACAGTCCCAGCTGCCTACCTGTACAGTAATCAGAGCAGATAGATAATGTGCCACGTTCAGGTTTTTTAATAAACATATCAAACATTCAACGTCCTGTTCACAGATGTACTATAATAAAATGTCTTTGCTGTGATTTGAAGTTATGCTGCCTCAAAAACAGTTTTTGCTTTAGAGAAAGAATTCCACTGCTACACACGCACACACACACCTTAGCCATGAGTTATTTTTGCACCTTACCTACGTAACTCTAGAGGAAGAATTTCAGCCACAAGACTTCAGCCATAATATAATGATAAGTGCTGGGAGGTCCTGTGTGATTGAAGGCAGTTTTCCTTAGAACATCCTTTTTGCACATGCATTCATGGTTTTCAGAGACCTTACAGAACTTTTAGTAGATTTTTTTATACCTCTAATTCTCTCACAGAAAACTGTGCTGGAATTCACTGAGCTTCAACAGTGTTCTTCACTTTACACACGCGCACACACACTGTGAGCAGCACTCTCAACGTGAGAAAACAAGAGCAGGGGGAAATATTCTCAACAAATTAAGTCTGAGGCAAATACTTGAGTCTGAAGAAAACATTGAGGGTGGTGAGGCACTGGAACAGGTTGCTCAGAGAAGCTGTGGATGTCTCATCCCTGGAAGTGTGGTCTAGTGAAAGACATCCCTGCCCACAGCACAGGGGCTGGATTACAATGATGTTTAGGTTCCCTTTGAACCCAGATCATTCTGTCATTCTATTATTTAATCTGGAATTAACTGGAAGGGTCAAATTAAATCCTACAAACATTTTTATCTCAAAATTCAACATGTCTTTGCAAACAGGTTTTGCACAAATCCAGTGAGGATGTGAGATGTGGGCTTGGCCACAAAAAAGCAGAAACCCTCACAAGCATGAGGGCAGATGGGGTCCCTGACACACACATATGTAAAGATTCTAAACAGATATTTAGGGCTTCTGCTTCCCTTTTGGCAGCACTGACAGTGGAGAGACACTCTCTAAAGCCAGATGTTTCCAGCATATTTCATCAGAAACACAGGTTTCCTTAGCAACGTGCCCCAAAACATCCAGGAATCCTTCACTCCTTGTCCTTGGTAAAGCATCTTGGTAACATGGAAATACAGAGGCCATCAAACACCCATGTCCCTTTTATGTAGCAGTACCTTGGAAGTTGGAGGTTTTGGGGTTGTTTCTTAAATACAAAATAATTGGATTATTAGCTAATTGAGCAATATGTGCTCAAAAGAAATCCAGCACAAAATATCTGATTTCTGTCATCTTCCTGGCAAAAAAGTGATTGCAGAGTGCGAGTTATGGTCACAGGTCTCAAAAATCTCTCTGCATTAAGCACTGTTCAGAAAGCCCAAGTAATTCAGACCACCTGCATAATGAAGTAATACATCCATGATTAAAAAATACCCAAGTTTAAAGAAAGGCATAGCTACAGCAGACTCTTTAAAGTCAGTGACTCATTGAATTTAACAGCCACTTTTGCCTCAGTGCTGTCTTTGATAAACAGATATTCTTGCCTTTCCTGATAGCTGATACATGCCCAGGTTTGGGGTGAAATGTGCAATATGTATGTATGCACATAATTAAATAGAATGTAATACTTCTGCTGCTCATACTCCCAGGCATGTCAGCAACAATATATAATTCCAAAACTAAATATGACAGGTTGAGGAATAGATACTTATTGGCCCAAATGGTAGAAATACCTGTGCAGAAAATTATTTGAGTCATGACTGACTGTCAGAACACAACAAAAATATCCCACAGATACCAATCCACATGCAAATTTTATATTTTTTCTTCAAGCAGGGTTGTTGGGGTACAGTGATGACCAATCTTACTTGCTTTAATGGCTTCAAGTGCAGATGATTTCCCTGCACTTACATAGAAGACTGCTCTATTACAGCAAGTACCAATGTCCTGTTTGAAAACACTACAGAATTTGGGAGGACAGCAGAGCACCTCTCAGACATGAAGAAATATGGAATATAGAGAAAAATGAGGGAATTTCCTGTCCCCTCCTATTTTGCAAATCCATTGTGTGGATTTTTAAAATTACATTTTAAGGGGACTTGTTGCTGGTCTGTTGCAGATGAGCATCTGTGGATAAACCCAGCACTGAAAGCATGGGCAGGTGAAGGAGAAAATCCCAAATTTACCTAACACATAAATCCACCTGCCAACTGATCCTCAACTGAATTGAAAAAGGAAGTGATTTTGTGAGGTAAGAAAAGCAGCAAAGAGTTGAAATCTTCATCATC
Source organism: Passer montanus (assembly GCF_014805655.1). Lineage (NCBI taxonomy): Eukaryota > Metazoa > Chordata > Aves > Passeriformes > Passeridae > Passer > Passer montanus. Next base: position 5,846,271 of record NW_024367596.1, read on the forward strand.
AGCTCATTAATAGGACTATTTCTTTTAAGGGCTTATCTACAGAGTAGATTCACAATAGAGAATCTCAAATTCCATTAGAGAAAAAAGTATTTCTATATTCTGCAAAGGGAGAGGGAAAGCTTGAAAATTACCTTACTGTAACTCAAAAACTTAGAATCAGAAGGAATTCGGGAGATAAATGAAAATAACACAGATTTGAACACACACATAATCACTCTGAAAGCCAGCTGCATAATTTTATCATATGGAGAGCTGATAACAGAGGAATAAGTTCTCATACCATTTGAGTAAAACACTGTTTGGCGATAATTCTGCAAATATAAATACTTTATCTGCTCCCCCTCTGATAGGAATATCAGCTTAGGCAATCCAGACAACATCAGCAGCTCCTTCCCAGTGCTTTGTATTTATATATGGGTTAATTTACACTCTGGTCAAGGCTCTCTCAAAGATTCTTCTCCTATTTGACATCGCTTATTCCTGAGTTTACAAGAAAAAATAGTATGAAGACAATATGTTTCTTGCTCTTAACATGATTTTTCACTGAAGCAGGGTATAGATAGAGAAAAATGCAATATTTTAGAGGGAAAATCGACTGGAAACATCCTTATATTCATATCTCAATATGCTTTAATCTCATTCTAAAAGTAGAGATTTGTTACAATCTGGCTTTTTGTTCGTTTCAGGTGAGTTCAATCTCACCCAGATTCATTTGCTATGTAAAGGAAGTAGCCAATGTAGAGATGTTGAAATTATTTTACCTAATTCCACATAGAAATATTTAAACAACAAAAAAAAAAGTGAAAGGAGAGGTGCTAGGAAGTATTTAAGGTTCACCATTAAAGGTAAGAGCAGAAGGAAAATGTGTGGTGATTAAAATGAGAATTCTCTGTTCACCTCTACTCTGCAAACTCTATCAACACCACATTACATTAATTATCAGTTTCATTTCAAATCAAGGACCAATAAAAGCTATACTTCACTTGGTATTGTGATGTGCTGTTCATTGTTCACACAGAAATCTAGTTTATTTGGTTTCAAGAAACCATCTATTGATCATTTCTATCTCCATAGTCCCCCTCAACAAGGCCTTTTGTTACGCTCTCTAGAAAATGCAATAGTGTCACACCAAATGACTTAATTTCACACCCACTAGATAGAATGGACTTAATTCTGCCTTCATTACCAGCAAGTCAAAGCTATTTTATTGCACAGTTGGAGCTCAGGCTTCATCCTGTAATACTTTCTGTCCCTGAAGAAAGAACGATAAAGTATTCCAGAGATCACTGGTTGTACTGCAGGTTAGATTAAGAAATAATGTGCAAATCATTGGGAGATTTATCTCTGGTTTTGCCACTGGAGGACAGCCACTGGTGCTGTATTGTCGTTGCAAGCTGCAGATCCAAATTAGTCCTGTTTGACTGGATCAAATTTTTAACTGAATGCAGGACCAGAAAAAATCCTTGGAAAAGCACATTTCTTGGTTTCAAAGCCCTCCTGCTGGATCTCAGACAGCTCCTCTCATCTACCTGGCTTGCTTTCCATGCAGCTTTGCCATAGATGGTGCCGTACAGCTAGAGTTTGGATAATTATCAAGTAAAACTGGAAATGTTTGGATGGCAGGAAAGGCTACTCCTCAAACCACAGTTTTTCAGATTTGTACCTAGCTGGAACTTCAGTAAATTGATTATTTGGTGCTTCATCACCAAAGCACCAAGAGTCAAGGTGTCAAGGTGCCAAACATCCCCCTCATTCACTAGGCTTTTGTGCAAACACCAGCCTTAACATTCAGGGTTGGAAGAATGCCAAAGGAGGTGGATAAAAAAGGAAGGTTGTGGAGGAAACAGCAGCAGTCACTGCTTTTGAAGCAAATTAGAGGCAATCTATTGGCAAATGAGACTTAACTAGCTTGATTTGTCTTTATCAAACATGAAATGAACTAAGTGAGGAATTATGGTAAGGCAAGAGTACAGTTGTCAAAATGAACAAAATGAAAAGGAAGAAAATAAAAGACCAAAGCAAAGAGTGGAAAATTATGAGGAAGGAAAAACAGCTATGAAAAATGAGGTGCAGAAATCAGACAAGAAGGAGAAATATGTCAGGCACAGTGTGGGAAGGAGAAGGTGGCAGAAGTGACAGGGAGAGAAGAGGTCTACTCACTGACCCAAAGCCAATTGTTTCAAAGCTGAAAAAGAACATTTCATTTATATATATATATATATATATTTCTAAATAAATAGATATATGCATGCATGCATATATATGCCCTACAGAAAACAACACAAGTGAGGTATCTAGACAAGGGCAGAAATACTGAGTTAGGAAATTAAAGTGACATGGGGCCTGAAGTTCAAAATGGAAAAAAAAAATTGGAATAACTTTTAAATTTTAAAATGCCAGGGAGTTACAAATGGCTAGGAAGTGAAAATATTGAAAAAAAATTTATTCAGATTAATGGAAGACAAACAGATTCTTCAAGTTGCTGTTGCTGCCATTGGCTCAGGCAATCCTTGAAGCAGAATGGTCAGAAGCCAGAAGGTAACATCCTGGGAGAAGACTCCTCTACATTTATGTATTTATCTTAATAGAATATATTCTCTAAACATTGTATGATGCTCAGTAAGACACACAGCAATGTTCTCTGTACTGCTCTGTGTCACAACCAACATGCAGTCCACTGAGAGACTGAGCTTTTGGAGTAACCAGAAATTCTCTACTAAAACAATCAGATGGGAGAATTTGGACTCTACTTCAGAGGCAGATTTGCCTCCAGTAATGTTTTTGGACTTTGGGTTACTTTTTTTGTCTATGCTACATATTGCCTCTCCAGAACTTATAAGCTTAAAAATCTTCAAGACACGTGAAACTACTCCAAGACTCTTTACCTATAAATTCACATTGTAATCTCAGTTATTTCTATTCCAGGCTTTAAAAAAAATAGTATAACAGCACATTAAAATTTTGTAGTGGTTTAAATTTGGAATCCAATTTTATAACTCATATATCAAACACACAGTAGACATTATGGGGGATACTAATTAGTTCCTAATCATGCTCTCAAAATCTTTTTTAAATTTTGTGCTTTCACAATATAGCAAGACACATCTTCCTTTCCCTAATGTTCCTGCATACTAAAGGTCAGCATTAACATTACGGAATTTCAAGCACTGAGGAAATAAGTTTGAAATATGTAGGTGGAAGTTCAGTTACTTGCAAGGCCTCATGCTTCTTTATTACAAATTCTGCTCTATCTCCTCATTTGTAATTCCCACTGAAACTTCATCTGCTACTATCAAAGCTACTGGCTGCCTGAGGTTTTCACTGCTGTTCTTCCTTTTTTTTTCTTTTTTTTTCCTTTTCCCATGCTTATTAAGTTATCAGCACCCAAATGCACTCAGTTGGGCAAAACACAGAGGGGTCAGCACAGTACAACCTCTGAGGAAATCAAAATGGGAGCAAGATAAGAGAGGACTAAGAACTAATGAACACAAGTACAGGCTGGGTGGAGAATGGCTGAGAGCAGCCCAGAGGAGAAGAATTTGGGTGTGTTGATTGACAAGAAGCTCAACATGACCCAGCAATTTGTTTACAGCCCAGAGAGCCAACCCTGTCCTGGGATGCACCATAAGGAACGTGACCAGCAGGTTGAGGAAAGTGATTCTCTATTCTTGCTCTTGATAGGCCCCACCTGGAGTTCATTTCTGACATCCCCTACACAAGAAGGACCCATCAGAGTGAGTCGAGAGGAGGCCAGGGAGATGCTCAGAGGGCTGGAGCACCTCGGCCATGGAGACAGATTGGGAGAGTTGGGGCTGCTCAGTGTGGAGAAGAGAAGGCTCTGGGGAGAGCTCATATCACCTTCCAGTACCTATATACACCTTCCAGCACTTACATCACCTTCCAGTACCTCCAGAGAGCTGGAGAGGGACTTTGGGCAAGGGTTTGGGACAAGAGGACTAGCTTTAAACTGACAGAGGGCAGGGTTAGATGGGATATGAAGAAGAAATATTTTCCTTTGTGCTGAGACACAGGTTGCCCAGAGAGGCTGTGGCTGCCCTATCCCTGGAAGTGTCCAAGTCCAGGCTGGACTGAGCTTGGAGCAACCTGGGATAGAGGAAGTTATCCCTGCCCATGGCAGGGTGTTGGAACTACATGATCTTTAAGGTCCATTTCAACCCAAACTATTCCATGAATCCATGATAAAATAATGCAATAGATCTTATAAGGACATGTTGCACTGGCTTAGTTCTCTTTGTGCATTTTACAGAAGCAAAGAAACCCCCACAGACTGGTAACCATAAATTTTGAAAGATACTGAATTTTAAATAAAATTCATTTCAGGCAGGAACAATTTGTACCCATTAGGCAGATCAGCCAGTTTCTGCTGAAAGCATTACTTTCAGAAGAGATATGGAGAGCTCGGGGTGACTTTCACTTGTGGAAAATATTTGCATTTCCAACATTTTTCTTTTTGAGTCAGAATGGGCAATTTTTTGAGGTAAAGACATTCTTTCTCAATCCCAGGACAGGAAATGATCATAAGTCACTGTAAAATATGCAGACACAGACAACAATTATAATCAGCAAATGGGGATCCAGACAGGTTTATTTTTACTCCCTTACACAGTTATGGTACAGCACAAATTGTCATTGAAGCACTAAATTTTGTCAAGGAAGACCAGGCCACCCCTTTGTGAATTGGTTTGTGTGTGAGTTCTAGATGTGGCAGGCACAAATTATGCAAAAGCGTTTGCCATGATAAGAGAAGGATTTGATTACTGATGTTTAAGTAAGGATCCCCTGAGCTGTCTCTTTTGTGTAGGAATGGTGTTAAATATTTGGCAACAGGATGACATGTCCTGCATAATTTAAGCAGTTCCTTTTACTGGGCACACAGCACACACACGCCTGCAATTCATTAGTTCCCATCCACACTTTCCAGCAGCATTAAATATACATGTAAGATGAGCTACTGCAACGTCCATCAATCCCTCCTCTCCTTATTACTTACTTTATCTCTTTATCGTTGACTTGTCTTTTACTCCAGGTAACACACCAGCGCTTTTGTTTTGTGCATTTGGGAAGCAAGAGGACTCAAAAGCTCACTATTTGATCTCTTCCTCTGCCTGACTGCCTTCAGTGCTGTCACATCAGTGGGAAGCCCAGTTCATGACTCCAAAGAGAGCTTCCATGCCTCTCTGCCTGGCTGCAGCTTATCAGCTCTGTCTGGTGTGAGCTTGTTTTATTTATCGAGAGTCAGGAGGGAGCAGGAAGACGATGGGATGGAAAAGGAGAGGCAGTGAACAGAGAGGTTGTGGATCTATTTAACGAAGACATATAATGCCTCTGTGCAGCCAGGCAGGCTCTACTTGCCTCAAACAGGAGCAGGCAGCTAAAACTGAGAGAAACTTCAGCTGATTAAGTCACTTTAGGCCTTTATGGAAGTGTGATGAATATTACTTTTGACAGATGCTGAAGGGGGTTAGATATAACTCAATGTGTGGAATGCCAGATTCCAACATGTAAACAAGAGTCACTGTCACTGCTATCTGTCCTCCACAGCTATGATAATTTGCTTTCACTCTAACACCACTCCAAAAAATGATTAGGTAGCCACTACTGAATGACTTCAAGTTATCATCAAGAAAGTTTACATTTTTTCATGTCAGCCTTCCCAGTGTTTTTCAAAAACGTTTTAAATTACATACATCTGGTCATCCTAGTGAGCTATTTTTTATTTTAAAACGGAAAAGTTCAGTTAGCCAAGTTCTCCCTGACCAAAACCGCAATCCCAAACATTCCTGTAAAAGATGAGAATAAATGAGGCGTGCACATATAGCTAATGTAAATTCCTGTCAAGCATAAAAGCCAAGATAAGTAAAAGTATAAGTTATGGAAAAGCAAACACTAAGGATTAGCATCACTGGAGATGTGGAAGTGTCATAAGTGGGAGTTGATATTGTATCAATCACTGTCTATAAGAGAGACAGTACAAGAGTTCCTTTCTACTGCAAATTTGGCACTGCCAAGCTGTCTGTAGGTTTGCTTTACAAACACATACAAAATATGCATTAATACTTGCTTTAAGATTAAAGAATGAACTTGCAAAGACTTCTGTCCAAAGCACATTACACAAAGTTGTATATATATGGCAGGTCATTCTCACAGAGCTCATAATCCACCTCTGTGTTCCTCAGTAGAAAAGAAAGCCAGGAAACAGAAATTATTCTGCAAGAATTGGAAACCAGAGCACAAAGAAAGGTAGGCTTATCTATATTTTTAAAATCATAATTATTAGGAATATTACCACCACTGGAGCAAAAGATCCAGTGAGAAAATGAGTGAAAAATATCACAGAAGGATGTGAAAATTGAAAATTGGTTGTACTGTAAAGACTAAAAGTAGTATTTGCCCCACCATGCCTGGGTGATGGAAAAGCTTTGAGTTCAAGCCGCCTGTTAAAGCAGCAACACTCTGACAGGCCAGGGCCCAAAGAATCCTACACAATTATAACAGTGTCACAGAAACAAAACATGAGATGCCTAATTTCCTAACACTGAATTTGAGGATATCCCTTCTCTATATTTTATCAGCATCTCCAAAATAATTTAGCTTAAGGCAGTTGAGCTGGAAAATTAGTTTCAGGACAAGATGCTGGAAAAAAAATCCCTAAAAGGTGTCAGGACATGTACAAGTAGATTTTATGGTGCGAGGAGTTTCTGACAAGCTTGTTAAGGCAGCAGCAAAAAGGGATTTTAAGGTTTCCTTTATCCTTCCCCAGGAGCTGTTGTATGCAAAGCTTTCATGCACAAAAGCAGCACAATGGTGTCAAGAAACTAGAAACCAATGTTAAATCTTTATGCAATAAAGGTGATTTTTAACAATTAATAATTCTAATAAAATAGTTAATAAGTTCCAGACATGATAAATCATAATAAAATATTTGGATCTGCACTTTCCAAGATTAACTGTGGGGTCTCAACCTCAGAGTGTGAGAGCAAGATCCTACATGCATGTGTGTGCATGTGCTTCCAGGACAGGCTCTAAATTGTCTGAAGGTAGGGGTCCAGGTGATTTTAGGAGCTGTGGAGCACCTGAGACACCTGCACATAGCCAGCAGTGATGTCTGCAAGCAGACCTCTGCCCTTCTGGATCAGCAGCAGCAGATCCTGAGACACAGTGAGATTTGAGATGCAGTGCAGCATAGAAAAAAAGACACATGCTTACCTTTAAGAGACTAAATCACATGTGAGTGTCACTATATTTAGTGCTGAGAAAGTACTAGGGCATAAAAGTTCAGAGTATTGCCATGGAGAAAATTGCAATCCCACACCTCCACAGCCATCTGTTGTCCTGCTTTAGTTGAAACACAGCCATGCTCTGCCAAGGTGACATGAAAATGAAATATGCCAGGTAAGTGAGCTCTGTGTTCATGATGAACAGAAAGTACACAACATATTGCATTAAATGAGGCATAACAGAGTGGGTTTTCTCAGATATGCCCACATTGAATCAATTTGTAACCCAGAGATCCATTTACTATTCTAAATTCACTCTGCTAATTGTATCAGGAGATGAACTCACAGATAATTCTGTTCATGAATACAATTAATAAAATGAACGAAGGAATAATGTATAGTTGTCATCATTTGTGTATTGCTATTTTTCACCCAGCAACTGACTAAAATATCCTATTGTTGTCCAAGATTATTGCTTGGAGCAATAAAATTACTACTTCACATAAGCACTTAACAAAATACTGTATCTAGACTCTAAAGATTTAGCCAAAGTTAAAGTGGTTATTATTTTGATTTTCTTGCATTCTTTTGCATGAACGAATGTGTCTGGATGTTTTGTGGGGCTACAAACATTTTGCAATAGTTTTATGCAGCACATACCAAAGACTAAAGAGAATTCTTTGAAATAAATGTCCAGTTCCTGGACAGTGGATCAGTGTCAGAGCTCAGCATGGCCAAAATCAGAATAAAGACTCCTCAAAGAAGCCCAAGTGAATATTTTTTGGGAAAAGGCTTTTTTAAGCACAATCCCCATTCAGGACGTTGCATTAAAAACCTCAGCCAATGTGGATCCATTTTTTAATAGGCAGTACAATGGGATCTGCACCTCTGGTATAAAATGTCCAAAGCAGCCTATGTCTGATATTAAGATGACTAATCAGAGTAATTTCTCCCAAGATTTTCTCAGGAATTCCTTGTTCTTTAAGCGATACTTTCTACTAGAAGTTGTAAATAGATGTGTGAGAAACAGTTCTTACCTTTGTGGCAAAATCATTCTCATGCTGTCACACTTTTGTCTTTCCGTTTGGAAATATTTACACACAATTTACCAAACTTCAACACTTTGCAAACAACCACAGACAGTCTGGAAAGAGAAATGATGATTGAATACCTATCAAAAACAAGGTCAGAATCACAAAACCAGGAAAGTAAAAGGTCTTGTATAAATTATTCTCTATATAGCATTTCTACAAAGGATTCCATTCCCATCTGAACAGCAAAGGTATTCAGTTCCCAAAGGTGTTTGAGGATATTAAATGCCTAGAAAGCTGTGATGGGAGGAATTTGAACAGGGAACCCCCAGAGATGGGAGGCTGGTGAAGAACATTTGCTTCTTGCTTGAGACTTGTTGGTCTTCTGCTCTGAATTTCTCCTGCTCAGAGGTTACTCACTGCTGCACCTCAGACGAATTCTGTCTCCACTGTGTCCACACAGCTGCAATATGCAGGGTAAGACAAGTAGCTGTTGATGGCTCACACACCATGGGCCTTCCAAAAGTCCTCACGTCCTGGGAAATGTAATATTTTGAAGAGGTGTGAACTTCTTCAAATGTGAAGAGGCTTGGAAGATGGCAGAAGTCTGCATGTGTGGAACGCTTAGCTTTGCTGCAGAGGCAGCAAAAAGACTGGAAAATAGAAGTACTGGGCAAACTGTACTTCTTTCGACTTCAGGGAAAATATCAGATACCAATCCATACTGAAAATGACAAAAATTTTCAGCATGTAAAAATCTCCATTTAACTAGAGAAAGCATTACTAAACCCATACATGAAGCTATTGTGTAACTAGAGAGAAAAAAATATCCTTGTGGTATTTCTCTTAACATATGAAAAGCTGCATGCTCCCCTGAAGAACTAAGCTGTCAGATTTGAAAATTAAATTTTAACACAACCTCTCCTTCAGGTGTGGACTTCACCTTGTTAATTTTTCCTTAACCAGAAATATGTCCATTATGCTTTTTGGTAGTATGATAATTGCTGGAGGTGGATGAAAAATATAAGACCTTTTCCCAAAATAATAAGGTATAACCTGAATTCTGCATCTTGTTCTAAGTCCTAAAATCTGTCAGCTCTGCAGTCATAGTGAGGATGCTGATAATAGCATTAAGATTTCAGAAGCTGCACCAAATAAGTTGTTTTGTCCAGACTTGTCTATTGCATGTAATAAGCTCAGTTCTATAAAAATCAAGTCATTACTGGAACTCCAGGAGTCAGAAGGACAGTGACAAACTGCTAATTAATTTTTCCTCTGAAAAATGCAGAAATAATTGGATCAGGGAGTGACATGTACATTGAAAAGCAAATGCATCCCTATGAACCTGTTTGGCCTAAGAAGTTTTTTAATATATCCATATTGGGGGTTTGGGAGGAAAAGAATAGTTCATGTGTTCATGTCCTTTTTTTAAGACACACTACAGGCTATTTTAAACAACTTGCTTTTTCCACTTTCTCATAAGAAAAAAATGTTTACATTTGAGGGCCTATCTGAACTGTATTGAAAGCTGATATTCATGATTGTAAGAGCCATTCCTCTTGGAAAAACACACTACCACTCCGAGCCTCCAAATGAAGGCAACAGAAGGGCAAAAAATAAGTAAACTGTGGAGAGAAAAAGATGGAAAATGAAAAAGAAATCGACCAGAAGAGGCATCAGTAGCTGCTTTCTCTACAACAAAGCCTGTTCAATTATTGGGCCTTCTTCAGAAGCAAACTGAAAAAACTTAAAGTACCATCTATTTGTTGGCTTTTACAAATGATACTATAGGGTTTATTTCCATCATGACAGCACCACAAGATTCAGTGAATATGAGGTCTCCTTGCTTAGATGTAATACATTTAATGAAAATCTAAAAAAAGTTGGGTTGTCTTTTCCTTCCTTTAGTAAAAAAAAAAAAAGGAAGTAGCAGGGAAATGAAGATAATCTCACAGAACAAATTTTCAGCTGAAAATAAAGTCCTGTCTTTCCCAAATATACCCCTATTCAATCATTGTGCAAGAAGCCTTTAAGATGAACAATGAGTACACCTCCAGGTCACTTTGTGGTGGAACGAGCCCTATATTTATTGTTGATGACCACACAGACCACGTCCATCTCCAGTTCCCTCCCACATTTCCCACTCCTATTCCTGTATTTCACTCAGCACCACCCTGCCAAGCTCTTCCACAATGGCAGAGCTCTCCAAGGGTGCTGACACACCTTGCACAAAATGTGCTAAATGTAGCAGCTCCCAGACACCAGCACACAGCAGTGTCAGTGAACCAACGGTGCTGCACAAGAGCCCTATTTTCATTTTATCTCCCTGCACACAGCTCAGTGCTGCTTTTTTGTGCTGTTGACCCAGCACAGCCTGGTACAGACTTCGCTTTAGGGAGCCCCCATATCTTTAAGCTGAGGTCCTCAATATCCAGTTTTAGCTATCAACTACTTGATTGACAGGATTGGCTTCTCTACTATAAATGTATTTGAATTATATGCCCACTATAGCCTTAATCCCTTAGCATACATTATTACTGTTATCAGGAGAGCACAGCTCACAAAAATCACACGGAACTCCCATATTAGCCACCAGTTCGTGGCAGCAAATACAAAATAAAAAGGAAAAAAAAATCTGTCTCATGACTCAGCACAGGTCACATTTAAACTTAGGGCCATCTGACCCTTCATCCCAAGCCAGACCACAGCTTCCAGAGCAGGACACAAAGCCACATCCAATTCAAGCTCCAAACAATTTGCACTACACTTTTTAATGTTTCAATAATGCAGAGCACAGACCTTTCAGGGAAATTCTCTCTGATCAGCACATAGTTCTGAACCACGGAGTTCTGTGCATTTGCCACGTGCAAAAATCCATTTGGTCTCCAAGGGCAGGAGAAAAGGAAGATCAAAGACAAGCCCCACTACACAGATCCCAGAGGACCGTTTGTCATAATCCCGTGTTCCATCTTTTACCTTGAAGCATAGAGCAAATGAGAAAGGAAATAAAATGATGTCTTAATACTGTATGCAATTGGCAATCAGAGGGAACTCACCCAATAATTTTTTCCAGATATTGTATAACTTTTTGGAAGACACATTTAACCCTCTCTGCTCCAATCTCCTAATTTCATTAAATAATATTTAATTACTTTTCAAAGCCTTGATGGCAATCCATTTTGCCAGCTGTGCACCAAGAAGGATCGTTCCCCAGAAGGAAAATTTCCCTCACATGCATCCATAAAGTCACCATACAGTCCTGAAACCTCTTGCTGGTAATGCAGAAGAGCAGAAGAAACATCTGAGGAGTAATGAGATCAGCATTTCTGATTCTCTCCTCTCCTTCCCATATCTCTGCACTAGGTTTTGTTGAGTAAAGAGGGCTGTATTTACTCTTTGTGTGTCTGAATTCCAGTCTGAGTGGAGAGCTGGCTGCAGCACAAGATCAATCACAATTATGATGCCCACACAGTCCAAGTTATGGCCTGAGCTTCAATGCCAACGAAGAATTGCTGACTTGCATCGTATTTCGAAAGAAAGAAAGGAAATTTAGAAAGGGGAGCACAGTACTTGAATTTGAAGAACCCAGATAATTTGTGCATGCTTTATTCCTCTCAAACACCTCTGTCAATACTAGAAATCTTTAAATAGTTGTGTTTTCCATCACAAATCTTTTCACCTGAAAAAGAAAGGCACATAGTACAAGATTGCCATTTAAAGGAGCAATGACAAAACTAGTCTGGAGCAGTCAAATCACTGCATCTTCTTTTTACAGGCATACCTGCAAACAAAATCAGCCCACCTAAGAAAGCTGTTGAGGTGGCAAAGCATTATTTTTTCCCTATTTACAACTGCTTAAGCTTCTAGTATCTTTGTACCTAGAAGGGTGCTGAAAAGAGATATTAGAATCACATTCTGCAATTCAATTTTGGCTGCCTGTCCACCCAGGCAGAAGACAATTAGATTAAATTTATTAAAATGGCAGGTAAAAAGTACAGAAATTCTTTACCTTTCTGAAATAGGTAAACTTCAAAAGGGAAAATATTTGAAAGCAAGTTGTCATAATGACCAATTAGCTGAATGAACCAATATGAGGGAGATGCTGGAATCAAGTTGCTCATTTAAATAAGGAAAGAATAAAAACTTTCAAGTGTGACACCAAACATAGCTGTAATGGTCTGGGGTTAATTGGATTGAAGGGAGCAGCCTGGGCTCTCCAGTGTGCTGGAGCTGACAGAGACCACAGGCAGCAAAGAGCACAGTGAAAGGAGAGGCAGGACAAAAAGGTCTAACAATGTTTAGGCTGCTGGCAATTTAAGACAAAAGAATTCAGAGAAAAAAAGGAATTGGTTCTGGAAGTTTTGAGGCCAGAGGACCCTTGCTATTTTAAGGCATGGCACTTTATTCCTTTAGAAATACGTTTATTTTGTGTGTGGGTGCATCAACCATTTATATTTTCCTCAATATTCCTAATAAAAATTCCAAATTGGTAGATTTAAATAAATTATGATAATTTCAGATTGAGATAACAATTATAAAAGGGAGAAAAATAGATAAATATATATGTACTGACTACATCTACATATTTGAACAAAAGTGTTTCTAATATTAGTGTTTCTAATATTACAATTTAACTTCACATTTCCTTGCATCAAACTCCAGTCAGAAATACTAGTAACCTTTCAATTGTAGCAAAACTGGCTCAAAGGTCACCCTTTCCCCAAACTATGGCTAAATAGATTTAATCTTCTCAGTCTAGTATTACAGCCAGAGCAAAGTGTTTATGATCAATTCAATTAAAATGGTAATTTCAGGGGGACTGGCAGCTCTCCTAGACTGTAAAGAGTTCTAGTTTACTTGAAATCCCATGGCACAAGGTAATAATATGGGATGTTTGCAGTTCTGTCACTGTGGTAATTTTCCATGATATTACACTGAAACACTTGCACAAATATAACTGCAGATAACACACATACCAAAAAGGAGGTATAATATTTAATTTTAATGTAATTATCACATCCCGCTGAAAATACACAACTAAGATCAAAAGATAATTACAATACAGACCAGTGAGAGCTCTGTTTTAATCAGAAGGAACTCTGAATCAAAGGTATTCTGCTTGCCAAAGTGAGTGCCTTGTTGGGTCAAATAAGCTCACACGGCCCCTCAGAAGAAGTCATTGGAATTACATCATTATTTTCAGCTCTTGCAGGGTTTGATAGTGTAGCAGACCCTGAAGCAAAGCTTTGCCTTTGGTTGCAATCATATAAACTTCACAGTTTTTACCACAGGTCCTCCTGAATAGTTTTGTGATAAACCATAAGCATAAACCAGTAAGCAATTGTTGTTACAGAGATCTATTAATAGATATTTCTCTTTTAAAAGAAAAAAAAAAAGAAAAAAGATAATGCTAGTCACATTCAGCACTAATGCACAGAGCATTTTAAAGGGAAAACTGCCAACTTGAAATTTCATTTCCTTCTGATTACTTCAGACATACCCAGAAGCTAACAAAAAGAGTGAAGATTGTATTTTTTCAACATCCCCTCCTGTCCTCCTTCTCTTTTTGGCAAAGTGTTCACAAATGTGACCATCTCTGCTCATTTGCCTGCTTTGTTGGTGGCAAGCACCTTGCCATGGTGTGCTCTGAGGCTGGGCACTCACACTGACACTTCCCTGGTTTGGCAGAAAGCAGCAGAGCAAGGCAGGAGTTCTAAGGGATTGTAGTGAAGGAACAAACAGGCATACACTCAAGGGAAAATCAAGATGATAAATGTCATCTTGTTTATTATCATTTTTCTAGGATCACCAAAAAGAACTTTCAAAAGCAGTATTAGAAAATGAGTGGAAAAGACTCCCAAAGGACAATGAGAATTTTTCAACATCATCTTGTAAGTAATGTGAGTGTTTAGAGGTTGCTGCATGTGGACTTCAGTGAACTAAGGGAGGAAATAGTTTAGGACTTAATCCTGATGGTGGTTAAATGACACAACTGCAGATTCACAAACATAATTTTGTAAGCTGAAGCTCTGTCTTGCTTACACAGCATCTCTGCTGAGACCAAAGCCTGGCTAGGTGTACCTGCCTCAGCCTTCAGCTGAGCGTAGCTGAGAGCAGTATAGCTGCAGGGGAAAAAAACCAACAACAAGCTCAGTATGGACTGCAAAACCCTTCAGAGAAAAGCAAATATTTAGGTTGCCGGCTGGAACTGAAATCAGCACTGCCATGGCTGAGAGTGCCAAGCCAAGGCAATGTGATTACCCACTGAATGCTCTTAGCAATTCAGTGTTCACATTCTATTGGTCTTGACACACCTGCAAGTGCAGTGACTGCAGAGCTCACTCAATTGGGACAGGGAGAGGGGAAGTAAAAATGTAAAGAAATCTGTGCCAATTTGCTGAGTGAAAAGTATGCAGTCAGCATAGCTTGGGAACCATAGAACCTTACCCCTTTAATGGTATCAAACACTGAGGCAGTAAAAAAGGACTTTTATTTTCTGTTAAAGCTCTTAGAAATCTAACCAAGCAGTTAGTGATGTGAAAGAAAAAGGCTCCACACTAACCAAAATTACTATCTAAATCTTTTGTTAAATTCAGCAAACCATAAAGTAGGTTCTCGCAAGTGACACATTTCACAAATCATTTATCTGCTTTTTTTAGTGATGACCTGTTTGAATGTTCAACAATGACCTGAGATTTTGGATGTGCTGTTGAGTAAAAGACAGACAGATGGGACCCTGGGTGATACACAAAGTAGAACAAAAGGAAGAACTACTGTCCAGGTAATATACAATGTCCCTAGTTTAGGACTTCATGAATACAGCTCCTAAAAACACTACTCAGCTTTCATCAGACATTTGGCTCAAAAGATCTCTGAAACATGGAGTGTAAGAAACCAAGCTGCTTTGGATTCCTAACACCATCATTTGTTAAGATTCAGGTGCTGAAGGAACTGAAAGACACAATGTACACCAAAGGATGGGCAACTGCAAAATGAACAGTGCAAGAGAAAAACACACAGAGGAAAAATGAACTTACAGTTTCTTCATAAAATCTGAAAAATTCTCAAAGTGAAGTGTAGGCACATTCTTATTGAAACACACCCAAAGCAGCAGATCCACATTCAACATGCTGTCGAGCAGTGACAAGAATGTAGAAGTGAAGATGGAACCCTCTGGGGGACAGAAACACAAAGACAATGTTACTTCTGGCACAGAAATTTGGGATGTTACGTAGTTAAAGAAACTCATTGTGTTGATGTGACATTTTAAGGGCTGTGGTAGTTTTATGGTGGTTGGCGTTGTCTGCCACTTTTATCTATATGACTCTTAAAGCAGTCAAATGATCCCAAAAATATTTCTGTACCTCTGTGTTCCTTCATTACAAGAGGATCTGCTGCTATTTCCATTAATACAAATCCTGGGTGCTGGTAAGAACACATGGCTTAGCTTCTAATCAGCTGAAAAATTACAGCAGGAAGCAAGATATTCTTAGGCAGATTATAAAATTAAAAAGCTCATGTGGGAGATGCTTTTAAAGTTTTTTTTTCTTCCAGAGGAAAAAGAAAATACCCACTCTTCTATGCAGCAGGAAGATACAGCTGTAGTTAAAAGCAGAATTAAGAATATCTCACGGTTCAGATTTTTTTTTTTTTGTTTTGTATTCAAAGAGCCTTCTTTCCTTCTGACAGTAGGGTTCCTTGCCCATTTCCTTCTTCTAGAGTTTATAATTCCCGAGGTTACCATGCTTTCAAGTGCTGTGCTGGGTATATGGATAATTACTGCTGTTGCTATTTGGACTTAAATATTGATAAAGCTTTGGCTGTTTTGAAGTACCCTCCATTTCTTTTACTGATTTCTCCTCACAGACCTTTATGGAAGTGCAACTTCCTACGCAGGAGCAGGGAGCTTGACAATGTAATTTCTGAGATTGTTCCATGTTTGAAAAATCACGTAAACACCATCATCCTGCCTGCCTTCAGTATTCACCCAGGATTTAGAAAGTTTGCCAGCTGGAAAACAGGAAAAGACAGGAGTAGAAATGGATTGAAAAAAATAAACACTTCATAAGAAAGATTTGCCAGTATTACCCAGAGAGCGCCCTCAAATCCCAGCAAAAATCCTAAAATCCAGTAAAAAATGTAATAAAAAAGTGGTTTGATGGAACCATGTGGACTTAGGGGATAAAACCCAACTAGTTAATTTGAATTCAAACCAGAATTCTCAGGGGAAAAAAGTGTTGTCATCGAGTTGAGGAGCAAACACCACAATTGTTTCTGCTTACAGATGAGCAGGAAATGAGAAGAACTTGAGGAATGAGAAGCAAAGGAAGAGAGGAAGAGAGAAAGAGGAATTACACTGCCAGACCAAAACCTATGGAAGGCAGCTGCCATTCAGTACACCAGCATGGATCTGACCTTGCAACACGAGCATCAAGAGACCAACAAGATGTTATCTGAATGTTTATGGTGTAGGTAAATTTCTACCTACCTAAAGTCATCAACAAAATTTTAAGCATCAGTGCTTATCTTTTGTTAGCAGCAGAAGAAATCTGTAGAAAAAAAAGTTTGAGTGAAGCAACAAAAGAAAAATTTCCGGAACTACATTTCTGAACCACATGTCATTTATAACCAGCCTGGCAACATTATTGTTTCAAGGCAGGCAACTTCATAAAATATATGACCAGATACCCAAAAGCTCCTCCACTTTTAGTTTGTGCATATGGCCCTTGAGCACTATAATTTATGTTACCAGGGCTCACTTGTCCAGATGGACTTTTACAATATCCTTCTCCTCAAAGCATCTGTAGAAAAAAAAGTTTGAGTGAAGCAACAAAAGAAAAATTTCCGGAACTACATTTCTGAACCACATGTCATTTATAACCAGCCTGGCAACATTATTGTTTCAAGGCAGGCAACTTCATAAAATATATGACCAGATACCCAAAAGCTCCTCCACTTTTAGTTTGTGCATATGGCCCTTGAGCACTATAATTTATGTTACCAGGGCTCACTTGTCCAGATGGACTTTTACAATATCCTTCTCACAGCTCTCCAGGTGTTGCAAATAAATAAACCACTTTATTTCAGGGAGATGAGAATAGAGTAGGTACCAGTGAGAGTTGCCAATGCACATATTTTAGTAACAGCCATTACAAAAATGTATTGCAATATTATTATTAAGAACGCCAAGTGATTCTGTATATTATTCAAATGTCACACATGACAAGCAAACCACAAAAACTACTTTCAGTAAACTGCTGAAATCAAGTTGACTGCTGTTAATGATACTGTCACTGTGTCAAATTCAGTAAGAGAATTTAGGGAGTTTTAGCAATAGAATGATAATTGGCCCACCTTACCCTGTGAGAGACACCGTGCCACCAATATTAACAACAACCACAAAGGAAAAAAATGTGTAAAAGATTCAGTGGATTTCTACATGGGCAAATGACCACCCCTTCACAGAGATTCAGGAAGCAGAAGAGTCTGAGTTTGTTGCATGAATAATTTGTTGCAAACCATTTACGACCTCGAGTCTACAGCGTATTAAATATTCACACAACTTGTTCAGAATGAAAAAGGCTGGAGCATGTGAGAAGGGATTCTGAATCCTCAGCAGCCTGACACAAAGTGGGCTCTGCCTGCAATCACAACTTCTGGATCACTGGCAGAATATTAAACACTGATGGCTTATCATTTGAGACAAAACTCACCTTTAATATATGGAAAATTCTAATTACTGGAATATTCTTATTAAAACATATCCTGATTTTATCTATAAAGGCTCCACAGATCCACAGAAACTATTTCAGAGTTGCCCAAATCTCCTTGTACATATGCCCCAAATGACTGAATGGGTTGGTGCTCTTCAAGTTTTCTAGTCTATACTGCAGTTAGTAAAACAAATCCAGGTATATTATTGAAATCACATGTTCATACAAACAATTAATTAGCATTTTTTAACTGAAAAGGCCTAGTGGTATACTGGCAGGCAGAAATGCAGATCAGAGAAGCAGCAAAACCATCAAATGTTTCACATCAAGCCTACACATACAGAAATAGAACCATCTGTAGCCCTTCAGATCTGTAGATCTCAAATGACTGTAATCTTATTCTGAAAATTCAATTAGTTTTCAATGAAAGTGTAGATTGGGACGGAAATTACTTTTGAAAGGTTTAGGTAAAATTAAGAACTTACACAGAACTAAAAACTTGATCAAAATGTCAAATGTTCAAAAGAAACTCAGTGTCTTCAAAAGTATAGAAAGAAAGCCAAGAGATGAGATTCAGCCCTAGAATAAATGATTTAATAAAATTTGCTAAAATTAATCTGACACATACATGTATGTCCTTTAGAGACCATAATCAATGTTAACTGCCTTTGAATTCTCTACCCCCATCCCTTTGAAAAGACAAAAACCTAAATCTAAAAATGAAACTAGGCATATTTTTTAATAAACAGGCAGCTAAATCTGGGACAGAGGAGGTCTGTCAAAGCTGTGAAATAAGATTCAAAAGAAAAAACACAAATTAAGCCAAGGTCACCCAAGAAATGTTAATCCTATGCACTGTTGAGGTGGCATTCCTGATGTTGTCATTCCCTTGTCCTTTCTAAAATTATATATATTTATATACATATCTCTAAATACACATTTGTAGATACATGCATGCACATACTAATATAAAGCGACCTATGCCCTCATGTCTCAGACCTTGCCTAAAATTTGCAAAAGGGCAGCCTTTGTGCCCCAAACCTGTGGGACTGAGTAGGAAGAGAAATTTTGGCACAGAATTGTTTGTCTGAGGTATCTTCTAAAGTAGAGCACTGTTATTATTTCTATTTCTGTATTGTGATAAGTAGAGGAGGGGAACGTTTGGGTTTTGTTTCCACACAAAGATAAAAATAAGCCCTTAGAGGTTTCAGATTATAATCTGAATAGACAAAGGGAAGAAGATGCATCCAAACCACAGAACAGTGAGACATACAAAGATCACTAGCATTTCAAAGTTTATGGAATGGGGTTTTTTATGGTAGTACAAGAAAATTCGTGTTTTCTTTTAACAAAAATCATACTTCTCTTATACAATGCTAATGCTTAACATGAGGCCAGATGAATGTGTTTGATATAATGAGTATTCAGTCAATTTTATCACACAATAAAAATGGAGTTTTCTACATTGTTATTATTATTATCACATTTGTCACTGTACTTTTACATACTATGTAAACCAAGAGCTGGCTTAGAAGAATCCCATTTTTGCCCCATCAAAAAAAAGTGTTTACCAAGATTGTTGTTTATTGACCAAATTAAAACTTGTCATCATTATAATTCCTCTCTTCCAGTGCCAAAAATCACATCACATGGGCAGCCTGGCAATATGTCTTAAAATATTACTTCTTTTTTCTTAGTTCTATCTAGTATTTGTGTAAAGAAGTCTGTCCCTGTAGGGTGCTGCTGTGTTTGAAAAGAAATGGTAATCCAGGAAGGTTGGAAATGAGTAGATGATTTACTGAAGATTTCCTCACCTATTTTCCCTGTATTACACACTTAACACTCCTGAAGTGGGGGTGAAAATCATCCTAGGTTTCATGGATGTACCTGTTCCACTACAGATGAAGTCTTCCCACAATGACACTGCCATTATGATAGAGGTTTTTCTTAAACAAAACTGCAATTAAACCTGGGTGCCAACATCCACTCCTTTTAGAATACACTTGTATACTGCCGGTGATTACAAGCAGGGGTTTGCTATTTTTCAACTAGTCACAAAGGACACACAATAAAAATGAGTATTTTTTAATTTTATCATGACAGTTTGCTACTTTTAAGACAACCTGTGTTTTGAAATGGTTTCTGTGGTTTGGCAAGGAGGTTTTACAAACACAACATCTACAAATTTGCCCATTGTTGAAGATACTGCCAGTGACTCTGAGTCAGAAATTAAATTTCTTAATTTCTGGAGAAGATGAGAATGGAAAAGGAAATACACTTATGCTTTCAGAACAAGGCTCCTTCAATCATTTCTAGCAAATCAGGAACGACATTGTGTTTAATTCTTATGGTGCAGTATTGTTCTCATTTAAAATATTATAACATTCAAGCCATCATGTCTTCACAAAGCATAAAATAATCCAATGTCTGCCATTGGGCACAATGCCTACTGCAACAGTATTCATGCACAGGTGAAAGGGGTGGTCTTCCAGAATCATTTAGGAATGTGATTTCTATCAATTGTGTTAAGTGTCAAAGATGTCTTCATAAAAATCTAAATGCATTCATTTCTCACTCCTAAGGGTTATATGGAAAAGATGACACAGCTGAGACCACCACAACACAGCATCCATTCCCAGCTTCCCTCTTCTTCAGGGGTGGCTGGACACACCAAACCCATGCACAGGCTTCAAGAAAGGGTTGTGGGCACTGTTCCTAAAAGCCCACACCAGAAATGACCCAGGTCTCAACCTGACTGCTGTACATCCACAAGGATCTCACTCCCAAAGCAAATCCTGTACAGAATATATCAGTGACTATGACAGATGAGCTCTGTACCCTCCCAATGAATTACAGCAGGAAGATTTCAAGGAATTATGCTTTAGGCAAGACCTGTCTGGTGAAGGAAGCCAAGACAATGGTTTTAACATTTTCTATCTGTTCCTTGCTCTTTTCTAAGCTGCTGTTTCTCCTTGAGATTTTCACAGTCCTGGGGACAGCCTCAGACTCTTCTGTGCTGTGTTTATTCAACACAGAGACAGTTGCAGCATTGTGTGACTTATCACAATGAACCCACAAGACTTGCATGTTAAATATTGACTACCAAATAATCACAACAAGCCATTCACTGGGAAAAGAGCAAAATAACTGGGGAAAAAAAAATAAAACAACACTCAAAAAAACCAAGTGATAAGCTGTGTGAAAGCATTATCTCATCTCAAAGGACCATCCATAAACAGAAAGCTAAATTCATCACTTGTTCCCTGAATTAGTGGCTCAGCTCCAAGAGATAAATTAATCACATTATTCTAGAAAGAAATAAGGTTTCAAATTTCAGACAAAGGATCAAGAAGCTGTTAGTTATGGATTTCTCATCTTTACCTGGTTTCATAGTAATTTCCCAAGTTAAAACTCACTGATGACAAAGGAAATCCTCTCCCTTATTTAAATTAGCCTTGAGACATATTATAAACATATAATATCTAATCTTATGATCAGTTAGCTTCTAATTTCCTTCATATTTTTGTACATCACTGGCAGTAAGGGTATGAGAGTTGTCCAAAAAAGTGCTTGGTGAAGTGAGGCAGCTGTGGAGCCCATTGCTGTGCTGGTCTTGGGGGCTCAGTTCTAACCCAGCCCCTAATGCTGAAGGGAGGACACACATTTGCTGATTAGGCCAAAAACAAATTTAATGACTCACTAGTGCTATGATATCCATCATAAATTTCAAGGTTTAAGTACATAGACAAAATGGAATAACAATTTTGCAAAAATATCAATTTTTAAACTTTTTTTTTATCAGAATGTAGCAAACTACAACCTCAAGGTTACTTCAGCTTGAAACAAAAACAAGCCAGCTCTTTTTCCAGAAAACATCCTCTGCTTCCACTAGTTGTGTTCAACTTCCACATATCATGTGATAGGTTCTGTCTCCAGCTCCTGCCCACAGCCAGACCATAGCTGGGAAACAGTTTTAGAAAAAATTGGTGTTTGGTAGGGAGCTTCACATCTTAACCAGTCAGTCCACTGCAGGTAAGGAAACTACAGAATGCAGTCAAGAATGAGAAAGAAACTCAAATTATGCTGAGCAAAAATATCACTTTACAGTTATCCCATATTTCCAGTGATACTCCAGCATATTTCCATGAACACAAGGAAGCATTCAGACAACAACAAAGGAAGGAACTGGTTCTCTTCATGTTGCTGTTCATGAAAATTCATTGATATACTGGAGACAAAAAAAAATTTAACCTAACATCATTGTAGGAGAATTGGACTGGAACATGGCAAATGGAAGAAAACCCTGAATAACCCTGAATGTTTGGTCTATGTTGTAAGAAATGCACAGTGCCAAAACAAATGTGTGATTGTGTCAGGTATGTGTGATTTGTAGTCACAAAAACACAGGTTTGGCCAGATGTCTTAGAGGCATTTGTGTTGTTACCATTAGACATGTTGTAAGAAATGCACAGTGCCAAAATAAATGTGTGATTGTGTCAGGTATGTGATTTGTAGTCACAAAAACACAGGTTTGGCCAGATGTCTTAGAGGCATTTGTGTTGTTACCATTAGAAGCTTAAAAAAAAAAAAAAGAAAATTATATAAAATACAAGTATCCAAAAAAAGCCTTACCAGACCTGAGCTGTTTCACATACACGGTGTACCTCCCACTGTTTCATGTAGACTTTTGAAGTTTCTCACTGCAAGATTGACTGGGGCAACCATGAGTGTGAAATTCTCTAATCCATCCACTTTCTCAACCATTAAACTGACTTATTTTGGTCTGTTAAGGAAAAACCTAATTAATGTACAGCATGTGTGTTGAGCCACAATGTAGAGCGGCTTTGTGTCCTGCTGTGTATCCACTGTCCTGCTTCTCTCAGTGCCTTTGCAAGTCTTTTCCAATGAACCTGTGCTGAAGTAATCACTCTGCCAAATATCAGTTGTAGAAGAGCTTGGTTTTTAACAAAAGGTCACACAAAATTGGAGTGAAGACCCATGGGATCCTTGCAAAAGGTCACTTCAGAAAAAATGGATTCCCAGCTGAAGTACAGGTTTCACCACAGAGTATATCTTCTGTGGGCTACCTTTTCAGAGAAAAGCTTCAATTCAGAGTCAAAATGAGTGACTATAATTTTCTGTTCACAATCATCTGTAAATGAAGAGCATTTGACACCCAGCAAATGAAACAATCACATCCAGCTTCATGACTTGCAGACAGTTAGTCAGGCCTCCAAATAAAACACTCAATTCCATAGCTGTTTCACTGATGATGGCAAATAAAGTTACAATGTGGTAGAACTGTAGTGGTCTGTGGTATGAGGCTTTCTAAGACCTGGCCTCAATAAATCTATTTTCAGTTCCATGCTAGTTGAGCTGGATGAGCATTTCACAGTGAAGAATTTACTTGATTAATTTAGTGTCATCCCTAGTTTACAGAATTTCTTTGTGCTGACTTCTTTGGCCACTTTGTTCATTATTTGAAGTTGCAGAACAGATGGTTTGCTCACATATATTTCTGCATAATGATTGCTCATGAACACTCTGTCCTGGATAGTGCTCTGAATACTTGCTATGCAGGCTCTGTGACTGGATTTTTAACTCACATAGCACATGGGCTGGGTTCCCAGCTCACTTTTCTTTTCATGTCAAATAACTAAATATTTTCTCAAACCACAAAAAAACTTCCAAAAAGTGAGGGGAAGGTGTCTGGTTTAAAGTAAAATTTCTTAAAGATATGTGCGACTTTCAATTTTTGAATAGCCTGCACGGAGTTATGAAAATCCAGATATTTATGTAGAGATATTAAGCATTTGATGGGAATGAAACCTTTATGCTAGGGGATTGATGAAAATGTATTCTAAGCAGAATTAAATGGAACAAAACATTTAGAAAAAGCAAATAAATTGGTTAAAAGGTAGCCACAAAGCAAGCAAAAGCTGACATAGATTTTACTGTTGTTGTCAGAAGATATTCAGAGCTGGTCCAACAGATTGCCAGGTTTTAACTGGAACAACAGCAGCTCTCCTAGATGATGATGATGAAGCCATCAAATGGATGTCATCTGTTTAAACCAGGTAAGAATTTGGGCAAATTAGCTGTTGTTGAATCAGATATAATTTTGGTCTAAAAATCCCCTAGCAAGTACAATTCCTCAATAAGTCACTATAAGAGCAAACAACAGTGATCCAATCCTTTTACTGCTAATGATGTGTTTATAGATATTTACCTCTGCAGCAGCTTCAGCAGCTGTATCTCGAATTGCCACTAATGCCTTTCTTCACTGATTAATAGAGTGAAGCTATTGAGATGTAGGATTCCCACTCTTTTTTTCCCAGTGTAACATTGCCATCTACAGGAAGCTTTCCTTTACTCAGAGACTAATTTTATAATCATGGAATAGGAACCAATGAAGATGAAAATGTAAGTGTCCAAAATTAGCCCTGTTTGATCAGCCTGACAAACTGCTATTTTAAAAATTAGCCAGTAATAGTATGGCTCACCAACAAAAGCAGTATCTTAACCTACTCTCTGGCAAGTTATTAAACTGAGGGATTGGCATTAATCTCGTTGAATAATACATTAGTACAAAAAGAAACACTTCATAAGGACAAGAGACTTCAGATTTAGTTATTCATCATTAGCTGATATGTAAGGTTCTCATACTGCCATACAAAAATTTCATCATTTTCTGTTCTACAGAGGACTCAGAGAAGTCTTTCTCAGCATCTGTATTTCTTCTCAGCTTTGTAAAAGGATTTATGCAACGCAAATAATTTTTCACCATGCTAGACACTGGATATCCCTTCACAGTACTAAATATACTGCCCAGAGAACAAAAAAGGCACAAATGCAAGAGCTTAATTTTAGACAGCTGCTTAATTTTAATCTCTGTCTTAAAGACAGAATATTTGTGATGTTCAATATGGCATTGATTCATTTAAAGATATCAATCTTCTAGAGCAAACTCTAAAGACAGTTTCACAACTATTAGCATCCTTTTAAAGAAAGAAAATGTGTTCAGGACTGAAATGCTGTGTCAGCTGACTATGCACCCCAAGAAACTCCACAAGCAGAGTGATATTTCATGTAGGAACACTGAATTAGGGAGGACCCATTGAAATCTCTTAGTGAAACAGGGAAGAAAACCAGAATTAAACAGTGATCAATAAGTAGTGGGGAGAAGCTGGGGAGGTCATAGGAAGCAACCTGGATGAAATAATCTGATTGCAAGTGTGATCTTTGATGTCAGAAAAAGTGGTTATTGACTTTAATTCAGGGAAGACAGAATGCTGCAAGACATTTTCATTTTTGAGAATCGAAGGAAGAAGTTAATCAGAAGCGAAAAGAACCAGCAGCGATAAAACAGACAGGATCTCAAATTTGAGATGGAGACTTCCTATGTATGCAGATGAGTCAAAGACTTGTAAATTAGTTCACTGGGGTGACTTTCTACTTGGTAAGCACTAGATGAATTCCTTAATTTGCCTAGTTGAAAAAAAAGCTAGTTGAAAAAAAAAAAAAACCAAAACAATAAAACCTCAAACAAACAAACAAATAAACAAATCACACTGACCCAAGCTGAACATTCTTTCATTTCTCAATTCACTAGCCAAACTAGGAAATCAATTACATTCACAACTCTATCTAGACACTCTTACTCCAGGAGACACACTTCTGGAGAAGACCAGGGGAGAAGGGATAATTTTGCTACATGCAGAGTCACATTCTGGTTTCAGGTTTCTCTTCTGGCAATTTCACACTGGCCTAGTTGAGATAAAGAGATGACCAAAAAAGCTGATTTCTGCATTTCAGAACTGTCAGTCTCCCATACTTCAGGATGGTTCTAGGGCTGCTACCAGGGGGGTGTCAGCAGTAGGATATTAAGATCATTAAGGGAGTTGATTGAGCTGAAGCTGGTGAAGGCTTGAAGCCAGCAGTGGAGCTGTGAGCAGACAGCCTCTGTACCAAAGCTGCTGAGGACACAGTTTTGTATGTTAACCTGCACTTAGCTTGCTCCAGTTGACTCTGCATTGTTGCAAGCAGCTGATACAACACTACAGGTTTCAGAGAGAAGAAACTCTTTATCTCTGCCACGGCCAGGAATTGACAGGTATTTGCAGAGCATCCCCAGAGTGTGGAGTCCTGGGAGCTGCAGCAGGGATGAGATTTGTCACTGCAGCTGCTGTGACCAAGATAGTGCCAGTGACCACCTGACTGCTGACACGTAAAGAAGCCAGTAACTCTCTGGACATGACTCCTCAGACAACCACAGCAGTCACCCAGGCCATGATATCTACAGAGTGTGGTCATGACAGTGGTCTTCTCCTGTGGTGAGGCCCTGCTGTTACTAAATTGAAAATTAATTACATAATTTATTATTATTACTGTTATTGTTAAAATAATAATAAATTACTGTCTTAGAGAGAATGCTCTTTGAGTATTTTCAAGACCATTCTATTGTCCTGCACAACATATTGTCCTGCCCTTCCTACTAGAAACATTGATAGAACACAAAATTTCTTTCCAGGTTTATTTTTACTAAAATATTTACAATTTATGTGCTTCTTAAGAATCATCAGTTGCCTAAAAATTATTTGCACATGAACTTTCTTTTCAGAGTATATTTATTTCACCTGATGTAGCTCAGGATTTTGAAATTATTTGCAGAAGAAAATAATTTGTGGTCTTTAGAAAATGTTCCAATTTTTAAAATAATTCTATTAAAAGACTGTACATGTACACATTCTAGAAACCAAAATGCTCTACAAGAAGATATGGCAGTTATATAATCAACAGTTATAATACAGAAGGGAGAGGAGGAAAATTAAAGCTATAAAAAAGAAGAGGCAACAAAAATATTTACACCTTCAGCTCCCTAAGGAAGCTCAGGAGGTGGAAATACAGCCAGAGGTCACAGGCAGCGGTGGCATTGGCATGGTGAGGGGTCCCCCTGGGAAGTGGCAGGTCTGCGAGGTTGGGGAGAGGTTTCTGGCATGAGGAGTTGAGGGGAAGATGAAACATGTCAGCGCTTGGGCAGAGGCACAGATCCGCTGCATGGATTTTAGTGGCTTGCAGCAGGGAGGCAAGGCCAACACCCTCGGAGTGGAGAAATGAGGCCGATCCTTGCACACACCACCAGATACCCAGCATGGAAAAGGGTGTGGATTTTTACCCAACTCGTGGCCTGCAGAGACTGACTGCCATGATTTAGTGCGGAGTGGATCTCGTAGAGTCCATGGAGCTCACAGAATCCTGGTGAGTTAGAGGCAGTGAGGTGTCCTCGCCAATCTGTTGCTGCCTCTGCCCTGATCCAAATTCAGCTGCTTGTAAGTCACAACAGGGAAGCAGAATAATGGCTTTGTGGCCACTGTCACCTTGGGCAGTTAGGCTGGGATGTGGGGAAATTACTGTAGTCAGGGCTGTGATAAATGTCTGTTCTTGAATAGGCAATGAATAACTCTGCATTAGCATTGTAACATATATTATATTTTACAATTTATATTTTACATAAAATATGAACTTCTACTGGACCTGTGGGAAAACCTTGCAGAAGTTTGGTTGGTATTCACACTGTTAATCCCAGAGATGAATTGGACACCATTAAACAGAACAAAAATGTTATAGAATAAATAGTTAAGGATAATGGCTTTCTATGCCAGAGAGGAAATAAATTATCCAACATGAGATGTTGTATAGGCCATAAAACAAAATTATTAAATAAAACAAGTGGCTCAAAAAACTGATCTGGGAAAATTATATGGTATCCAACTGTATTTTTTAAAAGAGAAGGGCTAATTAAAGGGTGGGAAAAACAAATTTTTTAAACTTGATTTCTCCTACTAGGATCAAAGACATCCTTAGCTGGTGAGCAAAAGGGCAGTCCTAAACAGAAACCCTAGGGAGCCTAAAAGCAGTGAGCAAAAGAAAAACTTTATTTTAGTGCCTGTGGGGACCAGAACCTGCTCTGTAACAGATGGTCCCTGTCTGCCTTCTGACATCTTTAGCAGCACTAATCTAAGGCACACTTGTGCTGAACTTTCCTTTATTCTCTGCCTGAGAACCACACCACCACCACGCATAAACAGCTCCATCAGAACAAAGTTCATACACACTCTCATCCAGGTACACTTCTGTGGCCAGCACACCAGAACCCCTCCTGGCGTGGTGAAAACATTTGATTTACACCCATTCAGAGACATCACCATTTGACAAAAGTAATGGCAACTAATTCTCATGCAGGCTTTTTGCATATCCTTAGCTTCTACCTGCCTCCTCATGGATGAACAGGATGAAGTTCTATCACAGACCAGAGCAGCAGCAGGTGGAGCAGAGAAATGTCACAGAAGCACACAATGGTGTGGGTTGGAAGGAAACAAGACCATCTGATTCCATTCCCCTGCCATGAGCAGGGACACCTTCCACTGTCCCAGGTTGCTCCAAGCCCTGTCCAACCTGGCCTTGGACACTTCCAGGGGCAGCCACAGCTTCTCTGGGCACCCTGTGCCAGGGTCTCACCATCCTCACAGGGAGGAATTTCTTCCTAATATCCAGTCTAACCCTGTCCTCTTTTAGTTGTACGACTATGGGTGGAAGGAAGAGGCTCCAGCAAGACCCAGGTACTGCAGTTTAAAAGATTGCTCTGTCTTTGTTTCAGAAGATTTAGGTTTATCCATTTTCCTTTGATAGCAATGCATTGCACAACTGTGCAGTTTTCTGTCTAATCAATGTCAGTTCTCTAGAAATGTTAGTCCCCTCAGCAGCCTTCAAGGTGGGTGATTTCACAATTTTAAGTGTAGGAAGTGTGATTCCAGAGACAAAAAAGACCCATTCTTTCTTAGTGCCAGGAAAGAAGAGCAATGTTCAGCCTTAGGCTGGTCTTGTAAGGAAAATTTCCAGATTTTCACTTGAATCCATCTCCTTCACCACACAGCAAAATCTACATTTACTGAACTAATTATCTGAGTGACTTGTCTGGGTACGTGGAACTGCAATTTGAATTCATCCTGTGGAAAAAATAGCCCAGAGTCACAGGTCCTATGCCAGATATCAGACCTCACCTGTGTTCCCTTGCTCTGCTGCAAATTGCAATCAATTACAGATTATTCTGAGTTCATATTTCATATTTACAATTTCCTGTTCTGCCTCTGAGGCAGTTAAGATGAAGTTGGTCCAACCAGCTCCCACCTCCCTCCTGCCTGGGGAGAGTTTCAAATCTCTGGCTCACAAAACCTCTTAAAGCTGCTCCTGGTAACTCAACACTGAGCAAGAGCGGGCCATACCAGAGACCTCAATTAAAGATTCTCGTATTTTAATCTCTAGAAACTCCCAACTCCCTTTTTGAATAAAAGGGACACTAAAAACTGGGCTCTTGGAGGGCCTTATTAATCCCTGCTGTAACTTGATGCACTTCACACAGTATCAAGAAATCCAGCTGACCTGCTGGGACATTACCCAGCACCTCTGCAGGAGCAGCCAATTATGTCACCCTGTGAAAAGCCCTGCAATTTCCATGTGTCCTGATCACACAGGGACAATGTTAAGGCCTAAATTTCCAAAGAGCCAGAGCTCTGAGCTGACCACTGCTGCAATATAATATGCATGAAGGTCAGAAGCTGCTGTCACCTCAAATGTGTTTTTCGAGCAAAGTTATTTTCTTGGCAGAGGTATTCACTTGAGTATATTACTAAACTGAGGAAAATAACATGAGAAAATGGAAAGAGGCCATGTAAAAAATGAGACAATCAGGCTAGAACCCCCAGTTCATTTTGACTGCATCAGCATGCTCGATCCAACTTGTAAACCAGCCTTAACAGAGAAGCATTTTCCCTGTTTGAATTGCATTAAGAAGTGGAATTAGCTTTATAAATATAAATCAGTTAAATATAATGCAATATTTATAACATGGTATCTGATTTTTCCCCCTTTAGGATTCCATTTAAAAGGAAATAACAAGGAAACAGTGCTCTCAGAAAGACAGCGGGTTTACAATTTATGCTAATTAATTTTCATATTGACACTAAACTAAACCCTGCATTTTTATTTCACTGCAGCAAGGAAGAAAAAGAAAAGTAGATGGAACAAAATAGATTTTTTTTTTTTCTGCAACAGATAATTCTGTAGAAAAGGCTCTATTTTTTACCAAATCTGTTAATCCTCATTTATTTTTCTTTTGCCCAGCATGCAGGTCACTACACCCAAACCAGACCCAATCCCTCTCCCAAACCCCCAGACAAAGGGCAAAAGCATAAGCAAGAAAAATGGTTCAATTTATCTGAAGCCCTGAAAGGCTCCAATCAAGATTGAGAAGTCATTATTCTAGGAACTATATAAAAAGAGAAATAGTCCATCCCCGACCTGCAAGGAGTTCCAAATTTTCCATTAAATCAAATAACATCATTCAAAGTTGGAAGAAAAAATTCTATTCCTTGTAAAGATAGGGAAAAAAATGCAACACCACTCTGTGGCTAGAAAGTCTGCTTGGAATTTGGAAAAAGAACTATCAGTTGGCTACTTCCATATGTGTTCATTGGAGAGTCTGTGCCAAACTCATAATTGCTCAAAGTTGCTGAGTGCCATTGATGCTACATCAAAAAGAAACCCAGGCCACAGAGGTTCATTTTCTATTGGAATTATTAATCAAAGATCTGCAAAACCCTGACATGAAGCTTTCTTCCAGCTTTGGCTGAGTCAAATTCTATTTGGTGTTCAAACAGATGCATTTTTCTCTTCTTCCTCCCCACATATATGCCCCATCTGATTTTGGCAAGAGTGAAACCACTGAAAGGGATAATATGCAGAATTATTTCTTTGATTAGAAAGCCCAAGAAAAACTGAAAAGCAACAACTTCACCACACTGACCAATTCAGGCTCTGTCAAGTTTAACCCTGTCCTCTAAATATTTGCTCTACTTTGTTATTCTTTAATTATTCATTCAGGTTTTTTCTACTGTTAATAGAATTTGCCCATCATATTGATTAGTTTATTTAGTTCAGCTGGATTCAGAGTGTAAATAAGATTTTTTTTTCCAATTTAATAACCCATTTGCTCCACTGACTCCATTTTGATTTTTTTTTCCTCCCCCTAATTTTAATAGAAGCAGCACTAATTACCTGCCCTCATGTCAATGTTTCCTCAGCAGCATCCTCCAGCACTGAATTGCTGGTTCCCTTATTGTTACTGTCATTAGCACTGAAGTACTCTTATAAGGAACATTTCACTCAGCCAGCCTGAGGTTCCTGCAAAAGAATAATTTCTTGGTTAGAATCAGGATGTTGTCTACCCTTAATGAGACAGCAGCATGATTAGAAATGGAGATGTTTTCCATTTCCCATCCATATTTATTTAAAACCACATCTCAGTGAAACAAACACAGGCTTATCCTGCGATGACTGTTGTGCCTATTAAAAAAAAATAAAAAATAAAACATGAATTCTTTATCTCAAGTTTGCAGCTTTCTCAAACATCATAAAATCCAAATTCACTTTTCCTTATTTTAATGGTTTTCCCAGTACAGTTTTTAAGCAGACATGGAAACCAGATTTATCAATGTCTGCCAATAACATGGTGCTATAGTCCTCACCTAAACAGGCACTGTCTGAACTATGCTGTGCAAAGATATCTACAGTATTAACAAAGTGGAGAGGGTGATAGTTTAAAACATGATAGCAAATGTCTCAGCTTAAAATCTATCTCCCACATCTTATCTCTCCATTAGAATAAATTGATTTTTTTTTGTTTTTCCAGGATAGATGTTAAAGAATATTATTTGATTGAGACAAAAAGCAACTCTATTCCACTGCTTTTCTATTTTAAATATTTGCTTTACTGACTGTGTTGCCTTACATCTTCCCGATTAGTTAAGTCATCTTCAATATTTAGAGATAGTTGACTTTGCTAATCCTTGCACAATCTTGTTTTTAAAATAGCTGCCAAATTACTTGGGATGGGAACACTATCAAATATATTTGGCACCAATTTATTACTGAGAAGAACAATGTTAGAAATTTGAGGAGAAAAAAGAAAACTAAGTAATGCTCCAGGGAAAGGTGACATATTGAAAAAAGGTGGCACAAAGGGAGGAGGCATGGAATGAGGTGAAATGTAAGGTGACCACACCTACTGGAGGAAGAGGATGAGACATTTGAAGATATGAAGCAACACAGGAATTCTTTTTTTCTCCTACTAAAAGGTATTGCTGGGCACAGTGAGGTCAGGGGTATTAATCAGGAAAGACACCTCAAATGGCCAATTTGAGCTTTTGAGGGGAACTGAAACCTAAATGAAACCCAATGTGTCCTAGAGTGAGAGCCAGTGAGTACTGCAGGGGTGACTTAGGCTGGGCTTGTGAGGCCCAGCAAAACTCGTATTTTTGTGTACCTTCTTCATAGAGCCCATTCTAGGAGCTCAGATTCATGCTCTTCCCTGGCCTGCCAGGCAAAGCCTTGTATGGTTTGAAATCTTAACATAAAGGTAGAAAAAAAAATTCACCTGAATTCCTATTCTGAGTTCATGATTAGTGCCAAAATTCTACAGAATTCTCGATAACTGCTCTGTTATTAATCCAATATTAAAAGTGTCCATGGCACACTAAGTTGTCAGCATGGGAGCAGAGGGGTTAATTTGAATGAATTGCAAAGTGGTTTAGCTAAATTGCATTAGATATTTGTATCAAGAGTTGAAAATGACTTGATTAAGTTTTCTTTACAGTCCCAAGTAATTTAAGTTAAATCAAATGAAATTGAGAACATTTTATTTCTGACTAAGAACGTGGGCACCGAATTTAACACAGTTTAACTAAATCTCCTTATGAGTGACTGAGGCAGGGAAGGAATCCTTGACAATTGCCACAGCTTCCAAAGGAAACCAAGACAACTCCCTCTAACAACACTTCATTCCTTAAGATAGTTGAAATCTGTCCTGTGCATTAAAGGAGGGATAGGAGGGAAGAGAAAATGTATATGCCTCATGCTGCAACATTATATAATGCCATCCAATCCCAGAGACAGACATTGGACTGCTTCCATCCCATATGGCAAGGCAAATGTTCCCCCAGTTTATTATTAATAGTGCTGTGACAGCACTGTGACTCAGCATCAGAAATCATTATTTTAAATATCTTCCACCAGAACTGACTTGGCACAAATCTTTTTGCCACAGAAAGTTGGTCCCGACTAAAACCTTCCACCCAGCCCTGAGATGAGCACAGTGATGCAACAGCCTGGTGATCCACTTCCACATGAAAATGAAAGTGTGTCTAACCTTCAAGGAGTTGATATAGCATTTTGAATTATACATCAAGGAGAAAAATTTAGTGGGTAAATGTTAAAATCATTAAAGTAACTTTTCACTGCAAATAGAGAGTGAATGCCTCATCCCAAGACAGCTATGAGATGTATCAGTTTAGGTTTTTAATCCCAAAGTATGCATAAATCTCTCCAGTCTCATCTCTTGTCATCTTCTTGTCAAAAGAAATTTCATTTCATTTCCACCCATCACTGCTCCCCATGGTTTCTGAAAACGTTCCACTTTAAAATTTTATCATGGGAATGGGGAGGTTTTTTCTAGATTTCATGCAGGGCTAAACTATGAAATCCTCAGAAGAATTTATTTAAAAAAAATAAAATTTAAACAGAGGCTTAATACAGTTAGTAAAAATATAAAATCATACAATGACCAATATTTAGAACACCCTTGATATTTTTCCTCTATCTACCTCCATTTTGCTTCCAAAGTCCAACAGAAACTGCAGAGATTGATGCACATTTTCCCTCATTAGTGTGTGTGTGATGCTCTTAGAGGGGAAAATAGATGGATCAATCAGCCAGGCTGACTCCCAAGGACTCCTTGCTTGTGACATCCCTTCTCCAGCCACAAACACCTCATTAGTTCACAAAGCCTACCAGATTCTAGAGGATGCAAAAACCCCACCCACACCAAAATATATCCATTTGAAATGACTCGATCGTTTCAGTTACTTCTTACTTTCTGTTGTTTTTCCATGCTTTTTTTTTTTCTTTTTTTGAATAAGGCAACACACCCATTTATTTCTGCAGGAAGCAGGTTGATGGGAGGTCAAGAGTTATTGGACTTTATAAATGCACAGAAGTAGGAGCTGGCAGCACAAGAAAGATCTATGCTTATTAGAGCAGGCATAACACATGCATAAGACATAAATACAAGCAAGAGCTTCTCTTCAGTACCTGTGGTTGTTAAATCCCAGTGAAGGATCATCCTACTGCAGATCCAGTTGTATGAGCTCCAGCAGATGGGATGTACTCTTCTCCCAGCTCTATCCACATATAAGGAGCCAGTTCAATGTGTGACAGAGCAATGAATAGAGCATCTTCTACTTTGCTTCAATAAAAATCAAGATTTAAAGGATGAGACCTCAGATAATATTGCCTGTAACGTGACATTTTGCAGAGTCCTAGAAAAAGGAGGAAAAAATAACAAAGGTAAAAAATAAAATAATTTTTCTCATAGTAGTATCCTAATATCCATATGAGGATGGACATTAATTTGGCATTCTATAACATCTGCAACTTTAATGGTCATATATCACTGTTTACTAGGATTATTTATCTATTTGTAATTCTTTGGCAATAACTCTCAAAAGAGGATGAGAGACGAACTTTGTTTTCAGATTTCACAGATATTTGCAGAAAAAAGAAACAGTGAACTTGGTTCCCTCGAGCTCCCTCAAAGGTTTGAAAGTATCCTTTTGTGCCTCACTTTTAATGTCTCTGTCTCTTCCTGGTCCTCAGTTCCTCTCTTTAGGATTTTAAAGCCTATTTCAAATGCCATTATCAAATAACAATAATTCCCAAACTCGCACACTATTTAGATCTATTCCTCCTCTCTGTCTTCACATCCCAACCACCATCCCAGGATGTTACATGGTTTTTTCCCCACGGCCCCAGCCTAATACCTTGTTTCCGTCTTTGGCTCAGTCACTTCCAGCTTCCCTCTCCTGTACCCAAACATTTACCAGATCAATACCTGTTCTACTTTTTCCCACTCCTTGTCTCTCTTTTCCCCTTAATCTCTCATCTGATCCCAGTGCCATTCCAAAGAATTGGCTTCTCACTTGTCCCTTTCACTTCACTCTGGCCTCAGATCACCTCTGCAGCCACTCCTGCCCAGAGTCCCTGATCTTCCTTCCTCTGCTCTTTACCCCTGCCCCATCCCTTTGAATTCCATGTAATGACTCCCTCTCGTGCTGCCTGTGCAGGGAGAGGAATCCCATTTGGATGGCATTTTATCATTGGGTAAATGCAACCCAGGAGGTTTCATTGCTTTTCCATTTCCCTTGAATTTTTTGTGACACTGATTTTGAGACAATTTTAGGAGTAAGTGTCCTGTACATCATAAGCACACAACAGCTTCTGGCTACAACCCAGCAGAAACCTCCTACATTTCACAGGTGGTTTGTGAGCTGCAGATGGAGAACTTCTGTGAAAAAAAAAGCTAAAAAAATAATCCATCCTTATTTGTCCTTTCATTACTATTGGTTCTCACCACTTCTCTGCCTTTCTGAGGGCTGCAGAATTGTGTTCAGCTTAAAGAAAGCTTTTAAAGAATAACAAGCTCTCTTATTTTGCAACATTATTCTGACTGTTACCAAACTATTTATTTCATTAATTTCCATCTTTCCCATCCTCCTCTGTGCATTTGCAGAGAAATTTGGTCCTGGCTGGCAATAGCACAGAAAATAGTGCCCCAAAGGGGCTTCTGCAGAGAGAAATGTAGTGTGCCAAAGACAGAGCAGAAAAGGAAGGGAAAGGATATAGAATCATAGAATCTTTAAGGTTGGAAAAGAATTCCAAGATCATCAAGTCCCACCTTTGACTGATCCCACCTTGTCAACATTGCACTGTTACATCATTTCTTGGACACCTCCAGGGATGGTGGCTCCACCACTCCCCTGGACAGCTCCTTGGAGTGCTGGACCAACCTTTCAGTGAAGAAATTCCTCCTGAGCAGCCTGAATCTCCCCTGGTGCAGCTGCAGGCTGTGCACTCTTGTCCTGCTGCTGGGGTCCTGGGAGAAGTGGCTGACACCCACTGGCTACAACCTCCTTTCAGGTATGAATGAAGGAGCAAATCTTTAACAGCTTAACCAGACACCAACTCACCATATTTTAGAATAGAAATCTGAAATTATTTTCATGAGCCACTAAGTGCCAGATTTCCCTGCCCAGGCTGAATTTTCCCTGCTGAGGCTCTTCCTTAACAAACATTTTGCTAACCAACAAGTCTTTTAGCAATAACAGTTTTAAGCTTTTGATCCTGCTGCCCAGCTCTGCCAGATTCTCTCTTCCAAATAGTGCATTAAAGCAAGAGCTGCTGAAAAGCACAACATCTATCATCTCATGAACGCTGATATCACAGCCTGTAACACCAATTAAATAAATAAAATCTACTCCACACTGCACTGGGGAAGAGCTTCACTGAGGTGTACAAAGTCACGGACACCATTTGAGAATGTGGAGAATCTTTACTCACCAAACTCCCACCAGCAGAATGAGAAACACACTGGCATGAGATACTCAGATAAAAGCAGGTCCTTTTTTATGTGGCTATAATTTGTTGACACAAGCTTGTCAAAGCAGACAGTAACAGCAGGTTAAAAAATGGATTGGGCAAGTTCATAGGGAGACAATTTAAAAAAAAAACAAAACCAACTCTTTTTCCAGCTAACTCATCTGCTAGTTTCAGGCAAAATTAAAGGTAAGAAGAAAAGGCCATTTATCTTTAAACTGACTTCAAATTTGCTTCTAATCAGCTGGGAACTTTGTTTGTTGTATTTAACAAAAAAAAAAAAAAAAAAAAACATAACCCAAAATTCCTCACTATTAAGAAACCAGAGAATTTTAACAAAAAAAAGTTCAGCTCCCACCAAGGATAAAGCAAAAACAGCCCTGCAAAGATCTAGAAGATGTCAGCCATTGCTTGGAAGTACCACAAAACCAGTGTCAAATAATATTCAAAACAAAATACACAGTGAAGACACAGGTTGGGTCTCCAAACAAACCCTAGAGCTGGGGCTCTCAAATGGAGATATTTAAAATATCCATACCCATTTTTGCATATTTTGAATACATCAATTTGGAAAAAAACATCCATCAATGAGTAACAGTTTGGAATGCTAACTTGATATTCTTTTTACTTACATTCGTGAAAAGTATATTTCAATCAAATAAAAGGAAATGTGAACTTTAGACTCACCAGGTTCTCCACAACAAGGCCATGGATTTAAATGGGTGGTATAAAAATAGAGCTGTTAATTTTACATCCTATTCATATTTTAAACAATTGGTACAATGAGGACCTCAGCAAACTGATATGGTTTTGAGAAGTTCAGTTAACATTTCAGATATGTGCAGAGCTCATCTAGGCCCTTTATGCAGGGAATATTTTCTAATAACCCACAAATGTGGCTAAAAATATTTTCAATCCAATTCTAATTTGTCTTGCCACACAAAAATAGCATGCAGCACAATTAATATGCATAAAACGTAAACCCATTAATGGACTGCATTTAGGTGAGGTAAAGGAAGTGAACCAAGATCATCATAAATCTTCTTATGTGCTTTTGGTGATACACTGACAGGTAGGAATTAAACATGCAAGGAACTTTTATTGAACTGTCCAGATCCTGTTTATATTCAATCAAAGTTGCCCACTTTATCATGCTGCTCTTGACATTGCTGTGAAATAGATAACAGCTAAATCAGTGACTGTCAAACTGAAGTAACTTTCAGGAATTAAATGGTAGTTCTGAATAAAAGCCATAATTGAAATGCACAAAAAAAAACAAAAAAAAAAACTCTAGAACAATGGGAATTGTTTTAAAACAATTGGGAAGCTTTAGATGACATTGCAGACACCCCAAAAGTCTCTGATACAGCAATGGAATTGAGCAGATTGTTTGGGCAAAATGTCATTGTTGGAGCTTTCTTGTGCCTTATTACACACAGATATCATCTGGGACTCTGCACAGTGCTGAATTACTATTTACAGCAGTTTGACCTTGAACATTAGAGTTGCATTAATACAGCCCATTCCGTGGAACTGATAGATAGTTAAGAGGTCAGTGAAAATGTATAACAGATTTTTGTATTCAAATAGGAAAGAAAAAGAAAGAGAGACTTGTATAGATCCTAAAAGGAAGTATCTGTTCATAAAACACCTGGACTAGCAAAGGACAGCCTTTTCCACATGGCAGTTAAGATGCAATACATTATTGATCAAGCATTGTAACAAGTTTAGCACCCTTTCAGAGCTCTCATGATGCTCTAATTATGGGATGTAAATTGGAATCTCTAAAAATGTGAATTTCCTGAAGATGAAATTTAGCCACCCTCAAGCATGCTCGATTAACTGAGTGACAAAGAATTCCAAGCAGGAGTTTAAAATTCAGTATTCATTCAAAAGAAACCAATTTGAGGATTTCAAATACTCCACTAACAGCATGAGACTAGCAGTACATAGGCTGATTATTTCACATCCTAAAGCTTTTCTCACCCCTACATTTATAGAGACATCTGCAAATGCTAATAGAGTTCTCTCTAGGATGGGGATCATTAAGTCAAAGTACTCAAGCACAATGGGCAATGAAAGATTGAATTGGTTAGTGCTCATAACAATTGACAATGATGCTAATATATATCAGTACTTCACTGAATTTGTGCAGTGTATTCAACATCTGGAGACTCTTCCCTGGATTTTATGCAAGCACTATAAAACTTTAAATAAATACTCACTAACATACACATTTCAAATATATATCTGTATCCTGTTTTTCATTAGTTGGAAGTGCCCATAAAGAACTTGGGGAATCCATGGGAGAAGAGAATAATGAGCACTTTTCATGCTGTGAGCAGCCAGAAAGGTGCTACAGTAAAGTCTTGTGCTCCTGCACGTGATACCACCACCATGTCCACTTGAGACTTGGTTTGACACCAGTTACTACCACTGGGAGATTGTCCCTGATTCCTAACGAGTTCAAGAGCTCCCTCCTCCAAGTGTCTTCAGTAGGGAGGTGGGAACCACTGAGGAGAAAATTCCCTCACTGTTGGTGTTTGGTCACACCCTAAAAGCACTGGGGGGTTTAAAGTGAAGAACATGAGTGAAGGTTCCTGTCTCCCCTCAGGTCTGAGAGCAGCCTGCAGCAGGTGCTTGGGGAACCAGGCAGGTCCATGCAGGGCACCGTTCCATCTGGTCAGACTGGGAAATGCTACCCTGAGTTAATTTCATGGTAATTCATTTAACAGAATGCAAAATTACCCTGCAAAGGGATTGCCTAAAGCTCTCCTCTTCAAGCAAAGTTCCTCTACCCATCTTGAGATCTAAGGGCTCAGTTTTTCTCCACCCTGAGGAAAATACATCCTATATACACAAACACTATTATGAACCTCTCTCCTACCTGTTTGCCTTCAAAAGACAGAACTAAAATCCAGAACAGATTGAACTGCAAAAATGTATGTCAAATTCTTGCTTGAGCCAGAGCTCATAGTTTGTTTATATATCTACACACATGAAACTGATAACTTTCCTGCACAATCACATGATATTTGTTTTAAAATAAGAGCTTTCTCATGAATTTGCATCTGACTGCATTACTGACTGTGAACATATATTATCACTCATCTGCACAGGAATCTTTGGGACATAGAGTGTTATATATAGAGCTGAGTATAAAGAGGTGATGTAGTTCTGTTTCTTTGAAACATCTATTTGTATTTCTTGGGTAAGCACATGAGAGCAATCTAACATATTTACTGAAGAAAGGTACTGACCTACACCTGTCACAATAAAATTTTCTTTGCTTACAATCTGAATATTATTTATACCAATTTAAATTATTGAAAACCTTCATTTAGTCACGACAATAATATGAGGAATGGGTTTATGGTTTACCCTTGTGAAAGACACTTATATTTGTTTTTTCTCTTC
Source organism: Passer montanus (assembly GCF_014805655.1). NCBI lineage: Eukaryota > Metazoa > Chordata > Aves > Passeriformes > Passeridae > Passer > Passer montanus. The sequence goes on from NW_024367596.1 coordinate 5,886,213, forward strand.
AAATTACAGAATGTAAAAGCAATTTTTAAAATAAAATATTTCTTTTGTCAGCCTTTTATACCACCTCATATCATTTGTCAGTAAGAAACAACTGCAGTAGGATTAGACACTCAAAAGATATAGGACAGGTTTTATGGCATATTGCAACACATTCTTGTGTCTGTTAAGAATAAAAGTATAATCTACTTTATCATGATTTTTCCCTGGTTGTGAAATTATGCATTTATTTTCAATCCAGAAAAAAAAAAATAAGAAGAACATTTCTGCTCCATATATTGTTGCCTCTCAAGATCAGCAGTTCTCTTTTTCAGACTGTGATGAATGCTGCCCTGGAATATAGAACCCAACTATACCTGCTCTTCCATCTCCTCAATATTACATTCATTGTATTCCACAGCATGAACTCACAGTTGAGATCCTGAATATTGCTCCATGATAAATATCACAGATGAAGAGATGGCCCAGTGCCAATGTTATTTTCGTGGTGCTGGCACATCTCCTGAGCAGAGTGTTTCATAGTAAACACTATTTCAGTTGCAAAAAGTTCTCAGGCACTGCTGTAGCACTCAGAAAGAAAGTAATTTTTACAAGTATTTCAATATACTTCATGGAGTTTTTTCCTCCAGCAGCTCTTTCTACAAATCAATACTCCTCTTTCCCTCCTTGAAGGCTTGTAGGAGCAGGGGGTGATCCTGTCAATACTTACACCAGTGAGAAGTTCAGCTGCACTGGTGCCCTGTTTTATTCAGCAGTACTACACATACAGTGAAGTGCTGGCAAGACTCATAGCCTTGATATATCAACTCAGCTCTTCCCTGAAATACAACCAACTCTGGGATAAAGCGTGATAAATATTCAACAGCACAGGGAAACACTACACTGCAGATTTAAGACTCAATCTGGCAAATACTTACACAAGAGTATATTTTCTTCACACTGTTGAAGAAAAATACTTATACATATAAAAGTATTCATAGGCACAAGATTGCAGAGTACAGGACCCAAGAGAGGAAGGAGAGTGGAGGAGAAGGAGGACAAAACCTTTCCAGTGCACCCCAGGGGCTTCATTGTGGATTGATTCTCTTGCCAAAACAAGACAGAATGTAAGCTGGCCAAGCTGGCAGCAGCTGGAACCAAAACTATTCCAGAATGCTCTGTACCAGAAGTGCCCAAGGTGCAGTGAACCCAGGAATGGAACTGAGCACTGCTGACAGCAAACCAGGCTGTCTGAACATCTGGGCATGGAGGTGGAAAGGAGCAGGCAGGAGTAAACACCCTTTGCTGGTATAAATTCTAGGATCTATCTCAATCACTTGTCCCTCTCAGTTTCACCTCTGTCTCAGAATTTGGTAAATTTTTTTAAATAACCCACAGCACCAGAAGGTCTTAAGAAAGCTCAGCTCATGCACATTTTCACAGATGAGATAATACTTTGGATGTGTAATGGCTAGTCTTTGGACCTCTGATCAAGTATATTTCCTATTTTTTCATAGGAAACTAATGTCTTCACTGATCTTCCTTCATTTCAGCACTATAAAAAGAAGCCACTTTAAACACCTTTCTGGCACTGCTTCCCAGGGAAATGGCACTGCTTCCCAGAGAAATGTTTCCCTGTTTCACTCTTCATAAAGGTCTGTAACAAAGAGATACCTGTAAGCCATCCTTCCTAAAACTGTATTTTCCATTTGATAACTCATACACAGAACTAGAATTATAGGAAATGTGTTAATGGATTCCTTTTTTCTTAGCCCAGGCTTAATTCAACCTCTTCAGTGCACAGAAAGTGAGAATTTTTCATTTTCTCCTGTTTGGGTATGCAGCTTAGTGAAATATAAAATGGTCTCTTCAATCTGCAGAAACTAACTGACACAAAAAGATAGATCTATAATATTTGGTGATCACATATTAGATATGCATTACAAAACTTGTTCAGGCAGTTGTTCAACAATAACAGGCTGGATTCATCTGAACCAGTCTGAAAAGGCTGCTTTTGTTTTAAACTTATGAACAGTGATGCCCCTTACTATGGGGCATTAATAAGTTTATCTAAAATCATAATGACACAGCTGCAATATTGATTGATTTTTGTCAGGTTGGTTGGGTTTGTTTTCTTCGATGTTTTTTGTTTGCTTTTTTACTGTGCAAAATTGGGGTTCACATTTCTGTCTTAAGAGTCGATTTCATCCATAAAAGGACATTTCACACAGCTGAAGCTTTAAAGAAAGCAAATGTCAATTCAATTTGTCCTTTCATCCCACACCAATTGAGGAACAGTCATTTTTTTGCTGATGAAAGTCTCTTGGTCCTCTGGCAAATTAATATTAAGAGACAACTGATATTTCCAAAGCTGCATGCAGGATTTGGGCTTACAATTTCCATTTTGCTCTTGACACACCTGAAGCTACAGAAGTGAATAGATAAAAACCTACAGCAAACTGCAGCACAGCACATGCTTTGCTATGAGCTCACCTTGTTCTGAAACACATTTATTTGTAAGAATTTGTAAGATCAAGCAAGCCCTGATTCATTGTGGTGTAAATGTAAAGGTACCTTGCTACCAGCATGGTGTTAAATTCTTTTGGGGCTATGTCACATGCTTGGACCTTGAGAAACGCAAGGCTACTACTGAACAACAATATTTCTGTTCCTTCATGTGCAGTTATACTCAAACTATCATCACATTCTGGTAGGAATTTAAAATGAAACTGCTACAGCTATAAATCTCCTTTTGTGATTTTATTTATTTCATTTCTCATGTCTAAAGTTCTTCTCCTGTCCAACAACTCCCTAGTAACTCCACTAATCACTTATATTGGTAGAGAAGGTTTCTAGGGCACCTACCACCCCCATCACTTTGGTTGTACAAAGAAAAAGAAACAATGAAATTTCAAGAAAGCAAAGACTTTCAAAATGGCAAGGGAAGAAGGAGGCCTCCAAAGCTTATACAAACTTTCCCTTCACAATCTAATATATCTGGACAAGCTCAAACTGAATAAAACTTCTGAAGTTTTAGCCATTTATGCACTGAGTGCACTGAAGGTGTTTTTTCTATATTTTTAGGAAAAATATAAGCCACATTTACCATTTTGAAAATGAATGTTCACTTCAGTTTGGTTTTTATAACACTAAAAAGTTGGGTTGATGAGCATTTCCCCTAAAATCGCCTAAAATTGTTTCTTCTGCCAACAGTCTGCAGATATATTATAACCACCTATCACTGGAGTGACAGTACTACATTATCCAGTAAAATAATGGGGATATAGGAAAATCTAGGTCCTGAAAATGTTTGAAGCTGGCTCAATAACTCATAGGTTTCTTGAGGTTCAGATTACATTTATTTCTATGAGTAATTACCTAAGATATTTGGACCAATTTTTTGGGACTTCCTTTTAAAAAGAATTAATATTAAGAACTAATTGTGTTTCCTTAGGATATAAATATTCCTTAGGATATAAATAAAAGACGTAAAAGACATACCCCAAATTGTTTAAGATGTATATTATATGGTGCAATTTGTTCAATAAAGGCGTCTGCTTCACATTAGTTTTGACTGAGAAAAGACTTTGTTAGATAAAAAAGTTCCTTGTCAACACATTTTCAAATGAACAGAAGTTCAGACTGGTTTTTTTTTCTACTTTTTGTCCCAGTCAATACAGTGGCTTCATGGGATTAAAATAAATGCAAACTTGACAAAGATCACATGCTATTGGTCCAAGGTAGCCCAAATTAATCAATGCATAAAGATCTCAGATCCTAATAGATACCAAGAGACACCTAATATTCTGAGCAGTTAAATTCCAGCCCCGTGGGTAAGGGTATAAATTCTGTTGGGGTGTTAGAAACACTGAAGATATATTTTCAGACAACCTATCCCATGGCCTGTCATTCCCATCAAAGCCTTCAGCAGAGCTATGGTACCCCTGCAACTTCTTGAGATTTTCTGCTGGGAAAAAAAGTTTGGGGACAGTTAGTAAAAACAGCTAAACCCCAACCAAAAAAAGAAAAAAACAAAAAAACCCAAACAAACAAAAAAAAACCCCACCTTTCTAGCATCCATACACCTTGAAAGACACAAGCCACTGAATGAATTGCTATAACAAAATTTAAAGGGTGAAATGCCACAGATCATGTCAATACCTTCAACTCTGAGTGCAAATTCTAGACAACGTTCATTGGCTCAGCAATTATCCTGTATGGACCTTGTGCTTGGCCCTGCATTTCCAAAAAGGTCACTGGGAGGTTGTGACCCTATTGAAGGCTGCTGCTGGACTGTGCCAGTGAGGCAGCACCATCCCTGCTGCTCATGGAGACACAAGGAGAGCAGCCAAGCTTCAATTTAACAAATGTGCCTTGTTTTAGCCACAGTAGGAAGGATAAGGTATAGCAGGTTATGTTCTCTGTGTCAGGAGGATTTTCCTGGTTTGATATGCTCTCTTATGTGCTTTTATGTAAAGTGTTTCTTTTTAGATCAGGTTTTTTTTTTTAAAAAAAAGGAAAGCAGCAAAGAGTGAGGTGGTCTGAGGCAATTATGTCTCAAACTAACAATAGGTTTTATCTTTGTATTTTCTGGGTAAATCATTTTCCTCACACTAGGAAGGAATGCCATCATCCACCTGCAGCACACTTCTGAGGAACAAAGCTACACTAAGACTTTTCATTTCTTTTTGTTTCACAATCCTTTATTTTTCAGATACTGCATTTATATAGTCAAGATTGCACCCACAGGGTGAATATTTGTATGCTTCCAACTCACTTCAGGAACCTTTACCTCCTTCTACTGTTCCATAAAAGAATTTAAACACCCACTGCTCTCACCTGGTACATTTCGTTAGCTGAAGAAGCAGAAAATATTCAGCTTATATAGGTTAAACTCCTACTCCTCAGATAAATCCATGTAACGGATGGCCATATGGCATATACAGAAGAATACCTGTCCTGGTTTTGCCTGGGGTAGTTAACTTTCTTCCTAGTAGCTGGTATGGGGTTGTGTCTTGGATTTGTTCTGGAAATGGTGTTAATAACTCAGGGATGTTTTAGTGATGGCTGAGCAGGGATTACACAGAGCCAAGGCCTTTTCTACCCCTCACTCCACCAGCAAGGGGGCTGGGGGCACAAGACATTGGGAGGGGACACAGCCAAGACTCCAGGGATATCCCAGACCACATGGCATCATGCTGAGCACATAAACTTGGGGAAAAACTGGCTTGGGTGGCTACTTAGGAACTGGCTGGGCTTGGGTCAGTGGGTGGTGCCCTGTGCATCACTTGCTTTGTACATTCCAATTCTTTTGTCATTATCATTATCATTGCTGTTATTGTTGTAGTCATTGTTATTATATTTTCCCTTCCTTTTTTTTTTCCTATTAAACCTAATAAATCTTTACCTTAACCCACAAATTTTACTTTATTTAGTCCCCCACCTGTCTCCCCCTTCCCCTGGTAGTGGGAGGAGGTGAGTGAGAGGCTGTGATGTTTTTCTGCCTGTGGATTAAACCCTGACAGTACCATAGCTTCTCATTTCACATCACTGTATCCATTTCCTTGCTGGAAATTTTGTCAGAGTAACATTTCATGACTGCTTTCCATGTCTACCTCATATTTGCAAGTGTTCTGAATCCTGCTACTCTCTTCAGTTATGGTACTTCCACCCAGAAAACCCACAACAACCAACAAAACCCTTTATTACATTTCTAAGGAACAAGCTGATGTGTCACCTAAAAACTCAGAATTAATTTAGCCTCTTACCTGAATTTCAGTCAGTTCCTGTTGTGTGGCACATGCAAAATGAAAAAGCTCATAATTGTAGTGTAATTGGATTTCTTAAGAGGGAGAATTTGCACCTTCTTTTCCATTTCAAAGAATGAATCTGGAAAGATTTTTATCTAGGTTTTGTTCAGGTGCACAAAAAGGAAATATGAAGGAATGCTGAAGGAACATACCCCCTCGGGTGCCTCCTTTCCAGGGAGGTAGGGATGCAGACTTGTCACTGCTGACTGCTTTCCAGTGATCACTGGTGGACAGGAGCAGAGTAATCCCAAAACCAGCTGGTGCAGCAAATCTTTGTCCTTGTGAGGCTAAAACTAAGCCCCAGTTCTACACTCCTCTCTTTCAGGATGGAACAAGAAACAGCACCAAATCCACAAATCTTACATAAAATGTCCTGAAATTTAACAGAAATTTAAAACAGAAATTTAACAATATCAAACAGAATTTAAAAATATAGAAGTCCAAGTCTACCATTCTATTACTCATCTCAGGCTCACTCTTATGGCTCTTCGTACAGCAGCCTAGACTTCCAGAATTAATTAATTAGAAATTTCTGTTCTGGAACTTGATATGGTAATGCAGTTTTAGCTGATCCTATGTAAAATCTATGGGATTGATGAGTATATTTGCATCATTCCCACCCCCTGCTCCTATTTCTTCTCAAAAATTCATTTACGCATTAAAAAGTCTTTTCTCTGTGCCTTTGCCATTTCTGTGTCATGGTGTAATAGCCTGTTTCTTGTGCTGCAATTGATTATGCTTACAGAGTGAGGAGAGAAATTTGAAAGCCTCTGATAATGGGACTTGTCTAAAAACACATTGATAGGAAGTCTACAATCTAAACACTAGATATTATCATTTTATAGCAAAATCTAGATTCCTTCTTATGTTATAGTGAGACCAAAAGATCATGTGAAGGTGACCAGCAGTCTAATTAAATGAATATATTAAAAGTTTCTGGTTTGACAGGTTAGAGGTAGCTGTCATTCTTTTCAGCACTTTGTGAATTACTTCTGTCCTTCATTATCCCAAAAGATTATTATTGCTCTGTTTCTTGTGAGTGTAGCGAGCTAGAACAGCAGAGATAATAGGTTATTATAGGAAAATTTGGCTTTGACATTTATATGATAAATTTGAAGTCAATTAGAGGGAAAATACTCCATTAGATAAAGTGAGTGTACCAATTACTGCAGTGAAGAGTTATTGCTAATGGCATAATTGAAATTTATAGAGTGGTGGTCCCAGCACTGTAGAATTAGATTGCATAAATGATGGCAATAGCAGGCATGTAAACATTTTTGTTCCTAGCCATTTACAGGCTGAGGATGGAGGGAAGAAGGTTTTTTTAGGATTCCATTCTGATGTTAAAAACCCAGAGTTACCAGGAAAGCACTTATGTGAGACATTCAGCTTCTTCCATAAATTCTAGCAAAAAGAAAATAAATAGCCCTTTTTGGCAAAAGTTGTATGCATTTTCATGTGAATTAAATATATGTATAAGGAATCATTAAGAGAAAGTAAAAATAAAGCTTTTCATGGTGAGAATTAAACAAATACATAACTTAATATGAACACCTAGTGACAGGGGAAACAGAAAAATATTTGGTCAAATTTAGGTATAGAGGTGGAAAAAGGGGAGGATTTTTGCCTTAGATATTGGATTGTAAAGTAACCTCATTAAGAAACTACACGAAATTCAAGTTATAGCAGTTCAAAACTAGACTGAGAGATATGCTGGAAGATAAATATTAGAGAAAATCATGTCAGACTAGACCAAAAGGACAGATTAGCTGGGATTTGATTAAAAACTTGCCAGTCATGCTTTAAAAAAATTCTGCATTTTCTAAAAACCTTGAGGCAAGCACAAAAGTTGGGAAAGCATTACAAGCAGGGAATATACTGAAGCCCCTGCTTGTGATGTGCTATTTTTCTGTTTGCTTCCTCGTGTTCATATCCAGCTGTTCCCTCCTGCCTCATCTCCTCTCACACTGACAAGGACCCAGCACGAGGCTGCAGCTCTGCCCCTGTACATCAAAGGCTGGTGACAGTGGCTCAGCTGGGAGCCAGATCTGTGCTGGACACTGCTGCCTGACCCCACAGAATTCCAAACTTCTCCTGCCAGCACAAAAGGCAGGTCTGGGGTTTCCAGCAGCACCCAGCAAATGCCTCAGTGCAAAGGGCAAAAGGAGTTCTGTGATCACCATGTGAAATTGTGCAGGTTCAGCTGTGGAGCAGAAGCTAAAAGAGGAGCCAGTGTCCATCCTATGCAGTGTCATGGCAGGGCACAGCTGTGGGAAATGAGAAATACCAGCATGAGGCCTGAGAAGGGCACACAGGACATATTTAAATGTCATTGTCACCATCCCAGCCTATTGGATCAGCCTTTCAATACAAAGAGGACCCACATCTCAAATATGCTGCTCATCTCCACTGACTTGGGGGGAATTAGTGCCTTGGTGAGGCCCTGGCACAGGTTGCACTTCCATCTCTGGAAGTGTCCAAGGCCAGGTTGGACAGGGCTTAGAGCAAGCTGGGCTAGTGGAAGGTGTCCCTGCCCATGTCAGGGGTGCTGGGATGAGATGGTCCTTAAAGTTCCTTCTAGCACAAGCTAGTCTATGGTTCTATGATTCTATGAATTTGGACATCCACCTGCCAAAGAAAGTGAGTTCATTATGTGCCAAAATAGGAGTTAAGGCTTAAATTGAAGCTAACTCAAGCCCCTCAGCTTTGATCACTTTGGTTATGGTGTACTAACCTGAAAAGCCTTGGTGAACATGCAGAGCTGGATCTGTGACACTGTTCTGGGCTCTGGTGAGATCTAAAGGATTCTGCTCTGCTTTCACTGCTTTCACCCACCCCACAGGAGACACAGACAGACACAGCTTTACTCTGGGATGTTATTCCTCAGGTAAACAAGATGTTCCTCAAGCAGCAGAACCCATAAGTCTGGTTCCCTACAGATTTGGGTCCTTTCTCCTCTGACCCCACACTCCCTGTCAGCAGCACCACTGCTCCCCGCTCCTTTCCCTCACTTCCCTTTTGCCCCAGGGCTGAACTCTGCAGGTGAGCAGCAATCTGCAGAAACCAGGCTGGAGGTAAACACACTTCCCAGCAAACAGCTCCACAGGACAAGTGTGCAGTGCTGCCTGTTCCCTGGGGTCTAATCTGTGTCTCTCCTTCTCAATCTGATCACAATCTTTTTGCAAAGATAAGATAGCGGGAACATAATTTACTTTCTATTCCAAAAGTTCCCAGCTGGTAACTGGAGAGATAAAGGACCCAACAATCACATATCTATTGTTTCTTTTAGAAAGCAGGTGAAAAATAAATTTGAGATGCTATTTTTCACTAATGTAGGTAAAATAAAATAGCAGATATCTATTATGGGAGAAAAAAAAATGTGCTGAAGTTAAGATTGCTGTGTTGTTTCCATAATGAACTCTGTTTCCTGAGCTGTCATCACTTCTTCACTGAAATTTTGCTGCCTATTGGGTTTTCTGCAGTTGGAAATAAGGGAAGTAATAGTCCCTGCACTACTCACTGCAGAGTAAGGGATGAGACAGGAGCCTAAACCATTTCTAGCTGGCCTGCTAATTTCTTCACTTATCTCACCTATAGGACTCCATCTCATCCCTAGTTGGGCAGCTACTGCTGCCCAAATAGGAGCTTAGACTTCATTGACATTTCTTCTCTGATTTCAAATGCTAACACTACAGGCTTTCAGATACAAAATATTACCAGTTCTTTAGCTCCATACACAAGATCCATTCCTTCCAAAATGCTCTCTCACAAATCCAGCAGTTATTCCTCCTCAATCCAGTTTCTGCTCAATTCAGCATATTTCCAATTTCTCTTCTGTGAGCTTCACTTCCCACTCCCATTCCACCAAGCACAATGAGACGTGTGCAGTTCTCCCCTCCATACCCTGCCAGCCTAGGTGACTGATTCTCACACCCCTGAGGAAATCTCATCCCTTCCCACCTGCAATCCTTTTCTCTTCACCCTCAGCCAGGGGCACAACTGTAAGAGAACACAATCATGAACATTATCCATGATCATTTCCTTATGCATTCCCAACGGCTGCCTACAAGGGATGGAATCTTCCAAGGAACAGCCCTGACATAACTGTGCTGTGTTACCTGGTGTGTCAGCTGGTTATTGAGGGACATTTCTCCTTCCTGCTCCCTCCAGCAGAAGCCTGCAGTCACTAAGACATTAGTTGAAAGCATGCACGTATGCACACGGAGCTGGGCTGCCACCCCTGGGTTATGGTTAATGAACGAAGCGTGGCTGAAGTGCTCTGGGACTCAGCCTGTCCAAATTGCTGGTTCGGAGGATGCCAGCCTGAGCTTCAGCCTCTTATGCTTAATGTTATACAAGGGACTACTTGTAGAAATAGAATGGAGATTGCCTCTTAATTTTACTTATTTTCCTTTCGTGTACAACATTGCCATTTGAGAATACTGGTGTGGTTCCCTCCTTCATTTCCCTACACTTCACTCACAACATTGCAACTAAAATTTCACCAGTTTAAAATGCTTGTAATGCATTGGACTTTATTCTCTCTCTTTTTTTTTTTTTTTTTTTTTTAAGAAGTGCTTTCTGATGAAATTCAATCTGTAAGCAGGAAAATGCTCACAGGAAGGGCAGAAATTTAAAAGCTCCAAGGCTGGAGTTTTATTTATGCTAAATATTGCTGACTCCAATTGGTCTTTTAGCCAACTCTGATCTAGTTTAGTTCACTCTTCCTAGGCCTCCTGCCAAAGCAGAGCTTGCTTTTGTTTAGCATGCTTAGTGTATTTTTATTATCACGTCAGTGCTGTATCCTTTGCCCTACTGGGGAGCTTTATTTCAGTTCCAGTTTATTATTTCCTATGATCTGCTCAAAGTGGAATCCAGTTTTTTGGGTTTTGTGTTTTTTTTGTTTTTTTTTTTTTCTTAACCATCTAGGGTAGCAAAATGAAAGAACAATTTGCTATTTCATTGCTCCATAACACTTCCTACAGCAGGTGAATAACTGGATTCAGGTTCAAAACATCTGTGCATTTGAGAATTTATTGACAAATGCTTTGGTGGACCAGCAAATAGATTTTTTGGCTACAAGCCTACATTAGCAGTTGACTCAACACTAAAGCCCCAATTCTCTTTGCTGTAAACCAAAACCAACAAAAGTAAAAGCAGCAGATCAGCATGGAAAATGACACCTGAATCAAGATCTATTTTCATCACAGTAAAATGAGAATAAACCTACCTGCCCCATTTTATCTCTGTCCAAATGAACAGAGTTAAAATTTAACCTGTTTTTTAAAAGCACATAAGTCCTCTAGACAGCATCCTCTCCATTTCTCTTTTCCTTCCCCCAATATCAATTCTAAATAGCATTGCCAGGTAGATACATTGAATAAGAGACACAATTACCTTCTCTTCAGAGCTATTCCCTGTATGCAAGCACCCTAGACATCTTTGGACTGAAATTATAAGCCAGTATTGATGAAACAATTTACTTCAGCTTTTATGTTCGCACTCAAGGATGTATCAAAACAAGCTCTAATGGTCAGATTTCAAAAGAAGTTGGTATGAGAGCTCCAGCTGGGAACAATGACAGCAGCTAAGCCTGCAGCCCTTTCAGAAGTGCAGCCTGATGGGATCCAGAATTGTGAATCATTCAGAATAGGATATTTTCTTCTTTTGCCTTCTTTAAAGCTACATAAGCCAGTGTTTACTTGCTGCTTTACAGCTTCCTCTACCAACAGCCCTGTAATCATTAGATTAATTACCCAAGCATGGCAATTACTATAGAACAGATGCTCATAAAAAGACCAAAAAAAAAAACCTCAAAAAAAAACCAAACAAAAAACCCCAAACCTTCTCACTTATAAAATAATATAATACACTTTCTTTGTATATCTGATATTTTTGTTAATACAGTTATAACAATAAATGTGCACTTGCAGTGATTATTTTACTTTTTTTTTTTTAAATAAACTTTTTAAAAGGACATACAAATCAGTTTCTCTCTTGGTTAATACCTAGTACAGAAGAGATCAAAATACTGCAGAATATCCAGATTGTACATAAAGAAAATATGAAGTGTAAAAATTCTTAAAGTGTTTGATTTAGGAGTTTATGGCCCCATTTTCAATGCACCTTCAGCTGGAAACCAGTGGGCCTGATGAGCAACAGAAACCTACATCCTGCTATTCCTCCATGAGAGTTGGACCTTTATTGTTGTTATTTTTTTTTTACAATTTAAATTTTCATGCCAACTCTAGTTCACAATAATCATTGCTGATGAGAAAGCTTTGTTTAATTTGCTTTGAAGATGACAATGACAATAGCACTTGCATCTATAAAAAGGTTCTTCTGGAACATTTACCAACAAAAACAAGCACCTCCACAGTAATTTCCATTCCCTGCATCTCCTTTTAGTTGTTTTTGGGAAATGTTCCCACTTCCTGTCCTGAAATGTTTTTTTGAAAGCATGTGGTGTTTAAAAATCAAGGGACTTTTTGTTTTGTCCCTGTTCTGCATGATCCATGTTAAGCAGCAATCACCAAAACCAAAAAAATTAATCCCCCCTCTTTTACTTCTTTTTCCATCTGTTCTCAATGAGTACACTATTTCAGACCATATATTGGTGATATTAGCTGTTAAATCTTGCTGAAATTATTCTTGTGGCATGTAATCCACAGTCAGTGCTTTTAGAGTTTATGTCCTTGAATGAGCAAAATACTTACTGAAGCTCATGGGGGTTTACCTCAAAACATTACCAGGATCTGGCTACAAGTGGCTTCCAACCATATTGTGTAATTTTGTTTCATTTTCACTTTTTGCAAAGTACTTTTGAAAAGTCACTTTAACAAGGAATTTCATTGTCTAATGGGCCGTGACTGTTCATGATAGGATTTCATTTTAAATTCAGTTCATTATGGTGTCATTAGGGAAGATATGACTTGTCTTATTGCATCTTATCATTTACCACGATTTTTATGTCCATTATTAGTTTGGATTTCCAAAGCAAGACATTCACTCAGCACCGGATTAAATGCACAGCGGAAGTGAAAGTGGAAGATAAATTACCTTATGGCAAAAAAGCAATGATCTGAATCTCAACAAACCTGGTCATTTTCCAACTCAGCCCCGTTCTCACTCTGGGCAGTTTATTTTACTCTTTGTGGTAAAGCTCGTCATCAACTGCAAAGACAAATAGTGCACCAACCCCACCTGTCAGCCAGCCACTGGAGACTGAAAACTCTCAAGGAAAAATCCTCTCATCCTGCCCACGTGCCCCAGGCAGTGTGGATTGTGCAGCCTTGCTGAGCCTCTTGATGCTGTGCAAAGGCAAGAAATGTCAGCTGCAATGATCAGGGGTGTGCTCCTCCACAGCCTCATTGTGCTCACTCTTTACCTGCTCTTTGCAGATCACTCACTTAAGCACTACTTCTTCACTTTTATCAGAAAAGCTGAAATTTTAGCCTAATAAGCTGCCTTTGCTTCCTCTGTCAGGCATCACTTCAGCCTCTGACCACCTTTTCCTACTGAAAGTACAACAGCACCAAGGTCAACTGCACCATTTCCAGCAAGCAAATCTCCTTTAAAACAACTGGCTGCTGTCACAGTGTCAGGGCAGCCAATGGTGTTTCAAAAATACATCGAGTCTCAAGAGATCTTATGGAGAAATTAAACTCCTTTTTCCATTGCACTATATTTAGAACAGAGCCACACACAGCTAGATGCTGTTTACATAGATTTACAGCTGTGCTCAAGCCACACACAAAAAAAAAACCAAAAAACAAATAACATGAATGAACAATTTAGGAAAGAATTTTCACAAATCTTTAAGTATTATTTTGACAGGGATGCTTTCTTGAAGCTGACCAATGTTTATTTTGTTGTGGCTGGAAATGAAGGTCGAAGCTCATTCACTTTTTTTTTTTTTTAAGATATCAAAAGCCATGAGACATTAAAGGCTCTATGATCCTTCTTTTAACAGCGCAGTAACAGCAGCCCTTGCCCTTCTCCCACTGGGTCTGTGTGAACTCTTCAAGGTGAAGGTGGGCCCACAACATCCTGACAAAAAGTGAATTCATCCCCAAATGGTTATTCAATACTGCCAGCTAAAACTAATTACAAAATTGTGTCAAAATGAAAAAAAAAATCAGTAAGAAAAGATTTTTTTCAGAATACTTCAAAATCAGATTTTTTTGGCTTTTCATTTTCAGCTGGTATTTTCTTTTTTCAACGCCTTCTTTTTGCCTATGCCTAGATAAAGCCAAACCCATTCCCATGAAATTGAAGTATTTCAATTTGCATTGAACAACTGGTTTCTGGCTAACAAAAATAAAGTTTTTCCAACTCTGATCACTACCTCTCCATCCACTGCAAAACTGAAAACCACCAGTAATAGCCATCTTGCTTGGATTGCAGTTCAGATTTTCCCCCTTCAGTTTACATTTTTGGCCAAAACTCTCAAAACACCTCACATTTGCCAAGCTCTATTCAAACACAAAGGATTATGGCTGAGTGCTCTGAAACCTCTTTAGAGCTCTGGGAGACAAGATGTGCTCCAGTGCCTTTGCTTTTGTTTGTACAAGCTGTAATAGAGTTGGTGGACTCCACATTTCAGTACCACATATTTGGGATACTCAAGGGATGTTCTCCAGGCAGTTTCTTAAGTTTGTTGTAGCTTTTATGGGAGGTATGGGAGCCTTTTTTTTTTTAATCAGCTTTTCATGTATTATGATCCAAGTATCAGAACCAGACAAGATGGAGATTTGTTCAGTGCTGAACTCTTTCAAAGATGCAATCCACATTTCTGAGATGAGAAGCTGAAGCAGCAGAAAAATTCTGTGTATTAGGGCTTCAAATTCCATCTCGCAGAAGTGGCAGATCACATCAGTATGCACTTTTAGATCTATTACAGCAATATCAGCAGTCCTTGATTTCTCAAAAATGGTGTTATTTGTGAAGGTAGAGCAAGCTGTCACCATCTGACAGGTTTAGATTATTTCACTGGGGACAACCACTGCAAGGCACAGACAGCAATTGATTCATTTCTCGTCACACGAGCTCAGCACCTACTGCAGAGCCAAGCTGGGCTAATGCAAAATTAAAAGTTACCACTTTTGTGCAATCGTTATTCATTTGCCATAAATACAGAGCAAACCCCATTTATTGTTAGAGTTTGTTAAGTGCCTTACTGCTTTACTGCTAATTAAAAAAAGAAAATCATTGAGCTTTAAAATCTAACAAATCCTATGCTCCTTTATTCCAAAACAATCCTACATGTTGCAAAGATGCCACATGCTGAGCTGGTTTGTCAGGTGGAATCAAGGACAAGCACAAGCAAATACTGAATACTGTTTTGCCCCTCAGTAATTAATTGCCCCTTGTGCCTTTCCATTCCCATCTGGGAGAACGATGCTCTAGGATTTTGTCTGCTAATAAAGATTTTTAAAATTCCAGCACTACTTACTTCTTGCAATAATTATTTTCACCCACACTTTGCTGCATTTAGATATTGCTAAATCATCAGAGAAAAAAAATCAATAAAAAAATCAATAATGGCAAATATATGTGCACATGTTCTACCCTGTACATGTGCACAGCCCAATGTATATTTAGTTTACTAGACTTGCCCAGAACATCTATTATCATTTAAATCATGAGACATGGCTAAGTCACATCCAGGATTTTGCAAATCCAAAACTAATAGATCCCAGCCTTTTAAAACAAGTTTTGAGAAACACAACCTAAAGATTTTCCTTAAGTGATTTTTCTATTGTTTAGAAAAGGGTAGTGGTTTTTTGGGGTTTTTTTTTTGTTGCTGTGTTTGTCTCCTTCCCCTTCTGAAATGAAGTTTAGTTTTTGCTGCACCCCCATGACTTGTGCGTCCCTATGGCTTTGGGGTCTGCTTTTGATTTTTAGTGTGACTGGTGACAGCACAGAGGAAAGAACAGGAAATCTCTGGGAAACTGAGATATAGGCCTATCTGGAACAACTGGCATTGATTCATTTTATGAAGAAAATTAACAGACTAATACTGCTAAAGGGGCTTTTACTCTAACATATAATACAATGAAAAAATGTTTTTTCTTTCATGCCATGAGGACAGAAATTCAGAAATGTTTTGTACCTGCATTTACAAATCCCATCAATTCAAAACCCAAAGCATTTGAAGATCAATTAAAAAAAAAAAAACCTCAATACTTCTTTAAAAACAACATCCCAGATTAATAGTTTCAAAGTTTAAGTAAATGTTACATAACTTTTTGCCCACATGGAAAACCTGCACTGTGTCTAACTGCTGGACACAATTGAGTGAGAAGGAGAACATCAGCAGGAAAAATTACTGTCTCAGAGCTCAGCCCTGAAGTGCCACCCCTGAGAATGGAAATCTGCTCCTCCTCTGACCCAGAACTCATTCACAATATTTGGCAAGTACTCCTCTCACATGGGAACACTCCTGGATTCCTGCTGCCTGGGCTTGGGCACTTGCAGTTGCATTGGCAGGACTTGCTGAATGTCATCAGCTGCAGCTGAGAACAATTATAGCTGTGCTTTAAATGTTAAGATGTCTTTAAAAAAATAAGAAAAAGAAGAAAAAAAACCCTCTACATTTTGGTGTAGAAACCCCAGACTGGGTGACATTTCCTGCAAGCTGAGAATTTTTGGCTTGACCTTTCTGGGCTCCCGTTTCCCTTGTGTAAAGCAAGAATGTCACCTGCTACTCTGGAAACTGTTAGGGGAAGGTGAGTTCATCCATAATTATAAGAGCTTTAGAAAACATATTGAAAGCCCTAGAGAAATGCAATGAGTAAGTGAAGCTTTATTCAATGCAGCACTTGGATAGTTGTTAAAAGGCAGTTTTCCAGGACACACACAGTCTATATGAGGAGTGGAAAAAATACTGTGTAAATCCCCATAGGATAGTATGAGAACAAGTGAAGAAGGCAGGAAGTGATTATTTATCAGTGACCAGAGAGGTCACAAGTAAGAAGTTGACCTGAAGGTTCATGTGCGTCCTCAGTGTTGGGCTTTCTCACCTGGGTGTTGGGCTTTTCACTTTTTAAAATGTTTGGGGGTTCTTTTTGGCTTTTAGCATTAAAAGGCTATTTCAGTCAAGCTGACTGAAACAGAACAACTTGAGAGTAAAACTACAACATTATGTGTGTCAGGGAAATGCAGTGAAGATGATTTATCACTAATTACCATAGAGATGATGTGTCTGAAATTGAGGTCTCTCCATCAGGGAAAAAATGCTTGTGTCATTAGAAGCAATAAACAGAGGACCAAATTCATCAGCAGCCATTTGGAGGCACTTCCAACAGCAGTGTTGGAAGCACAGGAGTTTTAAACTTTGATGCCAGCAGTTCAGCCTATGACGTTTGGTCAGAAAAGTTTTAGACAAATGTCAGGGATTCTTTAACTGAGAATTAATGGAATTCTGCAGCTGATTCTCGGTTACATTAGCAGGCCAGGAAGGTGACAGTGACAGTGAAATACTGGATGTGCCCCAGTCCTTCCTGCCTTTCACCCAAGTGAACACTCAGCCCATCACAGTGAGATATGGCTTCCTCTGCAGGTCAGACTGCTTGCAGCCCAAGTACATTTTCAATTTCTGTGCTGAATAACAATTACAGCAGTGACTTTCAGCCACACCTATGGCAAGCACATACCCTAACGCACTACTTGGTGCTCTTCTTGCTTGCATGCTTTTAACATTGTGTTTCTCCCAGCAAAATTTACTGAAAATATGCTCCAGCATGTTTGTAACACCCAAACACTTATAAGGATTTTAGGGAGATCTCTCCTGATCTCCCACCTAATGTTATTGATTCATCAGATATTGCCTTTCATTTTAGTAGGACCATCTGGAAAAGAATGATAAACCCCATGACACATCTGATATTACACCAAACACAAAATACAGCAGGAATATGGCTGCATCTCTACTGTGCCAGGGTGGTGCTGCCCTTTCCCAGCAATGGCTGCAATTTTTCACCTCATCTCTGTGTCTCTCTGAAGCCAATGGAGCCCAACCTGAACACAAGTGTACCACTGCATGCTGAGCATTATGTGGGGGAAAAGCAACCATTCCCTTACCATGTCCCAGTAGATCAAAATCTTCTCCCATCCTTTAGAAATGGAGTTGCAGGTGGGGCAGTGAAGGTGAAAAACTGAGGACACTGGGAAGACAAAAGTGGGTCTGAAGAAAGCAAAAATCATAGATGAAGTACAGATAAAACCCAAGATGAGTTACTTTGCAGCCTAGATAGATTTAATCTCTCCCTATCACAAGATAACACTAAATGCAGAATTGCATTGCACCTCATTTGTAGGCCCACTCTTCCTAATGCAAAAGCACTTCAAAAGCAACTCATACACCATGAAAGGCTGAAACTTGATGGCTTCTTGCCAAGAAAAAGGTAGCTAAATGTCATATGATTTATTATTTTGGAAGAGTAGCTTTTGCCTGCCACACTCATCACATTAAATGATGTTCAGCATTGTTAATTCCAGTGAGTGTTTTCTCAGCACATGGGACCATTACATAATATCTGAGTAGGGATGGCAGCAGTGGGACTTGATTATTTCAGGAGCTGCAATAACTTACATCACTGCCTTGTGTTGAAACCAGAGGTTTGACTGAGGTCCCTCCTGACTGAACACAGGAGATTTCCTTCCTACCAGTCCACCTGGCCAATGCAAACTGGTGGGCACAGCTGAAGGTTAAACCCAAGTTCTCCCCTGGTCCCCCACCACCACGGACTCTGTGCCCTGTGCAGGCCACCCCAAGTCTCCCTCTGCCCAGTGTGAGAAGCAGCAGGAAGCAGGATGGTTCCTACACACACATTGTGCAGGGCAGCTCTCACACTCTCTCTCACAGGATGCATTTTTAAACAGCTTCTTCTGCCAAAACTCTAATTTAAACCTTTTTTTATCCTTAGAGAAACAGATTAGCACAGATAAACACAAACTATTCTTCAAAGCTGTCTATTTGGATGGTTTTTAGGTTGTAGTCTCTCTTTCAGTGAGGCACAAACATGAGCAATCCTGTGTCTTAAGGTGCTTGGTTTTGTCTTCTGACTACTTCCTCCAGTAAATCACAGATTCTGCTGGGTTTTCCAGCTCCACTGCTGCTAAGAAGTCAAGCTGCCTATCCATGAACTGCAGAAAGTTTTAGCTATTGACCATCACTCTATTGATCAAATCTCTTTGGCAAAGACAACACAGCAGGTCTGTATGTGTTGTCCTTTCTTCTAAATCAATTCCTATCCCTATACTAGGGTCCAAGAATCCATTTTTTTTCCATTATTGAGGCAGGACAATAGATGCTTCCAGACACCTCTCATGCAATAGATTTTAGGATATCATCCACTCCATCCATTTATTTTTCTAATGATCAAGGATGCCTGGTGTTCAAACCACAAGACATTAATTTCTCCCCTCTGATCCCATTACATTCTGGTTCAAAACTGTGTCTTGTTCCTAAGTTGCTGATTCTATCAATTAGGTTTTTTTCTAGTGAACATTTTCTCACTCTAGCATTTGTGCTGAGTTTCAGTCAAAGTTCCAGAGTGTTGGGATTTTATTTCATCTGGAAAAAAATTAAGCCATTCTGGAGGATTTTTTCTTTATATCACGGAATAATTTGCACCAGGAATTTCAAGAATTGCAAGACTGGAAACAGACCACAGTATATGAAGAGCCTGGTCAAGGCAGCTGGCCTGTAAATATGAAACCCCATTTCTCCTTCTCCAGAAAGCACACAAAGTGATCTGCAGTGCTTTACTTCAGCTGACTGTCCCTTGCATCCCCTGCTCTGACAACTATTTTAAGAAGAGCCTTGATGTGACAGTATCAGATTTTCTGTGTTCTGTGTCACACCTCCCATACCCACATTTCAATTACCATGTTCCATGGGACACAAGTTGCTACAAGCAGCAGCAAACAAATTTAAGCAGCTTTTTCCACAGAGCTCTATGGGCCCACACAGGCATGAAGAGGGATGACATCTAATTCATTCCCACTATTGTGTGTGATGAGAAACAAAGCTCAAGGGGACTCATATGGGAATTGAACACTTTAATTGTGATCTGTGCCTCTCAAAAAGCCTGAAAGCTCTTAATATAAAAACAGCTCTGACAGAGCAGAGCCATATTGCTATTATATTCAGTGTTAAAATCTGACTGCTACTGGCACATTATGGTATACTATTTAAATTCGCTATGCTCAGAAACCTCTTCCTTTCTCATCTGTCTCACTTCTTCACTGAACTGCACTCCCTTCCATTGCCAAAATGCTTTTGCAATACATTCTTCTAAACAACAGGATGGGGAGACATCCAAACAGTGTCTAATACCAAGGGTGTTCCTGCAATAATTGCACTCGTATTAACTTGTTCTCATTTGCAAGGTATATCAATTTCTGATCCATCCTGAAGTCCTCACAATTAATTAAGTCTGACTTTTTAAATGGCATCTTTTATCACAGAAAACTTTGTACATGGTTACACTTGGTGTTTCCTTCACAATAAAAAGGAACATGATTGAAAAGCTGACAATCATTTTCCATTGCAATACTTCTGGGTCACAGCCAAAATGTTTGCATACAGAAATAAGCCTCCAGTGCCCACCTCCCCTTCTCTGAGCTAGCTTTAATTTTCCTTCCTGTACCATGGTCACAGACTCTCAAATGTAAACTCACAGGGTTGTTCAGTAGGAAAAGACAGTGATGAACCTTAGTCCACAAGGATTCAGACTGAAATCCCAAAGCACAACCAGGGCCCTTGCAAGTAGCTATTCTCAGATCCTGACCAGGAGCTTTTGGCTGAAAACTGCACTGTTCAGTCCCAAATTTTTCATTCTCAGTTTTCATTATTTTGACCAAAAGAGAAGCAGGTAGTTATGAAGTCCCAACCAACACTAACCTTGTAAAGGATATGAAGTTATTTTGAAACATGAGTTATTGGAAAGATAAAAGATAAAAACAGGTTACATGATGTCTGATTACATTAACAGAAAGAATAGAATTTAAACCACATGTAACTGGATTTTTAAAAAATTGCGTAGATTTCTAGCAAAGTGTGTTAATCAGTTGAACGATGTTCCTGTGACTAACAAAAATAATACAAAAAGGAACAAGAGGTAGAGTACTCTGTCATAATTCCAGGGAGGTAAAAGAAAGGAAGTACTTAACCAATTTAATAATGCAGTTGTAAAATATCTGTGTCTGGGTCTGCAGAGGGATTACCAGGCTCGCAGTGACAGGAAAGCAAGATACCAGAAAACCTGAAAGAGGGGAGGGAGCAAATCTTCCTTCCACAGCAGGGCTTTTTGGATCTGTGGGAAGACACATGCTAAACTAAATTATTATTTGTGACACTCAGCAGGAAACATTTCGCATATAAACAATTTTGCTGAATTAAATCTGCCAAAATGTGGTGCACTGATTGTATTTTTAGCTACAGCTAAAATGATGCCCTGGAAATTCAATACCAACTTAATATGTTCATATAAAGGAAAAAAATCAGTTATTCTGAGGCTGTTGAACCATGCTACTTTTACATGATGAACATGTTTTAAGCCCATGTTTCACACTTGGCCTGTTTACTTCTCAGAGGAGGCAAACAACAGAAAACTCACAAGAAACTATGAACTGCAAGGAGCTGGGGTTGTGGGTTTTAATGAGTAACAGCAAACAGGCACTCTCACTTGGGACCAAAGCAGCCATGCAAGCACAAAACAGAGCAACTCCATTCCCACTCTGCCAAGTGTCATCACACCTGCAGCTCAATGGCACGGAAAATATTTGGTCATGGACAAGACAAGACAAGAATAAGCTTGCAGCCCTTTCCTTCCCTTAAAGTCACCAAGCTTGTTGTCATTTATTAGGAAGCAAAACATGAAAAGGAGGATGTAGGTGCATGGTGGTGTTAAAAACAAGGTCATCTGGGGAATAAAATTTCTGAGACATCCAGGGTGGATGCCATTAGTTCATGTAAGTCAAGATTTCATTCAGAACAACAGGCAGACACATGGAAGATTAACCCCCCCCATAATGATGCACGCTCTTTTCTTCCTTCCATTTTGCTGTTCATAAGGATCATTTTATATTGCTTACTCAGAAAACAGTTGAGAAATTATGTGTAATAAATATTTCCTTAAATTGAGCTGGCAGAATCTATTTCTTCTTTTAAAATATATTGTTCCCAGTCTACTTATTACTCTGTGCTGGGACTTGCCTCTTAAAGAGAAATATGGCTTGAGGGACCACTCCTCATTTAAACAAATGCTATTAAGCTGGAGTGCGAAGATAGCATGGAAAGTACCGAAAGGCTTCCCTGGCTGCACTAAATCAAAGCTAATGGCTTGAGATAAAGTAAGTGGAGTTGTTCTTCTGTTCTTTGTCAGTATTAATATTTTAAGTTACAGCTCCTCACTAGACTGTCTCTGCTTCCACATCCTCTTATTTTGGGCCTGAAGTTCTAGAAGGCTCCTCTTATGCACAGCTCATGCTTTTTTTCCTGGTGTTTTGCTGCTGCTGCCTCCAGACTATCTCGAGTGCCTGACATTTACTGAGCTTGGACTAGTGCTGACATGACATTCAATTTTTCATCTGAATGCTTGTTAATCACAAACAAGCACCAGGCCAACTGCAAGCACGATTTACCTGGAATATGTGGTCTGGTAAACTAATTAGGGCAACATGGAGTGCTAATGCCCTGCTTCACAGAGGGTAATTACATCAGGAATTAAGAGCTTTCAGAAGCTTTTGCTCTTGAACTACAAATTGTTTCCTGACCTTTAAATATACTTTTTTGCCTTGCAACAAACAGTTTCCATGCCTGTAGTCCAAATTTCTCTCCTGAATGCACCCCAAAGTCTTCTCATGATTTTTTCTCAGTCCCTTTAATTGAAAAAAGCACTTTAAAGTATCTTTCCTGTAAGAATTAGATGGTCTTTTTGGCTGTTTCTGAATAAAAGATTTCTCAGAGACCACAGAAACTCTCCTCCATATATTATAATCATTTCCAATAATGCAATTAGATCTGGGTGAATTTTTTTTTTTAAAGCAGTAAAACCATTAGAGAGCAGGGTTTTAGAGGCATCAAAATTCTCATAAATTCAATTTCAGTTTAGGGAACAGATTCTGCCAAAATGAGAGCAAGGAGACATTTTTAGAAAAGTCCAAGCACTAACTTTTGTCATTTTTTTGGGCACCAAAGCCACCCAGTCTGGCAGCCAGCAGAAAGCAGTTGCCCATGACTCTTGGCTGGAGGGAAAGAGAATAATGGGGGAGATAGACCATGGATAATGATCAGAAAATATCTATGGTGTGGCAGAAAAAATAGCAGCTTCACATAAATAAGTATGGGATGAGGAGAACCCAGGAAAGGGTAAGAGAGGCTTGAAAAGAGAAGTGTGTGGAGAGAGGGTGCTTTGGTTTTTTCCCTTAGATATATTATTTTAAGTAGTTAATGTTATAGAGAATTTATAGAGTGAGAAAGATATGTTTATTCACTAAAAAGTGTGTGGACAAAATCAGAGAGATCAAGACACACAGCTGTAAAAGACATGAAGAATAAGGAATCACTCTCAAGTAACACCAGGAAGAGAAGGAAGTAAAAAAAATGAAAATGTCAACAATGAACACAGGAGAAGGATCTACAGAGGAGAGCCCTACAAGATCAGTGGCCTTTCTGAATGAATCTTTAGTTAAAACATTAGTTTGCAAGTAAATGGTTGGTAATGAAATGAGCAAACTTTCAGACAGACAGAGCCTGACAAGCACTATCGAGGCTGCCAAAAGAGCTGGTGGAAGCTATCAAAGAACTATTAGCATTCATCTTTGTGATCCTATAGAGGAGGGATAAGCTACTGAAAGACTGAAAAAAGATCAGCATAGTGCAGTTCTTTAAAGAGAGAGAAAAGGAGTAGCTGGGAGATTTATAAATCAATCGGATTAACTCCAGTTCCTGCAGAAACAAATCAAACCATTTGTCAGAATCAGGAAGATAACAAGGAGATGAGATGCAGCCAGCAGTACATTTGTTAAGAGGAAAGCATGCCAAAGAAATGTGTTTTATTTCTACAGCAGGTAACAAACCTTCTGGAGGTAAAAACAGTAGCTGTCATCGATCTCAAAGCAGGACCCTCCATGCTGTTCCACTCACCAGTCTCAGAAACAAACCAGGGAAAAGCTCTTGCTAAACTTTTTCTCTGCTATAGGTAAAGCAGAGGGTGACAGGGCGGCTGCATCCAAATACTGTTCCCCCATGGAACAATCACAATACAGAAGAATCTTGTGGATGCTGCAGGGCCTGTCCCAAATCTCACAGTGTTATCAAAATTTTCTTTAATTATCAAGGTGATGGAATGGGGAGTATGCTATTAAATTTTCAGGTAGGGGAAGTCTGGAACCACTGTGGTCATAATGAATGACACATCCAGAATTCAAAATGCTTTTAAGAAATAGGGAAAAATAGCTCTGGTACTCAGCCATGGCAAGCACATTGCTGCTTACCTTAGATAGGATAATCTACTGCTGAAATTCAGAAATCTTTTAAACAATTAAAATTCAATGAGTCTGAAGGTAGTGGACTACCAGGGGAAGGTGGGCTGTATGATAGTACCCTGTTGGGAGGGTTTAATGGGAGGATACTTTCAACCATCATGTTCCCCTAATCTGTGTTAGCTTTATCTGAAAGACTGCAAAAATCCTAAAGAAACATCAAGTCCTTGAGGTAGAATTTTGGTTTGTTGTTTTGTAGGGGTTTTTTGTTTTGTTTTGGTGTTTTGTTGTTTTTTTTGTAATAGAAGACCATTAAGCCAGCACTGATTTGGTATCAAACCATTCTCCCTCACTCTGTTCAAGTACCAATTGCACCTTCACATTTCTTACACCCAAGTCTCATTTAAGGCTTTTTATCTGCAAGGAGTGAAAAATATCTCGACACATTTTCATAGCTGCAGTTCCACCACACCTGTGTCAAATCCTGGTGAGTGAGTGCTCCAGCACCAGCACACATTTGAGTTCTGCTCTGCCAGCTGAGGCCTCTTCCCCAAGCTGCCATTATTGCTCACAGCCACAGAAAACTTAAAACTTCAATGCATATCTGTTGAGACAGTAACACACAACAATCTGAGTGAAGCAGCCCTGTGTGTATGTCCTAGCCTGGCACTGCCTGGCATTAAGGACTTTATTTTTCCCAGACTCCTGTCTCTGTGAAGCTGTGCCACCAGACTCATCTGTGCATCACAAGCCATGGCTGCTTCAGAGGTTCTTCTTGATTTACTGTCAGAAGCTCAAGGATATGAAGCACAAAGCTTCAGCTGCTGCCACAGCAAAACTCTACATGTCAGGGAGCAAACAAAATGACCAATTGCAGCAAGATAACAGGATATTTATGATTTGCCAAGCAAAGCAGTGTATTCTAACCAAGCACAAGCACTGCTATTTTCCTTTATGATCAAATCTATACATTCTTGTACATGAACACCACATCAGAAAATAAAAGGTATTTGAAAACAATGAGTGCACGTAGCTCCAGATGAAGAAATTTCTTTTTTTTCCACATGACTCACCAGCTTGGGAATTTAGCTGTGAGGAAAAGCTTTTATGATACTAGACACTGGAAGTGTTCAAGAGAAATGATGTCTCAAGACAATAAAGTTAATACTCAATTGTGACACTTTCTGTGGCCAACCAGAAGACCAGCTCAAAAAGCAGAAAATGCCACGCTTCAGAAGGTGGTGAACTGGAAATGAATGCACACTTAGCTTATTCACATTTGTGGGAAGGCTTTCACACATATTTGAAAGTGTTCAAAAGAGAAACCCCGTGGGAAGAAACACAGGACTGTAAGCAATACTGAAAGCTGTCCTAAAGCTTAAAAAAAAATCATTGCCCCAAAACAATATCCTTCTTCCTAACAGGTTTAAGGGAAATGTCATTATTTTATTAAAGTGATCCATCTAGTCCTTCAGGACTGGCTCTGTGGCAGTGCTCTGGATTCAAGAGGATGTTATGAGGTGCAGATTCTAATATAAACCTGAAAGAATATAGCCACTGAAAATATTCCTTCAGCAGTCTCAGAGATGTGGTCAGACATTATCATAGAGGGGATATTATTAGCTCTAATACCACTGTCCCAGTTCTGTTGGAAGGGTTCATATCTGGGCAAACAAGACACAGCCAAGAAGAAATTTAAAAAATACGTCAGAAAAGTTACAAAAAGACATCAAATACAATCCCTGACATGCTTTTGGCAGCTTCTGACCTGTTCTAGTAAAACAGTCAGTAAAACCAGATTTTTAGAGTAAGATATCTTCTCTGGGCAGAAGAGCAATGGCAGAGCATCAGCTGAATCTGGGCCACTTGTGAGATCGTGATGCTCACACAGGAGATGGGCTCCTCACCAGATCCCCTCCAAAGCATAGAAAAGTGCCTGCCCTGACAGGACTGACATAAAAATTGGCTACACCTCCCACAGCAATGCTTGCTAGACTCTGCACCATACCAGTGGGGTAAAATCCATTTAAAATTCAGTGTTCAACTCTTTCAATCCAATAAAACTGACTATTAGCACTACGACAAAATTCCTGTTTTGGTACTGAAATGCAAGCGTATGAGTCAAATTCATATACCCTTAAATTTAGGTCTGGTATTAATATTCCCTGAGTCTGGCCTGGAGATAGGCATATGATCAGCCTCTGAAGAGAGCACCATAAACGGAATAAAATATTTTTAAATCTCCTTTTCATAACCTTAAACTCTGTACTGAAATCAGAATTAAGGGAGGCAAAAGTAGAGTACGTGGGACAGCAGTACCTATACCTAAGAACCAGCACATTAAATAAGCAACTTCATTGCCCCAGGAATGATTAAACAGACAGGTCTCCTCCAGTTTGGCTTCTTACAAAAAAACAGACTAAGCCAGAGCTAAATACAGTGCACTTGTCAGCTGGAAGAGCCCTTCCCTTCTGCAGCACAAGAAAACAGGACAAGGGAAGCTCAATGAATTTAATGACACCTTTCTATGCAAAACTCTGACCTTGTGTATGTGTGGACCCTTCCTGCTTTAGACACCTCCTTCTCCTCCACTGCACCTTTCCCAGAGGCCTCTCAGTGGCCTTTCCAAATCTTAATATCAGCACAGCAGTTCTCCTGTTGCACCTGAAGGATAATGCTGTACAACAGGCACTTTGCCTTGAAGGAAATGAAACATTGTGCAAAAAGGACAAAGCTTTCTTGCTAAAATGAGCAATGCTCTTAGCATTTTTAGTGAGCAACTATTTTAGAGGTTCCAGCAGCCTCATTTGTTCCCAAACAACACAGTTCAGTGAAATGTCCAGTGCTAGACTTATACCTAAAAGCAGGCTTTTCATCTCTCTCTTCCAGCCTGTTGTCAAATCTGAAAGCAAGAAGGCCCATGAGCTTCCTTAGGACGTGTTACTCCATGCTCCTTCCCACCAGGGAGTTTACAAAAGCCAAACACCAGCACTCCCCCTGGGGTACCACAACCAATAATTGGTTACTCTCATTACCAAACTACCATTACTGTGCCATGTTAAAGAGCAAGAACCAGTTTGTAGTTATCTCTGTGTAAATATTTTTATTATATATTATATTTGTTACATAGCAAATCAGTATCTTTCTTATCCTGGTATGCAACTAGTTTCTGACAGTAAAATCACATCACTGCATCTTCCTACCCTGTGCTCTGCTGTTCCTCCTTGCTCCTGCAACAGGGATGTTTATAAGCAGCCACTTCCTTGTGGCCTGCAAGGTAAGAGCTGCTTTAAATGCTGAAGATTTCAGCTCTCTTACAAACAAAGGTTTCTACGCCACCACGAGCGAGTTTGCCAGACTGCTCAAATCCCCTATTCCCTTCTCATGAGACTCCTGTGTCTTTTATCATCTCAGAAGTGCCAATCTAACACACCTAAAACTGGCAGGCACTTGCACTCCTGCCTGCTGGCATCCCCCTCCCACGGGAGCCGGGGCAAATGTCTGGTGGAAGGCAGGATTTGTGAGAACATCCACGGTGAATGGCAGAGTGCTGAGAGTGACATTTGGCCCTTGGACCTTCCTGCTGCAGACTGACACTTCAGCTTGATTTATTTTGTCATTCTTCCATTTCCCTCCTGGTCACAAAATCTCGTTTGGTTTCACCAGCAAATGAGTGTTTGGCCTTTGATTTTACTGGGGACGAGGAATTCAATCCATGCCCTGACTGCTCAGCTCTGTCACCAAGTATTCAGAGAATATTAACCTTTCCCAACTCCCCCAAAAGCAAATCGTGCCCAGGATCTTGGCAGCAGAAAAGCAATGACTTGATTAATACAAAGCATGGGGTGGTTATGGAAGGAGCATTTCTTGTAACGAAAATCAGCTCTTTCTTGTCAGTAAATGAAAGCTAATACTCTTTCTCTATTAAAGCAGGCTCTTGCTTTAAAACTTTTATACCTTCCATATATCATGTTTTTGGAAGAAAGTTTTGCTATTTAAATAGCTGCCAGAGTGTTACAGGCTTATATGATTGCAATTTACAGTACTCCATAAATCAGCAGACCTCAGATGCATTGGATAGACGAGAGCTTAAATTGACATCCTGCCTTTTTATTAACATTAAAAGGCTGGATCTCATGACACATTTACACAGAATGTATCCCTGCTGCCTTGGCCAAATTGTTCCTAAAGTACTTTACATGAGGAGACATAACGACGACAACCTGAAGCTTTGTACATTAAATTATATAAGTGTTACAGCTAGTCCAGAGGGGTTAGCTCAAGTCCAGGAGAGATCTCTGTGGTTCCTGTTGCTCCCACATAAAAATAGTGGAAGTTTGTCCTTTAAATAAGAATCACACACAGGAATCCCATGGACAATCTATCTTCACTTGCCTGCAGAAGGCTGGGGCATCCCACTGACAGGATCCACTTCCAAACCAGCCCAGCTTGGCAGGGCACTGCTGCAGTCACGTCTGAATCACGCCTCCCTCTCAGCTCCTTCAGCAGCACCAAATACATCTCCTCTCTGCTGACATCCTGGGTGGGATCTGCACTTGCCTCCAGCAGATACTCAGCACCCCCAGCCTCCCTGAGGCAGCATTCAGCTGCTGCACAGCCACTCCTGATCCAGTCCTGATGCTGTTTCTTACAGACAAACTGGAAGATGGTAATATTGCATAGAATGAATGTGAGTGAGGTCTTCTCAGGATTTTGCCTCACAGGCATCTTTTGGGGTCAGCTGCCTTTGCGTAACCAGAAACTCAGCCTTTACAGACTGGGATTACCTCAGGAGTAGAATAATTTTAGTCACTCAGCAGTCAATTCTCCTGCAAATCTATCTGATACATTTCAAGTAGAAATCAGAGTTAAACATTTACATTCTATCACCTAACTAGACTGGTCATCTTCTAATCCCCACAGATCTCCCAGCAAAGCCAGAGCCAGCCACTCAGAGCTTCTTGCCATTCAGAGGGCAACAATCCACTTCTTCATGAATATAAAGGAGTAAATAAGCCAGGACAAAAAATCATCATATCATTGGAAGCAGCCCAGAAGACAGAAGACTGCCTTAAATGATGTAACTAATACTGGCTGTCTGTGAGAGGATACCAAAGAAATTACTTGGTTTTTAAAAAGAACCAAGCAAAAGAAACCACCCTCTGGACTTGGTTGCTGATTCTAATCAAGTAAGCATTTCTGGTCACTGCTTGTCTCTGACACACATGGTCCAAAAAGCTGAAAAAATAAAACCAATCAGCTTTAATAATAAATTCCAACTTGCCCATGGTAAATTTAATTCACTTTTTAAGTCATACTTCCCTACTTAAGAAGGTATTGCTTTAAAAAAAATCACATCCTCATGCCAACAAAAGACATGGAAAACATGGTTATCATGATTGTCCTTGCATGAGCCAGTCTTCCTTAAGAGTTTCCCTTCCCTGCAGCAACAGAGTGGAATGGTCACAGCCAAGAGAGGAGCAAAGAGCAAGCCTTGCTGTTGGTTACAGCAGTGTAAAACTGTCAGCAGCTGGGTCAGTCATTAACACCAACAGAATTATTGTTCCCAACAATTTGCCTCATGGTTGGGGTGCAGGTTGATTTTTCTAAGCACTGTGGAAGAAACAACCCCTGCTCGCAGTCCCTTCCCTGGCTGTGATGTGTAGAAGTTGTGCAGGATCACAGAATGCCTCGAAACATGCCTGAATTATGGATGAGGGAATTCAGGTGTAGAGATGCTGAAAAAGACATTAAGTACCCAAAGGTGCAGTGAAGAGACTCCTAAACATGAATGGGTTTAGCTTCCCTGCTCTCCAGTCAGGCAGGTACACCTTCATTCCTCCACTGCACAGGGAAATTATGCTGTGGACAAAATAGTGCAATGCTTCAAAGGTAGTTTTGACACTTCAGTGTTGGTCTGCCCTGCCTAGTCTCAAGCACCTGATTTAGGCTATTAAATAGTGGCTATTTGGCAAACCAACTCACCTTTGTAGATGTCCAAATCCCTTTGTGGACCACACCACTCCCAACCAAAGTTACCTCTGCTACTTATGACAATTTCATCCCCCATTTCACCAAATGCAGCCACATCCCAAAACCCCCAAGCTCAGGGAAGAAGCCACACCAGGAATGAATGGGAGCCAGGTCTGGTCCTTCTCCAGTCACCTGTCTGCTGCAGGGCTCTGCTGCTGCCAGGAATCCTGCCCAGTCATCCCACCTGCCAGAGCGATGCACTTAGTGTGTCCCTCCTGCTCACTGCCATGGGGCAGCAGACTGTGCAGCACAAGGGCTCACATCATGTTTCACCCATTTGATACTCAATAAATATAATAAAATATGTTACATGATAAGTAATCTCCAGGTAGGCATTAAACATTATAAATTCTGACACTTAAGTATGGTCCCAGACACAGCAACATCACCACGTTTTTGCTCACATCCCCAAAAGATACTTTTCCCAAAATTAAACTTGGTAGAGGCACAAAAGGACCTTTTTTTCCTGAGTTCAGTCAGCAAGTGTAAGAAAATGTAATCAATTTTGTAATAAAGATACACCATAAGAAACTGTATAATCAATGCAAACTCAGTGGATATTTTGGAAAATACAGCAGCACAAGGAAGCAAGTAGGGACAAAAAAGCAGAAATAACAGTTCAGTTTGTCTTGATCCTGATATGGAAACCTAGCAAGGCGGTCAGTGCACATGCATTTTGTGTTTAGCACTAATTAGCAAGTTTAATCCAATATCTATCTTGATCTTCCCAACTGCTGTGAAGCACCTTCATTGATTGTGTAACAGTTTACAAAGCTCTGCCAATTTTCAATGATTAAAATCTTGGCAGCAGTTGCCCACCATAATGGTGCAGCCTTTAAAATAATTTTTAAAACCCCACTCGATAAATAATGACAGCATTTAATAACAATTTGCAGATGAATGGTGCTTTCCTGGGTAGGACCTAACTCCTGATCTTTGAAATGCAGGGTCATGTTTGCTTAATGTTTTAAACTTTTCTCTGCCTCAGGAAGATGAGAGCCTAACCTTTCCTTCCCTTCCCTTTTTAATGAAAGCTGAGATTTGCCTAAAATATTGTGACTATAGCAACCGGACTAGTTTTGATGATGGGGGTATTTTTAGCTGGCAGACCAGGTGACACGACTGCAGCAGAGACACTTGGATAC
This sequence comes from Passer montanus, assembly GCF_014805655.1. NCBI lineage: Eukaryota > Metazoa > Chordata > Aves > Passeriformes > Passeridae > Passer > Passer montanus. The sequence continues at coordinate 5,917,672 of NW_024367596.1, forward strand.
CACCTGCCCAGTTTATTATTGTTGTGGCAGAACCAAAACCAATCCTGTTCGTGCCTCATTGCTCTGAGGTGACCAGAGTTACCATGGTTGCAGTCAGGTCCCTCTGCTGCTGCCCCCACACCCTGTGCAGGGTGAGTTTGTGTCCCAGCAGCAGTGCAAAATGCATTTCAGTGTTAGTGCAATGTTCTGCCCAGCTTTTTGAGGATGCTGCCCCACAGCACAGGCCTGGAGAAGGTCTGGTTATCTGTGTGATCATTGCCATGGAAATATTCACACAGGGAAGTGCACTCAAGAGCAAACTCTGAAGAGCATTTTCCTGACCTGTTTTCCTCTTCCTGCCCACACTCAATTTATGCCCTTCTGACAATCATAAAATACAGGCTTTTCCAGTGCAAACTTTGTGAAATTAAGTGGTTTACCTAGCCACAGCCAAAGGTTAAATACACATATTTTCCTGCTGACTTCACTGCATTTAACCTTTGAAGTTTGGTTGTGAAAATCCCTAGCCCATCCATGTAAAACAAATGGAAAAACTCAGAGAGCAGCAATATTTAGGATTACTCAGGGATGTTTGAGTAGGTATCACCTTGCCTCTCTCAAAGCACTGCAAAAAATGATTTCTCTTCCTCTAAAAAATCAAAGCATCCCTTTCCCCTGCACACACCTGCCCAGGGGCAGGGCAGAGGGGCAAAGTTACTCCACACCCAGCAGATCCAGGACAGGACTTGGAGGCACAGCAGGACCTGTCCTACAGGGATCTGTGAGAGCAGAGCTGCTCCAGGGATCTACTGAGAACCCTGGGGACACAGACCTGTCACAGCTGCCTGGGGGAGGGATGAAAAAGCAGAGAGGGAGGGAAGTTTTGGGGTATGTGTTGAACAGGGAGAAAAACTGCTATTTAATCAGGTCAGATAAACAGGCAAGAGCTTAAGTCTAGACTAAGGTTTTCATTCTATTTGTGTGGACAAACTCATGTTTGAGAGGGAACAGAATTCACAGTTACCTCCAGGTTCTCCTGAAAATCCTGCACTGCCTTATCCCTCCCCAAGGGTCTCCTCTCACATCACTTCTCCAACATGTTTGTGCTGGTAAGGACCAGGTTTCATGTGCCACATGAAATAAGCAACAGGCTGGAGCAGAACTCTGCAGAAAAGGCCTTTTGAGGATTCTGCCTTGCAGGAGGGGGTGATGGAGCAGGAGGAATTATTTTCCAAGAGTGTGATACATTTAATTACATTTTCAATTGTCCAGTGAGAGCTTCAATTCAGAACTGCATTCAAATGCAGTTTGGGTTCATCCAACTCCTTAATTTTTAGCATTCTCCATCATCAGCATCAGAAGCCAATAAAATCAAACCTACCTTAATTCTACAGAGGTCAAGCAGCATCATGAGCTGGAGGCAATGTCCCCACTTGGGTCTGTGGGAGCCCCATTCTGACACTTGTTGCAGAACTCAAGCAGTTTATTGAGCTGAGACTGGCCAAGGGCACGAGTGTCACTGCCTCCTGCTCAGGAAACATCCTTGCTACAGAAAACATGGGCAGCAAACAATCAATTAGGGGAACAAATGGAGAGTTCAGAGCCAGGACCATAAATGCATCAGCATTTTTATCTCTTTTGTCACCAGTGTCACCTTGTGTTTCCTGAGGGTCTGATCCTGCTTTCAATGCAAAAGCCTTGGCAGGAGCTGCATGAACATGGCAAGGACAGACCCTGTGAGGAAAATCACTCAACAGTGCCAGAGCACAGCTCAAGCAGCTGAAAATGCTTTTGACATGGAGAGAGATGCAGGAGCACAGCTTAGGTATGTAGCACATATGTCAACATCAGCACTCACCATGTTTATGAAGAATTCATTGAATAAAAGATCTGGCAAAACACTCCTTGAGTGATTCTAGTCTGCAGCACACACACCCCATGACCTGCCTTCTCTCCCCCAAGAATGTTGTATTTCACCAAACTGGTGACAAGTGCCACGTGCCACAGGCTGTCAACCACCCACAGTGGTTTCCTCACCATTTGCCCTGTGCCTTCCCAAGAACAGCAATTCCTGCGGGTTCCCAAAGCCCCCACATCTCACACAGGGACATTCCCTGTGCTTTAGTGGGAACACAGCACAGGTACAGGGGCCTGTGATAGCAAAACGTGATTCGTTCAGCTCTTTGCCTTCAGGGTGAGCACTGAGATGCTGCCAACAGCCAGAAAAATTTGTGATCTCATTTAGAGGCAGCGAGGCATGCCTTTTCTCCATGTGATTTGTTCAGATCTTTGCCTTCAGGGTGAACACTGAGATGCTGCCACAGCCAGAAAAATTTGTGATCTCATTTAGAGGCAGCGAGGCATGCCTTTTCTCCAGGCCCTTTGGAAAACAGAGCTGGGTTTCCACTTTTACATGATCTAATTTTTTTTACCTTTTTTGTTGTTGTTTTTGAAGTAGTAGACAGTGTTCATCTCCACAGAGCAGCCTGCTGCGACAGAAATGAAGGCATGCTGTTGGCTGGGCATGCAGCCTCATGCTCCCACTGGCTGGCAGGTCAGGCACTGGGACACTGAGCTTGGTGCTGGCAGTGATCAATCACAACCACTAGAAAGGGGGGAGAGTAAGGGTCTACAGTCAATTTTTGCCACAGGTGCACCATTAAATGTTTACATGGCTGTTCTACAAATTTCTGTGCACTTTCTCCCTAGTTCCTCATGGCACTACAAAAAAATGTGGTTACAATGAGTGATAGGAGATTTCAGCTGCAATTTTAATACACAACATCCCATTTTCCTGTTTAACCATGCCTCCTGTGGAGTGTTAGAGATGGGCTTAGAAAAATCTCACAGGCAGACTAGGGATCTTTTTTCCCCCCTCACTTCCAGAAAATTTCTGGGTAAAATTTGCTTCTTCCAGTCAGGCTAAAACTACTGCAAGAAAGTCTTTCATTGTGAAGCAGTGCTTGGAAAGGTTTCCTGAAAGTCACAGGCTGGGATTGAGAGTTAGAGCTCCTGAGATTTACGCCTGGCTCTTGCACTGAATTGTTGTGTGTTCTGTGGTTTTGTTCTCCTTTCCCCCTGCTGCACTTGGACAAGTGACAGCTGCAGGGCTGGAGGTGCCAGCTCATCCAGACTGCCCGGGCTCTGCCCAGCTGCAGCTGGAGCAAGAGGTGCCCCAGGGAGACATCATCCTGGCTCCTGGTAGTTCAGACGAGAAGGTTCTTTCCTGGGAAGGGCATTCAGGGGTGACACCACCCCATTTCTTACCTGTCTCCCCTGTGAGACCTTATTCTGGCTCTGCCCTTTGGAGATCACCCAGCAGATGATCTGCACAGAATGGTGGCACCAGAAAGTGCTGGATTTGGGCCAAAGAGACAAAGGGATACCCCATACCTTGGCAGACCCATCCTTTCCCCTTTCCGTCTTGTCTTCCCAGGAGCACCAGGTGATTTGTGTCATCTTTGCTGACTAAGACAATGCTGGTTTTTGGCCATCAGCACCTCCTGGCTGTGCCCATCACCAAAAAACATGAGTTTTACTCAACTCTACCCTCCCAGCTGGCTCCCATATGATCCCCCCAGTGCAGGGATGGAGACATGGAAATCCACAGCCAAAAACGAGTCCTGAAGATGAAACATGTACCACCAGCCCAGCTCCTGGTTTCCAGCACATGCACAGGGAGTACTCAGCAGGATGCTTTGCTGCTCAGATCAGGATAACCCTTCAGAGGCAAAGCCACTGTCTGGCAAGGACCCAGCTCCTGTTGGGGAACCTGTACCCCTCTTCCTCAGTTGGATCCAGCTTATACGAGCAACTGCTTCCACATCCTCTCTTTGGGATATTCAGTGAATATTTGCATAGAAAAACCCCAACACCTGCCTGTCCTCTCTTTGGGGCTCTGAAGCAGATATTCAGTGAATATTTGCATAGAAAAACCCCAATGCCTGCCTCCCTTGTGAATACTTATTGGCAGATAAGTATTTGTGAACAAGTATTTGCCAATAAGCCACCCAATGAAAAGGTTCCCAGGCTCTTTTTTGAGCTGGTGCCCGCCAAGCAGCAGCAGCGCTGAGGGAAGGCCGAGGCGACTCTGGCTCGGAGGTGTGCGATGGTAAGGGGCTCACGAGTGAGAAATGAGTGCGAGCAGCGTGCTCGGCAGCGGCTGCCTGCACCTTCAGACAGCCTCAGCGGTGACAAGGGGCATCAATCCATCAGTCCGTCCTCCCATCCACCCGTCTGTCCATCCATCAATCCATCCATCCATCCCGTCCGCCCTTCCCTCATGCGCCCGCCGGAGCGGCGCGCGGGCGCCACCTGGCGGCGCCGGGGGAACACTGCAGCGCGGGCACTGCCGGTGTTCGGCATTCCCGGCACACGGAATTCCCGGTGTTCGCACGGCATTCCCGGGATTCGGCATTCCCGGTGTTCACACGGCATTCCCGCGTCCCTGGGAAGAGCCGAGACACGCCCGGGCCTGGCAAAAAAGGACCCCGTCATGGTGTGTGTAAGGCCGCAGCCCGCGCACACACGGCCGCTGAGCAGCTGGCAGCTCTCCGGCAGCCACCTATAATTGTATTGTTTACAATAATACCATATTATTGTAAATTATATTATGTACAATAATACAATGCTAAGTTATCGAACTCTTCCTTCTCGCCTTTCACACCTGTGCAGGCCTGGACAGCGCAGCAGTGCCCAATGTACTGTCGCGCACAAGGATGGGCACCAGGGTGACCAACAAGCGGGGTTTGGCTCCTGAGACAGACCAGGCACCTGCGAGAGCCAATGCCACCTGCACTGCATTTATAAGACACTTTTACCTGGGAAAAGCCACCTGCACTGCATTTATAAAACACTTTTCCCTGTGGCTGAGCTGCTCAGCTGATGCTGGGCTGGGACAATGTCACCCTGTGAGGCCGTGGGCTCTGGCACGGGGTGAATTCGGGCTGGGCATCAGCAGCTCCTCTGGGGAGTCACTGTGTGAAGCCCTGGGGAGCCAGCTGCCAGCCCAGTGACAGGAACTGGCTCAGGTGATGTCCATTCCTAGTTCACCACGGACTTTGTCTCACCCAAAGAGTGTCAGAATAAAAGCAGGCAGAAATGAGCATTACTGGCATTTGTGTTCAGTTCCTGCTCTGCAGGAACTTAGCTGTTCCAGCAATTAAAGGCAGTCAGCAATATCCTCAACACTGCAAACGTGCGAGCACTAATCACTGATATCACCTCCCCATCGGAGCTGCTGACTGCTGCCATCCCCTCCACATTTCCATTTAATAAAACCTGACCAAAACCAAAACCAAATGAAACAACAAACCATTTTACATTGCTTGAACAATCACAACACACCATCTGAGACACCTGGCTGCATCAGTGCTTAAATCACTTCAGTAAAGATAGTGTGAAAGATGCTGGTTCAAGCTACTCACGAATGAAGGTGAGTAATTGGAACTGTCCAATTCCACAGGGGCAGATCCTCTACTGAAGGACTTGACAATGCAGCACTGTTGGCTTTCAAGGTGAGAAGAGCTGAAATGCAAACTGGAAGTTCATATTTAATTCTCAGCCATTCCCCAAAGCTCCCATGGCTGATTTGGGGCCCTCCCCAGCAGCACAGCCTGGACATACACGAGTTGTTCCACAGCAGTGCAGTATTTGTGATTCTGGATGAGTGGACCTGTAGTTCCATTGCTATCAGTGGAATGACAGGTGACTGCTGCAGGGGCTTGTGTGAAACTCTGGTGTGTGAGTTAAGCTGGCCACAAGCCTTTCCCTTCCAGCTCTCTCCCATCTGAGGGAACAGACACGTCACCAGAGCGCCCTGCTGCCAGCCTGGGAGAGCACAGGCATGATACAGGATTTGCCCAGGGGCTGCCTGCTCCCTGTATTGGCACGAGCTGGAGCTGTAGGGAAGCCATCAGCCTGCTTTTGCAGATGCCTTGTACAAACATTTACATTTCTCTGCAGACACCATTTGGTTTATCTGTCTGCTTAAGCTTTTCTGCTGTAGCCAGCTGGGAGGGAAGAGGGTGATCCCAGACCACACTGGGAGGTGCCATGAATGCTCCAAGCTCACAGCCCCAAGGAGGATCCCCAGCAGCGGGGTCTGGGGTATTCAGCATCACCAGGGACTAAAGGGGTGCAAAGACAACAGGACTCAACACTAGGCAAACACTCTTGAACTGTGTCTTACCTCAGAATTGCTTTTTGGGGAGCACTATCCCTCCCAATGCCTCCTGAGGATGATCTGAATAACCAGTGATGTTCCCTTTAACAGGTGGGTGAGAAGGTTGCAAAAGGACTCTGTGTCCCATCAGCAAACTCCACACCAGCAGTCACACCCAGGAGCTCCCAGGCCCCAAAATGGGTGAGAAGGTGACAAAAGGACTGATGTCCTTTTGTGTGTCCCATCAGCAAACTCCACACCAGCAGTCACACCCAGGAGCTCCCAGGCCCCAACCTGCCCTTATTTTCTGCCTGCTCTCCACCAGGAGAGGCAACTTAAAAGTATAAATCTCACAAAGGTTAAGCGATATAAAATAAAAGCTTTCCAAAAAGCTTAATTTATGAATTTCAGGGAAAATACTGACATCTCAAAATATATTCTTATTCACTATTAGGAGAAAAACAAGCTTTCCTGTGAGACAAAGTCACAGAAATGTTCTGTTTCCATGATATTGAGCCATTTCATTTTGATAATGTCAAAACATACTAAAATATTGTCTTATGCAAAATAATAAACAGATTAAGCATTTCAATAAGGCAAAATGAAATTAATTTACACAAGCAAGTAAAAATTATTTGTTTTGACATCCTCCTTTAAAAATTGCCAAATTACCAGAAACCTGGGATTTCAACACTAACAATACAAGGTAACTCTTCCAGACTGTTTTAGACCAGCTCTTCACTTAACAGCCAGACTGACTTCAGCCCCAGCAATATCCATTTTTTGTTGTTGCCTGGCCCACACCCCACTCTCCTGGAGCCTGGGGTAAAGAGCTGAGCACAGTTATGGTCTCTGTGCAACGCCGATGCTAAACCCATGGGGCTGCCTTTGCTTTATTTTCTGCAGGTCCTGTGACTTTCCCTGGGCCTGAGCAGGTAAAACTGAAGAAACCAGAACCCAGGTGAGAGCTCAAAGGAGAATTGTGGCCCTCAGAAACAAGAACCTGGAAAAGAATCATTGTCACCTCTGTGGAATCACCAAGAGCACACATGGCTTGAGACTGGGCACTTCAACCTTGGCTTCTGAAGCTGTACCAAACCACCCAGTCTGTGCTAATTTGTAATTAGGAGTGGGTGATTTCTTGTATTGACATCTCTTTTAAACCAAGCTGAAAAACTCATCCTGTTAGAGTCTCTCTGTCAGCATTTCCATTTCTCTCTATGGCTACTGCTACCTAAGAAGCTTCAGACTGTGCTGTCCCAGGCTTCACCTTTCAGTCACATGTAATATTCAAGCATTTCAGCTCCTGTGAAAGGGCTGAGACTGGTTTTTGATGCTGCAAGACATGGCCCAAAATATTCCCCCTGTGTGTTTTCCTCCTGAGAACATAAAAACCTCCCCCATCTACCCCAGTTTGTGCCCTGCTTTTAAGAAATGCACAAAGCTTCAAATCCTGGTTACAGCTCCCACAGGTGGTGAGGCCAACCAGCTGCAATGCATCAGGCTCAAAAAAAAAATGAGGAAAAATTTTAATGTTCACAAATCCAGTCTGCAGGCAGCCTGGCTCCCTGCACACATCACATGAGTGCCACTGCAGACCATTTTGACAAGGGACAGATCATTTCTCTGACATTTTGTTTTCCATCTCCCCTGGCTGCAGGTTCCCCAGGGTGCCAACCCCTGCATGCACCACCTCCCCTGTCTGAGCCCACTGCTGGGGCATTAAATGGTTTCTCCATCTATCTTCAAAAGGGATGGCAAAAGAGAGATCCATAAAACATCCACTTAATACATTTATGCCAGGTAACTCCTCCCATCAGCCAGTCTGGCCTCCCTAGGGAAGGAGCACAAAGGTCCAGATACATTTTTCCCAGTCTGCCCTTTCAGAGTGGCTTTCTCCAACTTCAGCACTGTGTTTTACTTTTCAGGCTATTTCTTCCTGAGCCCATCAAGTAGTGCCCTGAAAAACAACAACAGATCAATTTAGAGATGACAGTTTTAATTCAAACCATAATCCCTGTTTTTATAAATGTATCCTCTCCACGTTTCTTGGTTGTTTGCATACTAAATAGCCTGTCTTGTTTTCACTTTGCCACCTCTTTGTATTACATTATTTTTACAGCTGACAAGCACCGTTACACTGTGAGAATGCTGCAGTGTCAAAAGCAGATTGAATTTGCTGATTGCTGGAGTTCTTTGTGCTGCTCACACAAAATTCCTTCTTTCCCCTATAATACATCTGTTGTTTGTATATTCGATAAAGTTAATATCTGTGAAATCAGTCATTTCCCCCAGCTCTAAATTATACTGCAACAGACAGAAGATTGACTTCATTGTATTGACAAGAGAGAACTCTCAACACTTATTATTTGTGGGGACTTGGAGAGATTACAAAAGCACACAGAATGGCTTTATCTGGGGAGTGTATTTCTGTAAAAGCTGATAAGGTGATGTATGCACATTTATGTGGGAATAGTCTTAAACAAACTTATACCTTTGTAATATTTTTGGGATGAAGAACTAAAGAAATAGCATAAATCAATACATCATCCCCTTCCTCTCTTCATGCCAGTATCCTCTTTAACACCAATCTCATGTGCAATATTTATGTCTACATAAATAATTCAGGAACCAATTAATCCAATTCTTTTATAATTACCTCTTATAATGGCATACAGTCCAAATCCCAGCAGCTTAATTGCTACTTAGTGGAGATATTTATGACACTAACACTAGTAAAGAATATAGGCACTCTCACTTATGTCAATTAGGGATAGGGCTTAAGCTCCTAAACTCCTGATTTGGATTTCAAACCCCTCTGAAATCCTGGAATTTGAAGGCACACAGGTTTTCACTTCAGAGGAAGAGGCTCCAGCTCCCCTATTTCACATGGATGAGGGTTCAGGAGTCAGCCCTCACTTACTGCAAGGTGACAGCCCCAGAGTGCTGCCCTTTGCCCAGTGCCCAGCTCTCCCAGCAGGCCTGTCCTGGATTTGTGTCTTTAGTACCAGATCTGGCCACACTTGCCCAGGTTGGCTTCACTCCCTGTGGGTCTATGAGCACAGATCACCCTGGGCTCAGTCTGTGAGCCTGAATGTTGAGGGCAGATGGAATGCTGGGATGCACTGTGGATGCTGCCCTAAGGAACCACCCCCAGCACCAGACTGGACACTTTGCAGAAGGACACCACTCAGACAAGGGAGAGAGAAACATGGAGATCTGGGAATGTCAGAAGTGAAACTTTCCTGGGTCTTGATTTAGAAATTAAGCTCTTCCCACTTCAATTTACCAGGCCTGGGAGCCTGAATAATTTTTCCATTATCCCTTCAGAGGAACATGTGAGGGAGAAACCTTGAAAAAGGAATGAGTGTTTAGTGGCCTGCCTAATCTGGTATTTGTACTCAAGTGATGAGGATATTTCCTGAGCACAGTGTGACATGCACTGCCTGCTATAAAAGGTGAGGTTGTCTCACACATCCCTTAAAATAATCCTCCTTGGAAACACGAGAGCATTCCTTGAAATTCCTGAGAGGGATGTTTCAAGCAACCTTTTAAAGGATCAGCCAGAAAAGGCACTGATATTGGGGTAGATAGAGGCAATGTGGTGGTTTTGAGAAAGGCTTTATCTGCATTTGGCTGCATCAGCCTGGTTTGCCTCAGCCCCAGAAACCCTAAAGTTAAGGCAGCCCAACAGCCACAGGATTTAGGCACTTTGGATTCAAGGGACTGTATTTAACTCAACCTGAATGCATTTTTGGTTGATTTGAGGGAAAATAAACAGTTCTTAAATGAAAAATGACCACCCACGGATTGGCTGGCACAGGTTTAAGTACATTCGCAGAAAATCACTCCTTCTCCCAGTGCAATTTTCCCTTTGTTACTAAGTTCTAAAATGTTAAGGGCTTTCAACTTGCAAAAACACAAATACTCTGAAACTTTGTCCCGTTACTTGTAAAGTGCATTGCATCGAGAAGTACTTGGTAATTAGAGGGAATGTGCATTTAAAAGCTTAGGGATACAGCTTCTAACTGAGTCACTTAGTTTTTATGATTGCTTTTACCTTTACAAGCAGCTGAAGACATCCTCTGAAGTCTTAAACTTGGCCTAATCAAATGTTTCAGTCAGTGTATTTTCATGAGACCTGGCAAATTTATTCCATTATGCTGCTATTAATGGTGGATATTTATGCATTAAGATGCAAAGAAGCGACTCCTACAACTAACATTTCACTAAGGAAACTTTTGTAATTACACCAAGAGATTGGGAATTGGGATTCCTGGGTTTCTGCTGAGCTGTGGGACAGACATAATGTGCTGTTCCTTTATCCACTGAAGGCACAGTAATGTTTGTAAGAAATTATTGTGAACATATTTGATAAAAGGGTGACTTTCTTTGGCATTTAATCCTTCACCTGCATGCTCACTCCAGGACTTGTTACTGCTGCTAAGGTTCTTGGAGATCCTCAGAGCAGATTTAGTGGTGTTTATGGGTGGTTAATGAGTTAATCCCTTTCTCTCTGACCTGGGTCACAAAGCTGAAAAGCTGAATTTGAAGCCACAACACTGGATAAGAGGTAGAACAGAGACATTTATGAGAAACTCAAAGAGAAATTGACTTGTTACTAAAAGTGTTTTCAAGTAAGTCCCTTTTATTTGGGGAGAGGATTAATTTTTTTTCTGGACTATCCAACTTTTCAGAAAGAAAATGAAACCACTATTGCTCCAAGACCCAAAGACTGAAAGCTTCTCAATTTCAAATACGGTCTTAGAGATTTGTTTGTTCAATAAAAAAGAACATCTGACCTTCATGCTGCTAGATCCTTCACTCCCAGCACGGGATGAGCAGGCAGGGCAGTAGGATCCCCTGGAGAACAGCAGGCAGCGGAGGGGTCAGAGGGACACAGCTCCAGGTGTTGCAGAGGGAAGCTTAGAGGGAGCATCCAGGTTCCTCTCCCATTCCTGCAGAGAGCCAGGTAACTCCAGCCAGGGATTGCTCTAATCTCAGCCTCTGGCTCTTCCTCTATTTCTAATAAACCTGTCCCCAAGGACAAGGATATGAACAATTCCCTGGAGAGTCAAGTGTCTTTTAGCCCTGCTTGTTTCTCTTGTGAAAACTCCATCACCAGTGGTGTCACGCCAGGATGGTGCTGGACCACTACAGACTTGGGGGGCCACTGCTCATCTCCCTTGCCCTGGGGAGCAAATACTCAGGAAAATTCAAGATATGGGCACAAAACTGAGCCCTGTCAAAGCCTCTCATGAAAAAAAGGGAAGAATCCCACGCCAGGACACCCTCTATCCTAGGACAGCTCTCTAGTGGTGCCCTTTCTGATCTGCCACGTGCCAGGAGGGCAGCCCAGCCTTTGGCTTTTGCATGTGCCAGTGTAGCCTAGAGTTCAAGGACCTGTTGGGTTGCAATTTCCCATGGAAACAGCTCTATCTGGCTGAAACCTCCAACAAAAGACTTGCAGAGAAATATATTTTATTCAAAGGAGTGTCTTGAGTTTTGTAACTGCCCTGACTTTGGTGGAAGAAGTCTCCTCTCTGAGCTGATGGTGATTTATCTGCTCTATTAAGTCCAGTGACAAAGCCCCGGTGCTTTCAATGGGACCAGAAATTAGACTGTCTGTGAAAAGGCAGGAATGGAGGTTTCACCTCAGTTGCTCTGATTTAAATGCAGGGAAGCTCTTGTGGCTCCTTTTGTGTTATCTCAGCTCTAAAGGAACAGAATGAGGAGCAGAGCTGTGCCATAATTGCCTAGGCTGAAACCAGCAAGCAGCTCAAGGAAAAATATTTTATCATGGAATCCCCAAATATATTTGGGAAACTACTGATTAATTTCCCAAAAGTAACTTAATTTCTTTTTATTTAATTCTAACAAAACCAACAAATAGAAACAATAAAAAAATAACCCACCACCCCCCAACCTTCAAAAAACAAAACAACCAAACAAAATCCTTTGCCACTTCTCACATTAAGAATATACTTACCTGGACATCTTTTTTTCCTCACATTTCCCTCAAGGTACAATTTACCCAACAATAAATACCTACATTTTATCCCCTCTATTTAACAAATAATATTCTATGGTAATTTCACAATCAACAATGCCTCGTGCTAGGAATTCCATTATTAAATCTGATTGAATATGATTAAATATGGCTCATGCTTTCCAAAATGGGTTGCATGATGGATTTAAATGAACTCATTAGTGGCTAATGCAGCAAAGCACTTTCTAAATGCTAATGTTTGGCTGCCTTTGGCTTGTTAATTAATTTGAAGATTGTGTAATTATGAGAGCTTTCGATTAGCATACGTCTCTTCTTTTTATTCCCAAACGACAGTTGTTTGTGTGTAACGATTGGAAATTCAATTATATTTATAATAAAAAGAGGACATCAAACTGCCCAAACAAGCACACTCTGCAGGGGACAGCATCTTTTCCTTTAAAGTCTCCTTTATTACTGTTATTTTCAAAAAGAACATGGGCTCAGCAGCTTTCTCTCAGCACAGAGAAGGGAGAGCACAGTACACGGCCCTGCCAGATAATTACACACCCCTGAAGAGCTGAGCAGGATGTGTGAGGGATGAATATGGCTTGGGAAGAAGCAGGAGCAGAGCCTGGCTCGTTTCCTCTCTCTCTTCCCTCCCCCTCTTCCCTCATTCCTTTTTTCAAATTTATTTGTTTTGTACTTTGCTTTGAAAGGCCAACAACCCTGAAATGAGGCCTGAACAGCCCAGCCAGAGGAGGAGCTGGTCTGTGTGTGCCAGGACAGGCACAGCCCTGGGCTCCTGGTGGATGAGCAGAGCCACAGATTCCAAGGATTCTGCACCAGCTGGAAAACCTGTTCAACTCTGCTGGTATTTTGGGCAGTGAACACATTGGCAGCTCCACTTTAAATAACACCACAAATGGACATAAAGCAGAAATAGCCTCTTAGGCAGATACTGGGCACAAGGATGGGGCTATAAATGTAACAGAAACAGAACTGAGCCAAGTGCTGCAGTCAAGGCTTGTGTCTGTAACAGAGCCATGGGTTAAAGGAGCTGTGGACTCATGAGTCCTACAGGGATAACCCATGTCCAGGACTCCTGGAGCTGTAAGGCCCCTGGGTGGCAGATGAAAAAAAGAGCTGAACCTCCTGGAGACATTTTGAATGACTAAAACATGAAATCAACTCCCTCAAGCATTTCTCCCATGCTTTTCAAAGGCACATCTGACTTCTCCAACAAGTCCCAGGAAACTTGTTTGTCATCAATAGATTTTGCTTCTGCTAAGTATGGGGTTCTCTGCTGTAGTTATCCAGGGCCACCCACAGCTGGATGGAGGAGTGTCACAAGTGTAAAAGCCAGGAAAACAAACCTTGGGATTCATTAGTATGCACAACACAGCCTGAAAGGAGCACTTCTCTGCCAGCAGCTGCAAGAGCAGCAAGGCATTAACATATGGAATAATTAAGCCAAATAAGTAACTACTGCATTTTCTAGTGAAACAGAACAACTTCATTTCCTCATCAACTTTTGTCTCAAAAACATCCAGTGTGCATCACTTAGATAAATCACCTGAGGACTTGTGGTTTTTAAATTGCTATTAACCATGGATGCTCATCCTGTCCCTTCTCTATGGATATATATTATTAAAAAATGAGCAACTAGGCATAATTTAACAGTTAACATCAGAACCTCAACACCCTCACCACATCTTCCTTCAGGGGGAAAAGGCAAGGAATGACTGTGAAGCAAGACCTGTTGGCTGGGCTGAACCACTGCTGCTTCCAAAACCAGAGCCCCTGATCCATTCAGCTGCCAGGGAGCCATGGGATGGGTGTCAGTGAGGACCTGCACTGAAATGCCACCTCCTAAGGCAGCTGGGAAAGGAAATCACTGACTCAGCAGCTGAGTTAAACCAGCAGAAGATGCAGGAATGGAAACAGGCCAGGGAATAATAGGGCTGGTGAAGGGTGCAGGGAGAGGCAACTGACAGGAAAATCAACAGAGCTGCCACCAGTCTCTGGAGGGGAAGGCAGGGAGTGAGGAGGAAAGAACCAGACTCCCAAGCAGCTCCTGCCACCTGCAAAGTGTCTTGGGCTGATGAAAAATAAATGAAACAAAACATTGGCACTGGGAAAAGGTGTAGCACAGTTTAACAGGACAGCACCAAAAATGACAGAAAAGCAGTGGATTTTCATGCAAAACTGCAACCCCTGCCTGAGGTTACACCAAATATAATCAATGTTTAAAGCCAAAGTGACAGAGACAAGGGTTGGGTGTTTTTGTACTGAGTTTCCCAGGCATTTGGCTGCTGAATTTCAGTCAGCAACCCTAGAAATATCTGTAATTCCAAGAGGGAAAAAGCCTTCCACCCTCCTGGGATATGACATTTATGGGTGAGAAAGGCAAAATATAGCATTGCTCATATCCCCCCTCTCTGTTGCTGTTAATGACATTAAATCCTGCACTGATGCTGATGGCCACAGACTGTGCCTCAGGGAGCCAGCACTCCTGCAGGACAAACTGATGCAAGGAAACAACAGGAAGGCCTGGAAGTGCGAAGCAGCCAGCTCCAACATCCAGCTGTGCTTGTGGAAGTTTCTCTGTCCTGCACAGCTGACTCTCCCTGAAATCCTAACCTTCCCCTGCATCCCTCACACACCCACACAGACACCTGCACCTGCTGTAATTCCCTTTGCAAGAGCACTCCATGCATCCTTCAGCTGGAAGGATCATGTTCCCAATGCATCAGCTCTTTTATCTGCCTTTTAATCTCCTTGACTGTGCCTCAGGGAGCCAGCACGGGGAGAGCCATCACTCCTGCAGGACAAACTGATGCAAGGAAACAACAGGAAGGCCTGGAAGTGCGAAGCAGCCAGCTCCAACATCCAGCTGTGCTTGTGGAAGTTTCTCTGTCCTGCACAGCTGACTCTCCCTGAAATCCTAACCTTCCCCTGCATCCCCCACACACCCACACAGACACCTGCACCTGCTGTAATTCCCTTTGCAAGAGCACTCCATGCATCCTTCAGCTGGAAGGATCATGTTCCCAATGCATCAGCTCTTTTATCTGCCTTTGAATCTCCTTTTCTCCACCCTTGAGGCATGCTCCATCCTCCCTTCTGCAGACAGGGAAGGCCTGCACACCATCATTTACTCAGCGGACGTGAATCTGACAGTCTAATCTTAACTTCTTAACAGCTGTGTTTATTTACTTAAGTAGTAAATTGTTTCCTCTAAAGCACAGAGGGTTTGGTTTGAACAGGCACACATCTCTGCAGTTGGGGGAGGTTTGGTACTTGCACATGCTTTCTCTTGAAACTACACATTTTTCTATCACTGAAGGATCTGAATTACAGGCAATCTTGGATCTGAGCTTTGTTCTAATGACTCCTCTGCTGCTGCTTTGTATCGAGGGGAAGGCAGGCTGGAAGTGCAGCAAATTGGCTTGCAGGAAATGGGAAATAATAACACTACTTAAGCTCTGAATCTGCCTGGCTACACTTGCTCCCATTCCAAGGCACTTCTGCACTACCCATTTGCAGTTCAGTTCAGTTCAGATCACACGAGCAATCCAGCAGCACTTTGCCCTTTGCCTGTCTCCACACTTACCCACACAGGATAGCTCTGAACAAGCAGCATCACTGGGGGTCAGAAGAGCTGCCAGGATACTTTAACCAGTCACTCACCCACACCCTGACACTTAAATCCAGCCCTATTAGTCCAGACCAAGCTGGATTTGTGTTTCTGGAAACAACCCTCAATACAAGGTGGGTCCTGCTGGTGAGCAGCTCCTGAGCTCTGCTGGAGCTCCTGCTCACATCAGCCTGTGACTGCTTGGGAACCTGTACAAAGCACTTACAGCTCCTGCCCTGACACTGAGACAAGGAAACAAACCCAAAGTCTCACAGCTTACCGTCAACCAAGCACTGCTGCAGCCATCCCAGCTGGAATTGCAAGTGTTGGAAAAGAGAGGAGAGGCAGGAATCTAATGGGAAAATAGCACATCCTTCCTGCTCAGCAGCAGTGGTAATTTCTTAATGTTAATGAACATGTACCATGATATGTGATCCCGTGCTAATGAAATCTCCTCTTCTGGCATTCACTTCTCCTGGGGGATATGGAAGCAGCTGGAAATACAGCACACACCTACCCTATCACCACTGGGACTGCTGGATCCTTAAAACTCCTCTCTCAAAGAGGGCTGTAAAAGGAGATGCATTTTCTCCACACTCCCCATGGCAGCAGCAGCTGAGCAATGGCCTCTACTTAGCCTGCAGGTGTCTGGGGTTTTCCAGTTCTAAAACATGGTGAGTGTTTAAAGCTTTTTATTCACAATAGATTTGGATGTTGTTGAATCCTTATGACTTTTGTCTATTTAAAAGAAGTTCTCTTTAAGACAGTGGTCAGAAACCAGGAATATGTGGGTCTCCATGAGACAGAAGCAGCCCTGTCAGAAATACATTTTTATCTTATTAAAAAGCATTTACTGCCTGAAAGCATGTTTAATGTAGAGCAGTTAATTTTTTTCTCTCTTCTTTGTAACTATTACCAGCGTCTTAATGTATCACTGGAGCATTTCATGAATTCACTTTTCTGTTTTGTTTCAGTGCAGGCCCTGTTCCCCAGAGGCCCTTCTCCACTCTCACTGTTTCTGGAACATTTCTGTCTGCTTTGGGAGCAGGATCCCAGGTGGAAGCCATGGGGCAGATACAACCTTAGCCTGGTCCTCTGTCCTGTTTTGGGGGAAATTTTGAGTTTAATTCCTAGCTTTGCCATAGACCTGCTGGGCAGCCTTGGACAAAAACCTGTCACTAGCTGAAAACCACAAAGGGGGAACAACACAAAGGTTGCAGAAGGGAAAAAAGCTGTTTATGTAAAACTTCCAAAAACCAGGGGGGTCATTGCTGGGACATCAGCCAAGCAAAATTTATAAATTCCTAGAAATTACTGAGCTACTTCTCAGAGTTATTATAGCAGAACTGCAAAACCAGAGATCATATTTTGTTTTCAGTTTTTCCCTGCCTTGTTTCAGAAACCATATTTCTTATAAACAAGAGTCTTATTTCAGTATTCATTAGATTGTCTGTCAAGGAGAGCAGCTGGTGTTGATGAATTGATTAAGACACTCAGGATGGTTCAGCTTAAGAAAAGACACAACAGATTTCAAAGACATAGAAGGCTGCTGTGAACAATAAACAGTTTTCTTCTCCCCCCACATTCAGGGTGGACAAAAGGCTATGCTTTTAATTGCACAGAAGATTCAGGTTAGAGAGGAAAGTGTTTTACCATTAAGGTTATTGCAGAAAGTTTGGAGAGCAGCCTGGCAGGACCAGGCACGTGCAGCTCCCTGACTGCCAAGGCTCCTTCCACACCTACAACCTCAGACATTTCTCCTCACCTTCCTCATCACTTGGTGACTCCCATTATTTTCAAACAGAAACTCCAAAAGCAAAAGCATTCCCCTTTATTCTGCTCATTTACAAGTCCTCATGGAGAAAGTAGAATAAAATAAAATGGCTGAAGAGCTGGACAGAACTCCTGGAATTCCTATATCCACGTAAAAAGTGATCCAGCTGCAAATGCAAAGAAAGTCACAATGTGCTGGTTTTAAACTAACAGAGCACTATGGGAACAGATTTCTCATCCTTATTGTTTCTTATTGTCCAATTCAGAGGCACAATTTACCTGCAACTAGAAAAGCATTTGATGGAAACACTGAGTTGATTTATCCACCCAGCCAAGCAAGCAGTAATCAGCCAGGAGATAAATAAATAAATGGGTCAACAAGTATTTTGCTTTTAAATGCTCAGGGTAAGAAATCATATACCTAAAGCCCCAAATTGGAGATCAATCACTGTCCAGGCAGCAGCACCAAACTATATCTTTATACAGCTGACATTTCCAAGAATTATTGGAGAATTTCCTGCTTGAACAACACACAGGGCAAAGTTATAATTTGTTCCCTATGAAAACTATATTGAATGATTTTCCCATAGAATTAGCTGCAGGAACTGGATAGAAAAAAAATAGAATAAAATAATAGAATATTTAATTCAGCACACACAGCAAGTTTCACCAATCTGAGCATGAGATGGTAAACAGAATTGCAACTACACAAACTCCTACTTCTGTGTCTTGGGAATTGGCTCCTGGCTTCAAATTACTCAGTGCTAGAAAGCAGTTTGTTCCCATCCACCTAATCAGCACCTGACTTTTCTGCAGTGTTCAAGCAAACTGAAGACAGATGGGCTGTAGCAACAGAAAGGGAAAGGACTGCAAAACTTTCAAGTAACTATTTAAGAAGTAAACTAAGTGCAATTCTTCACTATTGTCCTGTGGTGGGAATTTGCTGCTTTAAAAACAAATCACTTATGAGAAATTAAGGAATATATGTTAAAATTACTGTGGCTCCCAAGTAATATGAATATATGGTTACTGTGTCATTAAAAAAAAAAAGGTCTCTTCTCATATTTATAAATCAGAGAGCTCCAGTGCAGCCCAATTGCAACAGCCAGCAGACAGTGCTCCAAGTGACTTCTGGAACTGTAAATGATGCAGCAGCACAATTCCCTGAGCAAGACAGAGGCTGTGGGGACCCAGTGCAGCTTTGGAGAGCCCCCAGCCATGTCCACAGGACACAACCCCCACCTGTGCCCCTCTGCCTGGCATTTATTAAAGGCAGGCCCCAAACCTTCAGATATTCTTGTCAGCAGAAAACATTTGAAGCAAGGACAAAGGTAAAACTAAAATTAAATTAAACTAAATGGAGCCTGCAGATTCCATGGTTTCCACCAAGGTTGAGACAACACACAAAGAGCAAAAGGTGCCTCAGGCTTGTAGTTTGAGCACTTCAGCACAGTGGCACAGGAAACTTGATCTTTAATAGATGGGGTTTTGATAAGTCAGAATAAAAAGTCCTTCATCCACCAACATCTCTTTTCAGAAGTGCTGCCCTAGGTCTGCTCGCACCGAAGTAATTGGGAATTTCCCAACAGCATCACTGTGAGCTGGGCCCTTTGATTCTCTAATTGGCAAGGCAGAACACTCAGTCTGAGCTGTCGCCAGTCCAGTGAAGTCTTGAAAATGTTCAAGAACATGTAACTCACAAAGCTCAAAATACAGCGTTCTCAAGGTTAAAATCAGGGCACTCAGCATCTAGAACAAGTCAGAAAAACTCTGTGGAAAAAAAAGACAATAGTCTGCAGAAAGTACTCTACCTCTGTCGAGATGTCTTGACATTTTTTTGAAGCCAAAATCTTGACTTAGAAACTGAAGAATTAATCTGGAAGCAGAACCTTTTCATATGACATCTGTTAAGAAAACCTGTCTTTATTAATCCTTCAACCAAGCACCAATTTTCAGTTAGTCAGATAACCATGAAAGCCCCTGCACTGCAGAACTCCTGGGTCAGCTTTCCTTAAGGACAAAATACTAACTGGGGCATCATCACTCTCTACAGAATCATCAATAAATTCCTCCCAAATTATTATTCCATTACAGCTGCCCTGTGCTGACATCAGCAAACCAAAGATATTGCTTTAACTTCCATTAAATCATTTCCCTGTGAGGTAGGGAACACGGATTTTATGAATACCTGAGACCACAAGCTCCTACAGAGTTGTGAGAATCAGGCTCTAACTTCCAAAGGGAAGATTTGGGAAGCAGTAGAATAAAGCACTTACCTGGAATGCTGTCTCCTCTTCACAGGATGGATCTGAACATTCACTACCACGTGAGAGCATCATGTACATAACACAACACTGCTCTGTGGTTCCTGCATTTGCACTAATGAAATATCAGCTCACAGTCTGTCTCAGAACTATGAAACTGCTCCAACATTGCTGCCTCAAAAACCAGGTGATGCAGAAATCCTGCAGGGCACTCAGACTCCAGGTGATGGGAAGGCAAGACTGGTTTTACACTTGTAAAACAGAGTCCTCCTCTGTTTTCAATTCATTACAGGCAATCTTCAACAGCAAGTTTCAAAACATTAGAATCAATTTTGATAGCATTACTGAGAAAGCTACTACTTTTGGATCTAGAGCAAATCAGCAATCTACAAGAAAAAGCAGCAATTTCACCATAAAGTGGTGACACATTGAAAAGAAACTGTCCAGGTTCCCTCACCTGGATTACGACATGACCCACAATTCCAAAGGAATTAAATCATTATATGCATGATGGATGTATGCTATTTCACACGTGAATCTGAATGGTTTCACACATCTGAAATACAGAACCATGTCTGAAATACAGTAACACAACATTGCTCTGCACAGCCAAACTGAGTCGCTCTGTGCCACCAGATCTCCCCAACGTGAGATTCCATCACCAGGGAGGAGCTGCTGCCACGCCTCCAGAATCTTCCACACAGCTGGGCTGCAGCTGCAAGCACCACTGGACTCTGCTTCTGTTCCACAGGTGTACGGGTGAGGGGAAGATGGAGCAAGTAAAACACAAAATAAATCATATCCCCTAAAAGGAACAGCAGGACAGGGTGGCAGGGAGGGTGTCACTATCACAGGATCTACTGTGTGCTCACACAGATCCTGCAGCCACACACTGCATTAGCTCCTGCTGCTGTTTGCACCTTGTCTTATGTGAAAATGTACCAAACCAAACAGTAAAAATAGTATTTCAGTCTGTCACTTCCCCAGCCTAATGATCTGCAAATCTTCCATCCCAAGCATCTAAAATTATTGGTATATAACATTCAGCCAAGGTAATATCAAAATATATTTTATTCTGGACCTCTTTCAGATCTGATTCAAATTACAGTTGTCAAAGCAATACAATGCAAAGGGAAACTGCAACAGAAAATGTGCCTAGAAGGGATATAAGGGCCTTGGGGACAAATCATTGTGATGTAGAACCAAAATACATCATAAAGTGTAATTAACATGGTCCAGGACAGTATAGAACATCTATATCAGTCTTCTTTAGACAATAATCATGAAAACTGAACAATAAAAGTCCTTTAAACAAGTACAAAAAACTGTCATGGGCTGGTTTACACTTTTACAACAGTTGTAGTTTAACTGGATAACTGAAGAAATGATGCAGACATTTTAATCCAGTGCTATAGGTAGGCTCACAGAATTAGACCCAAAGGATTTGTAACTCCAAATGAAACCATTACAACTACAATGTCAATGTCAGGAGAGAGAGAAAATTACTTCTGTATTCTAGAATTACTGTTCTGCACACTGCAGTCTGTTGAGGACAAGATTGCAAAGTACACTGGACTAGCAACAACATGCAGACTGTTTTCTTGTATTTACCCACAAATGTCAAAAAACATTATGAAGTAAAAATGAATGATTATTTAAAAATAAAAAAAAACAAAACAAAAACAAAAACATGCCTCAAGTTATTGTCAAGCTTCAAACTTAAAGGCAGAGAAAGCGAATTATGTACTCAAAACTACTGATCTGAAGCACTATTAACACTAAATCTGCAATCCACTCGAAATGGCAGATTTTCCTGGTTCGTCTGCCTCCCACCAGCCTGACAGTGAAGACAGTCACACTTTCACAGCTCGTGGTATTTCAGAGCTTTCTCTAGAGGGAGAAGTGAGGACTGCTCCATGTCTCTCTCCCTACGGAAAATGTCAGGGATCTTGATGGAGATTTACTGCTGTCTCCCGAAGCCGCATTTGCTGCTAACATGCCACAATGTTGCTTCTGCTTTCTTCAGGCGTCTGGAGAGGGTGGAAGTGATCCCACCGGGGAATGGCTCTGCAGGGCTTTGGGAAGGGAGGAGCTATCCTGCTCTTCAGCCAAAAAGGAACTGGGCTAAATCCAGCAGGCCCTGCCCTGGCAAAACCCCACGGCCAGGGGGGACACGGCTGATTTTATCCGCACCGGGGTTCGGCACGGCGCCGCCAGTGCTCGCCCTGGCAAGGGTGCAGTGACAGAGAGTGGGATTTCTGGGGAAGTAAAGACTGCAAAAATCAGGTCCTGAGGCTCCCCTCTTTGCTGAACACGCAACCTTGTATTTACAGGCTGAACCCCCCAATCTGCAGTGGCAATGAAGCTCCTTTAGTGAATTAAAGGTGTCAGCTGCTGAGGTCGCTCTGTGCCACCACTGCTCTCCCTAAACACAAAGGACATTCCCCATCAGACGCCCCAGCATGAGGTAAGCAGTGTAAGGAAAAAGGAGTGCTTTTTAAAATGAACATCAATTAAAATTGGTAGAAATCTTTGGCCTTTCTCTCAAGATGCATTAAAGTGTCACGAAATCAAGAAACATGCTTCGAAATGCCATGTCGTTCTGACTCTGGTAACTACTACCTCCCCTCCACCCAACCCAGAAAAAGAGGCACTTTTAGTGTTTCATATAAGATTTCCAATCATCTAGTAGACATGCTAAATAACCCTGCACAATGGTAGTCCCAGAATAAACTCAGTTTATCAACATTACAAAGAGTCTAAAAAAGCTTTTATGAAGACCTAGATATTCTCTTAACTACACTAAAAAGTCCACTGGTTGGGAATCTTTACATCAATTTAAAAATGCAGAAAAAGGTGAAGTAAAAATAGAAAAAGACGAACTCTACAGAAACCTGGATCTGGTCATGCAAAAATGACAAACGGGATTCTGAGATGGATGCACAGAAAGACAGCGAACTCAAGAGCAGTTCATTTCTTACCCCATCATTAATTCTGAGCCCAGCTTTTCCCCTTCCTTTTATCCTCTGTTTGGATATTTGCCTGTTACCGTGTTGAGCTGATAAAAACAGGAATGACTCCATCCGTGAGACTGAGCACGCACAAAGTCAGGGCCTTGCTGCCATTTGGCTTCCCCTTTGAAAGGAGCGATTTGGACAGTCTACCCCAGCCTGGAACACGAGGCCTTTGTGCTATAAAAACAGCAATTAACGTCACTGTTCTGTGGTGTTTTTGTCTGGTTTTTGGTTGACAGGGTGGCAGAACCCGGCGTGCGGCGGCTCCGGGCGCGCAGGAGCAGGAGCAGCACTGTGGCATGCGAGGCAGGGCAGCTACGGCTGGAGCTCGGCTTGGGGACACTGGCCTGGGACACCGGCCTGGCCCCGTGGCAGTGGGACACCTCAGCTTGGGGACACTGGCCTAGGACACCGGCCTGGCCCCGTGGCACTGCTGGCCCTGGCCGGGGCTCTGCGCGCGGCGCTCGAGCCCACAGAGCCGGCGTTCCTGACAGCCCTGCCCTGGACACGCTGGAGCCCTGGTGTTCTCTATTTCTGAGTGTGTGATGCTATGCTGAAGCGACTAGAATTGCAACCAAAACAGCTGATGATTGAGAAAGAGGGAAATGGCAATACCCTAAAACGTGGCTGTGTGATTTTTGCAGCTATGTCACAGAATTCCACCACAATTCGGTTTAGATTGGCTGAAAGAATCATCCAATGACTTTTATGAAAATGAATAAACTGTCCATATTAAAATACAAAAGTACTATCAAGAATCACTTCTGACTTTCAGATTTAAATTCAGTGCAATTGACAAATGCATTGCTAAACGAAAAATGCAGCTTAAACATACTCAAAACATTTGTGTCTATTCCTGGGAGCACAGTTTAAAATTATTGCACAGATTTTTTTTTATTTTTATTTTTTTTTCATTAAATGACAGAGGTCAGCCACAGTCATGGACCTCCAGCAATAAAAGCAATATTTCAAGTGCCAGACACTCAATATATTAGGTTTCCTACATATTGTAACTCACAGGGTAATTGCTCTAAACATTTGCAATATGTTCCAAAACCCTAAAAATAGCTGGCACAGAACCACCACAGATAACTGTCTTTATGGATATGACTTGGTGTTGGTTTTAAACACTGTGTATGATAGCAGTATAATCCTGGGGTGTATATAAACCATGTATTATTGTTGACTTGTCTTAACCACTGGCAAATTGCTACCCTACCTTAGCCAAACTCAGACTTGCTTCAAGTCATGTTTATTTCATGGAAATAGCAGAAATTGATGCCCAAAGAACGATGGTTAAAATGTCAAAGCTGCATTATCTCAATTAAATGAATTTATACTTAACTTGGAGCGGGGAAAAAACCCCAAATGAATAAAAAAATAGGTTAGAGACTAACAATCATAAGTCACAAAATTAATTGTGATTGAAATAGTGTTATAAAACCGATAACTTTGCAAAGCTCTGTAATATAAACCATTCCTTAAGTAAAATGTCTGTGACATAAATTTGACAACCTCTCTTTTTATAAATTTACACTCTTGGAATCTTATGCAAGACATGATGCAACCTTTTCAACTACACATACGCATAAACACAACCTCATGCTATCATTTACAAATAAAATCACTATTAGTATACTTTTAATCACATGAGCAGAAAAAGGTTTGCCATATACATCTGTCATTGTAAGAAAAATACTTGATATTGTAAACAGAGTAAAAGACACTATATAGTAGTGATTATTAAAAAAATAGCAGCTTACATCTACCCTATATTTGGAAAAAAATGTAGTCACAAGATACAATAAACTGCAGGACTGGAGCAGCAGGGGAATTAGTGCAAGTATTCATCTTTTAAATAAGCTGAATCACTGCTATTAAAATAAACTTGAAGCAAGTCCTCTGTTTAAGATTTTTTTTTTTTAAATCTAAGGTAGTAAACATTTTGCCTCTTAATGGCAGTGTTATCAAATATATGCCAAAGATTTTATTTTAATAAAGAAAAATTACATGAAATACTTTTAATACTGGAGTTTGGTTACAATTTTACATCTAAGCTCCTACAAATAATGATGGGCAACTCTCAAAGAAGCTGTGGCATGAACCCTTGTCCAGAAAGATCTTAACCTCTTCAACGAAATCCCCCAGCTATACTTTGCTCCTTTTCACTATAGTGCACAATTTAACCATACTTTAGCTATGGTCTTAAAGCAACAGAAGATGCATTTTTCCTCTTTATTTTTTTCTCCTTTTTTTTTTTTGCACCCCTGTTTGTTTTATTTTTTTCCTGTGTTTTTGTGCCCTTCTGTTCTTAAGTTTGGCAGAATTATGTCCCAAATAAGAAATTACTGCATTTCAGCCATGTCACAAGAAAATCAAACATAGCATTATACCCATTTCCATCCTGCTTTGTAGATGAGAAGGACGTGGTATATCACGCTGCAAAGAAGGATTTTTTTCTTTTCTTCTCTCTCCCTAATCCCTTTTCCACCCTCCCTCTGTTCACAAAATTGTGCTCTGGGAGCCACAAAATGTACCAAACATTATCAGGTTCAAACTACCTCTTCAAAGAATGCATCAAAACATGTTTCAAAGAAACACCTTTTTTTTTTTTTCAAGGTGAAAAAATATAAACAAGAAACTAAATCACTCCCTTACTTCATGCATCCGTAAACTTAACCAAAACAAAACAGAAAACCCAATGTTTAAAAGCAAAGGAAAAAAAAAAACTACT
The DNA here is from genome assembly GCF_014805655.1 of Passer montanus. Lineage (NCBI taxonomy): Eukaryota > Metazoa > Chordata > Aves > Passeriformes > Passeridae > Passer > Passer montanus. The sequence goes on from NW_024367596.1 coordinate 5,943,225, forward strand.
GCTGCAGATTTCTGTAAGTCCATTTTCTCTGTACACACAAACTGCTCAACTACTGAGAAGGAAAACAAAAATACCCCACAAATCCACGTGAGAATGGATTTCATGGGGGAAGGGGTAATGAAGGCTGCCATTAGTATCTTCTGATTTTGGTATGTATATGGGTCTGCTCTTGTGTATGGTATATTTCTCTCTCTCTCGCTCTCTTCTGTTTTTCATATCCAAAAACCTTTAAATGTTATTTTGGGGCACAGCAGATTCCAGCACTTGGTGAACAGGATTCACAAGCTGTGACAAAACTCTGTCATCCTCTTCAGGGTGTAATTTTTTTTTTCTTTCTCCTCTTTTTTTTTTTTCTCCTTTTTTTATATACAGTATATGTATATATTTCTTTTACATTTGGCTGTAGTGGACTGGCCATGGTTCGATTGGGACTATAGCAGTACATGGGTCAGGGACAGTCATTTTGGCTATGTACACATTCATAGTCGGTCCATGGCTTCCAACTAAGAGCGCTATTTCCGGAGGTCTAGTACACAAACCTGCAAAGAGAGAGACACACATGCAGCAGCTGCACAGCACCACGTGCTCCCACAGCTCTGGGGAAGTGTCAGAGCAAACCTGCCACGTGGGCTGTGTTAGCTTAAACTTGTATCTGTTAACAATGAGTAAATAATATCAAAATGACCAGGCGAGCCCTTTGTGAACTAAGGGCACTGCTGCCTCCAGAATTACTATCAGAGCAGCAACAACATCTTATGTAAGCTGTTTGCCTGTTATTTAATACTGTGAGGCTGAGCACTGCCTCTATAAATATAAATTTCATTTTATATTTTTACCAACTAGATTCAAGTACATGGACAAGTACTAAAATAGATCAGAAAAAACAGTTAACGGTGTACAAATTCCAGTTTTAGTCTTCCCAAAATCTCCACTAAGTAGTGCTGCTGGGTCTGTCAGATATAGAAATCTATTAGTAAAATATAACCACACACAAGATAACACCAGGTGCAAGCACATTTAAAACAGAGTGGAGGAGAAGGGCTTTTGCTAGCAAACAATATGGAACACATTAAATCCAACATTTTTTAAAATATCAGAAACTAAATGAAAACAAATCTATTCCAACTACAATCAGCCTCTTGGGCCAAATTAATTGGAGGACTGGAAAGGTTACACAGCATGTATAAAAAAGGATAATATAGGGAGAGTTATAATCAATTTCTGCTCAGGATATGCCTTGGGCTTTTGTCCTTTTATGATATTGCCTATACTTACAAGACTGAAATGATATAAAGACCAATCAAAATTAATTCTCTAAAATTTTGGGCTTCTTAAAATCCAGAACTTCCTATTTTGTGATTTGAACTCTAACAAAACAACCTTACTCAGCAAGGAGCACTCAGGAGGGAATTGCTTTGGCACCTGTGTTAAGATGCCACCTGAGACTCTGCACTACTGAGCTGCCAGGATGGCTTTTTGCTGACGTTTGTTAAAGGAAGCTACAGCACTTCAAAACACAATTCCCTTATCAGCCTTATTTTACTTTAATTTTGCTTTTCCTTAGGCTTTCCTCTTCTTTCCTTGCAAGCAAAAGCCCCAGGACTGTGCTCCTTGTGGAGCCCCTGCACATTCCCATCCCACTGCAGCTCTCTGCAGGGCAGTGTCAGAGCAGCCAGGAGCTGATGCTCCAACACCCTGCAGTGAAATGACAGTGGGAGCATTCATGATTAGTTAAACATGATTTTATTCCCTGCTTCTCCTAGGCAAAGTAAGCAGACTGATATTTATATATAGCTGCTGACATTTTTAGGAACTTTTTAATTACAAGCATTTAGAAAGCTGCACTTTGTTTTGCTGTTGAATGCAATGCAGAAGGTATTTCATTCCTGTCATGCACTATAATAATATCACCTACACAGAGCATCTTCCCTCGAAAAGGGCAGAGAAAGAAAACCAAATTTGTTTCCAAACCAGCCACACTGAACACACTGACACAGTAGGCCCCAGAAGGAACAGAAAATATAAATTTGAGATCTCTCCACCTTCTGAGGTTCTTGGATTGGAATAAAGATATTCTCCTTAAAATACCACAGCAGGCTTACAGCTGAAAACTACAGCTGAGCTGGCTGTATTCAATCTTCAGCTAGAGAAGGAAATTTTGTCTCCATTGTTGGTTAAAAGATTTCCAGATGATGTTTGTTATTGGAACATCAACCAAGTCAAGCAACACTTACTGAACCATCTGAAGCACTTGCTCCAACTTTGTCTCCTGCTGCATTCCAGCAAACCTCAAAAATCCCTCCTGTTCCCCGATAACTGTGAACTAGGGCACCTGTCTAAAAAAGGGACAAGGCAAGTAATTAACACAACAAAATCAAAGTGAGCAAGCACAATTTGTACATGTAAAATTTCCTCACTATTTTTAAATGCTAAAATTCTCAGAGGAAAGTGGTCCAGAAGAGAACTGTGGACAGGCTCAGCACCTTGTTAAGGAATGGGACACAACCATTGCATCTGAGCTCCTGTGTTTGATGGGCAAAACTGAGGATGGTCACAACTTCCAATTACTTCCAATTACTAAAATGAGCCTTTCAGAAATTAATACCCAATCCCCAGTACCCAGAGATTGCATCATGCCTGACAACAAGGTCTTCAGACTTTCAAACATAACAAGCCCTTTTTTTCTGCCAGAAATACAAAACAAGTAATAGTGTCCTTTGTGAGAAAGTTTCATAAGAAATACTTTGTCATCATTATCTTCCCTCACTTTACATTCTCTTGTTTCTCAGTGAAATTCAATGAAACAGCCAATCAGATTAGTATGTCTACACCCAGTCATTTTTCACAAAAGTCCCTGTTTTATCAGGAATTTAAAGTTCAGAGTTAACAAAGGCTATTTTTGGATGAAATATGTTCTTGGAGAAACTTTTTTCAATGTGGAGTTTTGTTGGTGAGTTTTTGGTTGGGTCTTTTTGGTTTGTTTTTTGTCCTTTTGGGGTTTTTTTTTGCTAAGACAATGCAAAGACAAGTAATACCTCACCACAGGCAACCATTCAAAGAGAGAAATTAAATGTTAAAAGAAATAATTTCAGAACAAAGAGAAAACCAGTGTGTTAGGAATGACAAAGCTCTTTGTGGCTGAAGTATGATGGATAAACAAAGGTTGGAAGGATGGAAAAGACCAAAACACAAATTTCTCACCACAGACAAGAGCAATACCTGTGTATTCCAGATGTGTACACATTTATCAAAGGAGCCACTGGCCAGGTACCTGCCATCAGGACTGAAAGCTACACTGTACACAGGTTCTTGATGTTTTGTCAGAGTATGAATACAAATTCCTCTGTCTACATCCCATAACCTAACAGTAGAATCAAAGGATGCACTGTCAAGGAAAAAAACCAAAAAAACAGATTAATTACATCTCAATTCAACACATTTTTGTTGCTAATATAAATAGAATATGCTAAAGTATCTTACATGCTTCAAAACACTCTGTGAACTTACATTTATAGAAAGTGAGGTAAAAATAATGTTTAGCGAGCATTTAAAAGCAGGATTAAATGGTACCTTGCTAACATAAGATTGGCATTTGGATTATTTGTTCCTGGTCCTGTAGGACTCCATTTGATAGTATAAATTTCTTTGTTGTGTGCTTGTAAATCATGGACACAACTGTCTTGTTTCATACTCCAGATCTATGATAGAAAGGGAGGAAAACACAAATAAGTTAACACAATATTGTACTAAAATACATTTTATATGTTTTTTCTGTATCATTTCCAAACTGACTGTTATCTTTTAGGCCACTCAAAACATTTGCTATGATTGTTACGTTTCTAGAGTAATTATGCCAAGTTTTATTCCAGGACCTTTCATTCTCTGTGTTCTAAGTCCCCAGAGAGGTGAATTAATAATAAAGGTGCTGTCTGTAGAAATCAAACTGCCTGAGTGAACTGCAAACCCCTTGAAAAGTGCAGAGATGAGAGCAGATGCTGAAATGAGAAGAGCAGTACGTAAATGTTCATGTCTGAGTTGATAAAATATCACGGTCCTATTTTTAAATGAACTTCTTGCTACACAGACTGAGTGAAATAAAGGGATAGTAGAGACATTTTCTGTTTTCATACAAATCCAGAGACATAAATACCACTATGGCATTTTCCTGATGTATTAGTACTTGCATTACCAGATTTCAGTGTTCAGTACTTCACAGAGTTCATTAGAGGACTCCAACTCCTGTATGATCATGCTCAACAAACAAAATAACTTTATTCTATTAAGAGTTTACATGGCTTCTACAGAAGGGATTTGGGAAGGCTTTTATATGGCAGAAATTTTAAAGGGTAGATAACCACCTGAATGCTATTTTTAATAATATCTGTCTCAGTAATGCTTTTAGTTCACTTTTTGTTGGAAAAAGCTACCAGGAGCATGTTTAAGCCCACCCATGTTAAGCTGCAATTGAGGTGCATGTGTAAACAAATGGTGCTTTTCAGAACTGCTGCTTTGCTGAAGAGGAAATTGATTTTCAATGTGCAGACAGAATTGAAATTGTATTTCCAGTTTAATTGATGGGATCAAAATCTAGTTTCTCTTCCCAAAACTAGCACAGATGAAAGAGTCTGTATCAGCCGCCCTAGAGAACGTTAAGTTGTAGATAGGAACTGGCCAAGTAAATAAATCACTAGGCACCTTCCCTGTGCTTCCAAACCTGGTATTTATTCCTCCTGCCATTGAAAAGTAAGTGATCCACAAGTGATGTGCAGACTTAGCCTCCAGCACACGGCTTTTGAACTAATCCTGAACAAAACAGTAACATTCTTTCCAGCCTGGGCTCCATTTGAAACAGCCACCAAGAAGTTAATTGCCTGAATCCCACAAATGCTGACACATTCCCAGTTGTCACCTCTACTCATGGAGAGGTAGCAGCAACAGCAGCTCAAGCTCCAGACTGGAATTCATCACCCTGGAGTTTTAGCTGTTTAAGCATTAAATACCTGGCTTAAGCTGGCTATTTTGACTCCATGCACTGCCAGTGGAGAACAACTGATGCTCTCAGGGGTTTCCTCATCACACTTGACTTAAGACACTTAGGAAAGGATAACTTGCTCTTCAGCAGTGCTAGACAGTGCTGACTGGAGATGTCTAGACATCCAGCTTTAGACTGGAGGCTTAATGCTTAAGTGTTTGTATTTAGATAAGGTGATTTCCCTTGCCAGAGCCTGACCGTGTGCCAGCAGGAGGGATATGTGGCTACTCATTCAGCCATTCCCTGATTAAACAGCAGTGAGCTGCATGGAATTAACTGTCCCAAGGGTTACTAGCAGGACAGTGCTGTCAATGTAAAAAATGTATCCTGAAACTCTACCAAGCACAGTCCAGAAGGTCCCAGCGAACATAAAGCATCTGGACCATGGAAGCAGCACAGGCCTGTCAGGCATGAACAACCTCATTTCTGCTGGTGGCAGGTTTGTAGGATCTCTAGAGTGCCCTGAAGTCACATGTGTAAGCTGCAGTGTCCTCTGCACTCACAAGTTTGCCCCTGTTCTAAAAGAAAGCACATAGCTGAGAATCACTTGGAGGACAAGTGTAGGTGTGATTGAAAACTGCAGAATGACTCCTGATGAACTGGAAAAATCCAGGACAGCACATGGCCTCTGAAGAAACAACATGCCAAAGATTTTGACTAGAAAGAAAGGGAAAGCAGAAGAAAGCCAGGAAAGGAGCAAGTCACCCATTCTTGAATGTGCTACCTGACATGCATTCCAAATTTTTTCTTTTAACCAAAAGCAACCATCAAGTGTGACAGCTTAATGATTAATGACCTGATTCTGTGAACAGCTAAAAGCACCTAATAAATCATGCTCCAAGTCTCAGGCTGGCAGCCTGTAACAAGTCCTCTGGACCAAAGCTTGGCCCTGATTAACACGGATTTCTAGGATTGCCTAACCTTGTTATATTAAAAAAGAATGAATATAGGACAACACAGCAAGTACAGTGATAGTGCTGGAATGTCCAGGCTAATGGAGTGTATTCCAGAGTCTACAAAGATAAGGGCCAGCCCCAGAACTCCCATTACCTTTAGAGTCATGTCATCAGAGCAGGAAGCCAGCAGATTACCAGTTGGATCCCATTTGATTGCATTTACTTCATTCTAAAAGTGAACAAAGAGAGTAAGTTGGAGTCTTCCCTTCCATTACAAAATGATAGCTTACAAAAGATAAAGCTGGACAGCAGTCATGAGTATTTGCCAGGATTTTAACACTTAATTTTTATTCATACATAACAACTCAATAACAACTAACAGCTTTTTACTATCCATTTATCACATTTCCCATGCTATCTTGTACACCACCTGGTGAGGTCTTGAAGTTACCATGCTTCTTCTCCTAAAGCTCACTCCTGCATCCTATTTTTATTCATAGCTTTGCCTTCAATAACAACAGCTTTTCACTATCCATTTATCACACTTCCCATGCTTTCTTGTACACCACCTGGTAAGGTCTTGAAGTTACCATGCTTCTTCTCCTAAAGCTCACTCCTGCATCCTGGCACTGGTAAAACAAGCTGCACGTGGGGGTGAAAATTGCTCTGAACACAAAGATTGTAATTACCATAAGTCCTTAACCACAACTACCTATGTGTGCATCTACTGCCTGTAGCCAATTACACAACTGCTGGGTATTGGTAAGTTTACTGAGCCCCCAATTTCTTGCTAATAAAAATATCTCGGAGCAACCCCCTTTTTGCAGTACTTACTGTGTGACCCTGGAAGGTTTTGATGGGCCTATCTTGTCCTAGTTTACAAACGTGAATACACATGTCTGTACTGCAAGAGGCAAATGTGTTGTTACTCTGCCAATCAACATCTAATGCTGGTGCTAAAAGAAAAAGAAAGGTATTTAAAGCTATAGTACACACTCTGCAAGAATTTGATATACAAATTTAGCATGCAGCACCTTGGAACAAAAGCCAACAGGAAGCAACCATTAACTTTACAGCAGTTCTGAAGATAAATACTATAAACAGCAAGAAATACAGCTCAAACAAGTCTTACACAAAATGGAACAAATTTAATATAAGTCATCATAATATGGAACATATTAGAAATCATATTTACACAGAAGACAGTGCAGCAGGACATCAAGCTGTAGTTAAGTCATCTATAAACAAATCTCAGGATTTGTCAGGAACAGGTTCCCACAACTTCACACATCATCATGCATGAGCTCATCTCCACCAGCAGCTCCTGCTCACGGATGGGTGAGGATTTATTTCCTTTCTTAATTCCAGCATTGCAAGGTGTGGTAACTTGAGTTTGATCATGGGCAACATGTTCCATTTGATCAAGCCAGCTATTTATGGCAGATAGCACAGAGAAAAGTGCTTGGGTAAATGCTGAGTTGATGTTTCTGACTGCTGTCATGGCTCTGGAAATGCAGCACCAGTGGAATAAGGAGTGGGAACAAGACATGTTTCTTAAAGGCCCTTCAATGACACGTCTGCCATCCTCTCCATTCTGTCTTCCAGCTGATTCTGGCAGGATTGCTCAGCATGCAGCCCACAAAGTAATTTGTCTGACCTCCTGCACTCCCACCCCAGCTGGCCAGTGAAAAGCTTTCAGCTGGTGTGTGGTCAAACAACCCAGGGACAGGAGAACAATGGGATACAGGGTGGGATCTCTGCAGCAGCAGGATAAGAAATGCAGTGCTTAGCTGATCAACACTTATCCCTGTGGCCTGCCCACATGATTTGTCTGCCAGCATACTACAGAAAGTCAGGAATACATGGATTATTTATCTCCTATGACTTTGTTGGAACTGCAATAGAACTGTGAGTTATAAAATCAGAACAAATCCATCTTTGTTTACATTCTCAATGTTCCAATACGGGACTGTAAGTAACCAAAGACTACCTGTAAGATTTTACAATTATGCAAATAAGCACCACAAAGATCAGATTTTTAAAATTTATTTACAATTTTGTCTTTTCAGGTGACAAATCTGAATGATGAAATCAAGACTTACCAGAATGAAAAGGAAACTGCTGCTTGGCTTCGCCAGTGTGGGCATCCCAAATAATTGTGGTCTGTGTTAAACAGATAAGTTAACAATAAACTAACTTGTACAAATTGCTGATTTCCCCACAACTACCACCACTCACAAGTATGAGAATACCTACCCTGTTCACCATCACCCAAACCTGCTCTTGATTATACATTTCTAGAGTCTGATCCAGTACTAAAAGAAATAGTAGTAGATGTACAGAAAACAGTAGAAAATTTAAGGTTGCATTAGAAAGATGTTTAGCCACAACATTTTGGGGTCTGGAGAGAAGAAGGAATTTGTGGGTTTATAACAGTTTTATCCCCTTAGTCCTATTTATATTCTCATAATCTACTCCACACACCTATTTTAATTTCAAATGCTTGTATATTCAAATTGTAGTATCAGCTACTCACTTGTTCCTAAGGAGATGTTATTAACAGTTAGTCACATACTGAAAAATTTAAGGGTGTAATTTCATTCTATGTTGTTCTCTGCCAATACTTTCATAACCTTCTGGTTAAAGAAACCTTACATGACAAAATCAGTATCTCATCATCAGTATATTATATGCTAATATCCCTGCCCTACCTCAATGACCAGTGAAAATTTTGACGCCAAATTCAATGGAAGCATGAACTGACCACACAAAATAATTATGGAAAAGGAGCCAAAGGTTGGGTCCTTCTCTCTGCTAAAGCAGAGTATTTTCTAAAGCATAATCTCAGTTTGTCTGAGAAGTTTTATTGACTGAAATAAGGTTTCTATTTCTTCCTTAATTATTTTCCTGCAAATGAAATCTGTACCTCCACAAATATTTAAAAACTGGCATAACCATCACAGATGCCAAAAGAGTAAACACATACTTTCCATGCTTTGAAACATTAAATTTTCCTTCCTTTGTGCCAGCACAAGCATTTATAAAGCTGGCTAATAAAGCAAACCAAGTAAATGCATGCAGGGAAAAAAAACCCAAACAAATAAAGGAGAAAATTTACTACTTTACAGTGACACTGCCAGTTTTAAGTGGTTGTACTGAGGTTGCAACTTGCCACTCTAAGAGAGAACCTGTGCTGACTTCTGCACCTTGAATCAGTTACAGAGGAAAAAATCAACTCTCCTTACTCTTGCTATAGTCTATTTGATTCTCTGAATTCACTTTAAGTACATTTCCCTTCACTCTGTGCCCTTCCTACCACTCATACATAAAACCTCTCACACTAACAGCAGCTCTGAGCTGAAAGACCTTGTAAACCTGACTTTGTTTAGAGATGTGAAATAAAACCCAGATAAACAATAAGCTCTGTGGCATTACACAACTGGCACCTCCCCAGTCACATATATCAACTTCCCTTATGTTCCAGCTCTAATCTTTACAATCATTCTCAGCTTTGACTGATATCAACTCAGCCTCGACCTACCCCTCTAGCAGATTTCTTTTTCCTAAGGCTTTGCTTGAAGTGCTTCACTGAATTTAGATGGTTTAGTTTTACAAAGGTTTAATGTTTCTGGTTTCAATACACTTACTTCCAACTCAGACTAAGCTAAATGGGAAGAGATTCACAGACATTGAAATCTAGGAAATTAAAATATCTCAAACTACTATAAAACCCAAGGGAAAATAGCTAAGCATAACAATATCTTTGTAAGCACATATTTACATCCCAGGCCTTTAGTTTCATTTACTTACTTTGCACAATTTTGCTATTTTGCTTACAGTTAGATTATAAAGGTGAAGGAAAGAATTTTAATTTTACCAAAGATTATCTCACCTTGTCCACTCCTGCACTTAAAATGAAGTTTCCTTTCTTGTTCCATTTTAACGCAAATATAGGACCTTTATGTTGCCCTAAGGTGCTGGCAAGATTACCTGAAAATTTATATTGATATGAATACATTAAAAAATAAAAAAACTATGCCGTGAGCCACAATATAGGAAAATATATCATAAATTAAAAAGTATTTTGCTTACCATCTTTAGTCCATATCCTTGCAAAGCCATCATAAGACCCAGTTGCTAGAAGTGTACCTTCACTCTGCCAGCAAAAAGGTTATTTATTTATTTATTAATTACTGCTTAACTCAATGCACAAAGCAAATTTGAGGTAGGATAGATGTGAATAGGATTTATGATATTTTATTGACTGAAAGTTATTAGAAAGAAGTTCCTGAAGTATAACAGAAGTTACAACGCTGATCAAAACAGAAATATTTCAAGTACTGCCACAGAGGCCAGCGCTGCTGTCACCTAGGATGTGACCACGAGGTGCTGCAGGCAGGCCTTTCCCGGGAGCACTGCCAGGGGCACTTACGTTCCAGTCCAGCGAGGTGACGTCCTTGTTGCTGGGCACGTCCTGCCCCCCTTCCCGGATGCAGTGCCGCAGCACCAGCTGCGTGGAGCCGCTCGTGCTGTTCTCGCTCAGGTTCCAGATCCGCGCGGTCGAATCGCCAGACCTGCGGACACCCGAGGGGACAGAAATCCTGCAGCTCACACACGGCCAGCCCGCTCATTCCATGTGCAAAGGCACATGGATCAGCACGATGGCAGTCTGCAGTGTTGTATAACGTGCAATATACCATATACCAATAATATACAATATGGTAATAATATATGACATTATAACACATGGTATGTCAAAGAATAGATAATATGCATTATACTTATATATAGTTACACAAACCACTATATATAGTTTATATATATATTACATAAAGTCATATTTGCATATAATACATGCACTCATATTTACATTTTATATGTATTACACATACATTTTATACATATATTTATGTACATATACATTTCATATATATTATATATACATACATAGTATGTAATAGATAATATAATGATATATATGATACATACTGCACTATATATGCTATATGATGTGATGTATATCATAGTATATATTGATTATATATGATAATAATTATATTTTTATATATTTTATATTATAATTGTTATAGTCCATTAATGATTATATATTTTAGTTTATTATATATTATTACTATTATATATTTAATGAGTGTATATTAATAAATAAATAATAATACTTTATTATCTATTTTAAAATTCCATTTTAAAGCACTATTCTCTAAAGAACAAATGCTGTGGTATTTGATGTTTGGGGAAGATGTTCCCTGAGCTTTCTGCCCTTCCCATGCATCATCATCATCATCATCAATAATAACAATAATGATAAGGATAATGACAATCTCCATTTAAAAGCACTATATTCTACACAGCACTGTGGTATTTGATGCCTGGGGAAGGTGTTCCCTGCCCACGCAGCAGCAGTGTGCCCCAGCACAGATAGTATTCTCTAAAGAACAAATGCTGTGGCATTTGACGTTTGGGGAAGATGTTCCCTGAGCTGTCTGCCCTTCCCATGCATCATCATCATCAATAATAACAATAATGATAAGGATAATGACAATCTCCATTTAAAAGCACTATATTCTACACAGCACTGTGGTATTTGATGCCTGGGGAAGGTGTTCCCTGCCCACGCAGCAGCAGTGTGCCCCAGCACAGATACACAGACACAGAGAGTGCACATACCCTGAGGCCAGAAGGTCACTGACGGGATTCCAGGCACAGATGAACACCTCGGACTCGTGGCCACGCAGCACCACTGCCTTGTTGGGAGGGATTTCCACATCTCCATCTACCTCCATCATATCCGTGTGATTATCTGCATTATGGGAAACAACAGTACAGAGAGGTGGATTTTAGTATTTTGGGACGTTGTGACTCCTGTATGGTTCATATCCTTCTGCCATGAGTGCAAGAATTCACAATTTATGCGATTCAAAAATTTGACAGAGCTGTCATGCTCTTTTATTTTTTCAGTTCCAATTAATGAAGCACTATAAACAGATGGGGAGTTTCGAAAATGTGAGAAAACTCTTCGCCCCTGTAAACCTTCACATCCAAATGGATTTAAATTTGGAGCTTCAGAATTAGGGCCAAAAGTTAATTTTTTGCTATGCTAAAAAATAAATGCTGTTACAAGTACTCTGTTTTTCAGGCCCAATACTGCATAGTACAATATGTTACTAGTCTAGCTTGTGCTGTAGGAATACATTTATAACACATTCATTTTCAAAAATCTCTTTTCACCAATTGCAGTCAAACAGGTTTTAAACCTACATCCCCAACGCTCCATTTACAAAATGCCTTTAATTAATATAATCACATTTGGTGATAGAGTTAACATAACCAAGCTTTTCCAACTTCATCAGCAATTACCATGGAATTATGGCAGTGTAACTTTCTGCATGGAAGTGAGACTGATACCATATTGTTCTGTAAAACATAGTGGGGGTAATTCAACTGACAAAACAGTTTTCTTGGCATCTACCATCAATCATTTGCTGTTATTAAAACTAAATTCATGATGAGTGCAAATGCAGAATGCAAGGAATGCTGCACAGTTCACCTGCTCCATATTTACTCACTGCGGTTAAAGAAATAATTTCACAGCTATTGCTTAATTTAGCATTAAGGGTTTCTGTCACTGTTTGTGCATGTGAGAAAATAGAAAAGGCTATTAAAACATGAGTATTTTTTCAGAAAGAGCACCACATAAAGCGTTGCTTCAGTCTGAAGTGCTGTACAGCCAGCAGGGGTTGCTGGTAGATCACATTTAACAGGGCTGAGATCTGAGGTCTACCCTTCCTCTATCCAGTTCACAGTTTTCAAGTAAATACTCATTTGAGATTTTTAGATTAAAGCATCAGAGAACCTTATTTGTTTCAGCTAAAGAATGTATTTCTGGCTTTTTATCATACATACTAATGAAAAACCTAGTAAAATCAGGCTATAAAACTTGTACATGGCTCAATATTAATATTCTCTCAAAAATGTCACTTCTTCAGGTGTTTTGACAGAAAGAACTGTAACTCCTACACTTAAACACGTAATTCAGACTTCCAAAAGAGTATTTTCAAAATCACAGTTTAATGCCTGACCCAAACTTTTCCATGCTAAGCCTCATTGTATATATTCCTTTGACCAGTGATGACAAACAGAATCCATTTATTTCACCAATCACAGATAAAATGGTATTTATGAACAAAGCAAACCTGAGAGCAGTTGCACTGAGCAATTTTGAATAGCAAATAGTGAAACCTGATATTGATAACAGAGACAAGGGACACAGGGCTCATCCCAGCAACCCTGACCTCAGTATCACTAGAAAAGCCAGGCACAGCTCTTGGATCCATGGGATTGACAGAACTTTTTGGAAGGTTTGCAGAGCTTCAAAAGCAATACTCAGTTTTAACCAGCCATGGACTGGCAGACTCCTCTCCTCATTCCTTGTACAGGACTCAATTCTTTTTTTTTTTTATGCAAGAGCCGTGTGAAAAACCTTCAGGTGATGCAAAAGAAGTAGCACTGAAAGTGAGACCAGTCAAGGGAATATTGTGAATTAATAAATTCAAAACTTTGACTCCTGCAACCCCAGATATCAAACTGGGGACAACCAAAGGTGAGACACAATCTGTTCAAGTATGACCCGTGATGAAGGAATTCTCTGCAAGCTGAAGGGTTACTCCAAACTCCACATTTTTACCTCATTGTCTACAAGCTCATACAATGATAAAGAACTAGGAAATGCTAACCCAGCGTAAAGCAATTTCTGTCTCAACTTACTTGCTATAGTGTGTGCTCCGTTCTCCTCTCCATTTGCAGTATTTTCTCCATTTTTCGCTGATCCCTGTTGGTTGGTGGTGGCTGCAGCTGCAGCAGCTGCTGCCTGCTGTTGTGCAAGTTTGTCTCTGTAGGCCTGTTGTCTTGTCTGTACCACATCAGGCATCACTGCATCTATCAGTGAGAGAGACTCTATCGGCCTACCATCAAACAAGGTACCATCCTAAATTACAGCACAGGGAGAAAAAAAAAAAGATAACACCAAGTACAAATTAACATTACAGGCAAAAATTCCAAGCAAAACTAAAGAAAACATCTTGATTTAATATAACAAAGCAGTTTACATATGGTGCTGGAAGTGATAGCTCATGATTGCTGTGGTCAGGACTGCAATTTTAGTCTAAAGTTAAGTGGTCACCATAAATATGCAAAAAAAGCCACTGCAGGCCTCTGGGAGAGCCTGTGGAATCAAAAGTTACTTGTTTTGAGTTTGCTGAATTGTCTGCTAAAGCAAAAAATTCTGTAAGCTATCTATGAATATGATTTCAAACATGAGTGGCTGCAGCAAAATCTAATGGTTTGTTTGAAGAGAGAGCTGCAAACATTGCAACTCGGGTCACTGACTTGTGAAGTTATAGTCTTATTAGACTAATACTTTCCATAAACATATTATCTGGGGAGTTGACTAGTTTTCTTCCTTTTTTTAAACTGTGCTGGCATGCTTTCAAACAACAAGGAAGAATTTTATCCTGAAATGGACAAGACCCAGTTAAAAATACCCTTATACATATGCTAGGGCTTTGTAAGGATCTATTTTTAGGGACTAGAAGGATTCCTTGCAATAAATATAGGGTCGTCGTCTTCTATTCCTATCACTTGCTTTATTTTTCTGAGGCTTCCTAAAGGAAAGGATTTGCTTCACTAGGACTGTGAAAACCACACAAACAGCAGACATAAGGGAGACTGGAAAGTGAGCAGAATTAATGGGGGGAAAAAAAAGGTTTCTTCAGTAATCTGACTGACACACAGAAAGGCTTCTCACCTTCCAGGCACAAATGAGAATGGAAATTGAGGGAGAGTATCTGCAGCATCAGGCAGGAAGATACATAGCTTTCTGTACTGCTGGAATAACCATTTAAACATCAAATTTAACAGATCTTGCTCAAGATGAATTAGCCAGCAGAGGCAAAAGGCAAACTGGCATATACCTTCAGCCTTCCTGCCGCAAATTCAAGCCCTCTCTCTCCTTGGAAATCTTGCCTTTGGGCTCACATTACTTCACTGTGATGACACAAGAGCCCAAACAAGAGCTTCACAGTGCTCTCCCACCTCCCTAGTGCCAGTCTACAAACCAAAAGGTGATTGCTGCTCTCCATTATTATCCTATTGCACTGGATGCACTACAACATTAGAGGAGGGTGAAAACTCTGCAGACAATGGACCTTTAAGCAATGAGCCAGAACACCATGCCTGGTGTTGTGTGGCTGCACTGGGCAGAACCCCCACCCAGTTATGTCACTCCACTCTGGTTCCACCACTAGAGTCACGGTGAACACAGCAGTAAGGAAGGAATATGAAGTAAAAGTGAAAAGGATACAAGAAAGTTAAGAAAAAATACTAACATTCAAACTTGGTGCAAGCAAGGACACAGTGCTTCTGCAGGCAAAGCCTCCTTACCTCATTAATACTGACTTCTGCCTCTACATACTGCAGACCTTTCTGGATGATGGAAATCAAAGCAGCTGGTGGCACCAGAGCACCGTTTATATTAGACTGGCTGATATGGCTCTCTATACCAAAGGTAAATGCTGAATGGGAAAACCCTAAAGACAAGGCAAAGACATCAGAATTGATTTACAGACAATGCTACTTGCTGTACCACAGCAGGACCTTCTGTTTAAGACCTGAACAAATTACACAAAGTATGATGCTACAGCATGCTTCTGAACTACCAAATACTTGTCAAAACACCTCCATTCCCTCATAGTTTAAGTATACAAAAAGAGAAAAATGAAGTTCATATAAAACACAACAGTTATTAATTACAGTATCAATGGCAAAACATTTGTGCACAAGTCAGTATAAAATATAAAATTCACTATAGCATTTAAATGTGTTCATATATGCACAACCAAATGTAAGTATTGTATAATATGTAGTATTTAATAAAATATATATATCCAAGACACAAGAGTCACTTGCTATTTTCACTCATTGATTTGACACCCATGAAGGTGAAATGGATATGCATGTGAACAGAATTCAGCTCATAGTGCCATAATTGTACATGCCCTGGCATTTAGAGCTACATCAGCACTGTGCACTGAGTAAGAAGTGGCAAACATGTTATGGTGCAGCAATGGTAGCTACTTGCTATTTATCTGATCACCTTGAAAAAGTGAATTTAAGCTAGAGAAAAACAGTTGTTTCATCAAGTAACTATTGTCATGGCATTTTTTCTTAAACCACTTTTTTTTTGGGGTTTTTTTTTTTTTTCCCCTGTCAGGTCAGCAAGAAGCTGCCTGCAAACTTTCAAATGAAGATAAAGCAATTTTGTAAGTTTGGCTTCTATGACAAAAGCAATCTGCAACTGGAATAAGAGCGTGCAGTAGTTTTCAGTAAATTCAGGCAGAAAAATGAGGTTTTGCTTTCTTTTGACAAGCAGAAACTGTAAAAGTCTGTCATCCACCATTGCTTCTGGTGCTTCTCTCCTCAATTTGGGAAGTCCATGAGCAGTGGACATATGTTGCATCAGTCAAATGAATTTCCAACAAGCCTGAAGCCACCCATCAGCAATCACTAAACAAAAACTACAAATCAATAAAGATGGAAACAGCAAGGTAAAATATGAAATATATTTGTACATTTTCTTATATATCTATATGTATATACATTTAAGCTGATCTCTTAAACTCCAGTATTAAGATAAAACTGTATCTTTGCTTTAATACGCAGACTTTTATGTATTGCTGAGATCATATTCCCTCTTTCCATCTGACAATCATCACTTGCTCATTTACTGGGGCATGCCCTGACTTCCAGTCAGATCTTCCCTTTCTAAATGTAGGTTGTGTTAAGCAATCAATATCACAGTTGTGAGTAAAAGATGATGTTGTCTCTTACAGAGCTTCACGAATAACCACCACCACAAAACTCCCTGAAGCCATATGGCTGCATCTAGAAACCCAAACATGCAACACAAACTCAAACTGCTGATCTGACTGGGCTGGGGAAGCTTTAAAAATAAGGGAGCACTGCTGCATTCGTGTGTTGTGCAGACACAGTGTGAAGGGATATGACAGGAAAAGGGTTTCCTTTCAAGTCTGACAATATTCAAGTGTCTTTTGCTCTTTCTCCTAAGAAGCAGGAGATCCTGGCTACTCAGACAGACAAGATCCTCCAAAAGAAGGTCCTGGAGGGATGGAGGCTTTTGGGAACCTCAAGGGTTATTCCTGTAAAAAATCTGTTCACCTCTATTTAGAATCAAGTGATACAAGTCATAGTCACAGCTGTCACTTCTTCCTTTGAAGCACAGCCACATCTGCCCTCCCACAGTCACGTTCAGGCAAGGAATTCAGCTGCACAAGACCAGCTGGCAGGAGCACCATCACTCCAAAACAACAGGAAAAAACAGCATTTTGCTGATCTTTCTATTTTCTTCTTCAAGGAGCCCTGAAGAAAATGGTGCAAAGTGCCATCATCACCCTGTGGAGAAGTGATCTCCAGGAAAATGCATTTTAGCAACCGAGTGAGTCCTTGGCTGCTTGACTGCCATCTGAAGACTCCAAATGACTAAATCTGATTAAGTTACAGAAGGTAACTTGGCAGGAATTCACTCTCTTGTTGAGAAGAAACACCAAGAAACAGTTCAGACAGAATCCATGCCTACTGGCAAAATAATTAAATGAGCCTGTGTTTGCTAAAGCCAGTTGCAGATCAAGATCAAATAAATTATGCATTGTTTAATAACTAGAATTGTAAAAACTCACCTGACTCTTGCAAGTATCTATATACCAGGAAGTTAACCTCATCACTGCTTATACTCATCTTTATTCCCAGTTAAACCATGAGGTCACAACAAAGGACACAACCCTGCAAATAATAAAAAAAAAGTAGGTCAATTAAATATTTTTAGTACCTAATAGGTATTTCCCAACAAATGCTATATTTATAAAGTAAGTATCTCCCTGGCAGCATAGACAATGGCTTTATTTTATAATGCAAATAAGTCTACTGGAGTCATTAAAAAGTCATTTGTCTCACCACAAAATAAAGGTCAGTAAATTAAATATTAACAACTTGGATTCTCATACGATGCAAGTTGGTATGGACTGAGAAACTCTGCTGTTTAATACTGAGAGAACTAAAAAAGGCCTCTTATTACAGGTTTTTAAAAATAATAAAGTTTCATCCAATCTACATCACTGCTATGGAACACATGTTTTATAACATGGGTCTCTCTCTGGTTAACAAAGACCAAAAACTTGGTTTTACATTGGCATCCAGACAGGTTCTCACTTTTACATTCTTATCTACTCCAATTTTCACGTGTTCCTGCTCCAGTGAAAAGGTGCAGAACAGAATGAGCTACAACACAGTGTCTGTTCAAACAAGCCCAGCTTACCCCACCAAAGACTAGAAAACATCTCAGCCATACTTTTTGGCTTTGCAAAAGGAATTCTTGACATTAGAAACAAACTTTAAACAGTCCATTTTTAGTAACATTTCCCTAGGGTTTCAATCAGTGCTTCAAAAATATTGATGGGATACATATATATTTACACACACACCATTTTTTTTAGAAAGACAAATCATGTATCAGACTATATATACTTTTGATCATACACTTGGAAAATATGAGGCAGCAGCAGTCTTTAAGACATGAAGAGACAGAATACAGTGTTTTTTCTAACTCCGAGTCTCATTTTTGAGAACACTCTCATGATGTCTGAATGTTTGAAAACTCTGACCTTTCCAAGTAAACAAGTGAAAACATCAGCTTTCAGAACATGTTATGAAATAATGTCCACCTCCTGTTCCAATTATCTGTCCAGCACTTTCTATCAGCAAACCTTCCCAGGTTTTTACCCAGCTGACCACCACCACTGCTTTTCCTACATTACTGGAGTCTGAGAAGGCAAAGTGACTTTCCTACTGTTATTTGGCAAAGTTTTACCTGGGATTTGATGTAAAAAAGTACTAGAGAATGACTTTTCCTACAACAGGGCTCCTGCCACATGGCTGCATGGACAGGCCACTTCCCACTGCTGCTCCAGTGGGGAAGTGTTGGATACAAGACCCAATTAAACACCTCAAGAAGAGCAGAGGCTAAAGGATGAACTTGGGTATGAAAATTAATTTATTTGCCTGAAACCACACACAGACGTCCCCAAACCTGCCCCAGGCATGTGGTCACCCAGCTCACAACCATGCTGTGGGGGGAGATGGCTTTAGTCTCTTAAGGAAAAAATATAAAATTGCAGTTCTACTTAAATCCTTTTCAATTCTAAAGGAAAAAGCTGCCCCAGGACAATGACTTCTAGTAAGTGCAACAGGACTGGTACAGGAATGTACATTGATACCAACCCTACCCACCTCTCCACAGCCCCAGACACACCTGGGGAACAAGGCAACATCACTGTCAAACTCCACGATATACTTTGAGGACTTGTTTACTAAGCAGAATGTAAAATAAATGGCAGTTTTAGCCATTTCACGAATTAGCAACCAATTCCACCACATGCAGGATCAAACACTGATTTCATTTAGCTAAGTTTTGTTGCCATACATGGAGCAAATTATCTTTCTTTAAGATTGTTTTTAACAGAAAAATGCTGTAGGAAGAGGAACAATATTTTCCTTCAGAGGAGAAGGTAATTAACTTTAAAGAGACTCATAAAGCAGGTTTTTTTACATTACATACACACACACAAATGGCAGTGTTTGTTTCATGGGTCTGTCACAGAGTCTCAAAATCTTGCTGCATCACCAAAAACGATAGATCAAACCACAGAAATCAGATGAAAGTGCTATTTGTCACACAGAGAGGTCCTGAATTATTTATATAAAGAGGGCTCCCCCCTCAAAGCAGAACTGTGCAGGTGCCACATCAATTCACCTGTTATGTAGCTGGGTAGCTGAAGGAAAAAAAAAAACCAAAACCCAACGTTTTGCTTGTCTGTCAAAAGTGTTCTGCACCCCAGCTGAATCAAAGGAGCCTCATTTTTCCAAGGCTGATTCCGAGTGTTTTGCGCAAGCAGCTCTGGTCCTGCCCAGCCATCAGGAGGTGGCACTGCAGCACCAGCTGTGGCACCTTGGCCACCAGGAAAACACAGAAACAGCCCCAATAAACACAGTTTGCCTGGTGAGAGGCTTGAAACTGGAAAGGGTGCAAAAGGTTCCGGTGTTTTTCCCAAATCCTGCTTTGTGCATGTTTTCAGCGCTCATTTACATTTTCTGAAAGGGATTTTCTCTGTTTCCCCCACCCCAGGCCCCGTGGCTCAGGCATCCCACAGCCAAGTGACACAAGAAATGTCAGAAGAACGAGCAGCAGCAAACCACCTTCCTTCCAACCCAAAGCAAAATGTCATGTTAAAGAGAAATACAGTAGAAGAAGATACAATAATTATTTCCCTTTGACACATTCTGAATTAACAGCAGGCTTACACTGCCCACTCTCACATTGTTTGTGACAATAGACCCATGCATGTACACATGTACCCCACATCCTAAAAAAATTAATTCATCAATGCTGGCTAATTCCCCCCAGATTCACTATTTTCACAAGCAATCAACTACTCATTTTGGACACTTTAATAGATATTAATATTGCTCTTCATTTTATATGCAGAAATTAAATCACTGAAGAGACACATAAAAATGAGACAAAAATAAGTAGTTAACATGTAATTCCTAGCAGTCTTAGATTTGCAGGCTAATTTGCATGCGGACAATTATAATATCTTAAAATATTTGCAGCTTTATGCCCCAAACCCATTCTAAAAATGTGATGAGATCCTTAAGGACCTTTTTCTTCCTTGCCCTTAGAAACATTCCAGGTCTTCCTCAGAACATTCTGAGGAATTACATGGTAAAGTATGATGCACCCACACTGCTGTTTTAGAGCCAATTATGCTTTTAAAGGAAATCTCTCCCACTTGCCTCTACTTTTGTTTTGCACCCTGGAGCAGGCACAGCTCATGTGAAGCAGATTCCTCACTGGTAAAACCAGGATTAAATAAATAAATAAATAAAATACCCCATGACAGGTAAAAAAAGGATGGGTATGAGAGCTTATGAACGATGCTCAAATTGCTCATGGGGCCACACCAGGATCGATATTCCCTGCTCAAAAGAAAGTCCATTTCAGCAGGCCTCTTCCCAGGTTTTATTTCCCTTCCCAGAGGATGGGCCTGTAGTTTTGTAACACTCAAACGCTCAGTTAGAATCAGCACAACATCCAGATATTCCAGGTAATTTTTAAGATTGCTACAGAAAGTCCCTGAAGTCCCAAAATTTATCAGGCATAACACATTTCAGCCATAAAAGCCAACTGTCTATAGAGATGCTAGCCTTGAGATTTACTCAGTAACAGGTCAGAAGCAGACAAGACACACACCTGTGCTTTAGACAAACTGACCCACTCATTCCATGCCAGGAACCACACAAAAATTCATTTAGAAGCTACTTTTTCCAAAGGAAACAAGGCTTCTTATCCCAGAGACAACACCAGCTCTGGCTTTGCTCCCAGCCTGGCAGAAGGGTGTCTGTGTTTCTGTGCCCAAGGCAGATGGGGCAGGTCCCACCCCAGCACCTCTGTCCCTTGAGGACCATTCACACACTTCATACCTGGAGCAAAATTTACAACTAGAATCCATTAAAAAGGAGATTGAATTCCACTCTCACCAACACCAAGTCTAATCAGTGGCCAACGGTGCAAACCTGGCTGTGCTTCTGACAAATCATTTATTCCACTCCACATGTTTGTGCTAGCTTTGTACTCCTTGTCCAGGCTCATGCCAAATGCTGGAGAACAGATGCCACCCGATATGGCTCCTGGCCTAATGGTTTTTTTGGTTGTTTAGGGGTTTTTTCCAGACAAACCTGAACTGGCAGAGAAAGTTTATACATCAGATTATTACTGGGTACCTCTTAATCACCATTTGATAATGTATACTGGAGTTACACTACAATTAGAGTTACTGTATCATCAAATAACAGCCTAAGAAAGTGATATTTCTGCAGTTGTAGCTGGGCTCCAGCATTCCCAATAGGTAGGGTAACAGGAAAACCTGACAGGCTGCTGTGAATACTAAAACATGCCAATCATTAAAACATACCAATCATTAGTTTGATACCAAATATGTTAAAGGGAGCAGCTAATGCTCTGGGGTAGCTGTGATGAATGCTTATTTGTTCAGACATAAACAGACTGCTACATTTATCCATGGAAAACAGAACTCTGGCTACAGAAACAATAAAAGCCCTGCAACAGAAATATTGCCATTAGAGCTTTTATTTTTTCCTCTTTTGCAAGAAATCCAGACAAGTATTTTGCTAGCACATGTGCACATAGACATTTTATCAATTGTTGCTTAAGAGTATTTCTTGGTTTTAATGGCCAGGATGGTTAAAATAAAAAGTGCAAAGGGTGCAGTTTCAGTCCAGCCACTCAGACCAAAATCCTGGATGTGTGAGGTTTTAGCAGGATTTCATTCAGATACCAAAGCCACCACAGGTTACAGAACTGGAGATTTAAACCACAAAACACCACTCCTTGTGGCTGCTGTTCTGCTAAAGCTTTCTCCAAATGCCCTTCCCCAAGACATGGTGGGTCCATCCCCAATGGCTGAGGAAATTCTTAAGTTTACATCCAAAGAAGAGTTCTGCATAGCCCTTTAGAAATGCTTTATAAAGGAAAACTCATAAAATTAACTAGAGGTTCCTTTACATCAAGCATGCAGTCTATGACTCGTGTTGTACATCATTCTGCGTAAGAATTTATTAGATACCAATTTCAATCAAAATGAATATTCTGTCACACTGTAAAAAGAAAAAAAGGTTGACTTTTCTTCAAGTGTACCAGTTGCTCTAAAGACTCCTATTTGCTCTTTCACATCTCCACTTGAGTGATGCCAGCCAATATTATATTGGGCACAGTGCAACTGAGCCCTTAGTGAAGTTTTCCTACTACCTGATGATCTGCAGTTAGGAATTCTAACATTCTGAATGAAAAGAAAAACATTGTTTCAAGTTAAATCCTCAAGTGTTTTCTGTAATATCTCAAAATAGTGCTATCATTTTCTGCATTCTTAGCTGTGCCTCTAAATTGCTATTAGCTAAATGCCCTTTTGTTTAAGACTTAATAATATGTCAGATGTGCACTTGCACAAAAATTATCTGTAATTCTATCTTATGAATCTTCTTACTGATTTCTCATATCATCAGGCTTTGCTAGTTTTCCTTCTAGTAATTTAAACCAAGAGATACTTCTTGTGTTCGTGTTCATTATTTAACTTTATTGGTTTAACCTCAGGAATATAGCTTAATTTCTGAACACTAAAAAAAAATAACTTTTCCTTTCTCATCTGAATTGCCTTCCTTAGCTCAGGCGATAAATATTTGTATTCTGTACTTCAGCTTTAGTGACCTAATTTATGGCAACAGTCTCTGCCTTTCCATGCCAATTTGAGAGTATGAAGAATACAAGATGACAAAGCCAGTCTGAAATCTTCTGAAGAAAAAGAATTACAACCCTGAAAGGGAAGAGAAAGAAAAAATAAACACCAAACAAAACCCACAACAAAACACAAAACCACCCAGAACCTTGGCCAAAAGTAAGTTACTGTCTACTTATCTGAAAAATGCAGCCCAGTCCTGAGTACAGTTACAAAATATGCTGCAGATGAAGCCCATTTGTTGATTTTGCCTAGAGCAAAGTAGTATTTAATTACTGAACTCCAAATCTCCTCCCCAAAGTCCCATGCTGTGTGACCCAGGAGGCTGGAATTCCGGATGTGACAGCACAGACACAGGCGACAGCACATCCAGTGTTGTGTTTCCACAGCTATGGCTACACAGCTGCAAACTTCTGTGCTTTCTGGAGTTGAAAATACTTCTTCCTGGACAGCTATAGGGCATCTGGCAGTGATTCTTGGCAGCCACATTTTGTAAATCCCTAGGCTGACCAAAGATACAGGGATATTTCTGGTATTGACACTTTATTCAACATTTTACGTTCTTAAACCTTTTTTTCTCTCTGTTCTTACAATGCAACACCAAAAGAAATTATGTTTGGGGAAGGTTCTCCTTATTTCCTGTATCAGAATAATAAAGACATATTGTTTATCAGTATTTTAAAGACTTTTCAACTCTCTGGGTGACAATGAAAGTAGATGCAGATGGACTAAAGGATCTCCAGAGGTCCCTTCCAATGCCAATCATTCTGTAACATCTCTTTAAAGGCACAACTCTCCTGCATGACAATTACAACCTTGCTGAAATGGAGCTAGTCCTGATATGTCCTCCTGCAGATGCAAATATGTTCCTTTATAACTTAAAAGCCAAACTCAGCTGCTCAGAACATGCAGTAAAACCTCCAGCACTAAGTCCTGCCTCACTTTTGATTACTTCATGAAAGCCATCCCTCCCTGACTCCCAACAAGATCCTAAGCCCAAACATCTTGTTTAGTGAAAGATTTTTAATCACAGAGCTCACGCTCCTTGATGGAGACAAACTGGGATTAAGTGAAAAAGTCCAGACATAGTCATTCAAATATTAAACCACCACCCTCTTTCAATACTTGAATCAGAACACACAAGGAAATATAGCTAAACATTATGAAATGCTCCAGGATCAATTGTCTAATCCAGACCAAAAGCATTTTTAGAAAAGAAGAACCTGTAGCCTGATGGGATGACCTTCAGGGTTAGACTGTCCTACCCACACACAAGTTGGACAGATGATTATGGCAGCAAAACTGCAAATATGGCATCTTTAAAACTGATTAGAAAGTGATTGGTCCTGACTGATGACCAGAATTAGCAGAATCATCTGAGGGAGCACTGGTGTAGGTTTGGCCAGTGTGGATTACTTCAAGATGACCTGCAAGGTCCAAATTCTAGGCTCTGTCTGCTAAATATATCTCTGTAATGGAGAAGGAAGCACCAGCCAAATGCTTGGCACTCCTCCAGGGAGAGACTTCTGTCCATCTGTCCCTCAGAAAGGGAAAATCACCTTATTAGAGGGGCATCTCAGGAACAGTGGTAACATCAAACAAGCTCTGCAGCTTCCATTCTTAGCCCATTAGAAGGCTGTCCCTTCACACAGTTACAGTCCTTCAGGAATACCTAATTCCAATAAAGACAGACTTCTGCAATCAAACTTTTAGACCCTGTCTCAAGAAGGCTTTGTGAAATTGTTCAATGGCTTTACTAAGTGCTAAAATAGCTGCCTGCTAATGCTGCCTGGATCTAGACACAGAACAGCTGCTGGAATCAAGTCCAAGAAAGGTGAAAACTGGAAAAAGCCTTTTCTGCCACGTTGTTTAAATTCCTCTATATGCCTTTTTGGCATGCACCTGGTTTTAAGCATGCAACTATACGGCTGCTGATCTCCTGTGCCGCATTAAAACCTTTGCAAGAAATTAATTATGGATGAATGTGGGAGCACACCCATTAAACCTCGCTTGGATCAAACTGTGTAAAAAAATTCTGAGAAAATAACAGATTGAGAAGAGCCCTTGAGTCAGTCAAAAATCAAGGGCTTCTGCTGAGACTAAGGAAGGGAGGGGCAAGTCCAAAAGTGATTTTCTATTTGTGAACACCACCACCGAAAATAAACACAGCTCCTGTGGTTCAATCTTTTTGATCAAGAATCTGTAGAAATTAACAACTAAACGGGGTTAAAAATCTCCATACCGTGCTAAGTTTCTGCT
Source organism: Passer montanus (assembly GCF_014805655.1). Taxonomy (NCBI): domain Eukaryota; kingdom Metazoa; phylum Chordata; class Aves; order Passeriformes; family Passeridae; genus Passer; species Passer montanus. Next base: position 5,968,868 of record NW_024367596.1, read on the forward strand.
CTCACTTGATTTATTCCCATTTTCACTGCTAGAAAATCCACTAAATAACATGGTCTGTAAGTCTGATCAGGACCATTCCATTTTTTCCAATATGTTCTTCCTGATGTTCCCACAATAGATCATTCAGGGCTCTAAGGGACTGTGTCAATTGAATTGAATGATGTGGTCGCCTGCTGGTACATAAATGCAAAAGCAAAGCTGAGGGGGTTTATTTTCAAAACAGGAGACATTGATCCTGTGACAATGTTCCATTACCCTGACTTTATTTCTATTAGAGACAGTGATTACATCTACATCAATTGCTTGAGCTGATGGATACTGGTGCACTAACAGTGACACAGTTTTTCACTAGGCTGCTGCTGGATGCTGATGGCTTACAAAACAAGACTCATTCTCCTGCTAATGCCACTTATTTCTCCATGGAAAACTACTGCAGTTTGGGCAGACTTTTGTAATTAGTCAGTTCTCAGCTGTCTGTGGTTTTTTGGGGGAGTTTTGTGTGCTCTGTAAATCTTACTGTGAAATGGTGATTAGTGATTGTATAGCCTGGCATGGATTCTATTTGTTATGATTAAAATATTTACATTGCTACCTGCTGGTAATAAAACAGCAGATGTAGCTCCCAGAAGCAGCTGTGGGAAGGTATTTCTGCACTCCTCCAACAGCAGCCCTATCTTGACTGGGTTTTTTCCATATGGCTGCATGGGCTCCTCTTCCCTTTTCATGCAGTGTCACCCTTCTGCAGCTTCTGCCCACTGCCCTTGCTATCTTTCCCAAGCTGGTGATCCATCTTCCAGCTTTCATCTCTCGATCTGACATCCGATCTCAAGCCTGTGGCCACACATCTGCCCTGGTTTTCACCTCCTCACCAAGCACTGCCTACACATACTCTGCCCTCCTAATCCCATCTCTCCAGAGCATTCATCTGTGCCTCCTTCAATCACTCCTTTTCCACGTCCTTCTTTCATTACTTTTCCATTACGACACAAGTTGCGAACATTTTGCACAAGTAAATTCTGCTGGTTGAAAGAAAAAAAATCAATTCATCATCAACAACAGTGTTTTCTAGTCCAAATAAACCTTGTTCCCTTTATTTGTCCTTGTTTGTTTAGCCTGGTGCCCTGAGTCATGTCCTGAACAGCCTGCAGGAGAAAGGCCTTTGTCTGACGCACTTCAGTGTATTTACCAGCATGGGTTCCCTCACTCCTGATAAGGAAGTTTTTTAATGTTGCCATAACAACAAGAATTCGAGGTGATTCAGAGTGACACCTGCACAGAGTAACCAAGCACAGCTCTGAGCTCCCAGCACCTGAACAGGTGCAGAACCTGGGAGCAGAGCAGGCCTGAGGAGCCAACCAGCACCTCCTCTCTGCCCCAAGCTGCTGCCACAGCTCAGCACAACTTGGGCACCTCCTTGCTCAAGTCCAGTTCAGACTGCACGTCTAGAATTTTTGCACAACCAGCAGCAAAATAAAAAGACTCCAAATTGTGCTCTGTGGTGTGACTGGGGACTTGCAAGGCTGAGCCTGCAGGGATCCAAGCAGCCCTCGCCCGGCAGTTCTGAGCAGTGAATTCTGCTGGAAACACTCACTGGTGGCCAATTCTGCCTGATGGTGCTGGAATAAGCTTTTTTCCCCCAAAACATTGTATTTTTATGTTTTATTAAGGTTGATATAATTTCTTGGGTAACTACATTAAATTTCTGCAGGTCTTTGGGGACTGGTTCCTCTTCCCTAGTGAACAACCAAATTAAAACTGAAAGCCAAACATGCATCAGTCTGGGCACAGACAGCTCCATGAACATGACCTTGCCTAACAGAGGACCCACTCTCTCATTCACCCTGCCCCTTAGGTCTGAGCTGGAACACTCCTCTCAGCTTTTTAAGCACCTACAAAGTTATTTGGAGAGGTATTATTTTCAGTGTAAGAAGTTGACAGAGCTACTCCATAAATAATACAGACCACATAAATAGACAGGAGAAGCATTTCCTGGAGCAGAAGGATGCTCTGTGTGTGTGTGAGCATCTTTCCTGACCCCTACATTATTTCAGAAAACATCGGGGATTATCAGGCACAGTACAGCTTCAGCAGTGTTGAGGATATAAACATGTGAAAAAGAGAGAGGCAGTAACGAGGTGCTCAGTGCACAGAACAGGTCTTGAAGAGGCTTTGATCCATTCTAAACACAAATAAACCCAGCTTATTTCCCCATAGTTAAGCCTAGGCTTTTATGCGTTTCCCATGAGAAAAGAAGTTTTGGAATTATGTACTCTGGCAGAATCTAATTTGGGAATAAATAATTTTTCTGAAATTCCTTTGTGATGCATAAAAGCTGCCAATTCTTTTCCTGAGGCAGATGTCTTGTTGAACAGTAACAGCTCTGAGTCCCGGGTTTCTGAAAAATTAAGGATGAAACACAAAACCCCTGTGAGGGAATACTATAATGGGGTGAAAACGGAAAGAATCCAACCTAACAACCCCACAGGACACAGAGAAGATCCCTTAGTTACAATTTATTGAAATTTCAAGTCAAGAAAATATGAACTGTTAACAAGGAAAGATAATTTCCAGCTTTAGTGGACATTAATCACAGAATCAGCTGAAGAGCAACTACATCAGAACCTGCTACTTACTGAAGAGGAGACCAGATTTCTTAATCTATTTTTAAATTTGGGATGAAGAAAAAGAAGAGGGTGCCCTTTGGACAGGGAAAACAATTAATTAGTTATACTAACAATGCTGGAGTTTGTTGTGGATTTCTTTAATAAAAAAATCTTAAATATCACTGATATCTTAGGACAAGGTCAGTATTACTCATGAGTTGTGGATTAATGGCATACAGGTAGATTGGTACTTGTGAACATTAATAGCAGAAATACACTGCACTTGAAAGAAGCTTTTCTCCATTTACCCAGATATTAAACATGCTAAAAATCTAAAAATTGGGTATCGAAAATATAGGCTAACATTAATCATATTTAGTATTCAAACTTTTCCACAGCCATGAAACATATCCTAAAGCCTGGAATAAATTAAATGTAAAATGACAAGTTCTTCTAGCCTCAATATGTTCACCTCAGGAGATTTAAAGACGTGTAACTCACAACTGAATGCAGCATTATGCATGAATGGAGTTCTAAAGAAAGCTTAAGAAAGTTTACTCTCAGATTAAAAACTCAACTCTTTGCTTTGCCCAAGCAGTTTCACATCCACCTCTGTTCACTAAAGCAGCCTGAAATGAGCCTGTGGGAATCTTGCAGGTAAACAACCATTACGAGTGCAGGATCTTGAAAAAAGTGGAAACCCCCCGCCACTTTTTGCCAAACCAAAAGTCCCAGATAACGTGTTTCTGCAACTGGTCACATGAATGCAAAACCAGAATATGTGTGAACCTCCAAGAGCCATGTCTACTCCCACACTCCTGCACTATCCCTGCCCTGCTGGTTGCTAATCTGCAAAAAAAGCCTCCTTTCCTCATACCACTACACCAATGCCACCTACAACACCATCCTATTCTTAAATAAAACCAAAAACAACACCAGCATGAAAAAGTGCAAACCACAGCTCTGAGCCTTTAAGAAGCCATCTTAGAAGTACAGCATATTTTTGTTCAGGAATAATCAATGAGGACAAATGACAGAAATCAGTAAACAACATCAGGTGCAAAAGGGCAGTACAAAACTATCTTCACCTAGGGTTTTGTTTAATCATGAAAGACCAATTAGCAGAAAAAAATATTAAATCAGATCTTGCTCATTTTAAACGAGCTAATTAGGAAGGATTTAACACTTACAAATTTATTTCAGAAAAAGGGCCTATGAAGTGGATCAGAAACCAACTGTATTCACTTTGGCACCTCAAATTTTAATTTCAGGTGAACTTTGAAGTTAGGCAGCTAAATTTTCCAGAAGCACCTAGATCACTTAGATGCCATATAGGAATTATTTCTAATGAAGAACAGGATGTGAAGTTCTTGCCTTTTGTGTCTACTTCCTACCAAGACCCATCTCTCAAAAGCGATGAAAGAAATTAAGAAACAAATAATGTCTTACAAACATGATTTGTGGTATTCAAAGAGGCAGAGCTCTTCTTACTTGTTAAACTTAAATAAAATATTAAGGAAGGAATACCCACGATCTCAGCCCTGCTACAGACACTGGGCATGGCCACTGAGGAACAGGAGTGACTGCAGCTGCAGGCAGCCCTGATTCACTGTCCTAGGCAGTGACACAGCATCATCACTGTCCTCATCTTATTTTCCATCTGCAACCGAAAATATCAGCAATGTGCGACCAATGTAAAAATTCCCATTTCTTTTTTCACTGCTCTGTATGTCAGTCTGCAATACTGGCGTGATCTATCATGAAGTAATAGAGGAATAAAAGCAACAGCAACCCCAGCAACATCTCAGAGCTGCCAAGGCAGGAGGGAAGGAAGAGTGTGTTCCTGAGACCGCCTGGAAAAGGTGGCCAGAGGTGGGGTGGGGACCACAGGGGTCGGTCACTAGGGCAGAGCGCTGCTTCACTTTTACAAAATCAAAGACTGGGCATTATTCTTGGGCCACCATTGGGTCATCATGGTCCTTTCAGGGCTCAGGAGGCAGTGAGGTGACAACCAAGGGACGAGAGGGGCAGTGCAGTGACCCCGGTCCAGGCTCACTGTGGGACTGGACACTCAACTCACAACACGAGACCCTGGTGGGCACACAGGCAGCCCTGACAAAAACATCTCAGCCCCAGGAACCCTGCAACAAGGGACAGATTGTTTTCCAAGCCTGCAAGTATCTCTTCCCTTAATTTATACAATTTTCAGTTTCTGCTACAGGAACCACCCTCAATGCAGACATTCCATCTCTGCATCCCTACATCCTACTGTGTACCATACCTCAAATCTAACTGTGGAGGTGTTCATGAGCAAAACCTGGACTGTGCAGGTATTAGTGCTGTGTATTTTGGCAGAGACATCTCCATCTATATTAGCTATACCCAAAGTTCAATAAGAAGTTGTATTGATTTTTCCCTTCAAGCATATATATATTTGATGAAAAACTCACTCGTGCCTCCAAAAGCTGCCTAGACATTAAGATGATCCCCCTTCTGCCTTCAACATCTGCTTTTTTTTTTTCCTCAAAATGAAGCTGTACCAGGGGTCTTTTGACAGAATATTAAGAAGAGCATGTATGCTGAAGTGATGTGCCTATAATACATGGAAGAAGCACACAACACTGTCAGTGCCATCAGCCTCCTTGACCAGATTTTCCATACCCTGCAATATACCTTTTTTTTTTTTTACTGGGAACTGTTCCAATATCTGAATCATCAAGACAAGTCTTTTCTTTCACAGAAAGCCCTGAAAAACAAAAACAAGCTTCTTTCCTTGCCTGTAGAAATTGGAATATTTTGCCTAACTCAAATTATCCCACACTAAGGACAACTTTGAATAAATGCCAAGTTCTGATACTTCATCAGTGCTTAAGTCTAAAGGCATATTTATACTACTGTAAAGGAAAAATTCCCAGAGATGGGATGATTGTGCCTGCCATAACACAGCCCCAGACAGCTCCTACACATTGCAAAGTCACCTGCATCTCTAGAAGTAATTGAATTGTTGATCTTAGAAGATTAAAGCAGCACACCAAATGCTCCTCTTGCTAATTTGGCACTCTACAGAAGGTCTAACTGGTAAAAGGAGCCTGAACACACCTGTAGAAGAATATATAATGACATTCAAAAATACATTTAAAAATAGTTTAAAAGAACACTATTTTGTTTTTCTGTATGGCACACAGCATATAAAAAAGCAGTTTTTGTTTTGTGAAGGAATCATCTTCCCAAGCTGTATGCAAAAACTTGCCTGAGTGCCTAACCCACACATAAAAACCTTAAAATTTAAAGCTGTTGGCTTTGTACAGTAGAAGCAGGAGAGTCTACTGAATAAACTCTTATCAAATGGGCTGAGAGTCACAAGGGATCCAATTAAGATAAAAAGTTCAAACCCAGGACATTTCCTCTTCTTTCTGACTGTTCAGGCCAACGTCAGACATCTGTTCTCACTAATTTTTTAATTAATCCCCTTTGAAGCAAACTATTCAAAACCTGACAATACCTCATCTGTCTGATAAGGACCCCCCTCCAGCAGAAGGTGCTATTCTGAATTAAAATGCTCCTCCACTGATGCAGTTGGAAACACAACCACAGCTTTGTGTAGAAAAACCAGTTTTGCTGAGTCAAGCTAAAGCATTAGCAGAGATGGAAATACACCCTGTCTTGTAACTGCAGGCCACTATTACACAGGCAGCTGCACTGAAATGGTCTGCAGCTTGTCCCACAAGTGACCTCTGCTCTGCTTTCTGCAGAATTAACCAATCACAGTAACTACTTCTGCTAGTTCAGTGTCAAACAAATTAGGTAGGATGGCTTTTCACAAAAAGAAACTCACCATCCTTGGGTACCTTTACTTTGCCTCAAACAGATTCTATGCACATAAAATTCTGCTCGCCCACTTCCAGTAATGGGAGCATTATTTGAAAATAAAGAGATGATAGAGATGAAGTCCATGACTTCTCCAGATGACATTATGCTTTAATAAGTACTGCACAAATTGCTCACAACATTTTGAAAAATTTTCAGTATTTCTCAGACTCCAAAGAGCTCCCACCATCTTTCATTTCTTACAATATTTATAAAGCTATGATGTTTTTGCTTTGCAGAATTGCCATTTAACATTCTTGAGTGATGCTACTCAAACCTTCCCAAAGCCATTCTTCTCCTGTAAATCTGAAAGCCCATTTTCTGCCACTCCAAGACTTAGAAACTCTAAAATAATCCTACATGCATGAGTGGTGTATGCTCGAGGCATTATGGACTTGGAAGACTGGAAATCACACAGTGCGAGTAGTGCCATGCCCAATTATTTTAGATAAACCAAACTAATGCCATGGCAGAAGGGAAAATGGCTTCAGTCTTTATCACAACTTTCAACACCTTTTGCTTCCTTCATTTATCAGTCCAGAAACTTCTCAAGCAAGGACACCCCTCTCTCTCCTCAATATCTCCAACACCTTTTCTATTTCTTAGCTTGACCAGAAAACCCCCCTGAGAAGTTCTTGTGGACCCCACCTTGTTTTTAGAAGGTACACATGGATACAGATTAATCCAGAAGAATATTTAAACATATTCCAGCCTCACTGACTTCAAGTGCTTAAGTGATGTGCTGGAGCAGAGCCAGTACCACACTACCCTGCAAGGCCACAAGGAACACCAGCAATATCCTTCTCTACCTTTGTGGGGGTTTACTTGCAAGGTAAGGTTTGTTAAAACAAATTCCGTCTGTCTTTGAGTGCACTCTAATGACCAAAGACAGCACACATAGAGAGTTTTAAGGGATTGAAAAATTTTAAGGGACTGAAAATTTAAAAAAAGAGGGGGGAGCAGGGGAAAGAAAAGACATCTGCTACACCCACAAGACATTTGTTAAATTATGGTATATATTAAAAATTCTACAGATACGAATGTGGTCTCAGTTATCTCCTGCTGAAAGAACAAATACTCCATTGTGCTCTTGCACAATACTTGAGCATGGCTGCTGATGGCCTGGTGCACAAGGCATTTTCCCTTTCTAAGAATAAGTATAGGTAATCTCATCTCCCCTGTAACTCTAGCCATGGAGAAGAGATAAGAAATATATTTAAGGGAAGTTTCCAAAATCAAAAAAAATTATACAGAAAATAACTGCAAAATCATGACTGCACATCACATTTAAGAAGACACTAATAACAGCACACAGTCTGAATATTCACTCTCTGAACCACACACTTATTTTCCTTTGGGAAGACAAGAATTTAGCACTTGAAAAACACATACTATAATCAAAATACAGTCATTTTACACCCTTTTTAAAGAACTGATACACACCAAGGCAATAGTGACTCCACACTTCAAGAAGACAATACAGTTTTTACAATGTGTTTTGACAAAAGGTCTATTTATTATTATTTCCGTACTGTGAATTGATGTGTTAAATCATAACTCTCAACAAAATGAATATGGATTTACACATGAGACACTAACAGCTCCAAAAGGAGCTGTTAAAGACCACTGAATAAAAGAACACAATGTAAGGATTCAGTGAACTGCAGAAACTTGATACCTAACAAATACTATAAATGCATGTAATACTAAATTGTACCAAACTACAGTCCACTTTTATGACAAAAAAATAGATAAATCATTGAGTGTCCTTACCAGAACTACTCTCTGAAACCCCACAAAATTGTGATGTGGCAGCAGTACAGCCCTTGGTATTACACCACCTGTAACACAAACCATATTATGATAGTTTCTATCAATATTTATTTTAAAGGATGAAAAAAGGATAAAAGCTATTTTTCTACCAGTCTTTTTACTGAAAGAATTAAAACAACATTCAGTTTCCTACTGATAACAATATATGCTTAGTTAAGAAAATAAACAAACAAAAATTAGAGACCTTAAGTATTTACATAGAATTTATTTAAAAAACAAATTACGGTCACAGTTTCAACTCTGTCCTCTTCTCACTCTTTTAGTTGAAAGCAAAACACCACCACAGAACAGCACATTAGCTTCAAAGCAATTTCTGTTCTTTTTGTCTGTCCACATTGACAAAGGGGAACTTTATGAGACTCCAGAAAAAGTTTACAAAGGGGTAAGTATTGATGCAATAGATATTGCAGTGCTAACCAATACAAATAAAATGATTCAATAGGAAGATAAAAACCAGGAAACACAAGGCCATGATCAAACCATTCAGTGTTTTCAGAAGTGACCATTCAGGAGCTGAATTTTACACAAACAAATTATAAAGAGCCAGTTATATGAACAATCCTTAAAATAGTCTCATGAAGTTAATTTCTACAGGTGACTTCAAACTTTAAACATTGTGCACCTGTGCTCAGAATAATTTCTGATCCTGTATTCGTGTATCATGGTGATTCCTACCACCAATATTCATTACAGATTAAATCATTAGAAAGTGATCTTATGTAAACTAAGGGATTAAGGAGAAGATTTGAAAGCAGAAGCAAAGGAACACTGTCTGGGCACCACAAGAAAAGAATCCACATGTCAAAAAAATGCTGTTTGAAGCAGGATGCACTCAATAGTGAAACAGCTAGTTCTGCCCTCTGGAAGAGGATCTGGAAAGGAACAAACAAGCTTCTAAGTACTAAATTCCAGCTACAAAGGCTCACAAAATACATTACAAATAACACTAAAACTTCCAAAGCACCCCCTTAATACTAGGATTAAAACCAAGGAAGGCAACACATGCCTTAAACAGGACTTAGCATTTCAGACTTTCCATCATCCTAAAAGAAACCAGTGACCTCTAAGAAACTCTCTGCTATTTAGTCTGTTGCTAAGCTCAGTAAGACTTGAATTTTTTTTTCCTCTTTTGATTGGGGAGCCACGGGGTATTTTGGTCAGTAATCATTTTCCATGTGTTAATTCCCAAGAGAATAAAGTAAACTTCTCCTCTTTCCGTCCTGAAAAGTCTCCAATAGCCAAATGGACAAAAATCTCCAAAAGCATGATAGCACCACCCTGGACTGGAAAAGTGCCCTGGTCCTCCTTTAACACTGACAGCAGTTCACAAGAACCAAGTGAAAAGGTCCTGCCCCTGCATTAATGCAATTTTAATTCCCTGCTAGGCTGTTATGTAGTGCTTTGATCATTTCTACAAACCTAACTGTATATGCCAACTGCATTGCTAAAATTTGATTTGGAAAAAACAATCAGAAGCAAAGTTTAAAAAGCTCATAAAATTTTAACTCCAAGTGCAAAAGGTCATTAAAAGGGGATGTTGATCCTGCTGGTTGAACAAACAAGAGAGAGCAGTAAGTTTCAACTTTTATGCTTTGAACCTTGTACACTTTATGTTTACATTAAGGATTTTCCATTCATCTGGAACAAACTCTGCTCAAGTAAATAACTGGAATTACCCCCAAAATGAGGCCAAACAAGAGAAAAAACCCAGAGGCCCTACAGGAGAGCAGAGAACCACCACACCCTCAAGAGGAGCTGCTTTAAGAGGAATTCCTTTCCTCTCCACAGCTCCCCACAGAGCACACAGAAAACACAAAACACACTGAACACAGAAATCCACCATTGCATGAACCTCCCTACAAGAGCAGAAACCTGCTCAGCTCCCTCAGCCATGGCATGGAGAGGGCTGAGGGAACAGCAACAATTAAATACATGGCCTAACTTAACAGGGCTTTTAGCAATGACTAAGCAACAAAAGAGATTTTTCAGAGGGATCCTGATAGTCAGCTACTTCTGCAGGCACTTGCAGCTCATAACACCACCATCAGAGATCCCTCTAAATTATTTTTTTATATGTTTCAAATCAATAAATAAGAATAAAAATGTCAGCATGGGCTGCAGAGACATTACTTAAAGACTATATATATTTTTTTAATTTATGTTAGTGATGTGAATAGAATTTGTGGCAAAAACCCCTTCACGTGCAGTGAAAGATGTAGGATAAAAACTTCACATTTAATTATATTTCTACCAGGTGATATGACGAAATGAAGCCCATCTCAGGGTGCTCACCTGTAATCACAGGGCATAATTTCCCTTACTATATATATCTATTCTTCAGCTGTGGACTGCTTCATAGTTAGTTACTATTAGTGATATGATGAAATGAAGCCCATCTCAGGGTGCTTACCTATAATCACAGGGCATAGCTTCCCCTACTATAATATATCTATTCTTCAGCTGTGGACTGCTTCATAGTTACTTAGTATTTTCTTTCTTACAAGATGCCTATCTATGTGTATATCAGAAACCTGAAGAAAATCAAACTGTAAACCTACAGTCTCATTAAAAAAAAAAAGAAAAATTGAACAAGAGAGGTAGGAGTAAAGAAATTTTCCAGCCTCAGGGAGAGGACTAGAACAGAAAACACTGCAAAAATGTGCAGGGCTTGAGAACCCAACATTTTACGTGATGCTAACAGGCAAGCTTAACAACTGTGTCTGTTACTAAAATGCTCACACTCCATAAGAATTTGTGCATCGTGAGCATGAAATCTTCCCCTCTGCAGCTTAAAATATCTATGCACTTAAAAACCATCTGCAAAAATAGACATAACTTCCCCACTGCAAAATTAATTAGAGAGCAGGAATTTCATCTCACTACCACCAATACATGTGATGATGCCACATGTAAACACATCACACTTGCTTTGGCACTGGAGAGCAACAGGAATGGTAAACTTAATAAGATTCTGTGAAAATGTCACTTTCTTGAAGAAGCTGATTAGTATCAGTGAAGGTGGAGGATGGGCACCGAGAAGGCCGTGCTGGATTAACCTGCCACTAGAGCGTGCTCCTCGATCAGCACGGAGCCCATTTACCCACGCCATTGCTGGGGCTTTTTCCACAGCATTTTTTGATTTTTCTTCTCTTGCATTTTTTTAAAATGAAATCCCTACTGCTGTTAGACTGGGACTTAAGTCTCAATTTTTAAATGAAAAAAAAAAGTACAAATAATCAAAAGTATTTTTTCAACAAACAAGTAACTTTTGTTTTTTAAATGACTGACTAGGGTTTTGCTTGTTTTGATTTAACAAATAATCAAAAGTGGTTTTTTTCAACAAACAAACAAGTAACTTTTGTTTTTTAAATGACTGACTAGGGTTTTGCTTGTTTTGATTTTAAACTATATGCAGTTAGCAAAAACAAGACAAAAAATAAACTATGTGGTCATAAAAAATACTGACTGATGTGCATTTTATAAACTGAATGCAGCCCATCAGGGAGAGAGGGATTACCCACTTTTAGGAAGTATTGTTTACTACTGCCTTCCCACTAGACCACCTGTTAATAATATTTGATGTTGTTTTCTTTCTGTATGATGAGTATGACTATAAATGAGATATTTGATCTTCTTGCTACAATTTACTCCCTCTACTGCCTCTATTTCAAAGCCCATCCAACCAACAAATGACACCAGCCTCAAGGCAATGTCCCAAGTGAATGTGCATCTTTGCTGCTCTTCCTTATCCACTGTCATTCCCATAATTCATCCTCTTAACGATTTACGAAGTGCAGAGGATATTTTCAGAGCACATCAATGGGGCTCAAAAAGTCTTACAGCTGACTGACTGCCAAGGGCACATGAAGGAAGCAAGAAGTGTGTACAACTATTTTGAAACAAGATGCTGAAATTCTCATTCTTTCCATCTGACAGATATTCCAATTCTTTGGCCTGACCATAATGCATGTGATTTGGCTTAAAGCATTTACGTTTTGTAAGGATATGCTTATTGAAAAAAAATCAAACACAGAAATCATTTTTACAAAACTGGAAGGCAGAAGTATTTAATTTTTAACGACTGCCTCCAATAGTACTGTTTCATGACTGGTGTTGCAAATACTACAGCCAGTATTTTGCATATTCATTAAAAACGATGTCCGGAGCTTGCAGTTCTTTTTCAAAAAAAAAAAACCAAACCACCCTTCAAAATGTAAGCCACTCAAAAGCACTGTAAAGCTGGTCATCATTCTCATTCCTGAAAATCCTCCATGTTACCATTTTAGAATTTGGTAAATAAATACATTTTTCTTTTTTTTCCCCCCCTTTCTCCCTTGCCACTCTATGCAATCTCTAGCAGCTTTATTTAACGCCATCAACCAATATCACTGTCAGCACTCCGGGAGCAGAAGGCTGCTCTGTACTTTGTGCCTGCCTCTGAATTCATGACCAGAGATTCACCCTCACCACGCAGAGAAAAGGAGCAGCCTTCATCTTCCCATTTACCCCCATTAAGTCAGTGCCATCATGTTCTCCCAGGAGAAAAGTGCAAGAGCTGAAACACCGCAAGCGACAGCAGCCAAGGACACTCAGAAATAAGGTCTGCCCTTGCTGCTCCTGGACTGTGAAAAGGAAAGCTCCAAACTGCAGGGCAGTGACCATGTACTGCTGGAGTCTCCCTTCCTTTTGAACAGATATCAGGTAGCTGGGATGGAGCACATACCTCAGACTGGGCTTTAATTTGCTTGGAAATGCAGGTTATAATAGCGGGACTTGATGCTAAACTGGACCAAAGGCAGGTTGTATCATAACTATGTCATATCTAATTCAAGTCCATATCACTAAAATAGAGAATTGCCAGCATAGATACAAATGTCACCTGGCAGCCACAGGGATTCCCAAGCCTGCAGCTGGAGGAGGAAAGTGTAAAAAAGCTACTGACTGAATAGCCTGATTGCTAGGATGTCATAGGTTTTGCTTTGTTTTATAGTGTTGCAGTAACACCTCACTCCAGGGAACAACAGGTTCTTGGATTTCAGAGATCCAATTCAATTGGTACATGCAGTTATCACATCGATGGCTCCTGCACTCTGCCAGGAGACTTGAGCTCAGGTTTGTAGTGAAAATAAGCAGGCAGCATCAATCTAGTTACCATTTATATATAAATTACAATTAACCCCCCCAAATCTTAGCTTTACAAGTGTCAGCCCAAAAGATTGTGACTGCATCTGTCAGCACTAACAGTAAAATGAAGGGGCCTGACAAAATCTTAAATGTAGCTCTTGTAACAGCTCTCATCTACTCACAGAGAAAATCACCTTGGGACAGATGGACTCAAAGTCCACTGAACAACTCAAACCAGAGGTACGCATGCCCACAGTCCTGCTCTGTGGAAAAGATTTTGACAGGAAAATAAGAGTCAATTTCTCTTCAATTTTGCAAGCATTGCAGCTGTGTATTGCTTTATAATTTAGTTTATTAAAGGCAACAACTGTCAAAACTATACAAACTAATTTGTCGTGCAGCAATTTTACATTATTGGAATCTTGTTATAATCTTGACTAACGCACACGATCGCCTTCTAACCATGCCTATAATTGGGTTCTTGGCTCCACAGGCCTGAAGACAGTAATCCAAAACATCTTCCAATTACGCTGAAAAATATGCATGTTTGTGGGAAGCTACATTACTTAATTTTCAGACTCAATGGGCCTTTAATAATATGAGAGGGGGGGAAAAATGTTTGTGAAAGGACAATTATTTGTAGTGTTACACAGAAAATTGTGTGTTCATGTAGGAAAACACCACCTCAAAACCTATAAACACCAAAGCAGCACAAGGCAAGATACTTATGGAACATAAGAAAAACTAAAGCAAAAGCAGTAAAAAATCCATTCAGATGGAAGACTGTATTCCAAGTCTATACATCCAAACCAAACAAGGATCCCAGCCATTAAAAAGTCCATACTTTAAAACTCACGTATGTATGAGAGTCCCTCATGAACGTCACTTGCTTATTTCCAACACATGAACTGTCTATTGCTCCTGCTCACAACCAGATGTGAAATTCCTTGAATTTATTGGTAGATCAGAAGCAGTTCAAGACACAAGAACCTCACACAGGAACCATTGCTTCACATTTCCAGTGTCTGACAGACACTACCAGGACTGACAGGTAATTTTTAAGATGCCTGAAGTGTTGTGACCTGCTATATTATTTGACAAACACGGCTTACTATTTTTAATACAAAAGGTTAGCAAGTAAATATTACAAGGGCAAGCAGGATTGCCCAGCTGCAGATTTGCTTTTTACTGAGGAGAAAACACTGAAGTTGCCACAGAATCATTTAGGTTGGAAAAGACTTCTGAGATCATCAAATCCAACCTACAACATAACACCATGTCAACACATGAAATACAAGATAATTTTTGCCAATTTTTTAATATTAAAAGGGGTTGGTTTTTTTCTTGCTAGAGAATAACAAGACATCTATAAATCCTGTCAGATTACAGCTGCACCATGTGATGGATTCTCATTATTACATGAGGAGCAACAGGAGTATATTAAATGCTGCCTGCAATAAGCATGTACACAGAGAAAAGATTCCCTGAGTCACAGAGAACAAAAAATAAAAACATGAACTGACACACAAAAAGAGTCAGAAAAATATACAGGGACAAAAACTTCAAAACAACCCCCTGACAGTCACTGACAAACTGACTCTGAAATTACAGAAATCAGAGAACTCAAAGCTGATGTGTCCTGCAGAGTTTAAATTCTGTGTGCCTCATTTGGCCCCACACACAACCCTGAGCACCACAAGTGCATTATGGTGTCAGCTCTGTCCTTTGAGCTGGACAAACACTGCCAGCTGCATTTTATCCATGGACAACAACCTCAAGCACTTCTTGAAATGGCCTGGATCCCAAGTGATGCCTGGAACCAACCTCCCCATCTAAGATCCCCACATCTGTGACTAACTCACAGCAAAGTTATTCACACAAGAGGGATGAGATGCAAAGACAACACACACAAATTCCATAGCTAACACTCAAGGCCCAGATATCACAGCACTGCTCTATGGAGTTCGTGGAATACATTTAAAAATGTTTGGCTGTGACAAAACAGATCTAAAAATATCAGGCATATACAAAGTACAATGAATCTTTCACAGTCTTCCTGTCTTATTATCAATTCAATTAAGAATTCATTAAAAGGACAAGTATCACATATGCTTATTAATTTACGGATGAATGTGAGTACTAGAGAGAAGCCAGGAGACATGGGGAATAGGTAGAAGAGACAAAACCCTATGCTGAAGTTTGTCCCATCAGAGCAAACAAAAACATCACATCTCTTTGGTATAGTAACACACATGCTGTGAGAAGAAATAAGCACTTGAATGCATGTTTTATTCTGATCCCAAAGGATCGAGCTGCCTGTGAGATGCTCCTTCTTATTTTATTCCTCTTCATTTTGTCTCTGAGCTACACACTTTCAATGGAAGCCTAAAAACTGCTCTGTATTCTACTTTACACAGAGGATACATACAGGAGTGATGCTGATCAGGACTCACAAATGCAGGTGACTTGTAGACAATGCATCACTGGCTTTCCTCTTAGGCCTTGCCTCAAGAGGAAGACTTCCCTCAGTGGTTAAAGTGTTATTACTTTGAAATTGCCATCCTCAAAAAGTGGGTTTGAAGAACATACCAACTTTGCTATCAATCTTTTGATTGCAAAGCCTGAATGTTACCGAAGCAAAAGTTTCAGAATTAAACATATATGCAAAGGATACACAGCATAGATGAATAATAGATGCCTATAAATAAGCAGAAAAATAGACTTAAAATATCCACATAACTATTAATTAGTTATTAATATTAGATCACTGGTCTATTTCCTTTCAAATTAGCCACCCACTAGCAAAATGTCAATTGCAAAACAAGAGACTATATTTATAGTACAACCTACTTTGAGTTTTGAGCGACGTGTCAGCCACTGCTCAATTACAATACCCCTATTGTGTGCCTTTCCAAATTAATACCTAACTTTCATTACAGGCAACCATATGTACAAAAGCCACATTGGATTTTAATAGCCTTTATTACATCACGTAAGCTGGTGCAAACATTTTTCCATCTAGAACTGTATGCAAAAGAAAATAAAAAGAAGCAGAGTTAAGTAATACACTGGGGTGAAGCGGGGTGGGACACTGGACACAGTGGTGCTAGGAGGAGTGTTCAGGAGATGGTAATAAGAAATTCCTGCATCAGATTTTATTATTTCCCAGAGAAAGATCAGTTTTGATTGCTGATACCACCTGCAGTGCACTGTGAAGTGCAATACAGCTCAATCTTTAGACTGGATTTAAATGGAAGAGTCACCAACAAAGTGGAAAACCCCCAAACTCTGCTCCCAAAACTTGACTGAACCGGGGACTTTGGAAGAGGAGTGTTCCATTTTTAAAGAATATCACCTATTTCACTGAGTTTTCTTTTAGTTTAGGTTTTGTGATTTGCCCTGAAAACAGTTCTCCTCCCTTTATCTCTCCAGATGCCCGACACTATCTGCAGAAGAGCAGAAAAAAGAGCATCCTGCAGAGGATGCTCAGTGAAGATGGAAAGCTGGCAGGAGAAACCCTGCAAACACACACTGAATTGCCTCAAGCCTTCTGCTGAGAGAGAAGCAGGACTCGTCGTTTTGGGTATGCCTGCCACAGAGAGAAAACAGAAATGGAGACAATTACTTAGAAACAGCTCTTGAAACAAACTTAAGACAAAGGAATACCATCCCATCAACAAGAGGGGACCTGTATTCATGTTTCAGTGGATAATAATCCATTTTTACAGTTGTACAGCAGAATAAGTTGGAATACTCAGAAATGTTGGAAAGACAGACTTGAAGAGAAACACAGAAATCATTGCTGCTCAGCTTTTCTCTTGGTATAAAATCACATCACTTCCCATCAGCTTGCAGGAGCACACTCCTAATAACGCCATTTACAGAACCTCCTTCTACAGATAGCTCTTTGAATCTTAAAAAAAAAAAATCCTCCAAGCCTTAAGATTTACACAAAACCAGGAGGCCTCTATCAGCTGTTTAATTTCTCATATATTTATGCATACCGAAGTACTTGTAGAAAGAAATCAATTGGAGCTGTAACTAATATTGCACGTTGCCAATTCACCTTTAAATCCAAGGGGAGTGAAGAGAATCCCGAGTTATTAAGATCATAATTTGCTGTCTGGAAAGAGGATAGTCTGTGGTTTTCCATTTCCTAAATTTTTTTTTTATCCTAAAATTCACTCTAAAACTGTAACTATAAAAAAAATACAAGGAAAAAAATCCAGAAAAGGAAACAAAATCTGAAAGAAAGAAATAAATACAAAGCTAGCTGGGATCCACAGTCACTTTCATCATATGGGCTATTTTTGTATCCATTGTACACTTTATGTTTTCTAGTAACTGCCACACTTGTAAGCAAAACAGCTGCAAGTCACTCAACAATAAGGTAAGAAAGAAGACATGAATGTGGTTTCATCCATCCCCTGATAGGTTTTTTTCTTTATATATACTAAAATTATTTAAACCTTAAGGAGATAATTTAAAAATGTTCAGGATTAGAGTGGGCTTGACCAACTAAGTAAAAGTCTCTATTATCAGCAAATTTCACTCCAGCAACAGCTGCAGGAATCCACGTGTCTTATAGTTATGAATAAAAACTGGAGCCCACCAATCAATAAGCAGTTTTGCCTCTGCAGCTGTAACACCACAACCACCCTCACAGCACCCCTGTTTTATATAAAACCAGCACCAAGTCAAGACCTAGTTCATATCTTCTGATTTTTCTCCTATTCCAAATCATTTTACTTGCAACACTCATATTAAAACTTGCAAACACTGTCAGCACTGGGAAAACATTATTTTCTTTTTTTTTTTCTCTTTTTTTGTTACACTTACCCTAGGCAAAATTTGCTTTATCAAGGGAAGGATATATGACATCATTTTTTATGATTTCATTTAATTTTTAATAGAAATAGGGATAGAATTTAGAGGTTTGGGTATGTTACGGAGATGAAGACAAGTGGTTTTCTAGTAAGTCATGCCTCATACAGATCACTCAAAAAAATCCACATCAAAATTTTCTTCAAATCACAGAGGAAAAAAAAATCCAGCAAACAATGCACACTTTACCCCTTTTGCTGACAGATGAACACCCTTTTGTAAATAGCACATTTTCAGACTGCTATTATATTGCCCACAGGTTTCATGACACTGCTGAGGGAATGAATTTCCACCAGACAAACCACAGACTCCACAGTCAGCCTAAGGTGGATCTCCTGGTAAGAGAATTCTCCCTCCAACATGCCACAGAAGCTGCCTTTCCGCTGAATTTAACCTAATTAATTGAAATTATTGCCACTGAGTATCCTGTTATATAACCACACAAACAATAAATCCTTTGCCATCGTGCTCTTCACCTGAATTGCAGCTGGGAAAAGAGCAAAATCCAATGACCCTGTGCACCACAGCAAGAAAAGCAGCCAGGGTTATTCCTGAACACAACCCCTGGATGACACGTGGGGTACAGGGTATGGCAGGCAGGCAGAGGCACAAGGATGAGCCAGCACTGTCAACTGATCGTGGACTTGAACTTCAGCTCCTTAACCTGCTAGAAAAGCTACTCAAAATATACTGAAAATGTTATTTTCTGCCTCAGGTCATGCAAACTGGTCTGTCTGTTCAGCATAGCAACACTGGGATGAGAAAAGGCTCACTGTAGATATGCCACCAGATACAGTATTGAAAAACAAATATAGCTCATTTTGTCATGAAAACTGAGAGCACTTCTAAGCAGTTAAAGGTTTGTAGGGCTTTCTAGGCCTGGCATACTTTAGGTTTATACATATATACTATAATTTTAGCAATGCTTTGAAACATTAATAGCAGATCTTTTTTTGTTCCCTTTTCTATTGAGAAGGGAACTGTTTAAGCATTAACTACCCTTGACAATGCAATTAAAACCTGACCCATTTTCTAGACACAAACGATCTGCATTTTTCACAGTACAGTCATATGTAACCAAATTCATCTCTATTTACTCTGTCCCTCAATTCCACTTGTAATTCTGAAATGTGAGAAAAAAAAACAAAAACAAAAGGGTACCAGAAATCAGTGCCTGGGAGGAAAAGGAGCAGGTACTGTGCAGAGGAGGAGTGGCCACCCCCTCAACTGTGATTCCATGACTTATAGAGAGGGAAAAGTCAAACAAGTCTGTGTGCAAAGTTTTTATCACTGTTCTGCACTCTAAAACAGACAGCAAGCAAATTACAAGGCTACAAATCCAGGATTATATAAAACCAAAAAACCTCTGGCAGTCATCTTTACTACTGAGTATAAATCACAAAATGCACTGATAGGACCTTGTAAAATCTCTGATGTGGTTTTATACACACTTGGATAAAATGGAGTGGTACAAAAATATCTACAAAACACACAGGCAATTAAAAAGCAAGGGATTTTACTCATTTCACTTAAAATGTTGCTGTTCTACTTCAGGTACGTCTCTCTTTGCTCAAGGAACGTTCACAACAACTAAAACCAGACATAATGAACATTATTATTACCAACATTTATGTGAATGACTGCATCATCCAAAAGATCTGTTCATAAGCTGGGGCCCCCATTGTGCTAAGGTTGCATAAACAGGTAGGACTTCGTTCCTGTGCTTCTCCTGAAGAGATTGTAATCTCACCAGACAAGGTCAATAAACAACACCAAAGGTCAACAACAAAGTCTCCTGTCCAGGACTTTTGTTGTTTTGTTTTAATATATATTAGACCATCTGCTACTCTCTCTTATGGACCAAGGTCCTCCAGAGAGTCAGTACCACTGCTGCTGCCAGCTCTGTCCTCCTAGTACACCCATCCAAAAATAAAAAAAACCAAAAAAAAAAAAAAAAACCCCAAAAAAATATTCCTCTTCTGTGGGAGACAAAATATGCTGAAGTTTTCAAAGATAAGGGAAGTGCTGAGATGTAACACAGCTTTTCTAGAAATTCCTGAAAGTGCCAGTTATTACTGTCTTAAGATAAATACGATGTTGAATATTGTCATCTTTATCTAAATTCAGTAACTTCTCTGACCAGTGGAATGAAATATTTTTAGCATCGAATGAGGATTAAATGGTAGCCCTTGGTTTATTTTAGAAAAAGAGCTAGATAAAGAGCTATGTAACAAGTCTAACTGTGTCTAGAAAAAAACACCAATATAGAGCTAGCAGTGAGGAATTGGGATTCTCTTATTTTCTAACCATACTCCTAACCAGCCTCCTACAGGCAGGTCCCTGCTCAGCCCCAGTGAGCGCAGCAGAAAACAGGCACCGAGCTACACCAGAGCTGAGCCAGCAGGGAAGTGTTTTGCAGAACAGGCTGAGAGAGGGAAGGTAAAAGCATCACAGGAAAAGGCACTTTTTTCTGTTCTTGGCTCTGGCTGTTGGGCTGAGTTAGGGAATGACTTATTAAACAGCTGAAGCTCTAGAAATTTGCAGCCATTATCCTAGCGTGAGGCAAAACGTTACACAGGCACTTCTGCCTGGCTACGATTCTTTCTTCACTCAGCAAATATTTAGTAGGTTTAAAGTTCCCAAAACAAATTATTTTTTTCCTAGGTGTTACTGAAACAATCCATACAGCTTGCTTAGATTTGACTCAAAGTGATAATGCATTTCCTACAGTGAAGACCACGCTTTACAGATCCTACAATCCTCCTGTACTAAGATAAAATGAGAGAAGGAAAAAGAAGCAAACCCCTACTTCAAAATGCTGCATTTTGGAGGATTTTATGCATTCACACATTACAACAGAAACAATTGTCCCCCTCCCCCTTTTCAGTATATTCCTTTTCATTTAACCCAAGATGTCTGTCATGAAATCCTCCTAGGAATTCATAGCAAGTTAGCGAACACTTTGCTTTTTGACAAATCCTCTGTACTTAAGGAATGCAAGTGTTTCCTTCACCCAATTCTTCAACTAAGCTTCCTAATTATAGCACTCTTACAGGATTTCAACATACACTGGCAGAGGCTCTGTGTATCACACTGAATTTAAAGCTGAGGTAGCCACAAAACTGCTCTTCAAACCCCCTAAAACCATGCACATCGTAAGGCACACGGGCATTTCTCAACCCTGACACAGTGTGCAGTGAGCTGCTTGTGGAATTGAGCCACAGCATCATCTTCCCAATTGTCCAAAGTGCTACTCAGCTGCCATGAACTGTCCAAGGGAGGGCAGTGAATTCACCCACTTCCCAAACAGGCCCTTTCAGCTGACTCAAGGCAATTTTTCAGTTGACCTCTTGGCAATTTTCATGGGTGTAGCCAGAGAGATGCGCGAGGCAAAGCTGGATTTATTTTAAATAAATAATTTCTCTGGCATTAATTAATTTTTCCATGGAAGATTCCTGTGGATATAGCACTGCAAATACACAAGTGCCATGCTGCCAGGGCAAGAAAATAAGGAAGGAAGGGTGTTAGTACGTGACCCAGACCTCTTCCTGGGATGCCCAAGGTCCTTTCCCTACTCCGAGCACTCCAAACCTAAAAACCACCGTGGATTTTTCACCAGATGAGTTACGAGTTACAAAACTATGTGGAACAATTGACTTCACTTAAGCTGCAATGCTTTTTTCTTCAAAAGCAAGCACAGAGGTTCCTAACTTATGAGTCCTGCATAGCTGACATCTTTTTAAGTTGATGTCACTCATCACAGCTGTAACTTGGCACTTCTAGTAACACTCTGCTCAAGATTTGCCTTTCCTGATGTTTCTCCATTCCTGCACTTGCAAAACGTCCCACATCTATCTTGGGGTAACAACAGAACCTCAGGAACCCTAAAAATGAGTATTTTTTCCCATAGGTTTGCTATGTATAGATGCCATGAGTTCTTTTCAGAATGATTTAAAATTTGCGCACATAACGCTCCTTTTTCAAAGCATAAATTTAAAGATTTACGTAACGGATTAAATTGTCTTCCAAATCAGACAAAAATTAGTCCAGGACTTGCGTATGTGCTTCTGAATTTGCTGAACTATAGTGTTTCTGATCATTACACTGTTTTCTCTCAGGATACAGTTTCTGCTCCATGTCCCAGCCCCCATGAACTCCAGACACTTGGACATCAGGACTAAGATATTTCAGAGGATCACATGTAACACTCATTCCTCTTCTAAATATGCCACAATCCACATCCAGCTGTGAACAGACTGAAAAGCAGTCTGATGAAAACAGAGACAGCCCAAGTGCAAGTCAACCTCAATGGGGTAAACCCTGCAAGTGCTTTGACAGTGGCATTTTGAAAGAAAAAAAAAAATCAGTAGTTTCTGTAGTTTGCATTATGATGAAAAGGAAATTCAATTGAAATATTAGCATTTTGAAAGAAAAAAAAAAAAAAATCAGTAGTTTATGTAGTTTGCATTATGATGAAAAGGAAATTCAATTGAAATACATGGACTACCATGAAGACATGTGAATAAAAAAACACAAGCCACCTAAAAAAAAAAAAAAACAAAAAAAAACAACTAACCAACAAAAAAAGCCACAAAACACAATGGCAACAGTTGTTCCTGTGGGCAATGAGGAGGTCAATCTGCTGAGAAATTTCTGTCAGCTTCAGCAAAAAGGATGTTAAAACAAAACTGGATGGATCAGTGGAAGCTACTTTGCTCCACAACAGCCTATTCACCACAGCTCCCAGTATGAGCCAAATGAGCCAAGAACTGGGATGTGCAAGAGTCTGCTCACCAACTGGGGAGGCCTTTCAAACAGGAACCTCATAAATTGCAGCAGCAGAGGAAAAACCTTAATAATAACCGAAATTGAACAGTTCAGCAAAAAAGGATTTTGTTTTTAGAAAAAGTTAAACATAAAAGAAGCCAGGAATTAGGCCAGGGGAAAGGTATGCCAACAATCTATTCTAAGCTGCATTTGCAGTCATAAATTCAAACACATACCAGTTACTTGCTTATCATAAGCAGTATGAAATGTGTACAAGAAAAGGCAGCAATGATCTTGCCTAAAGAGCAGCACATCACCTTGGGATATCAATGGTAGGAAATATTAAGTTGTATTTTATCTTCTATTTACAGCAAAACCCCAGCATCCCTAATGTGGTTTCCACTTGCTATTTACATAATTAAGTCACCTCCTCACAGTTCAGATACCCTTACTTACTACTCAGGTTACTTCCAATTTCCCAGATGGTCAGTCTCCAGAAAACACTATCTGAGCCTCAGCCACTTCTTGGTTAAATCTATTCTCATGGCTTATTAGTAGAATAATTTATCAGCTGTTAAAATAATATTTGTTACAAATTCGTTTTCTATGTAAATCAGGTTCTATGAACTAGGATGGAATTCCAGCCCTTTCAAATTCATTTTAACGTGAAATGCTGACATCAAGTTGTAATTTCGTTTGATTATTTTTTCTGTTTATGTTATTAGCAACCAGTTTTTCTGGCACTCTTTCCTGTTCCAGTTCAATCACTCGGTTGAATTACTTGAACTTCTGCTGAACTGCACCAAAAAAAGGAAAATTAACTAATGCCTCATTTGATCTTGTGACCATAAAACTTGTGTTTTCATTTCCTCTTTAACCTTTGACCATCTATTTTCCCCTTAATTTGTGTGTTATGTACCTGATAGTTTTAAACTTGTTTCTTTTATTCATGGAAAAAGACTCTGCTCTGATGGTTGATCTGCCCTCTGTTCATTTTAACCACCAGTGACTTTATTCTGGATTCTCATCAGTAAGCACACACTCAAAATAACTTCTTCATAGCCCATCATGTATATGTAATTTGGCTTACTGTATGCCCTTTACCAGAAGTACATGGCTGATCTCATAAAAAGTGTCAACTAAGCTAGAAGAAAAAACAAGTTATAAGAGAGTGAAATGGCTGATTTTATAAAAATTCCTTCACCAGTTTCACAGAATCAGCTGAATTGGAAGAGACCCACAAGGGTCATTGAGTCCAACTCCCTTGTCCTGCACGGAACCATTCCCAAGTCACACCACATGCCCAGTTTATTACTTTATTCAAATTCTCTACTTCTCACATTGTTATGATGGACTTGAATTTAACTCATGCCACTTTTTTTAGCTTTTTTTAAAACAGTTGTTAAACACCTGAACACGAGATAAAACATTTTTAAAACACATGTAGACTGCAATAAAATGTGGTCCATCTACAGCCCAAAGAAATTAAGTGAAAGAGGAAGATTTCATGACTATCATTAATGAGGTCAAAGATTCCAGTTATGGCTCACATTTGACATCAATACCCTCCATTTGTGTGAATATTAAATTCATGGATGCCAATCCTACGTACATATGCTCAGTACAGGATTCAAATCCCTTGTCTTGAATAGTTTCTTACATTTGTTCACTAAATTACAGTAAGAATACCACACATGACCTTTATTTACAAATATGGGTGCACTAACCCACTGACTACAGTTTCTGTTTCTAACCAGTGAGTGAACTAAAGACTTGGAAAGCAAATACAGACTTCTAGCCATGCCATCCATGCTGATGGCCACACAGGGTCCTGGTTTTTGAAGCCAGCAGGTCTTGTTTCTCCTGAGTAAACAGAAGTCAGCATCAGCAGTGTCATTCCACACAGCCTCCAGACTTCCTATTGTTGTTGTTGTCCTGCAGCAATATTCATTATCTCCCAGCATCAGCACTGCTGAAACTAAGGGCAGCTTTTACTTTTGTTAACTTGAACTAACATCAACTTTCTGCTGACAAGAAAGAAACCAGGATCAAGGCCTGATGATACAAGTGACACATTGACATGGTATCTTGTGAAATCAGCCTTGCTCTTCTGCAGATGGCAGCACTTGTGCTGGGACACAAAAGAGCCTGTCCTTGGGTTTTCTCTGTAATATCCTACTTCATGTACACCCAAAAGCCAGTTTAATTTTTTAACTATGCAACAAACTTTGTCAATGTTGAGAAGACTGCACTGTATTTCTAATTCTTTCATATAACAGAGCAGAAAAAGGGTAATTTCAGGTTATACAACTTCACCATGGGCATATGGCAGTGAACCCAGAGCACAAACACAAAATCTCCCTCTCCTCTAAAGCAGATGGCATGCTGATCAAGTAAGATATAATCTAATGCTAACTGCACTACTATTATCTATTGAACAAACACCAGTATAAAGCAGCGAAGACAGAAAAAATGTAAGGCAGGAGAGGTAAAGCAGAGGAAGACAACAATGAAAAAAAACAGAGTAAGCCAGCTGTAAGAGAAGACAGCCATTGCAGCAGAAACAGCCTCTTTTCAGGTACATTTAAGATGTAAAACCTAGAAATGGCAGTAGATAAGGAACAGCAATGGCCCTCACCCTGTTTTAGAAGATGTTCATCTAGCTTGAGATACTGGCCCAGTTCCCTTTGCTCTTGCACTGCACTGGGCACCTGCCAGGGGCTAAATATCCCAGCTGCTTAGATAATTACATATTTATGATTTTGCCGAGAATTCTTAGTCAAAGCTTATTTTTGAACTGTAAAATGCTTAGAGAAACAGCAGAGAAAGTTCTCTGACAAATGTGACTTCAAAACAGAGCCAACACTTAAATTTTTTTAAAGGCCGTTCATTTCCGTTGCAGTTGATTCATTCAGTGTTGAACTTTAATGGCAGAAAAAGGAAAGGGATCTTGCTAGTGTGTTTAACTTGCTCTCTGTAAGGAAACAGAAAATTCAAAAACCCTTCCAAAAATGATTCAGAATAGTGTACATAAAATGTTTAATGCTTACAAGTTTGCACCCTGCCACACAATAGAACTTTTCTTTTGTATCACCTTATTAGTAGTATTTCCTCTTCCACACATAAACCACTAGATTAGCCAATTCATGCTGATCCAATAAACAGAACTGATGTGTGAACATTTTGAAATATAATTGTTTAGCCACAAAAATTATCACAGAAAATACATTGCACTTCACCTTCCCTCATTGATAATAGCATCTACTGATTTCAGAAGGAGCAAAACAGTTCAAAATTTCATGTTGTTGGTTATTTTAGACTATTTCAGAACCTTCTAGAAATAATTTTTTTTTCCCTTTTAAGGCTGCACTCCATAAACTGTACAACCAACAGCCTCAACAATAAATTTCATGGGCACTTTTAGGCCCTACTGTTCAAAGTGCTTTCAAGCTTGGTTAGCTTTATGCATGCAAGTACTCCTTATTTATATTGCAAAAGAACTACTCCTACACCAAAAATTACATGTAGGCACATGCATTTGTATTTCATAGAATAAGGGCCTTAGTCTTGTAGAGTTATTTATTTTGAATCAATTATTCTAGGTTCCTGAGGGCATCATCTTTAGTCCTGTCAAGTTTCATAAACTCTGGAAAGCAGGGGTCCCTGTTCTCAGTATGACAACCAACCTTCAGCTCCACCACCTTACAAAGAGCTGCTCATCTGCAGATACTCATTTTGTATACCTCTAGCTGAGAGATGCCATTCAGCTCCTCTTGAAACAAAGCCAATTTTGCAATTCCAGTGCAAAAACCTTGGAGCTAGAGGCACAGACCTCCAGCTGTCCTTGGCAGGTGCCAGCAGAGACAAGGCTTCCACACCAAACTCAACTCTCCAGCTCATATGCCCTTCCTTTGCATGGAATCTTTTTATCTTACTGGCCTGGCAGATCAGTATTTGGATGGGTTTAGCTGCTGGGGAAGCACAGGCTAATAGTTACATCCATTTATTCATTTACCTGTCTTCTAAGGAGTGTGAAAGTCACAGGACTACCTGAAGGCACCACAAAGACATTCAAATTAAAAACAACTTGCTGCAGTCTTGGGGAAATTTTTGCAGACATCTTCCAGTGCCTTCACTTTGGAGTGAGTCACTCATTCTCCCCAGCTCCTCCAAGCCCTACTGCTGTTTCTGAACTAAATCCCCTGTAGGTAATTACACTGAAATGCTGCACCCATGGATTTGCTGGCCCGAGAGACTCAGTGCCTGCAGAGCTGTTCTATCCCATCTCTTACGAGTAGGAACAGTTGACATAACACACAATAGGTGCATTACACCCTCAAAACACAATATAATGTGCTCACCTAGAAGTAGGCAGCACTGAAAAGAATGGATTTAAATCACCTACTTGGTATTCCCCCCAAGACTGTGAGGACATGCCTTAGCTGTTGATGACTCCGCTTGCCTGGGGACTCTGCCTATCCTCAGACCTTACCTATGCCAGCTAGTAATATACAGTAACAACCTCTATTCTCTTCTGCATTAGATCTTTTTAACTGATCATGGTGTTGATCTTTGTCAAATCATCCATGTAAAGCCTGAGAACATGGACATTGTTTTCCAGGATGCCTGTAAGAAGGCCACCACATGGCCCAGCTTGAGTCCTTCACAGCCCTTTCTGGTTACCTCTGCAAAGTTAAACCCATCCCAGCAAGCTGGCATGGGACAGTCACAAACTGGTAGCTTCCACCTTTCTGTAAGCTCCTGGGTTTTGCACAGTCCAGTCTATATTTCTAAATTTAGATATACATCTGTATGAGTGTATAAATACATGCACAGAAAAGCACACTCCTATATTCCCACATTATTTATGTGAACACACAAACCTGCTTCAATGACGTGCAGAGGCAGAAAGGCAAACTGGTTTGCTTCCAAAACTCACAAAAAAGCAAGACACAGTGGAAAATCTTTCTTGGGTAAGCTACAAGTTCCATCACATAACAAGAAAATTTATTTGCTAAAGCCCTTGTTGGAATCCTGATGTCATCTTTTGCTTAGACCAAAGACCCAAGACTTCAGATCTTTATTTCCGACACATTCATTAATTCTTGTGACCACAGATTAAGTACCCAGTTATCAGCCTCTACATGAACCTTCAAAATCCAAGAAAAGTAGCATTAGACACTTACTTTCCTGCAATTACCAGGCCTTTTTCATTAAGCCTTTGCATCTCTCCTTTGACATTGTGAAGAACATTAAATTTGGCTGGAAGAATGGGAAGGAGAACTTACACCCATCACTGAACACAGCCATGCTGTATCACAATATCAATATTTAATTTTCTCAAGAATTGCCAACAACTACAATAATTTTTAAAGAGTAACTAGTATTTTACCCTATTTGGTTTATCAGTTAACATATACATAACATATGTATGTATATCATAAAATAATATGATGCAAAAAATAAGCTTCTTTTAATTACCTTGTAAATAGAAATCTAAGAAAACAACAGAAGAGGATGGAGTATGTGTAAGTTGTTATTTTGGGTGTTTTTACTACTAAGAAATGGAACTGACAATCAGGATTTAAACATGACCAAAAATGCTACAACCATTTCTCAAGGGAATCAGAAATTAATTTCTTATTCAAATATATGTGTTGAACATGGGCAACCATGGTTAAAGCAAGGCCTTTCTGGGGGATATACAAAACCTGCTTTCTTCAGCAACCTCTGGGCCACACTTTGTTTACACACAGCAAAGAGAAAAACATAATAAAACCTCTGAAAGTCTTTTTTACTGTACAGGTTTAGTTACAATTACTTTGGGGATGGTAAAAAAATCTGTCTAGCTTGTCTCTTAAATCTACATTCAAACTATCTCAAAGTTAATCAGAGGTGAGTAATGGTTTAGAAATCTCTTGAATAATAAAGTATAACAACTTACAGCACAAAAACAGCCCTCAAAGACAAGAGTGGGGAGTACTTCACTTCACTGCAAGTAACAGCTGAGTATGTTTTATGATCACTGTAACAACTACCATGCCCTTGAGACTGTGCAATTCTGAATTTCTAATATAATTTGTAGGGGGAAAATTAGGACAAAATGCAGTAACATTTCAAGTACAGTCTCACAGTATTTTAAAATTTTATGAAGTATAAGGACTAGGTTAATATGAAATGAGTCATGCTTTTAAGAGAGGCAGTAATACAGATCAGTATCTTAAATCATAACTAAAATAACACTCAACCACTACAAAATAAAAAGAAAACAGAGCAGCATTTTGCTGGAAAAAGGTCAACAACAACAATGAAGATTTAACAATACTAGAAAAGGCTGAGAAGCACTGCTCATTTCAGGACCAAAAAGTTAAAATACCAGTCTGAGTGACCAGGTAAATACTATTCTTTCTCACTCAACAAATCCATTCCCACCACCTGAAGTTCATCCCAAATTAATATAAACTCCACTCATATAAACTCTGAGCCTAAAAACCAGACTATTAAAGAACATACAGCCTTGGTGCAGATCTTCTGATTTCAGAGGTATATTTGCTTTACTTTGTGACAAATATATTACATTTCACTCCATGATTTCTTTGAGTGTTAACAGAATTGCTCACTACCTCAAAGTGAAGAAGTTACATCCATGCAAACTCTCTTTGAGCATAATTTTTTCTCACAGGGCAAAGACAGTGCAGTTGCAAAGGTATAAGGCTGTAATTGATTTACATATTCTTTAGATCCATTTCCACATGCAAACCAAGGGAAACCAGCTCAGCTCTCAGATCCAAAATTGAGTTTTCAAAGCAAGTGGTTCAAAACATTACCTCTTTAACTTCTGTACTGAGCACAACAAGAGAGAGATGCTTTAAATACAGAATTCACACTGGCACTTTATGCATTTAGTTCCTAAGGCTAATGCTGAAGGTACCACTCTTGTACACCTGAACTGTGACAACATAAGATACCAAAACTGTTAAAAAAGAGGTTGTTTGATCAAAGCTGAAGCAGCAAGTTCCAGTCCTTCCTTTCATGTCTCAGCTCTGCATTCCATCTGCACAGCTATCAGGAAGCACCAGCAAACCATAAGGATAGCCTGAAAATATGAATCTGCAGCAGTCTGTAACACTACCATTCAGAGATGGAATAAGATTGCCCCTTTCTACAGAAGCTAAGATTTTAACTTCACTGGTCCTGTACTGCCAAATGGGCTGAAGTAAAATACACCTGACAATGCAGAGCTGGTTTAGGGTTTTTTTCTGGGAAAAGTTGTTAGTATTGAAACAAACTGCAGAGCACCCAAGTGGGGACAACAGAACATTCAGCTTGGCTACAGCTCACCCCAAACAGGCTCTTCCAAAAGAGGAAGCAACACCAGTTACCAACACGATGAGCTATGTTACTGTCAAGTCACTCTTCTCACTTCAAAATTAACATGCTGCCCCTATTTTCACAGCATAAAACCAAGTACAATTGTAATATTTCTGTCAAACAGCATAATGGTCTAGATGTTCCTTAAAAAATGAAAGTAATCCACTTGAATACTAAAATGTAGTTATTCTAAAAATACTATTTGCAGTGTAAGCCTGCTAATGGCATGTGTGCAGAGAGAAACCATGCCACCTTTATTCAGTTAAAAAGGTACTTACCATTGGCAGTGCATTGATATGCAGAAGTTTTCCTTTCGGGTGCCTCTTGCCACAGAAGGGTGATGCTGGCAGGGAAATAAGGAGACAAAGTAGGAAATGTTAGTATTTATTGTATTGAAACCACAGCTACTGACATCTAAACACTTTGAAAAGCCCCAAACAAAAATCAACATTCCAATGGTATGACTTCCAAAATGGTTACATTGACTGTGAAGCAGTAAAGGAAAAATCTGTTTTCTTAACACATCTTGCACTAAATAACTCAATTTATGTACACAGGTGTGCTCATGAGCCCAGAGTTACCAACTCCAGCAGTGACCTCAATGATTAAAAAACCACCAGCTCACACTAATTGCTAGCAACGCTTGACAACATGTAAATAACAGAAATCTTCATAGTGCAAAATGCAAAAGAAATCTTGTCCACCTTTAAAACCCAAACAAAAACATAATCCAAACAAATCCACACTTTTCTACATTTTAATAATTTTCTTTACACGTCAACAGTAATTTTATGCACCCTACAATAAAATAACTTAAGTGTAAGCACACAGCTTTTGACGTCCAAATATGAGGTAACTCCATCCAGTACAACATTCATTTTTATTCAGCAGTGACAAATGATTTTTGTCCACACTAATATCCCTGAGTGGTTGCCCTCCATACAAATACTTGCCAGACGACTTTTCTTTAGGACATAATCTAATCACCCACTCAAAGTGCAGGAAGGGTGACAGATGGACATGGGTGACTAATGAAGTATTACCAGACTATTTTTAGATTAAATTCTTTACCAAGCATCTGCAACCTGTGGTCAAAAAACTTTTACTATGAGTAAAGAGTAACTACAGTTTGTGGGACTCATGATTAACACGAGGTTCTCACGTGCAATTTTCAAGCTCAAACACCCGGAAATCATTCATTACAGAGCCATTTTTGGACCCACCCAAAAAAAAAATCCACCAAAAAAAAAAAGAGAAAGCAAAATAAAAGTAGCAGTATTTGGGCTTATTTTATTCTTAGAAGATCCCACAAGGCAGGCAATAACATCACCTTCACAGCGCAAGCAAGAGGCACTGCAGAGGATGCTGAGGAATGCAGGAATGCTGGGAATTGAAAAAATTTGCAAACATGCTCTTATTTCCTTGCTTAGTTGTACTTGTGCTGCAGAAAATATGTAAATAGGCTGAGTGAAACTCCACTCCTCAAAAGGTACAGTATCCTATGCAAGGCTACTCAGGAAGTTGTTTTTTTCACAGCCAGAGATGCTGATCAGCTGAGAAGACAACACTTTAACACCACTCTGCAGACCCCATAAAAACATTATTTGCTTATAACAAGAGTTTTCCTTAAAAGCAGAACAAAACAGCAACCAACCACGATTCTTTTGAGAACAATCTAAATCATGATAAAAGCTGTGTGCAGAGAAAGGCAGAGGAGGGCCCTGCTTCTGAGTGTGATGCTTGGTTTGGGTTATTCCATTTGGGAAGGAACATTGCAAACATAAATAAAGGGACGATTGCACAGACATAAACCATTTTCTTCAAGGAAAAAAGGCTTTCTTCAGTACACACTGCCCAAATTGTCTCCTTCCAACACCTCTTTGCCCTTGTGCAATCTCAAGTGCAGTACTTATCATCGAAGCCAGAGAGGGAAACCTTTCCGCCTGATCCATGGAAGAGGCTTCTTGTCCTTTGCTTTACATCTAAACAGGGCAGTGACACGGAAAGAAGCTGGAAGCAAAGACTCAAGAGAGCAGAGAATTAGAAAAGAAAGGGTTCACTGACTTCACTTCATTCCTCCTTCAATGTTAATTGGTTGTAGGCTCCAGTTTTAAATAAGGGCGCTTGAAGCGACGTGTAAACATTTAGAAAACTCTGCAATGTCCTTCTTCAGAATCAATTGCTGAGTACAAATGCCTCATCAGCAGCTTTTCTTCTTTCCAAATTTATCTTACTGGATTTTGGCATGTACCTTGAAACAATGCAGGTGACAGTTACAATTTATTGATTTCAGACTATCTCTCACCTTTATATTCCAACACGTTACGGTGATTTAAACAGGTGCCCAGATGCAGTAACAGCTATTCTACATGACACTTAAAGGGCATCTGGTGGATTATTTTTAAGTTGGTAGGGCACACCTGGGGAATGCACAGCAGCTTGTGGGTTTGGATCCTTCATCTTGGAAGGGCTGGGAACAGCTCACCACTGCCTGTTGACTAATATGTTCAACATAAAGACTGCTCCCCTCAACTTGAAAAGAAAGATGATTTTGATGAGCACAGCGTGTGCTCAGAGCCAGCGCTTGCCAGCCTTGCCCACACCAGTTTTTTCTGCACAAAATGACATAACTGATGCCAATGTCCCTCAGAGATTTGGGGCCAAACACTCGGTACAACACCCAACATCATCTCCCTGTGAAGAGCATCCTACCCTGACGTGGTGTACAGGGACCAGGCCTTAAACCCAGCCTGCATGAGCCAGGCAGTTCCCACCTGCAGGGCTAAAACCAACATGCCAAACCACCTTCATCAAAGCAGCAAATATCCATCCAGGCTGCCTGCACAGATTGGGCTGCTGCTATCAACCCAGCAATAATTGTGTGGTACAAAGGAAACCACAGATAAAAACAACCCTGGCACCAACGCAGTGACAGATCTGGTTATAAACACACAGACCAGACGTGCACTGATGTTAGTCCATACCTGCTTCCAACACAATCAGTTCAAAGCAAGGATTTCTCTAAATGCCACTTGCAGAAATGTTTAACCATTTCCTTCCAGAAATGCTTTTATTGGTGCTACTTTCTCCTTCCCAGACATTACACTGGGTATGTGTTATGGTTAAACCTGTGTTTTCTGCATGAATTTTGAATTGCACTTGTTCCCCATGTGAACTTGTGCTTCTCTCTAATCGTCTTAGGATCACACTGTTTAAACTACTTTCTGAGATTTTGGTGCTATTTGAGTTCTAACAACAAATTTAGTCATTAGATGTTGTGCTTTCCAAATCACAAAAGCCTTCTAAGGACACAGTATCTTTTCTTCTAAATTATCCTTGAGTATCCTGCTTTTTATCTGAATTCAGTATCTGGAAAAAGTGTCCCAATCAAAACAGAATTAAAAATAACTAAATCCTGGATATTCCCCTCAGTAACTAGGCTGCAAAAACCATGAGACAATAACTTTAAAAGCCTAAATTGAAAACTAATCACTCCATTGAATCCTTCCTTTCATTTGGTTAATAGGCACATACAAAGCTAATGGTGATTCTACCACTGCTATGCTTGGAACATAAACAGAGAAAACCAAAGTTATTTCTTTTAATCACAGTTCCACAGTGATGTATGGCAAATTTTTTAAGCAATTCAGCACGTCTACAACAACATCTGCTTTTCAGATCTGACAGAGAGGCTAAAATGAGATAAATACCAACTCAGAAAATTCAGGAGAAACAAATACATACAAGTGTATGTAAGTTGGGGGGTGGGGGGGGGATCAGCACACCACACAAGATGTTGTTAAAAAGAATCATTACTTGAAAGTGCTAGGTAGCAGTAGGGTTGCTAGTGACAAAATAACATGCACAGACTGCTCCTGTACTTCACTCTGGGAGCGCAGCGTGGGCGAGGATGTTTTACAAGAAGCCTCATCAGGGGAAGCATTGAAAGTATGTAAGACCTGCCCAGAGACACATCCACACAAGTTCCTAAACTCTACTTGAAACAGCTCTTCTCTGTCAATTGAGAATTTTTTATTTCCTGATCTTTGTTCTTTTACCTTTATTCCATCAGAAATATAGAAAAACCTGATGTAAGCTGACTTTCCAGATGTTTCAAAGAAGAAATACTTAACTTGTGCATTCATATCGCATTAAAGCTGCACAACTTTCCACACTTCAGGAATACTCTTACATGGAACAAGCACCTGTATGTCCATGGACATATGTGAATCAACTGCTAAAACAAAGGGTATCTGAGGGGATACAGAATAAGCAGACAGCACTATCCTGGAGAAAAGTTCATCCAGACGCAGAAATCACTCACTCCAAACCCACAGAAACAGGATTCACTGTGCAATGAGAAACACAGGACAAGTCAGACCAGAGCAAAAGAATACTGAGGAAATTTAAACACCAATTTCTGTAACAGTCAAAAACTGAGGCAATCACAGAAAATAGCTCATAGCCCACTGAAAGGGAAGGAAGCTGAATTGCTGGAGAGGAAACCAACTCAGCCAGCTCCATTAAAAACCCATAATGCAGCCAGTAATCTTGTCAATACCAATCAGCTGGTAGGAAGGCAAGCAGCACTGCGGCACCATTTCACTTGCAAGCATTTAAATGAATTTCATTAGTAAGTAATCCAATTCACGTAAACTGGAAGTTAGAAGGTCCTAGAGAATGAAGTTAAAGTCAGTCTAGACTGGGAAAGAGTATAAAGAGTTATTACCCAAAGCACTCTTATGCCAAAGGGCCTTAAAACACTCACAAAACCCCAACTCCCACCTGCAGGATGGGGCCCACCTGTGAAAATTCAAGGTAGTTTACAATTTGTGGAGTTTTTCTTCCAAAAATAGTGGACATGATGACTACTGACATATTGATCAAAACAGTAGCATACTGACAAATAATTTTTTCTGTGTTTTTAGTCTAGAACTTAGTTTTAAATTTAAATTCATCACTGGAATATTAATCAGCTAAAACAACTTGCCAAACTGGGTGCTCTCAGCAGACACACTTCAAATAGGAAAAATATTTTTCCTTCTCTGAAAAAAAAAAAAAAACCACACCAAAAATTAATAAAAATTAAAAATTTGATGTGTAACATTTAGGGGCCACTCTGTTATTACAGATTTCAAATACATACCTAAAAAACTGAAAAGCTACAAAAAAAAAATAAACAAAACAAAGAAAAATGTAAAAAATCAGATTTTTTTCCCCTTTCCTTTTCCTCAAAGTAAGAACAGACATATTTCCCATATACTAATTCAGCCTTCTCCAGCTCACTAAATCAACTGAGCTGCACTGGTGAGTGAGAACCCTTCCATTCTCCACTCAGAACTCAGACCCAGTTAACTGAGATGAGCTTCACAGCTGAAGGAAGGCCACAGCTGCTTTTGTCAACATGTGCTTGCAGGGAACTGATAGCTGCAAGGTTAGAAGGATTTTAAAACTGGTCTCCAGTGTGGGTTATGGAAAAAAGCTCAAACTGCTTTCCTGGGAAAATCACCACCTTCTTGCCAGTGCTTGCCTCATCTGTGTTTTTAGACAGATACTGTGTTTCAGAACAATACAGTCTTCTGATTTGGTTTTCACAGTAGCCATGCAGAAGAGCTTATCTAGATTATGGCAAACTTAATTTACTGAGTTTATTAAAATTCTGTCTCATATATGCCATGTTTCAGTGAGGTGGGACACATGTTTTACGCAGACATCGCATTTGGAGCTAGGCTCAAAATGTTGACATAAGGAAATCCCCCAAAATGACAAAAGGACTTGCCAATATTGCTATTATTTTCAACCTCAGTGAGTGTAACCACCATGGGAGCCCTGGCTGGGTTTCCCTCAGTGCTGGTACCACTACCACCACCTTTAGTTCTCTGGGGCACCCAGAAGTCAAATGGGGCATTGTTTCCAAGTAACACTCAGATGTACATTTTTGCCAAGCCAAGCTAAGCACGTTCAGACAATGCAGTGGGGCTTGGTTTCTGCTGCAGGAGGTGTTTGCAGACAGCCTGACGTCAACAGGCTCGAGCTGTCCCGCTGTGGCCACTGACCCTGAACGCTGAGTACGCCCAGCGCGGCTGAAGTGACTCTCCCTGTCTGAGGACACAGGAGGAAGGCTGGTTGCCTTCTGTCTGCCCACTGCAGCAATAATTCCCAGGATACCTGCCCTTGCAGCA
Source organism: Passer montanus (assembly GCF_014805655.1). Lineage (NCBI taxonomy): Eukaryota > Metazoa > Chordata > Aves > Passeriformes > Passeridae > Passer > Passer montanus. The sequence continues at coordinate 6,005,499 of NW_024367596.1, forward strand.
AAGGGTCAGGTTTAAAAACAAAGGTATTCCAATGTGTTCTTAGAAATCCACCTTGCTCGTGATACTGGGTGGTAGTTGTAGCATAGAGGCTGAAGAGTTAGGATGCAAGAATTCCTTTAAAATAGCCCTCAAAATTATTAGTCACTTCTAAAACTCAAAAGCACTTAAAAATCCACAGGTATGAAAATATTTTTCTGAAAACTTTAAGTTGTACCAGAGGCCAAAAGCAAAGTTTGTGGTGGAGCTTGGGCTTATACACTCCAGGTGTTCCTGGGATACAGCTCCACTAAAATAAGGTGCTTATAATGTGTTCCAGATTCTTCCTAAAATTATTATTATTTTGTGCAAAGCCAGAGAAAAACATAAGGCTCTCACACTGCCAAAAAAAGCAACACTGAATACCTGAAATCATCAATTAAATGCATCAAGGAATAATTTTTCTTTTTATTTTATTTTTCAAAAATACTGGTCAACAAAAGCTGCTGCACTTCTGCTTACAGTCCCCTCTCATTTCCCCAGAAACTTTCAAAACTGAGTGACACCTGAAGCACAATGTACTCAGGCAATTGTATCTACTTTCCAAACTGCCACTGTGTCTGGGTCATATTTTCACACAAATAACCTACAGATGAAATTCCTCCTGTACAGGTAAACCCTGTGACTAAGTAGCAGACATGTTGCCCAAGACCAAGCAACACCAGGATTTTTTTTCCTTTTTCCAAATCTTCACACCATGCCACCAGTAGACAACACCATCTTTCCTACAACCTTTGGCCTCTGCTCTTTCCATGTCTCCATCACTTCTCTAACAAAGCAATTCTGCAACCTCAAGTGAGGGCTCTGATTCACAATGAGTTAAAACCTACCTGGAGAGGGCTGCCCTTGTTCATGCACTGCTCATCCAGCCATCCCTGCTAAAAGGACAACTTATTCTTACACAGCAGCTACTGAGCTGTGACAAATTGCAGAGCAGGGTAAAGGAAAAAAGCCTGTGCTTCTCATTAGCACAGCAAGCTTTCCTGCCCCTGAGAAGGGAAGCCTCCCCTGCAGCAGGGGCTGAAGTCACAGAAGGCAGAGGGGACAGCACACTCATTCCCAAAGCAGCTGTCTCTTGTCCCCAAGAGCTCAGGTGTGGCTCAAATGAAGGCTTTGGTTTAGTTTTAAGCTCAAGTCCCATCCTAGCCAAGATGTGACTGCTACTGCATGGGGACACCTCAGTCTACCCTCATCTACCCTCTCCCAGCTGTGTTCTCAACACTTCCTTTCCTCTAAAAAAATTAAGTTTTCTTCCACTCAGCTCTTGAAGCATCCCACTGCAGGGTCAGAGGAGGACAGAAGTGGCAGACAGAAAGGAAGAGGGAAAGGGAAGAAATGCAGGAGCAGCACTGCCCTATAGCTCCATCATCAAAATACACGTTTCCAAAGGATGCCAGAGAAAGGGAGCCCAGCACAAAAAGCTCTCAGCAAAACTGGAATGATGTACTAGGGATGAGCCCTACCACAAACAGCACAGACACTAACTGTATAAAACAGGTATCTGTTATTCTGTTGTCTTTTCAAACCGTTTGGATACCAGTGTCTGTCACACTGAACAGCAAAATAGTAACATCAATATTAGACTTGTACACGGAGTAAGAGACACCAAAACCTGTTCCAGAGAATAAGGAGCTTACGGTACAGAGAAACATTGCAAAATATTTACTTTAGCACTACGGTCAAAGAGAACAGCATCTATTAAATAAATGGACTAAAGTCATTAATCAACAGCAGCATATTAAACTAATATAATCATGCCACTTGTTCTTTGTTGGTTTTGCTTTCTTAACAACAGGACTTAAGCATGACCAAGGAAAACATGTATTTGATTCATCAAAGACAACATATTCAAAAGAACGGAGACTTCAGGAAACAAAACCTCAGCAGAGAGGTTTTACAACGATCATCAACTAGGCCATGATTAATTGGTAACAACCTAACAGTGCTCTTATTCAAGCCTGTCCTAAGCAGTAAAGAGGGTTTAGCTGTATGTATGCACTTGAACTAATAAACTATGTACCTCCAGGATAGACCTAGGTGGTATATCCTGAAATTAAAAAAAAAAAAACCCACCTCCTAAAAATACTGTTTTATTAACATTTCCATTATGTTGGTTTTCCTGCTTGTAGGAAAAGGTTTTTCCCTATTGAAAAATGACTGTAAAAAAACCCTAAGCAAACTTATTTTGTTGCCAAAATGAGTGAAGTCAATATTTTTGTTTCACTGGAAGTATTTTCTGTTGATTTCCTACGGTCATTGCAGCTGTACAGCTCAATTTATATCCCTTTGAACTTACGTGTAACACATACAGAGCAACACACAGCAGGTGTTTATCCTACAAACAAGTGAAAGTGGGATTAGATAACCTATTACACCACTTTACAAACAATTTCAAAAGCAGAAAAAAGAATGCCGATGTTAGTTAAGGGATCAGTCTCAAGTACAGCTATGTAACATCACGGACAGGAGAAACAAACAGCAATTTCACAGGAGCAAATGTTATGGGGGAGAGAAGACTTACGTGTGTCTGGTTAAGACTGGGTAGCTGCAAATACATTTTAAATAATCAGGAAAAACTTCCCCATAACAAAATCATGCAGCTGAAGAGAAGTTAAGAAAACCTCTCGGTGCCATGGGGCTTCTGTTATTTTAAACAAGAGCAGTAAGGACTCTGGAAGGAGTAATTCTGCCTAAGGAGAAAGATTAGTGTTTGATCTAACAGGGCTTTTCCCTTTCTTTACTTTTTGATTCTTATCTTGATTGTTTCACACCAGGAATCTGAAACTGGCTGAGCTGTGCATCCTGCAAATCTCGTTCAAACTGGAATAGGCTGGGGATAGGATTTCACCGTTTGGGAATTTCATTTACAGAACTCTGCCTCTGCAGTCACCTACAGAATTCTCGTTCTCTGTACTGCTGTCAGGGCTTCGTGAAATCGCTGGGTTTGGGACTTTTATTTTTTAAGTCAACTCACATTTATCAATGTGATCTACTAGACTGGTCAGAGAAAGTAACAAACTCAAGAGCTCTGTTCTTGGTCTTTGGGAAATCAAACTTCCTTAATTTTTCATCTTGTTAAAACTAGAAAATTTACCCACAGCTTAATATTAAAATATGCCAGGTAGGTACCATCACTGAAGAGATTTTCTCCTGATGTGTTTTTTTGCTGCTCCCATACAGATTCACTAAAGCATCCACACACCAGCCCATTTTCCATTTTTAGAAGGAAAAAAGTGACGAGTGTTTATGAACTTTAAAAAAAAAAAGGCAAAAAGCTACGCCTCTTATTTTCCATTTGAACCTACAGATATTTAGTTATTTTTACTGATGGAGAACAAACAGAAGGCCTGTAAATTTTGCTGCTTTCTTTTGCGATCATGCTAACATACATTGGAAGCAGAGTGACAAATGCTCAGGGGAGGAGTATCAAACACTTGTCAAAAATACTCCACCTAGCAAAAGTATTTCCCCTCAGTGTCAAACACCAAATATTGGGGTCTGGTTCATCTCCAAACAGAACACTGTAGATATTATTTCAGTCACACCTAGTCAAGGGCTTTTCTTCCCTGGTTTTTTGAGGATACTTTTATGCCATGCTTTTCCAAGTCAGTGGCAGAATATAAAAATGGAACAATACAAGGTATTTAGCACTAATAAACACACAGACCCTATACAGCACAGAGTAATAAATGCACAGGACCTGGCAGCCCAATAATGATGCATCTTCCATCACCAACAAGTAATAAAAACCCAAGTTTACAAGGTGCTGCACTTCAGAAGAGACTATTTACTGGATCAGATAAAAACAAGGTTCGATACATATATTTTTTGTTGTATGACACAGTACAGCTGCAAATATTTATCAGACTTTTTCTTGTGTCTTATCTTTCTTATCACTGCCTAAGGAACAAGCAAAACCTTGGAATTATAAAAGCATCTCAAACACTAGCACTTCTGACCCATTTAACATATCCCCTTCCTTTTTTACACCAACTTTACCCAGAAATAAAACCACTTGCCATATTCTCCCAGGAATGCTACTACTGGAGTGATTTTGACACCTTTTCAGAGAAATCTTGTTGACCCTCCAGGACTGGTAACAAGCTGGGTGCTCGCCACCTACACACTGGCACTCCCTCTCCCACAAAAACAAAAAGGATGCAGTTTTGCTAGCAACATCTGCAGACTAAACAAGCTCAGTTTAAGAGCAATTAGCACTCTTTGTTCTTTGGTCAAGTTAAGATCATTTCCATGGGGCATTTTTAGCTAATCCGTTAATTCGGTGATTCAGAAAACTACTGGTTTTATCTTTTTGTTCCTCATATCTTCATGTAAAGCAGTAAAAATCAAACTACATTCATTTACTTTGGCCTGCATATGAAGAGTTAATTTTTATAACTTCATTGTGTAACGACTTCACTGCAAAATTCTTAACTGACTTGAACAACTGCCAGTCCTCAAAACAACACTTGCCAAACATTCTTACCAAATTTCGAATAGAGTGGCTGCATGGACCAGCCAGAGACCATCCATGGGCTCAGAGAGCAGAGATGAGTGTGGATGAAGGAAGGCAGCCACAGGGAAGTGCAAATAATCCATGCCAGAGAAGCAGCACCAGTGTGAAGTGTCAGTAACACATGTATGGAAGTGATCTACAAAGCCTCCCATCACTGCATGGAATTCCTCTGTCCCAGCACAAGCTGCAGAGCCATAAAGGGTAAGATAAGGAAATAACCCTGGATTCCAGCAACGTGGTGCAATGGAACACTGCAGCAGCTTCTCCCTTCTGGTAGTACTTCATACTGCAGGGGCAATCTGATTTCTCATGTAACTCTCCATGTACAAACATGTCACATCTCTCATGTGACACATTTCAGGAAGAGAGGTGTACTTGCAAAAGCAAACATCTGCATTTCTTTTGATTAACAAACCAGAAAGACACTCGTGCTCATCCTTAGTCACCAGCAGACTTGACCTGGTGAAGTCATTTCAGCAGTCCTATCTCAGGCACTCCACCCAAACCCTCCTGAGGCTTTTATTTTTCTCTCTTTTAAATTAACCAATCTCTTGCAAAGAAAAACTGTGGGCACTGCCCAAGATGAGTGGCTGAGTTGCTTATAGCTGGAGAGACCCAAAAGTTGCCAGACCTGAGGTAGGGTGAACTTAAAAATTCTGGTAAAGAAGATAGACACTTCCATCACGTTATTACTGAATATGTTTAGAATTAAGAAACATTAAAATACATATCCCTACAGATACCACACAGTAAATTTTAAACCTTGCTGCTTACTATTTTAAGCAACTAGAGCAAAACACAACCAAATGGTGGTGCCTAAAGAGAACTGGAGGGCAGTGTCTGGGCTGTCTCCTGCCCAGTGCTGCTGCCTCACAGCATGAGGGAAGCAGAACAGAGAATACTACAGAAGCATTTCTGTTTATGCCTTTCAAAAACAGGCAGTTCTTTTCATATTTGCAAAGAATTTATTTTTTTTTTTAAAGGCGAGTAAAAAATGCTTTTGCAATTCTTTAACTGAAATTCTTCGGTGTTTTGATGACAGAGCCTACTGCAGATAAAAAATACTATAGAAGTATCATGTCAAAACTGAGTTTAGATTTTAATTTGAAATTCCATTTAAAATTTTGGCAACCCGCACCAAAATCTGATTGAAGCTACTAGGAAAAATGTCAGATAAATGAAATAATCAAGCAATATTTACAGTTTGAAGAAAACTAAGCAATCAGTGGAACTGCTGGAAATCACAGGCAGTGTTCATGAACTAAAAGTGTTAAGTGGCCAGCTTTTACAGTGGCACAGAAATTATTTTTAATACCACAACTATTTTGCATTCAAGTGGCTTCAGTGCTTTGCATGTGCTCCAGACACTCAAGGATAAGAAATTTATCTGCCAGTTATGAGACTACAAACCCCACTAATTCCAAAATACTGAACAAGAAAATCAGTTCATTTCACTACTGTCAAAAGAGCATTTTTCCCTAATGTGAAATGCAGAAGTTTCCCTCTTTATCCAGTACACTGCAACAGTAAAGCAAGTGAAGATTTTGTGCATTAGATACACACATTCCTCTAAATGCAGTTTGACATAATAAATTAGAAACGTGCTATTTATCAACATGCAACTTCCTAAAAAGTCATAAAAACTTAAATCATTTGTATAAATAAAGGTTATATGCTTTAACAAAAGCGGACCAAAGCAGTAAATCAGCCTGATTAGCAAAACAAATACCATTTCCACTACAACAATTCAATCTTTGTAGCAAATCAAACATTTTAATAGATTGCAGCACAGTTATTTTCTCAACAAAGTTTGATTTCTCTAAATCCAAAGCAAAATTACAATCAATTACTTCAAACAAGGGCTTCACCTGTTGATTAAATTGTTTTCCTTTCGATCTGCCCTGGGCTTAGCAGACATTTATTTTGGTATTAAATAGTCAAAGGTGTAAATTAAAGACTAAAAGACCTCCTTAAAACATCTACAATCAGCCTTGATGTTCACTACTTTCAGAAGAAAAAGATTTCAAATAGGGCAGCGCTGGGCAGTCCCTCTGTCTTTGGATGGAAGTCATTGAAAACAGATCCAAGGAAAACCCTAGCAGGTCCTAACCCACATCCTGAGGTGCTCAGTCCTTCCTTGGAGGTAGAACAGTGAGCACCAAACAAACAAACAAAGGAAATTTAATCATTCAGTCCTAGGTGGGATGGGTTTTATCTGTTTTTTTTAAGTTTAGCTTTACCATTGAATTCAAAACCAGCAAATATATTGAAATAAACCACAAAGTTGTGTCCAGACTACAGTAATTCTTCAGGTAATTACATTGAGAAAGAAAAAATAAGAGGGCAGTTGCCACAGGAAGTCACCTATTTTAATTGTGCCTGCTATTATTTTTGTATTCAATATGCATTCAAAACCAAGCTTTTTTTACACTTCAGCAGTACCACACTTGCTCTTGCTTCTGCAGGGAAGCATTCCCCGCGAGTTCACTGTGGGTATCATAAAATCTCAGCATTGATAATTAACTTGTACATCTCATCCAGAAGTTTCTTGACAGCGCCTCCTCTGTATCCCTTCTGGATCCTTCTGGAACATCAGTGAGAAACACCGAAGACCAGACCAAGAGGGCTGATTTTAACTACAAGCCATGTCAGAAGAATAATAAAGTTGTTCCCATTTGTACAGCAGCAAAGAAGGAATCGATAACATAAAATACATACATTATAAAAGAATAACCCACAGAAACACCTTCCAGATTCAGATTTCACTGTCTTACACACTTCAAAAACATGAAAGGCCCTGAAAGATCAATACAACCCATAAGAATCTAAGGTGCAGAAATCCATAACTCGATTTTTTTTTTAATATGGTAAACTGTACAGTAGCAAACACTGAGATAAATCAAAGAGATCTCCATACAAGAAACAAAACAGGTTATAAATCCAGAATTTATAAACTTCCCATATCCTCAAATAGGGAATGTGGTGCAAAGAATTTATTACAGAACTTGTTTTCTAGTGGGCATTCAGGTATTTCTCATTTCAAATAAAAACTTCTATTAAAGTAACATGATCTCTAAGGATTTATCTCCGGGCTTTCTCCCCCACAATATTGTTAATTTTTAATGAGCTTTCTGAAAATTCCCTTTGCACTGAATCTCACTGGCTGGGGATACCAAAGGACCCTTTGATCAGCAGACACAACTCTTTTGCTAGTTTTGGAGGGATTTTACTCATGGAAACTACAAAAAAATCCTTTTGATCATAGCACCAAAACTCTGGTTTCAGATCACTGCTGGTTTGGAGCCATCGGGGGTTGGTGTTCTGCCGAGTCATTCCTCCCGAGGAGCAGCTGAGCTCAGGCTGGAGTCCCCAGGCACAGAGGGCACAGAAGGGTCTGGGAGCCTGGACTGGCATTTAATTGTCGCCCTGGCTCCATCAGCATCCTGCCTGATTCACTTTGATTCAGTTCAGTGCCTGAGAAATTCCCAAACAAGGCAGAAGGAATCTGCCAAGCCCTGCTGTACGTCCACGCCACAAGGACACTTGCTGGACTGTTTCTAAGAATGGGACACCATTTGGGAGAGCTAAGAAAACAACTCATTAGAGCACCAGGAGAAAATCCTTTTCTCCCAGGACACTGCTGTGCCATGGAATAGAAAATGCTATTAAACAAAAATGATCAACTGCAAACAAACACGAATAATTTGCTGAAGAAAAAAATATCTCACAGCTAAGAGACAATATAAATTACCATATGCAGACAGCTAGGATGCCAAAGGAGCAGGGGCCTCGCTGCCCAAAAAAAAATAAATCAGCAAATGCAGAAAGACTGTTAGTGACTATGTTTTGATTTTAGCAATAGAAATCTAAAATAATCCAAAATTGAGGATGTAATTGCCAAAAGGAAGAAACAAACAACACAGAAAAAGAATAATCAAGACTGGAGAAAACAGATTATCAAAGGCACCTGCTATCACAAGAATAGAAATGAGATCTTCAGAAGCCCTGAAGGACTCCTTGCAGAAAAGAAACAAGAAAAAGCATAAAAACTCCAAGAAAATGATCATTACTGATTTGATCATTTTAGCATACAAACAGAGATGTACCAGGGACGGTAGAGACTGCCAAAGGGAACAAAACCCAAGAAGGTGGGGGTGTATATTCCTCTATGCCACGCCAGACACATTCCCCTTTTTTCCACTGCATCCAAACCCCCGCAACCTGTTGGCTCTGCATTGCTCCCACACTGCCAGACCACAGAGCTCCAGGAAAAATCCAGCATGGGGGAGTGAACACCTCAGTGAGACTAAAGCATCATCTCCTCAAAGATTTCTCTGCCTGCTCTGGCCATGGCCTGGGCCCTGAGACAGCATCACTGCTGCAATTGCTGTCATTTCTGTTATTTCTTCTCTTGCAGCAGCAAACACTCCCCATCCAGACAAAGCAGGAGACTCTCTGTGCTTTTCTGTTCTGATCAGAGATGTTTCTCCATCCCTCACCCTTGGCCCACACACACTACAGAGCACTTCAGGGCCTCTCCAGGAGATTGCACTCCCAGAATACAGGCTGATCAAACACACCAAATGCACAACACACACATTTGACTCCCACATATTAATTATGTACCTTTAAATCCTAATGATTTCTCTAATAATTTTCTTACAGAATTTCCAATTCCCACAAAAGGAAGATCCCCTTTGATGTATGAGTGTTCTTCTGTAGGTAGCAGAGACAGAGTGTAAATATTGCTTTACAACAAACAGAAATTCTATACATTTTTATTCATTTGCAAGATGATAAAAACAAGTGAAAAGTTCTAAGGAGAGAACTTATTTTTGTTCATTCACCCCCTGCATGTACCAGCTCCTTGAGTTCCTGCAGGAGCTCCTTAAGCCTTTGGAGAAACCAGAAGATCCTGCTGGGAAGGGATAGGGAGAGTGCACATTATTTAATAATCAGAAACTGTGTATGAGAGACCTTTCTGGTTTTATTTTTGGTACAACTTATCTGCTGGTAGAAAGACTGTATTTTAACACTGAGAGGAATGTAATGGGAAATTTATTTTAAGAATACAGTTCTAGCAGGTCATAAAGATTGTATCATTATCCTCCTTGGACAGTAATTGGCAATAAGAATACATGCTCTTCTTTTAGTTTTTGTTCATTTGATGAGTTGAAAGAGAAATGCTGTTCATCCAACATGCTGTTTATTTAATATTCAGCTTTCCTGAACTCTTCTTATGCAAAGCACAAATGCTGACGATCAATTATTTCAGTAATCATAATTCAAGCTCAAATTTTACACTCTGTAAACACATTATCATGACCACCACATTATGCATTTGAAAAATTCCAGTTGCAGCAACCCATACAAATGAGCACACTGCATTAGGTTTACAGTAAAATTCTGTTCTGGCTAGACATACAAGGGGTTTTTTCATAACAGTAAAATGAATGAAGCACACATAAATGCTGAGTATTTTTCTATGCAGTGTACAAATGCACACATTCATACACAAACAGTCACGGCACTTGTTTCAAATACTGAATAAAAGTGAAAAATATTTATACTTGTCACTAACAAGAAGTTATTTCAAATACTAGATTTCATGTTCTTAAAATTAAATTATTGGGTACAACAGAGAAGTCAGAGGAGAGCTGCTGTCATTTTTGCAGGAAGATTTCCTATAAACTTCATCAGGTTGACAAGAACTAAGTTTTCCTGAAGCAACCGGTAGCTCTTTGGAAGCAATCTAGAACGCCCTCACACTCAGTGGGTGGCCTAATACATCCTGAAATGTAAGTCTATAATTAAATAAAAATTTGCAAAATTCAGTTTAGACTTCTTATGGGAACGCTTAATGCACATATAATTGGGGTGTAACACACGCTGCATTACATTTCACTGATAAACCCTAACTTTTCAAATCAGCATTTCATGGAAATGCTTAGAAAATAGTTTGACGTTTAATGCTGCAAATAATAGTAAAAAGCTAAGCAGGGAAAAAGTGGGGCTGTTGCTGAAGGAGGTGGATGATTTAGTAGCAACAGATGGGAAATAAGGTTTAGGCTTGTATCAGGGATTATTTGATCTTGACCCATGGGACCAGATGGGCTGTGTCCATGGGTGCAGAGGACCAAGGTGAGACAGCAAGGCCACCACAGTTGTGTCAGAAAACTCATGGAGATGGAGGGGTCCTCAATGGCTACAGAAAGGCAGGTTTTCTGCCACCCTCAAATAAAAAGGGAGAGCAGCAGAGGGTATTACCCCAGTCTGTACCCCACAATATGGACCTATCCATATCTGGGATGTATGACCACCAGATGGGTGGAAACACAGCTGGGCTCCAAGCACAGCAATTAATGGGTCCTTCAGCAACTGAGAGCAGCCCACAAAGTTCTTTAAAAGACTACAGCACCTCTGCTATGAAGCCATGTTGAGAGAGCTGGAGAAGAAAAAGCTTCAGCAAGACCTTAGAGCACCCTCCAGTACCTAAAGGGGACCTCCAAAAAACCCAGAGACTGACTTAGTACAAGGGCACATAGTGACAGGAAAAGGGGGAATGGCTTTAAATGGAGGGCAGATATAGGAAGAAATTGTTTACTGTGAGGGAACACTGGAAGAGGTTTCCCAGGGAAGATATGGGTGCCCCATCCCTGGAATTGTTCCAGGTCAAGTTGGAGTCAGAATGAGACAGTCTTTATTGTCCCTTCCAACACAAACCATTCTCTGGTACCCAGGAGGTCCAGTAACACTTGGGACACTGCAGCCATCTCTCCTGGGACTTGACCTACCCAGTGATTCCACCAGTGACTTAGAGGAAGCCCAGGAATGCACTCCCATCAAGCTTGTAGGTGACCAGGAGGTCCAGTAACACTTGCGACACTGCAGCCATCTCTGGGACCTGACCTATCCAGTGACTCCACCAGTGACTTAGAGGAAGCCCAGGAATGCACTCCCATCAAGCTTGTAGGTAACACCAGTCTGGGGGCAACCAGCAGCTACACCTGAAAGCAGGGCTGGCTTCCAGAGAGACCAGGAACCCTCTGGAATTCTGCAAGGACCAATGCAGGGTGTGGCTCCAGGGAGGGAATCCACCAATCCAGACTGGGACCCACAGCTGAGAAAAACCTGTGTGTGGGTCATGGCCAAGCACCAGCCAGTGGTGGTGTGTGCTCTTGCACATCTTGGGTCCTACAATGGTTTATTCTGTCTATTCAGTGCTGTTGGGATATTTGACTTAGAAACCTTAATAATATGGTTTCAGCAGTTCTTTTGTAAAATAAACCCGGGTAGGAAAAACAATTCTAGCACTTCCATGTCCAGCAGGTACTGCTGGTTGTGGATTTTTTGTTCCCAAAACGTGCACTTTGTCTTCAGAGCCAGTGCACAGCCTTCAGCGAAACAACTTAAAATTGTGATTTCTGCGTCTATAATTAAGCCACAATTGGCACTTTAAGGGGCACATTCTACAGTTCATGCTGCTAAAATAAATACTGTGTGCATGAAAAACTGCCACATGATGAGTGCAATGAGCATCTATGCTTATTTGCCAAAGGAGCTCCTTGAGTTTGAATTTAATTCCAATTCGTTATCAAGCATCTCAAAAGTCAAGCAATTGCAAAGTCCCATAAATGTATGTGACTATTTGACTTTGCATTAATACAGTACTTAACATGCAAAACCAAATTAATTTATTTCCACATGCAAAAACCAGAATAGGTTGGAGAGGCAACGCACACTCACACAGGCTTGGAACTGAGCAAACTGTTACAAATTTACTGGAAAAATTGTATACTGGGCATATGTAATAGGCAATTTGTTAGCACATAATTGCTATTTCTAACCTAAACCAAGGCAACTCTATCCAAGAAGCATGTTCGTATAAACACTGTATTTTATATATATGTATATAGGCACAAACACTCTTAAATATTTTATATAGAAGCACATTTTTGAAACATTAAAAGCAAAGCATGGTGGGGACATAAAGAGCCCAGCTTCATTTCCCCTGAACACCAGGGGAGCTAAACACGTGCACCCACACCATAACCAATGCTACAATGCTACCCCCAAGTTATCCTCTCCCAGGAAAAAGAACAGCAGCTGCACACAGAGAAGGTTGGAGATTTAACTGTGAACATCTAGAGGGGAAAAAAAAAGGGGGCAAGAAACTTTAACATGACTGTTTTCCCAAGCTTGCACAGCAGCCCTACCTTCATCCCATCCCACTTTGCCAATATTCAAATATGTAACATTCACCACACATGGGACATATTTTAATTGTGTGGTGACATATTCTAATGATGTGAGCACAAGGCTTCTAATCAAACCTAGATAAAAATCAGAGTTGTTAAAAGGAATTCTCTTAAAAAATAAGGTTTAAATCACATCCTGAGGTTAAAATTTAATTTGGTAGGGTGATGTTTATAGTGCTCCTAGAATTTTGAAATACCTGCAAAGTTCTTCCCTTTAGCTAAGTATCTGCTTAGTACAGAACTTCTTCCTACAATCAAACTCAATCACCTAACATAAAAAATATGAAAAAATATCATAAACATTCACAAACCAAGGTTAAAAAAAGAGACTTTATGACATGTATCTGAGCAATACTTGGCAGATTCCAGGAATATTCTATGGAAAAAAAACTTGTGTTTATTTTGGAAATCGCCCTCTATTTTCAGGTGATGCCTTTAGTCTTTACATTACAGTAACCACAATCTCATGTAATGATCATTTTGGAAGAAAAAAAAAAAAGATTAGTTAAAGCATATAGTTGGCATATTAGCTGAAAGGCTGACATGCACCACCATTCCATTTCCACTGTTCTTCAAAGAATCCTCTTAACTAAGCCTGCACAATCAGACCATTTACTCTTTAATAACCATAAAGAAAAGCAAGATTGTTTTACTTCTTGAAGCCTCAGTGTACATTCCAGAGCTCCTTATACTTTAAGCAAATGGCAATAAAAACCGAAGGTATTCTTATTTTGAAAGTGTTTCCAGAACCTTAGAGACTGTGACTCTACATCTTCAAAATGCTCAAGTGTATATACAAGATGCACAATGCCACTCATTAAAAACCCACATTTTTACTGATGTACATGCCTCTGTCTTTATATAAACTATAGATTTAACTAGGTTATGTCTAAGTTCAGCAATTCTGTCTGCTTAGCACCAGTAAAACATGGCCTATTCCATCCATCCACCCAACTGAAGTTTTTTGTTATCTCACACTTGAGCTTCTGCTGCCCCTGACAAAGGCAGTCTCACCCCACTCAGAACCACTTAAAATCCTTCTGAAAAGGTGACTGGCTTTTGTCTTGCCATGTCCCTTTGTATTCCTGCACCAGCTTCACCTTCTAATGCCTCAAACATAACACACTTACCAGGCTTCTCTTTTATTAGCCAAGAAGGGCCTTTGCACTTTGCTTATCACTGATTTGGTACCAGAGAGCAACTCCAGCTCCCTCCAAATGGCTAATGATGCACTTGATGTATTTTCTGATGAGCATCAGCATGCTTTCTCACACAGTGCTCATTATGAAAGCTGTTCCTAAATTCACAAGTCTCCTTTCAATCCCTTTTCAAAAGTCTCCCTTTCCATGTCAGCTCAAAAACTGAGTGTTCAATAGCTCCAGGTCAATTTTTCTTCCATGAATATATAATGGCTTTCTGAATTCACATCAACTTTTAGCATTACCATGTCCTGAGGCAAAAAAGTCTGCAGGAATATTCTAGGAAAAAAACCCCCAAACCTGTGTTTATTTTGGATATCACTTTTTAGTTTCATTTGATGCCTTTAGTCTTTGCAGTAGAGCAACAGCAATCACTCCCTAATTACCTTCACCACAGTGCTTGCCAATTTACAAATCTCTCCCATCCCCTCCCTCAGGTGCTAATGGGTTCCTGACACTCAAACTGGAGACCACTCGACTGCCTAATGAAACTCCTCCACCGCCAATTCTGACTGTGGGGATGACCCAACTTGTAGCTCCAAGCAGACATCTCGCTAAGTTTCTAGAAAAGGCTTTAAAATAAATAATTTCAGTTTTTTTCTCATCAGCAGGACAGGCTTCTGGAATTGTTCTGCCCCAAGAACATTAGATGCTGAGTCCAATGTACAAAAGAAAGCTGTCAGCACTACTAATTTCTGCTGCCAGGAAGAGAGAGGTGCTCCATGTCACCCAGACCATGGCAGCAGGAGGGGACAGACAGCGAGGAACACTGAGGAATGTCAAATCCTCCCCCACCGCTGTGCTATTCCATCTCCACGCCTCGTCTCACTGCCGTGAAAAATGAATTGGATTTTCTCTCAAGGGCTGAACTTCACTGAGGATGACGAGGTGGCTGTGACGAACCAGAAAGCTGCAGGGAAGCTGCAGACCTGGCTCCTGTGCACTTCAGCAGCAGCTCTAACACAACTGCTCTTAGAGCCTAATCTGCCTCTGGTCCAATTCCTTATTCTGCAACAGCAGGGAAAAAGTCATCAGTTCCTGCTTTGGGTAGCAAAAGGGAATGGCTGTGTAAGGAGGTTCAATGCACATGCCTCCATTAATTTACTAGATGAGCAACTTCCACATGATACTCGCAGCACAGCAGTAGTGTCCTAATAAATTCATATTTTTCAGTCAGGAAATGCATTTTTGGTACAGATTTGAAGCTGACTGAGACATAAATTAATGAGATTCTCTACCAGTGATTTTATTTCCTTTGAGCATGAACCTATAAGAACTTTGGTAAACACACTGAAAGGTTCTATGGTTTCACTGCTTTATGGTTTAATAATTTTATATCCTTTTCTGAGATGTCTCACATCTGTTTACAGAACTGCTGCCTACTGAGTCACAGATATTTCCAGAGCCCCAGCCACACTAGACCACTGTTATTTTTCAGTCTCCAAAAGAAGCAAGATAATCATTAACTATAGCAGCAGGGAAAATAAAATCCATGCTGCCTCACTAAGTTAACACTGCACATCCAATAAAAATAATCATTTTTAAAATTATAAAATCATTCAAACAATTTTATCTTTGACGTTTCCCATAGTTTCTCTCACTACACTTAGCCATTTTTTCATGTTTCTCTTAACAAGGCTTGCATGAGCTGACCTAGTTTATTTGCACTCCTCCCAAACTGTGAAGTAGAATGTGTTAACATAAACCAAATGGTCCCAGTCACTTTGAAACAAGTTTCTCCTCTGCCAGCTACTCACCCTCTGCCACCTCTGTCTACTGCCTTGACACTTTCCAGCCATTTTTCCCCCCCGGCCTTTGCTGCCACCTCCTTTGTTCTCAAATCCCACCACCCCAAATGCCTGATAATTCCCTGCTTTTTATCCCGAGGGGTGACACCTTCTTCCCCCTGGCAGCCCCAAGCAGAACCGATTGCTCCTCACCTCCAGGGTGGTCCCAGCCACACCAGGTGGTGCTGCCGAGAGCTGCTCAGCAGGCACAGGGACCCTGGCTCTGCTCTTCACCTGGCCACACTCTGCTTCCCAGCCATGGGATAATGCCACTGCTCCCCACCACATCCTGCAGAGCAACTGAACACCCCGGCCCATGGGAGAAAGCCCAGCTTGGATATAGTGCCAAAACCTGGAGGAGAGGTCAATGTGTCACCTATCTATCCCACGGCTAAACCCGGGAGTGAGAACGCCATCCACCGCTCCAGCGGAAGTGTCGCTGCCATCCCTGGCATATGGTATTACTCAGGTTACTATTTTCAGCTTTGCTAAAGCTGTAGCTATGGTAAGGTAACAGCCCAAAAATTTCATAGTATGACATGAGGGGGAGGAAAAAAAGAATTAACAAAGAAGAAACAAGTCACAGTAGTGAGGAAAAGGCCTATAAAACATTTGTACTGTTGTGGCTTTGTTCTGCTGTTTAGAAAAAAAATAAAAACACTAAACAATGTTGAAATAAGCTGCCTGAAGCAAGCTATTTTTGTGTTTCCTCTAGTTTAATGACTCCTCATTTCCTCGCTCCAGAGGCATACCTGTAAGTGCCACAAGCCAGAGAGGAGCAAATAAGCACCTGTGGTAGTTAGGAGCAGAAAATGCAGCAAATGCAGCCTATTAAGTGCAAGCCTGAAGGACAGATTGTGAACTGCCAACAGGGGAACCAATGAGGAAATCATATGGAGATGTGAGAGTCTGCCACTCACATAAAAACTTTCATTTCTTTAAAATTACCTTAACTGCACACTCCTCTGGTAGAAGTTCACATCCAGAAATCATCGTGGAGTTTGTTTCTTTACTAAGCAAACTCCCTCGTACTTATCCTTGAGTTTCATGGAAGTTGTTTCAGATGATGTGGCTCTACAGGAGAGCAGATAAATCCACAAGAGCTTGGAACCACAGCATGCTTAGAACACAAAGGAACTGTATTTAGTGCACATGGCTGTGACTGTAAAATACACCTCTCCCTGCACACTTGTGACCAACACATCAAATCCACAGCACCAGATTGGTCCACCATAGTGGAACTGCCAGGTTAAACTTCAACATGCTTTTTCCTTTCATGACTGAAGGCTGAACAGCTACAGAAGGATACTGGAGAAATACATCTGTTTTCTGTACTGACTACTAGAGACAATTTCCCCTCACACTCTGCACTGTGATAATTTGAAATTCTTACAATGGCAAATACTGTTGCTTGTATTGCAAGGTTTTGGGGTTTTGTTACAGATGTGAACCTTTACCCTTTCTCTCTGCAAACGCACCAAGGACTTTGGCTAAACCAGGTCAAGGGCTGAACACAAAACACCACATGAAACCACCACACGAAACCACCACAAAAGGCAAAAGGATGAGCTGGTACAAAATTATGTTGCCAGATTGGATTTGCACAAAAAAAAGCCCTAAAGGAGCAGCTGTGATGTGGCACACACCCGGTTTGATCAAACACTGCTGCTCCTCCAAAGGCAGGGTATCAGTTGTGCCCTTGCTGATTTCCTGGTAATAAGCACAGTTACAAAAAGCACACTCACCCATTAGCACCAAGATGGAGCTCTGGCCTAAGGCCAGTCTTGCTTAGGTTTTTATGTCGTTTAGGTAACTGAAGTATCTAAATCTCCCCATCAGACTGAAAACAGGACAGAGAATGCAAATAGGATTCTCATTTTCCATTTGGCCACCTACAAAGCAATTGCTGCTGGAAGCATGAACTGTCATGTAGAGATTTGGGGTTCTCAGATACGTGCTCCCTGAAACTGTACAGTTGACTACAGATGTTGCTCAAGACAATGAAAAAATACCAGAATCTCCCGCTGCCACACAGAGCTTATCATTTCCAGGAACACACAGCTCAATGAAATGCAACAGAAAGTCACCACAGGTCAAAAAAACATCCAACCACAAATCCAACACCTGCCCCAAGTCCAACCACACTCTGCTGCACAAGATGTCACAGATGTCACAGGCCAGGAGAACTAATTCAGTCCCCTCCACACAAACACATGACTTTGCTGGACTGAACAGCTCAAAGATTCAGAGTCTCTCCACCTGCTACTCTTTTCTTAATTCATTGGGTAAACTGACACATCCCCTCCCCCTAAGCCATAACTAAAAATTATAATTAACAAGATGATGACATAGGAGGTCTTAATCAGTACTAATTCTTGTGTTCTTGCTTGCTGAGAAAAGGTAAACTTCATTCTGAATTTTTCTCAAATAACTGCATCCATTCAGCACAGCCTCCTGAGATTTTTGCTTTCACTAGTGTTATAAAAAAGCAAGTTTCATAAGTGAAATAATAAAATAAAGAAATAATCTAATGAACAGGAAGCCAAACCTCCATGGCAGCTATACAGGATAACACAAAATCACACTGCAGGCACCAAACCTGCACCAATGTCCATGCATGTTTCCCACTTTTTAAGGGAAGACTACCAAAAATCTCTTGCTTTTGCAGTAAAGTATAACTGGTCACAGGTTCTCTGAAGGATCACAGGTGTGACATGTCTGAAACTAGACAGATAAATGACAAATGGGCTATGATGACTACATGTATCAAATTAAAAGCACCAGAAATGCTCTCACACAAATACGCACACATATTTTAATCTTCAATACATTGAAGCGTGGTACTGCAACTGTCAATACTACATTTAACTGGGTGGAGGCTGCTGTTGAATAATGCAATGCATTAGCTCCCAAACTAGATTACATTTTTTGCCTTAAAATGTAACCATTTTGTCCAGCTCAACAAGGATGAGGACAATGAGAAAGCATCCAAAACATAAATAAAAACTGCTACCCCAACTTACTGTTCCCAGAACATACTCCAAAAATAGACTTGTCTACAAAAGCAACTCTGTCTCTTAGATGATCTAAAATTCGGACAAATGGGCAACTAATCATACATGCTGCCTCTGATGGGGAAGATCATGCTTTAAAAAAAAGTCCACTAGTCCATGCCCAAAGGTGGAACTACAGTGTAGCTTGTATACCCACACTACCCAGTGCCTTCTAGAAATTAATGTGGTGAATTAATTTAGCCAAGTATTCCCGTAGCTCTCAACACTTTTCAATGAAACCATTAAATGTTCTGCTCAGCTGAGTTCACTGTGAGCAAACACAGTGTTGAAAATTTCACATTCCCTTCCCACTTTGAAACCTGTTACTTAAGTAACCAACCTTGACCATTCATTCCAAGTAAAAAAACCCCTCTGAAACTGGCTAAAAACCCCTGAAACTGACACACCCAATGCAATCCAAAAGTAACAAAAAGTAACTTCCTTCAATTGTAGTGTAAAGATAAGGTACCAGTTAAAAAATACTCATATTTAAGTTATTTTAATGATAGCAAAATGTTTCACATACCCTCCAGCAACAACCCCCAAATGATCAATGTGCACACTCTTTACTTCAGTGGCTCCTTGCGCCAGGGCTGTTCCCAAAGCCAATTCAATTCTTCCCATGAGCTGTCTTCCTTTCCCTCCCCATGCTTAAAACACACTCCAGTGGTATTGCTGTCAATCCCTGCCTGACCTGCTGACGAAACCTCAGAAACTTTCTCTTATCAGATCTGTCCACAAGCCACCCAAAGCATGACAAGATTTTCTCCCAGTAAAGGCTGGGATCAAAGCCAATGGCATTGTCAGCATGAACTGGGACACAGAGGAAAGTCAGTGCAAGATGGGACGTCTCAAACCAAGGCACAGCTCGCCATCATGAGCAATAAATGAAAACAGAAGTCCTTTCTCCTCTGGGAGCCATTTATTTTCATAAGACATGAAGCCTGATTTAAAATTGTTCTGAGTCACAGTCAGATCCACACTTCAATGCATGCAAGATGATTAATATCGCTTGAGAACACGGCATTATTCTGAGCTTCAGAAAATACAGCAATGTGAGGAAACTAGACCGGGAGACACCCAACAAAGGGACAGAGCTGGTTAAAGCTCAATTTCTTCCCTGCAACCAGGGTCCTAAGGAGCTTTCCTTACTCCTGTGTGTATCGAAATCCCAGTAAGAGTTTGCTCTCCTGACCCCAGCAGGGTTAGAGATTTAAACCCTCTGAGGCCTTAAATCCAGGCAGCAATGAGAACAGCTCTGTCTACGTGTTCCTAAAATCCTCACCATGGCATCCCTAGAAAGATAATCCTGGTCATGTTTCTAATACAAAGGGGTGCTCTGCTTGACCAGAGCTGCTGCTGAATTCCACATGGAAAAACTGCCTCTGAAAAACACCATTATGAGGACTTCACTTGGGAAGACTGGTGGGAGTCCAGGAATTTTAATTGCACCACACATTATATTTCCGTACTATTTAAATAATTATTTGCATATAATTTATTTCAATTATTTTCATGCCTTTCATAGAAGTCAGGGTGTTTTAATAAAAGGTAAAAATAAATAATATTTCGCACAAAGCAATTTTAGAGGAACCTCACAGTGAATTAATTTCAAGCCAATATAATGAACCACAAAATAAAAATTGCCCCATAAATAATGAAGTCCCTCAATCTTCCCATGCCACCCCATTCCAGCAATCATACTGGTTCACTAAATAATACTGGAATTACTACAGTAATTTCCAGCATTCAAATTAAACAGAATGCAACCATTTCATTTACACACACACATGTCCACAGCACATGAGAGCAGACATCCAGCCTGCAGTCAGAAAGACACCAAGTTTTCAGGTCTGTTTGGACAATATTCAGAATCTTACAAGTTTTCCACCTTAAAACACAGCTTGTACAAATGTATTTAAAAAAAAAAAAAAAGTTCAAGCTGGAATGATTCAGGGTTAAAAAAAAAAGATGTTGCCCTGCTCCTCCTGAGCTGTTCACAGTTGATTTTTGTTATAAAATTTCTAACAATAACCTTAGATAAAATCATCATACTAACATTAGGGTCAGTATGTCAAAATTGGTGGATGCTCCACACCACAAAGAATCCAGTTTGGCATCAGACTTGGATAAAGTTGAATGGATTTGGAGAACTGGTTGCTAAATTGGAAATGGGTGAAGAATGGGATTTTATTGAGGAAAGCCAACACTGGAGAGAGAGGGGACAGGTAACATTACCACCATTAAAACCAATTTTGCTCAGGCAATAAGGAGGGGTTTGGGTGGAAAACAGCACATCATTATTTTATGGGTTATTTTTGTTAAACAAACAAAAACACCCTGAATGCATATTCATGAGATAAGAGATAGGAGGTGGCCAACTGAATAACTCACAAATTTCAGTACATAAATACAGCAGAAAAACATCCAGCAGTCTACCTCAGAGTATTAAAAAAACCCCAAACCAAAATGAAACATAAGTATTTTATTAAACCGGACTGAAATATATCTGATGCAATTTCTAAGTTTCTCCTTATTTCAATGAACTTTGTTGCAATGAAGAGAAATACTGGCATATATTTGTGGAACTACATTTTGTGGCACTTGCACCTTCTATTTTATTCTTGCTCCAGTGGGTAAAACCAGTGATCCTGTGAGAACACACACTTGTCACACAGCAGATTACCTCATTTAGGCCACTAGTGACCAATTCTGAGAGATTCTTGTCTACATGTCCTGCGGAAATAGATTCAAAACATTCTTCAATATACTGGGATTTTGTTTGCTCATGTTTAACAGGCAATAAATTACTCATTTACTTTTGGATTTAAATCTAAACTATGATTCTGCTCCTTAGCAGCTTAGAACTACACTGCACAGAAAATGTTGGTTTTTTTTCATTTTTTCAGAATATTGAGACACACTGACTGTTTTTAAATAAATAAATAACCAATCAAAAAAAGGCCACCAAGGACACCCCAAGTCACACTTCATCATAAGCATTAATGATCTTTCAAGGCCAAATCCTGCAGGTGAGGAGACAAAAACCTTCTAAAAGTTGGGAATCCCCCTAAACTGTCCTAACAACAGAGGGAGCTCCCCACTGCTGGGGTGACACTTGCTCTGCAGATGCAGCTCTCACTTCCACCATCCCAATACACACTCACCACCTAAATAAAAGTGTAATTAATAGCCTGATGCAAGGCTTTTCCTGGTTATGTCTAGTCTCTCCTGCTTTTCAACACACATTAGGAGATACAAATCCTAAAACAGTGAACACTGTTATACAGCTACCTCCTTCGGAAAATACATTTGAAAAAGTCTCCCATCATCCCACTGCCCCTGCTCATTTTATTTGCCTTGCTCCTAGCCCTCACTCCACTGCTCCTCTTCCTAGCTCTGAGATTTATTAACTTGAAAAAACGTGATTTCAGTGTTTCTACTAAGGCAATTCTCAGCAGATGTCTCACATCTCTATTTATACAACTCTAGAACTGGTAATAAACATGATTTTCCTATTGCCACACTACATTTTTTCATGAGACATCATTCCTCGTCTCTGTTTACCAAGAATTACGTCGGCCACAACGAAGTCCTTCTCCCACATTATTACAGCACATAACAAGGGTTTGGAAGGCTGTGTGGAAACTTGTTACTATACATGAAAGAATTCTTAATGGTTAAGGATAGGCATTCTCCTCCCTGTGCCTGTGGAGAGCAGGGCTCCTCAGAGGTGTGCAGGAAGGTGTCTGAGGGGAGGGAGATGCCTGGGAAGGCATCAGGCATAAATAAGCACTCAGCCTTTCAGAGCTTATTCCCACCCAGATCCCAACCACAGTGACTTTCACAGGGCTGTGCCAAAGACATTTGTCCAGGACCAAGAGCGTGGTTCCTAAATGACGTCAGATGTCTGGGCAGTCAGCCAGCTTCCTATGGAAGTGATTTCAATATTGCTGGACTTCAATCTAATTGCATTTATCATATGATTATTTATGTAAGGAGCCAGCAGCTTGTATAGGTAACCTGTATTCTTGAATCTAATAAAATAAAGTGTGTTTTGAAAATACAAAGAAAGAGATAGATTGAGCTAACCAGAAATCATATTAAAGTTTCATGCCTTCCTTTAAAGCCACTTATTTCAGAAAGGAACAGATGTTAGCCAAGACAAATACCATCCTTGCTCAACTGGGACTTGGAAAGCCTGATGCAAAGTACAGTATTTTCTCACCTGCAAATTCACAATTGTTCCATACCTACAATTATACACTGAATGTAAAGTCTTGTCCCCTCTACTCATGCTTCATAGCAGGTTCTTACTGCCCCAAGGCTTTGCATAAAACTTCCTCATTTCAGCCTTTGTGACCTTTCTCTCAATTTTTCTGGAAAACAAAAATCTTCATCCAACCCACCAAAAAACCAAACAAATTTGGAGACAATTATTCCACATTCTGCAATTACCATTTCTCCTCCCAGACAACGTAACATCAGTAATTCCATGCACACTTTCCTCTGTCTCTATCTTTCCTTCTGCACAATTTTTTCACTGAAGTTCAACCTGCACACAACAAGGCACAATTAAACCCCAGAACACTGATGTCCCATAGGCAGTGCCACATCAGGTGCCCATGTCCTGTAAAACACTCATGACCCTAAATCAGTTGGTTGTTAACAGACAGAACAAGGAAGCTGGTGAAGTTCCCACCACGTTAAGGCTGGGCACTGAACTCAGGCACTCACGGAATCTGTGTTCCAAAGGGAAGAGCAAGAACCAGAATTAATGCTACTTCTCCCCTTCCTCTACATTCTCATGGTCCTGGTCTTCTCTTCCAGTCCTCTAAAAGAAAATATGCCTTTGCAACACCCCAGTTCAGATATTTCTAGCAGGGTGTTTCCAAGATCTTTGCTGTCCTTTCTGATCATCCCTCTCAACTAAATAATAGCTCAGAAGTTCAGTGACAAACAACAACAGAAGAACAGCAGAAAAGGCTCCATCCTTCAGCAGTGATTTCAAGATTCACTGTGTCTGAAGGACTGTAATAACCATGAGCAGATTCCCTTTCTGTTCACTGCAAATCTCAAAACCTTTCCATGGAAATCTCCCTTTTTTTCCCCATAAATTAAATTTGGATCATTCTCTAAAAATATAAATAGGAAACATAATATTAAAAAAAACTCAAAACCTACATACACAAAACAAAATTTCCTCTGTGGCATTTTTTTGGACAGGATGTATTTGCAGCAGTGTTAATCACTCATCATTAGGAAGTGTACAGTGCAGGAACCATGTGTGACGTGTTCTGAAATGTTGGAGAAAAGTGTTTGTTAAAAATGTTTTGTCATAATTTGTTAAGTATGTCACAAATGTTAGGTAGCATTGATGTATTTTATTTCCAAGCCTGTTCTGCTATTTTTACACTTTTGCCTGCAAACCAATTAATGGGTTTTTGTCATTTATCGCTTTTTAATACTAAACACACCTTCTCCACAATAAGTGTTTCAGCAGCCTGAACAGTCTATTAGAAATGCAAAAACTAAGGTTGCCTATGTCAGATTTATGTTTTACACAATAGCCCTACCAACAATAAAAAACCCCAAACCAACAAAACAAATCCAAAACAAAACCAAGCCAAAAATATCCCCTGCCGACACAAAGATCATATCTTTGCCAAACTTCAAGCACATGGTCTCAAACAGGAAATAAAGCTTTTCAAGAACAATTTTTAATAGGTAAAAAAAAAACCCCAAACCCAAAAAACAACTGACTAATATTTCTTGTTGCTGTTATCACAAAAGCTGACCTATTCCTGCTAATTTGGCAAGAAAAGGGAGCCTACTCAATACAAACCTTATCACGCAATGTTTTGGCCTACTTATAAAAAATTATTTGTGATCCAATTTCCTCAGCGGAGTTGTTTTTACAAAGCTTTTCCCCACTGCAACCACATTTCCACTGGGACCATGACCAGAAGTGATCACATAAACAACTGAGTTTCTGTGAGGGCCGTGACCCCACTCACAGCTTCCTTTGTCCATCCTGAGCCACTCTGTGATGGAGGCAGAGGGATGGACAACCCCATGCACAGGGGGAAAAAAATAAGCATTTCCATGTTTTGTCAAGGATTTCGTCAAGATTAGGCCCAAAACAAAGTCCCAGACCAAAGCAAACCCCCAGAAAATTAGGTATCAAGATCTGCAATTCCAGACTGGTTTTTGCCTATGGAAAACAGAAGCTGTGACAAGCCTTGTTTTGGAAAATTCTAACACAGAACACCACCTCTGATGGAGCCCATGTTCAGCTGCTGCAGTTATTCTGGTGTTACCACTGTGTGCATGGAGCAGCTCACACATGTATTTATTGTCTGACTCCTCTGGTAAATTAGTGTATGTAATTTCTATGCAGTAGAGCCATCTTTTTTAGTAAGTTGTAATAAATAGAGCTGCACAGCATTCCACAAGACAACAAAAGGATAGCAGATCCAAATTCAGCTCTTTGAAAACAGTTCTTGGCTAAATAAGAAGTTTAAAAAACCACATAATGGATATAGCTTAATCCTCAACCACCTCACAACGGGCACACAAAGGACACTTCACAGGTAAACACAGAACAGCAAGCACTTAAAAATTGTCCAGTTTGGTTTATAATTGATTTTTTAAGCCACATTCTGCTTTTGACTTCAGATATTTTGGGACCAGTTACACAGGGGGAGAAAAGAAAAAAAAAAAAAGTCATTTTTAGCAATTTATAACTACACAGGCACACTCTTTTTAAGAGCAGGCCCAAGGCTGTGTGCACAGATCTAACTCTGCTTTCTCCACACATACATTATGCAATGCAGTGTGATAAATATGTAACCATGGAGGCACACAGTGTGTTGCAAACAGGACACAGAGCTCCTGGGTGACCCAGGAGAAGGCAGGCTACACCACATTCTAGCTGTGATTCCCTCCCCCCATTTCTTTTTCATAATGGTCTGGGCACTTGCTCTGCAGCCTTTTTATACCATCTCCTCTCTAAGGTATGTAAATAATTTAGTCAACAGCAATGCATTATGCAATTTACTTTCAGCCAACAGCACAGCCTTCGTTAGGTGCAATTCATGGGAAGAAGCAGTTAATTATGGTAATTCATCTGCAGACCTAGGTGAGCAATTTCACTGTTATTCTGCTATCCTACTTAATATGCATGTGCTGTATGAGAGCAGTTAAATGGCAACTTTCAAGGCTGACATCCCAAACCCTGATTCCATAACAAGCTTTGAACCTGGGCTTAAGGCAGAGCTACAGTAAACAGGGCTTCTGGGAGGCGAAGGAGTCAATTTACACAAAACAACTTGCAAGCTCAGGGTTTAAGGTAGTCTAGTGAATAGACCTCTACCAGATCCTAGAAATAATTCTATGCTATTGTATTGCACTATTTGTGGAATGGTATGTGATCATATAATTAGAGATCATATAGTACATTCACACAAAGAATACTTTAGGGCTTGCCGGGGAGGGGGGAGGGGACCTCTTTTAAAAAAGAAAATTACATTATCTGGAAATTCAGAGCTAATCTCAACAACTCAGAAATGCTACCAGAGAGCTTTTTCTTCACAAACTTTTCTATAGAAAAAACATTTTTGGTCTGATTTCTGCCTGAGGAAGAAATAGCTCTAAACAAAACCAGCTGAGGCTTTAAGTCATTAAGGTGTTAAAAGCCTAAATTAAATATTTAGGAAAATAGACTGAAATATGTGCAAATATTAAAAAATATAATGATTTCTAAACTGCAGCTCTATGATTGCAATGACAGGGAGGCGAAGACAGCATTTGGTTCAGAAGCAGCACTGAAGTGCTTTGAACAGGTGTAGGAAGAATGCCATGGGTTTGGAGGAGAGGACGAAGGGCAGGTCCCAGGCTGGGTGGCAGCTTCCTGGAGAAGGTCAACCCTGTGTTGAGGGGAAGGCTCCAAGCTCTTCTCCTGTGCACAGGCCACCCCGAGTGTCCTCGCTGTGTCCTGCCCGTGGGGTGACAGCCTCGCCCGGGCACTCCACACCCACCCTCGGCAGCCCTGGGAGGAGAGCCCTTGATCCTGGGGCTCCTCTCCAGGGCTCCTCACCTCCGCCCTTGTGCAGCCCTCTGCAGGCTTCACAATCCGGCTAAATGACCCAGCTTGCGTAACTTCCAAGAGCACACAGCTACCGAAGGGCAGGCTCCTGCCAAACCCCTGCCCTCCCCCGGGAAGCACATCAAATCCTGCAGAAACCACTGGAGCTCCACACGCTCTGGAGAACCAGCGCCCAGCTCGGACAGCTCTGCGTGTGCAGCGCTGGTCTCCAGCTACAAACCAAGCCTGGAAACCTGAAAATCCCTCCTTGATTAAAAGGTTAAAGTTGAAAAAACCAAAAGAGAGTCACTGCTTTAGTGACAGAAGGCACAGAATTTTATCATGAGCATCCCGAAGGTCTCAGTGGAGCACAGGTCCAAGAAGCACAGTCAGACAGACAGTTTTAATTTAACCTTACATGCTTTCCTACAGCCACAGGATGAAAGCGTTAGTGGTCTCTAGTTTGTTTATGACTGACTACATATGCTAGAATGTGCTCTGCCAAAACCCATTGCTAAAACAAAAACCAGCCTTCAAATGGCACAAAACTTCATAAACCAAATAAACAACACATTGCAAATATTTAAGGCTTCCAAGCAAAGGCTACTTCCATAAAGTTCAACATTTAAACTGGCAACAACACATTTCAGACACTGAAACAAATGACTGGCTCAAAAAACCCTGTCATCCTCAGCATTTCAAATGGTTCATTTTTCTGTTACCCTGAAACACTCAGGGCACTCAAATTATAACTGAGCAAATATACATATCCCTTCCTATTTAAAACAAAAAAAAATTGGAAACATTAAATTTAAATCTTTCTGCTTAACCCAGGACTAGAAAACTGTCAGCGCTGAAAATTAGTTTCACAGAGCCTTAATGTGTCTGAAAATGGCTTATTTGCTACACATGACAAGCAAATTCCGAAATAAAGGGAAACCCTTTCCCTCAACATGCACACTAATATTTTTCTTTCCTGAAGGTTGGATTACTTCCAGAGAACCTGAATTGACTTCAATGGAGCAATAATATATTTCTTAGGAAGAACATGCAAACTGCCTGAGATCACAAGAAAATGGTTCAACCAAGAAAGGACTTCACTCAGCTCTTCTAAATATACCAAAGAATCACACTTAAGTGATATTTTTTTAAACAATTAGGGCTTGACTACACCAACAGCTATATCAGCTGATATATAGATATATATTACTCTAAACAGGAATCAGACACTTTCTTCCTGGAGTCATTCCAAAAAAAATGTGAGCGTACTGTAAATTTCCACTTTTAACTTCAACCCATGCTGCCAGTGTGTGTAAATACATCTTTGCAAAGTTCAAGGTATTTATTTAAGTGCTAGCAGGACTTTCTTTTCAAATTAACCAGAGATACCGCTCAAGGTAGATATGGTGAAAATAAGAAAAGTCACCACAGAGAAGTATAATTTATAATAGCAAAACCCAAATGTATACAACTTTGGCTACTACTCCCAAAGTGAAGAGACTCCCTAGAACTACAACACTCCCTAAAATGTCATTTTTTTCAGCAGATGAAAATAAGATAATTTAACAGCGAATGTCTGCTCATCAGTGTCACATGCCCAGTTGTGACAGCCAGGACCAAGATGTGCTTCAGGAGACACCTATACCAACAATGAAAACATTCACCAGAAATCAATCTCCTCAGACCAGGAAAACACCACTGGCTCCCAGCAAAGGGCATAAAAAGAGATTTTCATAAAAGCTTGTAAATTAGTTTATAGTTAAACTTATAAACAAGAATCATTTAGGAAGCTATAAAGGAAGAGTCACCCAAATGAAATTACATGCACATGGCAAAGATTTATGTGTATTTTATGTATGGGCAAACCCAAGCAGTCACAGCCTGTATGGACAGACTGGCTGAGCTATCAGCTGGCCCACTGTGCTCTGAGGAGATTCTGCCTGATAGCAGAGCTGAGATAAGGAGTTCATGGCCCACCCTCATCCAACCACATTCACTCCAATGGCTCAGCCACAGCCTCCACGGTAGCAACGCCAGTGTTTGTGGAGCCAGGCTGTAAACTGGTGCAGCAAAACTACCTGGACTTTAATCCCCTCTCCCCACCAAAACAGCTGTTGGGTTTAACACATCCTTCCAGAGATGATGACTTTAGGACCCATAAATCTGTCTCAGCATGGCAGAGGGCTCAATATACCACATTAGAGGACAGAAACTTTTTTGTGCCTCTACTCCACCAAGAACGAGGTCAAGGGTCCCACCACCCCTTTCCAACCCCCAGTGCTGGGATAAGTGGCTGCTTGAGTAGCTGTTCTCCAAAACCCATTCCTGAAGTGGCTCCAATGAGAAAGTTCTGCCTTTCCTCACTCCCAAAACTCTGCCAGGGTCCAGAAAAAGCACAGGCATCTTAATACTTCATATAAGGTTGCATTTCCACATTACTAAGGACAGAAACACACCTAAATTTATTGACCAAGTAGCCTAGTTTCAATATGTCCTAGCACTACTAGAAAATATTTCCAATGTGAAGGACCACGTTCTGTCCAACAGAAAACTAAGACACAGACAAAACCTATAAATTAAAATGGAGTACTTGCTTAAACTGAAAACTCTGAGTAAGCAGAGACTGAAAAATTAAACAAAAGCCACTTTACACTGCTACCTACACTGCCTTTCACCAGAAGATCTCAGGGCACTGAACTGGTCTGAAAAAGCTCCTGTTAAGTATTAAATCACTGGTGCATGGGTGAATTTGTTAATCCATTTGCGAAGGTCATGCAGTGGCAGAAATAACAGATAATCCTGACACCAGCTTTCTGTCCTAATCATTATGTGGACAGAAAATCTTCAGTGATATAAACAAAAAATAAACACAATTATCTGCCACATACTCATATATTAGGTCAACTCAGAAGAGCAAAATTGTGGGTGTGGGGGATGGAGGTGTGCCTCTGGGAATCCACCACAGAGCTACACAGGCCTGTGGAAATATATGGAGAGAATTTATAACCAGAAAGTAATTCCATAATTCCCTCTATCAAGCAGTTCCTATGAAGGGGCTGCGTAAACAAACTGCAGTCATGCTCAAAAAAAAAACCACCCAAGTCTGAAAACCTTGAGCAGTAACCCACGGAATATATTCCATTGCTGTATTACACCCACATCAGGATGCCAAAATTTGCCATTCATCCTGCATCGAAATTAAAGCAGTATTTTACAGACTGCCTGCAAGCCACCCAAACTGGGGAAGTTTTCTAATACGACAGAGCAGATGGACACACAGCTGACACTGTCGACACACAGTCAAGATTGCTACGAGAATTTCTACCAGCTTGAAAGTTTCTACCACCTTCCGTGCCATTACACATGAAAGCAACTTGGTAATACCTACTGTGGAGCTCTGACAATTCAAGATCATTTTGGTGATGAGTCTTGTAGAGGTATAAGACACACTGCAAGCACCAGTTTC
The DNA here is from genome assembly GCF_014805655.1 of Passer montanus. Taxonomy (NCBI): domain Eukaryota; kingdom Metazoa; phylum Chordata; class Aves; order Passeriformes; family Passeridae; genus Passer; species Passer montanus. Next base: position 6,035,900 of record NW_024367596.1, read on the forward strand.
TAAAGAGGAAAAATCAAGACTATATGCTGATTTAAAAAAAAAAAAAAAAAAAGGCAAAACAAACAAAAAAAAACCCCAAACCACAACCACATTTATTCTATAAATCAAAAATACTGGACCAGACAATGAACTACACAGGCATTGTTAAGACGTACTAAAAACAATAACATAATAAAAAAATAAAAATCACTGTAGGCAGGGAGGACTAATCTTTCTGCTCTTCCTTAAGCAAAACTCACAGCAATTTCAATGGAATTCTCCCCCAGATACGGCTGGATGACTACATCCACAGCCTACATGTGCCAAGTCTGCTCCTGCAGCCAGTCTCTACTGCATCCATCTTAGTTACACTACACATATCCTGATTATAGGGATTTATAAACAGCATGAGTAATTTAGAGATGATCCACAAAACTGTGACTTCAATACAAATGAGGTTCACTATACTATTATTGTCTCAAGTGTCACCAGCCTTAAAAGGTAAAGGACTTACACCTGGAAGACTTTCAAGCAAATATCTTTTATTAACTTTCTCAAAAGCACATTCTCCATTCTCTCAGTCCCAAGCACATCCAACTCTGGAGCCAGAACACAAGCCTGCTATCCATAGGTTTTAGTGCAACGAGGTAGGAGAGAGTTTATAATCCATTAAGTCGCCTGTGTTTATTTTCTTATGTTCTGGACAAGAAGACATGAAACAAAAATGGTGTTTAGCTATCAAGCAGGAGAGCGTTTTACCATGCAGTTTGTGGTGTGAACTCTTTAGGGACAAATGGCTCGGCTCCGAAGTCGCAGTTCCACGCAGGACAAAGGCGCCTGTGCGCACGTCCCAGCCCGCAGCCTCAAAGCCCTGTTTGTTCACCCAGAACAATGGGGCATGTGACTTGTCAACACTACCCACAATAAAAACAATAAGATAAGGCTGCCACTGATTTCACCATGACTGACTTTGTTTTCACTAATTTTAAGTCACAATGTCAATAAAAAGTTCTTGCATAAAACCCCTTATTTTGAAAAGCCCAAAGCCAACCCCACCTTGCGCTGAGGTTTTCACTCCAACTTCCTCAGCTTTTCGTGTCTGTACTAAATGCTCACACCAACTCCCTCCAAAGCCTCCCTCTGACTTCATCAAGAGTTGGATCAATGCTATATGCCTAGAGCCAAGATTATTTTTATCGTGTAAGAGCACTGCCAAAATTTGTCCTCTGCATTTCCTGCCCTGTGTGCCCATCCCAACCACCCATGTGCCCGCAGGCAGGCCCCTTGCTCACCTCCTGCTTGCTGCCAGGGGCACACACAGGAAAATGAAACTTCCCCAGCAGGTTCTGCTCCACCACTGACTCAGGCTACATCATCCAAACCCATTCAACCCCTCCAGTTCAAGAGGGCTACCTAGGACTGAGTCCTGCATATGTATTTAACATTTTGAGAAAGAGGAAGAAAGCAGAGAAGATCCAGAGAACAGAAACAAAAAGGCACCAATTTGATGTAAAGGACTGACAAGAGAACAGATGGGGAGAACGCAAAAGTCCAAAATAACAAAAAGGACAGAGAAAGGCCAGGAAAAAAAAACCAAAACACACACACACAGGTGGGGAATGATTAGAAAAACCAAATAAAGCCTTAGGAAGGGGTAAGAATAAAATGGTGAAACTGCCAGTTCACAACACTTATTCGCCTCTTTCCCACTACAGCATGGACAAGGAGCCAGAGCCAAGAGGAAAAGGCAGAGCCACCCTGACACTTGGAAGGGGTTAATTCAGAAATAAAAAAAGCAGCACAATCTTGCACCACTTGTCTTTTTATCACACACGGGGAGGCTTAGGGGGTTATTTTAATTACACAGAACACCAGTAGGCCCAGCAGCATCAGATTAACAAATACAACTAGGCAGCAACAGGCACACGGAAGTACGTTGCAGTTCCAAACTTTCACCATTTACAGGAACATTAACACAAATGAAATCTGACTAACCTGATCTCTGAATGTGTTTTTAAAACTTGTGCATTTCTTTCTTTTCACCTATATGCCTAGAGCCAAGATTATTTTTATCGTGTAAGAGCACTGCCAAAATTTGTCCTCTGCATTTCCTGCCCTGTGTGCCCATCCCAACCACCCATGTGCCCGCAGGCAGGCCCCTTGCTCACCTCCTGCTCGCTGCCAGGGGCACACACAGGAAAATGAAACTTCCCCAGCAGGTTCTGCTCCACCACTGACTCAGGCTACATCATCCAAACCCATTCAACCCCTCCAGTTCAAGAGGGCTACCTAGGACTGAGTCCTGCATATGTATTTAACATTCTGAGAAAGAGGAAGAAAGCAGAGAAGATCCAGAGAACAGAAACAAAAAGGCACCAATTTGATGTAAAGGACTGACAAGAGAACAGATGGGGAGAACGCAAAAGTCCAAAATAACAAAAAGGACAGAGAAAGGCCAGGAAAAAAAACCAAAACACACACACAGGTGGGGAATGATTAGAAAAACCAAATAAAGCCTTAGGAAGGGGTAAGAATAAAATGGTGAAACTGCCAGTTCACAACACTTATTCGCCTCTTTCCCACTACAGCATGGACAAGGAGCCAGAGCCAAGAGGAAAAGGCAGAGCCACCCTGACACTTGGAAGGGGTTAATTCAGAAATAAAAAAAGCAGCACAATCTTGCACCACTTGTCTTTTTATCACACACGGGGAGGCTTGGGGGGTTGTTTTAATTACACAGAACACCAGTAGGCCCAGCAGCATCAGATTAACAAATACAACTAGGCAGCAACAGGCACACGGAAGTACGTTGCAGTTCCAAACTTTCACCATTTACAGGAACATTAACACAAATGAAATCTGACTAACCTGATCTCTGAATGTGTTTTTAAAACCTGTGCATTTCTTTCTTTTCACCTTGAAAAAACTCTGTTCCACAAGCAGGTAGTTACAGGGTTACAGGCCCAGGCCGCAGCTGGGTACGTGGGAGGCACATTTAGCACACAAATGAAATTTCACATATTCTAACACCATCAATGGAGCTTTCTGGAGCTCTGCAGCAGTGTCCAACACACACAACCTCGCTGCTGGCACAACAGACAGATCTCAGCCTACGTAAGGGACGTTCTCCTAGCTGGAGTCTGACACTGCATTTCACATACCCTCCGAGCCTCGCGTATGAAGTCATCCACAACGTCAAAGAGCGAGTCAAAACACATCCAGAGTGTTTTCCCTGGCTACCTATGAAAGTTTCCATCCCTTTATCTTTCATGTATTTTGTTTTAATTCTTCCCACCATTTCTGTCGATGCACAGGATCTCTGGAAGTCCCCAGCACACGGAAGCTGTGAGGATCTCTCCAACATGGGACCTGAGCTGTATTCCAGGCACTGGGACAACACCAGGCTATGGGAAAATTGAATTTGGTGCTTTCACAACCAGCCCACAGAACCACACAAAGAGAGGGTTCATTTTTAAGACAAAAGCAATGCCCGTCTCACCAGAAAATAATACACCTAGGAGGGCTGTGCTGCCCAGGCACCTCAAGGGATGACCCAGTGGTAAAGAGGGCTTTTTGTTTTATTTTTATAGAAGAGACTCTTAAAACTTAATTGCTAATGTATTTAATGTGTACTATATGTACTGTAAGAAAGAATCTTACAAAGGGCCTTGATGAACTAGGATAAGTAAAAAATAACCTTGCACATGTAGACAGCAGAAAAACCAACTAACGTGGATTTTGCCAACAGCAAGATAACATTGATATTTCTAATGTAATCAAAGGCCATTCACAATCTGCCCTGGAAGACATTCACAGAAATACAAAGCATTTTTCTTACAACTCAAACAACTGTGACAAATATTTACTATAAAGGCAAAAGCTGTTAAAAAAAAAAAAAAAGAAAAATAAGTTGGCTTCTATTAATCAGCTACATTTAGATATCCATTCCTGCTATCAGATCAAGCTCACCAAAACTGCTTAGTAGGTTGTTTCATTGTATTTAAGTTTTGTCACAACTCAACATACTGAAGTTTCGTATTGCTGACTTTTTTCATGCCCACAATGATAGATACTTGCAGTCTAAACAAGACACCAGATTGTGAAATTTAGTTGTGCCTTCAAAATAAAATGGAAAATCAGGTACCATGTCAGCATCAAGAAAACATTCATGTTGTTCTGTAAACTTCTATAACCCCCAGCTAATCCATTGCTACACAAGATATGCTTCTAGCACAATTTATTTGATGTCAGCATTAATAGATGGTTTAACCACACCATCCCTCATTTTCCTCCATCCACATTTGCACTAACTTTGCTTTATAAATACAGTAAAAATTATAAAATCTGATAAATTAGAAAATCACAAATATCATCATGGCAAAAAAAAAAATCCATATTTTTACAAAGCACAGCCCAATTAAAATTTATCTCCAAGAGTCTGTATTTAGCAAAATGTGTTTGTGTTGACACACAAGCAGAAATTTCTGCACTAGAGAAGAATGTGAACATCCATACAGAAATTAGTGGTGATTCATTGTTTAGCAGTTGTCTTCCCTTTACAGCACACCGCAGACTGAAGGACACGTTGCCAAACTGAGAGCACCAATACTTCCTTTAACCTAATATAGGACAAATAAATACACTTCAACAGCCTCTAAATCTTGCACGTCCTACTTTTTTGACCCAGATCTCTTGTTATTTCCCCCATAGGTCTATGCAATATCAAAACTATTTTTTCCCCCACAAATTTAGACATAACCTAAAAGAGGAAAAGTTCTCATGCTTACTGTGAGCTAGAGAGACCAGAAAGCAGGGGGGAGGGTCAGACTCACTCATCTCTCTTAAGATCAATGGGTATTTTAAGGTAAGCTCCTCTCTCAACTGCTGAAGTTAATGGCAAAAAAGCTCATTTGTCCAAGAGGACTGTAAGTTAGACCAATATCAATAATAAATGAAAAATAACGACTTTTTTTAAATACCATTTTTACAAAGCAAAATTGTATTTTCAGAAGTCATGCTGACACTCAAGCATGAATCAGTCTGTCCAAAAACCACTAAACAGCTATGAAACTTGTTATTCCACTCCTCGGCCAGCCTGGGCAACTTATTCCAGGAAATCAAACTGTCTCCTCTTTGCCTGGTACTTTTAGGGAACCATCAGGTGACTCAAATCTACCTCATATGTGCTCACCATCCATAACTCCCCACTCAGTTTGCTGGCAATAGGTCACCCATGTGAAGAGCCTGAACTTTTAACATTGTTAATGTCAAATGGATGCAACTTTCAGGATGGGTTCTATTTAGGACTCTAGCCCTTGACAATTTCTGTGGTTTTGGCACTGGGCACAGTATTTAGCACTACATTTTCACAAACAGTAAATATTTGACCCTTAACTCATAACATTGGAGAAATGCTCCAGGAATAGGCAGCACAGAGATCTTTTCTGCAGCTCTCTGGTCACCACCAACAGGCACATAGCTGTGCACAGAGCAAAGTTTCCACTTTCACAGTCCCAATTCATAAAAATCAACCATCAGCCTGACGTCAGTGGGGTATGAGAGCCATCTGCGTGCAGCCAGAGAAGCGACCTAATCATTTCCCAAACCCACAAAGGGTTAAAAGAAGCACCAGCATTACTGCAGGGACAACTGCCCCACTGAAGGGGAAGGGAAGGTCTGCTACTCACACCCCACCAGCTCAAACTTCCAGCAAGGCACCTCCAGCGATCTGAAATGACACTCAGCGTGTCTGCATATGGCACATGGTTGTGGAGAGCGTCTGTAACACACTGACATTGAACAGAGATTGAACAGAGCCCCAGATCATAAAACAAAAAATCCCACACAACTGTTTCCTCTGGATGATTCTGATTTTTTACTGCTAGACATTAGTAGTAAGCAAGATTGCTCCTCTGCAACATGGAGACTTCAGAATTACAACAATAAACACAAGTCAGAGCACACAACATAGCCTTTTACTAATACTGCTCCCAGGAACAGAAACTACACCCTCACGGGAGTTTGCAAAAGCCTGCAAACCACACACAAGAGTTGATTTTTAGAAATGCTAAGCACACACAGAGACTGCCAACTTCACATGCAACTGCGGGGACTCAGCATCTTTGAAAATAAGACTATTAATATCTTACTTTAGAGATGCAGATGCCAGCTTACACTCTTCTTAAAAGGAGTCATGCTTGCACCAAGCACAACTACAGCACAAATTCAGGGACCAGATCCCCACTGCCACCAATCTCCAGCTCCTGGAGGCAAGCAGAGCACAAGGAAGGGCCATGGGTAGGCACTGAACCACACAGCCAGGCTGACACCCAATCTGCCTGCATTACTTATCCTCAAAAAATGGTTTGTTAGGCCAATAGCATACCTAGGGATGCTGCTTCTGACATTCCAGTTATTCCAAAGGACCTCAGTATCTCCACTTAGCACTGAGTTTGGCCACGCACAATTACATTCAAAGTAAAAGAAGACTCTCTGAAAGATATTGCATATAATGGCCAAGACAATTCCATAACACTCCCCCTCATCACTTTGGAGCGTCTTTAAATAAACTCTTCAGAAAGCTACACCAATTCACCAGACTTTCTGATTACTATTTCTACAGGTAAATAAATGCACTCTAAAGTCTTCCCTGCGATCAGCCCATCCAAGAAGCAAGCGAGCAGGTGTGAGCTGCAACACCAGCAATTTCACTCCTTGCCTAGCCAAGGCAGCAAAATCCAACACACCCAGCCAGTGCGTGCATTTTCCCCTACAATTACACAACCTCCACCCTGGAATGACCACTTCTCATCAAAGCAGAATTATTTTTAAGGCTCCTTATCAATATAAAAAGTTAAGTCTAAAGGATGTCACAGAAAGGTAAGTGGTAAGGTACTAAAGACAAATGTTTCAGAGTGTAAGCTGAGTTACAGTTCTGTAGATCCTTCTGAACCAAAGAAACTTTTAACCTGAGCTCAAACAAGGCCACTAAAACTCTAGGGCATTTTGTATAAACAAGTTCAGCCTTGTTTTCACTACGAGAAGAAAGGAAAGGGCCTTCTCATCTTGGACTAGATACCACAAGACAGAACCCTAAGAAGTTTGTCAGTTTTCATACAAATTGGCAATTTCCAGACCAGACTTCCTGGTCCACTCAAGCTATCAACTCTCCCAAAGTGACAGCTATGCTGCCTCATTTTCACTGCTTCTTACCTCCAGTTAGCTAATTCAATTTTGCAAAATTAAAGGAAAGCCGATATATTCCTCTACAATTTCATATCAAAAGACATTCCTTATTCCTCATTTCATTGTCACACTTTATCTCAGAAGAAACCAATTATGAAATGAATAAAGCCATCTCCATCTACTCTGCTCGGGATCACTTGAACCTTTCTCTAGTAAAGTCACTCGTCATTAAGTGACTTTACAGAAATTAAGACCATCTAAATTCATACTTGAGCACTTAAAAAACTGAGCACATTTGGGACAGGGGTAGCTAAATCAATAGCAGAAACATATAAATGGTTTCTTCATCACCTGTTAATTTGAAACTACTACATTAATGCAGCAATGCAACTCAAAAAGAGAGAAAAGCTGTCAATCATAGTTCCTAATGGGAAGCTCCTGACACTCCTTCACCTAACACAAACACTTAAATTTGTATTTAAAAATGAGCATGCAATGAGTATATTCTCAGAGCAGTTACTTTTTGCAGGAGCCAAACATGTATAATTACAGAGTGTGCACACACACACTTTCACTTCTCCCCCAACCTGCAGCTACTTGCATGAGCTGATGTTTAGGGCACTAAATACAGTCATTATTACACCCTGAACTCTGGGTGCAGGCATGTGCAAACACACACCCAGTGAGGATGGTCAGCACACAGAGCAGTATCACACCACTCGATATGAACAACGTGAATTACATGATCAATGAGTCACACCTGGGTACGACACATCTCAGTATCGCGATATTGCAGCATGGACACAACACCCACCTGCAGCACACCCTGTCCTTGCCCTCCTCCCCAAAGCACAGACCAAACCACTTCACCACCCCCTTATCCCAGCTGGGAAGGGGAAGAGCTGGCAGGAGACTTGTGTCTGTCTCTCCTCCGCCTGCCAGCAGTGTCCTCGCCAGCAAGGTGTCAGAATTCACACAGACACCACAATCCTCAGCAGCTGGGGGACCAGGGGGGCAGAGGAGACAGGCAAAGCAAGCAAAACCCAGAGGGGTGACTATCACTTGGGACTCCCAATGAGCAGAGGAATTAGTGATGAAAAAGTGTCACACCCGCCACCACCTCAGCCTTCCCAAGACACTTTACAGTGCTGTTGTACCAAAACAGCATCAGTGTAATGAAAGACTCACATCCCACTGCCCACCACTAATACAAAACACACCCAACTTCTGGGAGCAACTTCACAGACAGCTGCAGAGCTCATTCAGCTGAACGAGACCACTGATGTTCACAAAGCTGTGTGTTTTACAGGACTTCCTGACTTCTGCACGATTACATCCTTGTAGGATGCAGGTCTTTACTGCCACTACAAAACTTCTAACAGCAAACACGTTCTGACTCAAATGTGAAGTCCACGTTCTATTAAATTCCAGATCAAAATGAAGTTAGGCAATGTAACTCAGTTTGCTTTACATTATTCAGATCGGTTCTTCCTAACTTAAAACTATTATCTGAAAACAACATAATCAGCAATTTTGGCCATTTCCCCTAATCCATCCAGAGCCTCTCTATGCTTAGGGCTGTAGCACTTTTTAGCATCAAACTCTTTCATGATGGGAAAACGACTATGAAGTATTGCTGTTGGGTACTTCGTGCTTATACCCTGCCTTACAACTTCAAAGCATTACACAAACATCAATAATTACCATATATAGAGTAAAACTGAAAGAAGTATTCATATTAAAAAAGAAACTCGCAAGAAAAAAACATCTTAACTACCTGTTTGAAGAGGGGGAAAAAAGCTTAAGCAACAGAATCTTCTGTAATTGTTGTATTCTTTATGGTACAAACACGCGTTATGGCTGCGCACATTCAAACAAACAAAAACTATACACTCTTGCAAAGTCTTAAAAATAAATTATAAAGCCCAAAAGCCAAACCCCAACTCCTTTCATACATTTAAATTACATTTCCTTCTCCTTTCCTCAAGGAATGAGAGCTAAGTGTTCTCCAGGTGTTCCCAATAACAGTTTGGGAGGCAGGCCACCACGCTCCCAAGACAGAGTACCAGAAAACACAGTTCTCATGGAGAAAAATCCAACTTCCCCAAATAAAACTTAAGATAGCAACAATGTACCAGCTCAGGTGACTTTAGGTAAATAACACAAAATGTTACCATTCCATTAGACCTTAAACAAAAACAAAGGAAGAAAAAACACTAGAGAAAACGACAGAAAGTTTGTTTCGATCAATTACAGGGCACCACCAGTGTCCTAAGCACCATCAGCAGCCCGTTTTTTTTCAATGGATAAGGGCAAAAACCCCTTCACAGCTCATCCACGAACACAAACCCACTCACTTAAATTTAAGGATACACACTGGAGCCTGCAGCCCAGTCCTCATTTAGAATATATTCCAAAAAACTCGTTAATGCACATGTCCACAGGAAGGCCCCAAACCCAACGTGAGCTTTACACGGACAAGCCTTTGGGTTACTCAGAGCAAGAAGAGGGCACCAAACTGCCCCAAAGCCCAGGAACAACCAAACCCCAACACCAACTTTGCATATGGCGCCCGTGCTGCTAAAGGAGCGCAACTCACAGCACCCAAAGGGTACAGACCATCAACAGCAAAAAACCTTTTTAAAGCACACAACGTGCTCAGACATTTATTTTAGCACAAAAGGACAGCAAAGCAAGTCAGACAAGCCCACTAAACTCTTTTTTTTATGCAACAAAGACCTGTTCCTCCTGATCATGCCTCCCATGCCTTAACAATAAGGAAGGAATATGTTTTGTGATCCCCTCCCCCATAAATCAGTTAGGAATTTGATTTACACAGACAGGAAAACGAGGAAGTCGAGCACACTGGAGAGTAGTAAAAACTTCACCAGCAAACTTCACTTTCCTACACAGCGACCTACAAACCAAACTTTCCTCCAGACTCACGTGTCATCTGCAGCAACCAGCCCCTGCCATAAAGCACAGACAAAGTTTTGCTGTTCTGGGGATAAAGACAAGCGAGGGAGAGACTTTTATTCTGTCAAGCTGCCTTAAAAGGAAATTCGGTGATGAAAGATTAAATTCACCTGGAACAACACGATAATTTTTAACCCTTTCGAGGGTACAACAATAACAAGCCACATATTTCAGGACTTAAATCCTCCACCAAGAAAACAGTGCACACTGCATCAACCGTGCCAGCAAGCCCCCCTAATTGATGCAACGCACAATTCACACCAGGGTTTCGGACAGGGACAAGCCCTGGGAAGGAGAGACGCTGGGAAATGGATAAATAAAAGCTTATTTCATGCCCCGAACCGGGCCCGCTCCCTGCCACCGCGAGGCATTTATTGCATGTTCCGCCCCGAAGTTCGCCGGCGAACTGATCAATAACTTGGCTCTGGGGGGGGACATCGGGAATGGCCCGGGGGTGCGGGTGCATCCCCTCCCCAGGAACATCGGGATGGGGGAGAACTCCGGCGAGTGGGGGAGGGGAAGGGCCTCCCCTCCCCCATCCCGACCCGGCCCTGCCCCCCTTCCCCTCCCCCCCCAAGTAAATATGCGGGAAGAGGGGGAGGGGAAGCCGCTCTTCCACACAAATCGGGCTAAAAATAGGCCTCTCGCCATGGCTCCCGTGTGCCATTCGCTGCCGAGGCCGGTGTCCCCCCCATCCCCCGCTCCATTAAACCTTTCCTTATTTTTTTTTAATTTTAAAAAATGAAGGCGGGTGGGGGAGGGGAAGCCAGCGGCGCGGGGTGGGGGAGGGGAAGGGATAAATATGTGTATATATATGTGTGTCTGTGTGTATATATACATGTATATATACACATATTAATAAAGACGGGGGGGTCACAGAGGCGTCCTGGCCCCATCCCCCTCCCGCCTCCACCGACACAAACAGGGCGGCCGCCCCCCACCCCCATCCCCGGCCCCTGCCCGCCCCCGGGGCTCGGAGCCCCCCGGTTCTTACCTTGCGAGCGGCTGCTCCCCCCTTTCCCAGGGAATGGAGGCACGAGGAATTCACCCTGGATTGTCTCTCCTCCTCCCGTGTGTTTTATACCGCCGCGTGTATATACGCGCACATCCCTGCCTGTGTGAGTGTGTGTGTGTGTACACGCGTATAGTTATCGATTATATATATATATATATACACACACACACATATATATATATATGTATTTTTAAGGTGTCCACACCGAGAGGAGGAGGAGAAAAAAAAAACACCAGGAAAAAAAAACCAACAAAACCACCACACACACACAGGAGGAGGAAGGAAAAAAAATACCCAGCGCGTAGCGCTGTGATATTCAATTATATCCGAGCCAGGGGCCGGGGGAGGGGAGGGTGGGNATATAAAAAAAAGAAAAAAAAAAAAAAAAAGTAATATGTGTGTGTGTGATTGAGATTGAGGAGGGATCGGGGCGGAATGTGGGAGCTGTTACTGGGGGAAGGAGCCAAGCGGCGCGGAGCAGCCGGCGGCCCGCAGACACTCCGGGTGCCCGGCCGCGCCGAAATGGGCGCCGGCGGAGGGAAGGGAAGGGAAGGAAGGGAGGGAAGGAAAGGAGGAAGGGAAGCAGCGGAGCCGGGAGGCGAGGCCAGGCGAGGAGGAGCGGCCCGGCCCGGCCACACGAGTCCAGCGCGGGGGTCGGGGAGGGGGACCCGCTCCCTGAGGGCGGCCCCGCCGCGCCCGGCAGTGCGGGAGGGGAGGGAAGCGAAGGGGAGGCCGCCCGGGCACGGCAGGCCCCAGGCCGCGGAGCTTTTCTAGGAAACACATTAAACTGCGCTGCCAACGGAGCTTATGTAAATGCAGGATGTAACATGGTGGTTTTTGCCTCTCTCCTCGCAGCCCGTCGCGGTTGGCGATGGCACCTGGCACCGGGATCCAGCCCCGCGCGGGCACCCCGCTGCCGCCTCTGCCCTCGCCTTTCATTTAATGAAAATAATCCTCCGCAGCACTAATGCAATGTCCTATCTGGGTGCTGCTCATTTTTACAATTGAAATGCTGTTTGTCATCTACAGGGCCGCATTGTTTGTTTTTGAAAGCGAGCTTTGTTAATCAAAACCACATTCGTCACCGGGCAGCCCTTTCCATCTTAAAATGGTTTTGCAAGAGCATTTCACACTCTTGGGCGATGGTCCAGCACTCTCATGTCCGGACATTGGCACCCGTGCAGAGTCCCAATGACCACAAACCCTGCACGGATGCGATGGCAACATCCGATGTTATCCAGCTCATTCCAAGGCTCTCCACACATCCCAGCCCAGCTCTGGTGCTGCTCAAATAATAGGGCATCCACATCACCACACTCAATTTCAGAACTGGATTTTACTGCAGCTGGCAGTGAATAAAGAGATGGTCATGAATGTAGTGCTTTTTTTTTTTTTTTTTTTTTTTTTTTTTTTGGTGGATAGAACATTGCCGGAGAATTATGCTAGTTCTAAGGCAGCATTTCTGGATTTTACCTTCAGTCTAACACCTGGGATATACCATAGGAAGATTTTTCCTACCTGAGCATCATCACACAAGCAGATGGGATCCGTCAGCTTCACAAAGCCTTAGGTAGGTCTCTGGGTGTAGGATCCTCTCATAGTACTCATTTTCTTCAGGGTCAAACCCATGCATTTTTCCTTCCTTTATGAAGAAAAATATTTAAATGCAGACCAGAGTTATGTATGGAAACCTAAATCTCTCCAGGAAGCATATTTGTAAATCACTTGGTGTCCAACATTTATTTGTGTAATTATTTTGGTGGCCCAAGTGGGCAACTTTCTCTTCTCTCTAATGGTGTTTAGGTTGTCTGCTTTAGGTATGTAAAGAGTCAATAATTTTGAACACTATATCCAGTTTAGCTCCAAAATTTTCTGAAAATCAAGAAATTTAAGAGGGGAAGAAAAAGTGGCAAGGCACTCATTAACACGTTCACGCATTATAATCTTAGATCTGTCCGTGCTTCTAATGGAGTTTGACCTCTTGATACTCTGATTTATTTCCCAGGTGAAAGGAGATAAGCAGTAACAGTGTGTGGAGGAAGGGGAATGGGAATGTGCACATAGCCTAAGGCAAGAGGAAAGGGAATTCTTCTGGGGACTGGGGGACAGCAGGGGCCTAAAGGAGGATATGTGAGAAGTCCATGAGATGGGAATGAGAGGTGTGACGTTCACAAAGCTTGTGTGAGAAACGGGGGAGGGAGAATCCCTGAAGTGCGCCTTGTTTGGCCCTCAGGAACCACAAACACTGTCTTCCCATCCATCTGCTGAGCGGTGACAACGTGCTGAGCTGAAGTCATCTGGCTGAAGGTTTCCTGCTCTGGTGCTCTCCAAATGTTCAGGCGTGGCTCTGGGGTGCCAGGCTCTCTTCTTTAACATGATGATGTGCTCAACTGGTCAGTTTCCCAGGAAATTGACCTGCGGGAAATTGATCCTGCTCTGCAGGATCTACAAAGTGAATTCTGGAGGATTTGTGCTTTGATAGTCGTCCCCCATCTGTTTTGTTCTGGTTTTCCTTTTTCCACGAAGGCGAACACCCCGCAGGACTGCACAAAGGCCTCTCACTCTCGGTGATAAGCTTTAGCCTTTGCAGTTCTCTTGCCCAAATGTGCAGCTGGATTCAGAGCTACAGGGGACAGCTCCAGAGCATAAGGGAAGGAGGCTCTTGCTTTCAGAGGTTTCCAAGAACGGATGTTGGGTAACACGGGGCAGTTGAGCAGGTTGTGGTTTACAGCAGATTGTTCAGTGAGGGAGCTGAGCTGAGGGAGTTGGCTTTGCCTTCTGGGAGAGCCACTTCTAAACAATAACTCTTGTTACATTTCCCAAAGTAGCAAGAAAGATTGGACAAAACCCTAACTTGCAGATGTATAACTGGAGCAGAACTGAGGTCTTGGTTCATCTGTGAATAAAAGCACGCTTCTGAAGTTCTTCAGTGACAGCTGCTCACGGCCAGTGGCTCCATCATCCCAGTGACTGGAAAGTCTTCTCACACCCATATTTTTAAGACACATCCTTAAAATAGTTGAAATGACTTGTAACAGGGAGTGCTCGGCCTACCAAGCACATATAAGCAAATATTTGCAATAATTGGCCCAGTGTTTGCACAGCACCAAGCACACTGCCTGGACTCCATAAATAATAATACTTGGCACTTGCAGAGTGGTTTCCATTTTCAAAGCACTTTAGTCATAACCCTTGACACCTATACGGCCTTTTACATCTTTACAAGAATTAATTAATCCTCACAATGCCCTGCGAGGTAGGTATGCACTGCAATAATAACAATAACAACAATTAATAATTCATGCATTCTACTCAAAAATCACTTCAGGGATTAAAATGCATCTGTAATACTTGGTGTTTATTAACATTTTCCAGCAAATAATAAAACCCATGCTATTGTGTTAAATCTATATAATATCTCTCCATAAATCTTGTGCAGATTGGAGCGAGACTGAAGGCACAGCGAGGCACCAGCACATCAGCAGGAAGCAGATGGCTGGCTCCAGAAAAGTTCAAGCCCAGTCCACACACAACCCAGGTGCCAGAGCGGAGCTCGCCACGCACGGCGGCGCGTAAATAAATAGCAGCGAAGCAGGAAGAACTCTTTGTTCATTTTTAGCTCGTGTTGATGCAGGGGCTCCCCAGCCCGGGCGTGCGTGACCCCATCGTGCACAAACACAGCACCAGGAGGGTGCAGGAGCTCCTGGGTGAGGCAGGCAAGTGACTCAGCACCGCGCCAGCCCCAGGGAGGAGCCTGGACAGCACCAGGCAAACACTTTCCCTCCGCACTTTCCCTCGTAAAAATTACCATAGTGCCTTTGATATGCAGGCAGGCCCCAGTTAAACCTGATATTTAAACCAGCGGGACTTAAACGCTGTTGATTTAAAGAGAAGAACCATCAGGCTCCCACGGGGGAGCTCCGGGCTTGGCAGGGCAGCGGAGGGACCGGGCTCCCCACACGCAGGGATCCCCCACAAAGATGCTTTTGTCACTTTGCATCCCAAAGTGGATTAATGTGAACCACAAGGGCACTTCAGTCCTAATGAGCAGGTACACCCACACCCAGCAATTCCAGCAAGACTTCCTCTGCATCGGAAGCGCTGAACAGTTCGGCCTAGAGGCCTTCATACTCTTAAGACCTTTTTTCCACCCCTTAATTTGAGGGAGATATCAACATTAAGAACAAAATCCCACACCCTTTAAATTATTTGTCATTGTGTTGTGCATACTGAGAAAGGAAACGGAGGTTCACTGGTTTGAAGGCAGTGGTTTTATTCATTTTGAGGCTGCTGACAATGACTCTTTGCTGGAGAGGACATGCTGGAAAAGGGCTTCTTGCTGAACAGGGAGCATCTTCTGCCTCACCTTAGCATAAATTTATTGGTGATTCATCATTTATTGATCATATATGGTAAAAAAATGACTAACACTGGTGATCAACATACCAGTACCACTAGTTTCATCAGTTGCTTTAAGGCATACACACAGATAACCCTGTAGTTCTCCATGAGATCTACAGGGAGATCTCCTGGGACTCCTCCAGGGAGGAGTCAATCCAAAAACAATCATCTCGTTGATACACTCACCAGATCGATTTGGGAGGCTTCTGCTTCCCAGAATAAACAGCAGGAACAGAGGAACAGCATGACCAGGTGAACAGTCCCTCATTCACAGGCAGCTGACGATGAACTGTGTCATCCAAAGCCATGAAGTTGTTCTTTCACAAGTTTCAGGACACGAGTTGTGCTGCTCAGAGAATGTTCAGCTCTCACTCAGTATTCAGGCTCCCTCGTGCTCAGAGCTTCTGCTGGACACGGCTGCTGGCCCCAGGGACAATTTCACATTGCTATTTTCAAAATCTACCACAGGGCCCCAAGAAATAGTACAGATGACCAAGGTCAGGACTGCTGCAGGGTGGGGATGCCTACCAAACAGCCTGGCCTCGCTGTTTTATTGCTGCCGACCTTCCACCCAGAGGCCCATCATTCCCTGAAGGCTGTAAGAGAAACACAGATGTGTGTTGTGAACATGTCACACCAAGGAGAGCTTCCAGATCAGTGCCAGAGGAACAGATTTTTAAGGGAAAGGAAGAGATGCACACTGCCTGAGCTCCTTCAAGCACCTTGCACCAGATTCCTGCACCTTGGCTTCTACTGGGCCACATGGTCCCTTTTTATTTTTGGAGAGGAAAACCAGTGGGTTTGTTGCTGCAGCCCCAGGGCCTTCATGCCCATGGGGCAGAGAATGTCCCTGCCCTCCTGAGCTCCCACTCTGGTTCCTGGCACAAGAGGGAGGGCAAAATAAAAGCCGAATGTCGTCCCTTGCTATCCACAATCCAGCCCCAGGAAGACTGGTGGAGGTTTCACACAGGAAGAGGTGAAAAATGAGTGAACAGCCTGGAAAGGTGCTGGTACAGACCTCACTCTGGGAAGTGACACACACTGACCTCAGCGGGTTTAGTTATTGCAGGTGCAGCGCTGTAGCTTCAGTGTGAACTGGGGCTGTTACATGGGAACAAATTTGTGTTTTGGCTTTACTGATTTATTAAGGATTGGGGTTTTTTTGTTTTGTTTTGGTGGATTTTTTGGGGGGGGGGATTTTGCATATGTAAATATGCACATTTTTTAAGATGGAAAAAAAATGCTACTTCTGAGACAGAAACACTGAAGAGGCCCCTGTTAACGCTGAGGTTATGGCAAAACTCCCTTCACAGCAGGCATGTAACTCAGATGTTAGGTCCTACTGTGGCTGAGCAAATCCAAACTTGTTTTATTTTAACATAGTTACGAAAAAGGGTGTGTCCCAGCTGCTCTGGCATACCTCTGAAGTTTCAAGCAAGACATATCTGGTCCTCGTAGGAGATCAAACAGATTATCTCACAGGCTCAGGATGTGGTTGCAAAAAATTCAGCCTTGTAAGCGTCATAGTGAATCATAATGTAATCTACATTACTTGGTGTAATTACTGCAGAGTAAATAAAGGCACAAGTACAAAAGGTATAATATTTGTTATTTACCTTGATCTCTGTCACATACTGTTTTAATATTTCCTGTGAGTCCAAGAATCCAGCCAACCTGAAGGAGATTTCTCTTTCTTGCCCATACTTAAACCCTGTTTTCTTTCATTATACAAACATTGTTCAGGTTTTTATGTGAGGGGAGGACAGAGCCAGGACTGATTCTCTCCCTAATCAGAGTCCTGGAAGACTCCTCATGTAGCCTTCAACAAGATGTTTGTTATCAGGGCATGAGCTTCTATCTGTAAAAAGAGAGGACTAACACAGATACTAATGGTGATTATATTATTGTTAACACATAATTATCTATCTCACAAGAAATTTGGGAGGGTAAATTAGTGTTTATGAAGCATTTTTAAGATGATAATATTATTTATGTGAGGGCTATACATTATGCCTGGAGGACAGCAGTTGTTGAAAACCACTCTCTAATTAGGTTTTGCTAATGACAGTGTCAAAAAAGTGTAGAAAAAAATATCAATAGGTACACTTGAACTGGTTTTATTTCTTAAACTATTTGCATCAGCTGCTTTCTTGTAGACAGATATGCTATATCCACTTATACCAGATGTTAAACATTGTTTTCCTGCATATTAAGCATAAAATGAATGATGAAGGTGGCAGTGCCAAAGCACACCCTGCACTATGTTATTAGACAACTTGCTCCAGTGATTAAAGCCCTTGAAGTCAATAGAGGTTTTGTAGTTGTTGGGTTGTTTTTGTTTCCCCACCCCGCTGGGCAAGGATTCCATCCTGGATCTCCAGCCTTGTCTTTCACTGCACACCACTGATGTGCTTAACACTCAATTAAAGCACACCCAGGATTTATTCCACTCAATCCCTTAGCAAGGGTGACTGCAGGTACTCAGAGGGAGCTGACAGCAGCATAAGCCAGCCAAAAGGATGACTTCACTGGGCTTGCCAAATTTCCCCTTTTTTCAGTCAATTATCTACATATTATTGAACATCCACTTCTTTCAGTTTTATTCTTGAGGGCTTCTGATAAGGTATCAAACTTCCCCAAGCCAGCTGTAATCTTCACCCCCTCCCTATGACAGTAACTGTGAGTGGCTGCAGTAGATTAAGCAGCACATTCCCACAAAACATTTCCAATACAAGACCAAATTTTATGAGCTGTGCGAGCATCCTGTGCAACATTCCTAGCAGGTACATAAAACACTTTGGGGTATGTGCAAAAAGAAAGATCAGACTGGGTAGAGCACTGCATTTAGGAATAGCTGTCAATATTTCACAGTGCTTGATGTGTGCCATACCGTGAGACCAAAACGCTCACACACACACACAAAAACCAAAAAGAACAAAAAAACCACACACACACAAAAAAAAAAAAAAAAAAAAAAACCCCCAACAACAACAAAACAAAAACAAACAAAAAAAATCCAAACCCCATTCTCACAGTGGAAGAATGAACTGAGAATTATTTCCTCAGCTGAGCCAATATTTCCTACAGCATGGCTTTCTGTGAGTCAGCCTTTTTGTGCCACGGAACTTAAAATAGCAAAAGTGAGATAACAGTAGGCTTGTTGGAAATAGAAATTTTCAAGGGACACAAGCAAACACACAGAAAAAAAAACAACTTTTGGACCTAGAGAGTGATGATGAGCATGGTAGTGATCTGCTGGTAAGAGATTACTGCAAGAATATATCAAATAATCCTAAAAAAAAGTGACTTTTATCTGAGACTGTAAAACATGGAGAATCCCAGGTATGTGGGAAGCACACCACAGGGATTTCAGCCACTCCCCAATCCTCCTGCAGCACTTAGGGCAGAGAGCACAGCTCCCTGAGTTGTCTTTCTCACTCTTTGATAAGCAGGAGTGGTTTCACCCCAACCCCAGCACCTCCTTTAATTTTGCTTACACTGCTGAGAAGCCCTGGGCCAGCAGAGAGGAACCTAAGGCAAATTCCACACTGATTCCACATAGTTCAGGACATGACTCAATATTTCTAGAGGCAGAGTGAAGCAGGGCATGGGCCAGCAATTATGCAGACTTGTTGGCCACATACACATCGCTGGTTCTTCAAGGGCTGTACCTGCCAGAAATGAGTTTAAAGCACAAATGAAATGCATCTCCCTCAAAAACCCATCACCTTCCCTGTTTGCTTACATGATGTGCAGTGCACCCACGTGGAGAGCTCCTACTGGGAGCAAAGATCATGCACCACTGGTAATTCTGCACTGTCAATTAGAAGTGATTAACAGGCAGAAGGGGTGGAGCGCCACTGTGGCCCCACTGCAGCCTTTTATTTTTGGGTACATTTTAATTATCTTAATGAAAATTAAGATTGTTAAAATGTACCAAAAATAAAAAAGGCACCTCCACACACCCCAGGTCTTGGCGTGGTTGGGGTTGTCTCTTTCCTTACTGGCTTAATGAAGTCTCCTCTACAAGTGCCCTGTCCACCTCAGATTTCATCTGCTAGCTCATGGTCCATATGGATAAACTCCCTCCATTCCTCTGTATTTAGGTTCAGTATGTAACATCTGCTAACTTAATTGGCCCTGGGGCGTTTTGCAAAGAAGTGTCCCCACACAGATCCATGGCATTTGTCTTTTATTTTTAATTTCTTCCTATCAAACACAAGTCCTGTTCACAAGGCACCAGGCAGAGGCAGCTGCAGCAGATGTGTAATGTAAGCAAAGCAAGCTGAGGCACAGATACTGCCTGGATTTACACAGCAGGTTATTTTTAAAGCTGAGAGCAAAACCTCCAACTCCTGAGCCTTGTTGGGGGAAGGCTCACTCCATCCAGGCTGTGTCTCAGCACTGAGACCCAGAGTTTCCATGCAAGCACCTTCCTCCCCTTCATCACTCAGGAATTTTTATTTTAAAAAGTCTCCTAGGACATAAAAAACTTTTCATTTCCCACATCCTGTCATTAAGCAGCTGTACTGCAAACAATGAATGATGACAAACCAAAGCAACAGTTTTAACTGGAGCAGGATTACACTTGGCATCACTATTTGTTATGTGGCTTACTGAACAGCAAGACAAATGTGTGCTTCTGCTGCCCTTTCCTGCTGCCAGCTCCATCCCCTATTAATACATAATGGCATGATTGGAGAAAACACCACAGCAGAAATAGCTGCAGGATGAGACCCCAAAAATCAAATGATGTCTGGGCCAGCAAGGGCTGGGAGTCTGCAGTCTTGGACAGGACTTCTGGTTCCTCTGGGCTGAGCTCTCACCTTTGGCACTGACTCAGTGGCTATCTGATGCTTCAGAAGGAAGAAAAAGATTTGGACAAGGCTTCTGGTGCGTGGTGCCCTCATACACACACACACACATACAGACAGGGAGACAGCAGCCCACCAGAGAATTTTAACCAAAATCCTGCTCCCTTGCACTGCATTACTCTTCACTGAGTAAGGTGAAAACATAACCAACCCACGCCTGATTAATTATCAGACAGTACTTGCAGAGGTTTAAGTAATATCACACTTTGCTCGTGCATCCTCCAAAGCCTGGCTGGTAATGATGATACATGGCTGGTAGCAGAAATGCCATTTAGAAACTGGAGGTACAGAAATATCCGCTGAGGAGGCTGCCAGCGTTACACAAATGGATGTGGATGTATAATCACATAATCCTGCACCAGCGTGGCACCTGTGAAACAAGAGGCTCAAATCTCTGCACCCGGCAGGGCACAGAGCTCCCTCCCAAGCAGGAGGGATGGCAGCCCCTGTCCAGGGAGCCCTTCTGAGGGGTCACTCCAGCCTACCCAGGCAGGACCTGCTCATGCCACCCCCTGCCCAGCACAGTCTCAGGCACGCTGGCACCCAGGACCCCTCAGGGGTCACAGCCAGGGGTAGGACAGACCCTGCACATAAAAAGCAACATTGAGCACTGTCTGCTTGGAATCGTTCTTGGGTCCTTCTGGGCCATCTCTCCGTGCAAACACAAGACCCATTCAGCCCAGGTCATATCCGCAGTCGATCAGGAGTCAATGGGATCATTCGTGTCCCAAAAACCCTGCACACACGCAAGTTGTTCCTTTGGCAGTAGCCTGGAGTGACACTCCCAGCCCCTGTCACTGCAGCATTCACACTGTTCCACCTCAGTGAGGTCCACAGCCCTTGGGTAAACATAAATAAAGGCAACATTATGGCCCCATTTCGAGTCCAAGGTTGCAAATGGTATTTCTATTTACTATTGAGCATCTCTTTATTCATCAGATCCATTAGAAAATCCATTAAAGAAGAAATTAGGGATCTAATGACCTGCACAGTCATTCGAACCCAGTGTTTCAGATACAGGCATCAAATATAGTTCAGCGCCTGCATCTCCTCTTGGCTGATGACTCACTGGAGGTGGGAGCAGCGTGATGAGACAGCCTTACTCACCCTCCACACCGGGAACAGGCTGGGAGCACTCACGGCCTGGAGCCATCACAGCTGCCTGGCAGGCAGGAGAGGCCACGGGGCCATGGGCAGACAGGGAGCAGGGTGAGGGCAGAGAGAGCAGGGAGAGCAGTGAGGGCAGAGAGGGCAATAGGGGAGGGAGGGCAGAGAGGGCAATATGGGCAGACAGCTGCCCATTCACAGTCAGACTGCTGGGAACTGGGGTGGCTGGGAAGGAAAGAATGGCGTGGGTGGCTGTGGGATGGTTCTGAGCATGGTTCTGAGTGTGTGTGTCTGTCTGTGTGTGTGGTGTAGAATGGAAATACTTAGAAAACAGGAGTGAACTGCAGCACATCTGCCTCGTAGCTCAGTCTGTCCTGCAGGTGTAGAGGGGACAGTGACTTACCTGTGGCTCTGCAGGGAGTCACCACCCAAGGGCAAGTTGACAACAGCACTTCGCTGTAGCCAGACCTGAGGTTGGAGCAGCAGCTCCCCTTGACCTCCCACAGCAGCTTGGAGCTGGCACGTCCCCAGCTCCTTCATGTTCTGCCATCACAACACTACAGCAAGGACAGCTTTTCCAATAGGACTTTCTATCCCAAGTCTCTGCCTAATAGCTGACACCAGCCAGGTTTCCCAATCTTAAATTTGCAGTGAGCTCCATAAATTGAGTGCCAGTGTTGTATATACAGATCTACACTGGAACTGGGGCTTTGTGCTGCTCCATTTCATTAAACAAGCTGAACAATTCAGCAGCTGGTTTTATGCCTCCAGGCACTTGGGTCATCTCTGACTTTTACTTGTCTCAAAGTTCACGTTTGCAATGACTGGCTTCTCTGGACAATGAGATAAAGTAAATTATAAAATCTTTCCCAATGAAGTGGTTCACACCAGCACAGAGCAGGGAACAGGTAGGGCTGGGATTCCCCTCACATCACATTTTGCCAGCAGTTTTGCCATTTTTGTCCTGCCTTTGCCAGCATCTGAACTGGGGGAGACCTGCACCATCCCCAAAGCTCCACCCTTAGTTCAGTGTGACAGCAGAAGCCAAGCCACACTTCAGCTCTCCCCTTCCAGAAGTATAACAGAGTCCTTTTCTGACTTTCTTGCCTTGGCTGCACAGCAGCAGCATTTGCTTCCCCCACACCCCAGCAAGGAAGGTTTTGCAACCTTGAAATGAACTGAAAAGATCTCGAGCAGGAGCTCAGCTCAGCAGCTTAGAGCTTGTCACACATCACATCCCCATCGCTTTCAGCTGGGTCTGAGACTGTTTTGCAAGTGACTAACGTGGAGCTGCAAAAGATTTAAAGCTTTCTAATAAATGCCATGTCCCCCCTTCACTGCACACAGACACAGACACACACACACTGCATTATTCTAATGCCCTGCTAAGCTTTCTAACTCCTTCTTACATCACACGACATAATCAGCCATTTGGCCCTGAGTCAGTGTTTCCATGAAGCAGAGTCAGTGTAAAAAGCTTTCAAGGCACTGGGATTGTTTTTGCTTCTGTAATGCTTTAAAAATGCTATATCTTGGGACTGAAGACTATTCAGTGAAAACACGGCATTTCTGGACGCCTTTCAGTTCTTGCATCAGAAATGCTGGCGCTGGGAACCAAATTGTTCCCATATTTGAGCTTGGTACCAAAACATCAAGGTTTTGTTTGTGAAGTTTGTAAAAACAAATGACTATAGACTTGAATATATTAATCACGGGGAAACGGAAACAGCTCGAGAGGACTGTCTGGCCTGCTTTGTACTTTACATAAACAGCAGGTCTTTGCTTACCAGTGGCCACATTTTGGGCCAGATGAAAGCAATTAGGATGGTTCACATGTGTGTTCAAGACTCAAGGCAGTATCAGGCCATGGCTGTGTTCCGAAATGCCAGAGCCCATGGGTGCCAGAATTCAGGGAGGTTTAGATTAGATATTAGGAAAAAATTCCTCACAGCAGGCTGCCCAAGGAAGCTGTGAAGTCACCATCCCTGGAAGTGTTAAAAACACATGGAGGTGGCACTTGAGGACTTGCTTTAGTGGTGAACATAGAGGTGGTGCTGAGTTGATGGCTGGACTTCAGGACCTTAGAGGTCCTTTCTGACGTTAACAATTCTATGAATCCCTTTGGGAGTCTTTTGAGGATCCCCTTTGGGATCCCCTTCCAGCTGCTCTATGGGAATTGTATTCCAGCTTCTCAGCAGACATGTCCCAGCACCCTTTCCTTATCCCTAAAGACATTTAGGTGCCATCAAATGTGGCGTGGGGACGGGGTTGACACACTATCCATGTAATTTGACTGCTGATAAATGTATTTCTCATCTCTGCTTATTACATGTTGTTACTCACCACTGCCCTGATTTATTTTGCTTTCCAAGGGGAGGAGTGGTGGAAACGCTGTCAGGCCAGCAGCAAGGACAGCAGCACACAGGCATTTTGGAGTATTTATGTCCATTCTTAGCCATTCCCTTCCTTTTTCTGTTTTTAGAAGCCAGAGTGCAATTTTTGCGCTGGTTGCAAAGATTATGTGACACCAGTTGTAACTGCTGACAGGTTTAAATGTCATCTGAGAAAAGGAGTGGTGAGGAAGGCTGTGGTTTGAATCCTAACAGGGAGCAGGAACTGGTTGGATATTGCTGTTTTGGGGGGATGCTTAGGACAGGACTAGAGGGTCTCTCTGCTCTGAAGTGATGCATGTAGCCAGCAGGAACAGTGTTTTCTGGGAAAATGATGTGTTTGCAACAGAAATCTTCACAAACAGGTCTGCTGTCCTGTGGAAAATAGTAGATTTTTTTTTTCCTAACAAAAAATGCTTCCTTTTTCCTCATGGAGAGAGCTCCCAAGCCCAGCCTCATCCCCAGAGAGGCACCGTGACCAGGAACATCTTGATTCCCATTTGAAAGGGCATCACATGGTGATGTAGGGTGTGTGTGTCTTGGCTCACAAAACTACCCAGCAAGAAAATCTCCCAGTCTGAACTTTTAGCTTTGAATTGAAATGTTTGCCCCCAGATCTTCAAATTTCAACTTTTGAATTAATTTTTTTTTTGGTGGGGGGAGGGGTAGCATTTGGGATGTTTGCTTGTTTTGTTTGTTGGTTTGGTTTTGGTTTAGGTCCAGTAGAAAGGAGAGTTAACAACTTCCCTTTCTCCTTGGGGTAGAGGTGAGGCATGTGTTGTCTCTAAAAACCAAATAATAGCTCCTGAGTTTATCTCAAAGAAACCTCTAAATTTTTTGATGGTTATTATTAAGCGACAAGTTTTATCTGCTCTTACCATCTCAGTACTAAGGGGGAAGTTGAAGAGTTTTCTAAGAACTTCTTAAACTGCCAGGGAAAACCAACATTAGAGATAAACCACAGTATCTTAAAATCAGAAAATAGCTTCTCTCCAGCTGTGTTATCAAGCAGCAGCACAGCCCTGTGAAGTGCATTCATTGTGCAGCGACTGAAGAAAAAAAACTGGGGAAAACAGTGGGAAGCACGAGGTGTATTTTAGGGCACCCACTGATGTGCACAACCTTCATCTGAGAAAGGAAAAAAAGCTCTTAATCCCTCAAATATATTAGGATGTCTCCAGATTATCAGAGTCTAAAATTAGAAGAGATTGAAAAGTTATATATTCCTTTTATTTTAAAGAAATGTCTGCCAGAGTCTGCAGTTCCAGGGGATGAGCAAGGACCAGCCATGGTCCATATTCCTTTTATTTTAAAATGTCTGCCAGAGTCTGCAGAAAAGCACTTGGCTGCTTCCAGGGGATGAGCAAGGACCAGCCATGGTCCCTGTACTCAAGGCAGCTCCATGTGGGTGTGTGTGTGCAGCACAGCAACCCTGATAATATTTTCCCTGATAATTTCCACATATATAGAATTATAGAATCATTTAGGCTGAAAAGACCTCTAAGGACAGAATCACAGATTCATCATGGTTGGAAGAGACCTTGAAGATCATCGTGTCCAACCATCAACCCAGCCCACCACAATCACCCCTAAACCATTCCTCCAAGTGCCACATCCAGAGGCCTCTGAACACTTCCAGAGACACTCCACCACCCCCCTGGGCAATTTACTTCAATGTATGTAAAACCACTTTTTTTGTGAAATTTTTTTTTTCTAATCCCCAGGTTTTCAGCTGGTTTGCTAAACCCCAAGGTTTAGCCTAAAGGTAGAAGGTGGAGGCAAGGACTGTGGCAAAGGCTTTTTGAAAAACACTGGTGTGTATTTGTTTCAGTGTAGTTAGTTTGGAGCTACAGTAGGATAAATGGGCCTAAGACCTAGTTTAGATGTTAAAGGAAATGCATCTGACACTGACTTCAATAGACTAATTCCAGATTTATATTACACTGAGCCTAGAGCCAGTGAATACACAGCACACTGATAATTATAGAGAGCAATATAGAAAAACAAATCACCATATTAAGAGAAACAAATAGATTCTGGAAAAGTGCCATGTTTTTAAACTGGGCCACAGTGACGCGGCCTGGTCGGTGCCTATTAGATCATCCTCATGTCCAGGCATTTGGTTTCTATATCTTAATCATGTTGAGAAGCTCAGGCAGAAGAAAGAAAAAGCAATTATCTTTCCCTTAAGAGAATGGTGTATTTAAATAATAACAATAATAATGATGAAAGGACACTGGGCCAAATAAAAACCACAGCAAAATGAAGGGAAAGGCAGATTCGATCTGACAGGACTTTCTCAGGCTTCCAGAGAGCGTTTTCTCCTGCCCTGCAAACCCCCCTCCCCCAGTCCACACAAAGCCAGAAGTTAAAGGTAAACATCTGTTTCTGCTTGCTAACCTTTCTTTCTTTCCTTAGGAGGCTCTCACTGCTGACAAGGGCACTGCACGTATTTCACTCAGAAGATCAAGCGAGGATAAAGGGAGCGGTTTCCTGCTCCGAAAAGCCGCCCGTGCCAGCTCGGTCATGCTGCTTAAGCACGGCCCTTCGTCATCGCCAGCATGAATGAAAAGCCAAGGCAGCCCTGGGACACACTGAGATCTCTTATAAATCAGGACAGCGAGCTGGCTCCTGGCTCTGACATTACCAAGCCACCATTTTTGACCTGTTTGTCATCGCTTGGTCCTCCAGGCATAGTCTCTGCGAGCCGCAGCGTGGAGAAGGGTTGGGAGCAGCAGGAATTCCCCTGGGAAGCGGCTCTTGCCCTTGGTTCTTGCCCTGCATGCAGCAGCACATCAGCTCCCCATCCCAGCCACGTCCCTCCTGCCTCGCCTGGGGCTCCAGTGCTGCCCCTCTGAGCTGCTCCCCAGGCTGCATCACCCTGTTACGAAATGCCAAGTGACATTTTATTTAGGCTGCTTCAGAGGAGCAGGAAGAAAAGACACAACACAATGCTTTCCAAATGCCCTCAAGCCCTGCTCTTTCCATCCCTATTTTTCATCTCCAGCTGTGGAGCCCCGTAAGTGCCCCTGTCTCTGCCTGGGCACACCCTGAGCCCCCACTCCATGGCCCTCTTTCCCAAGCTGGGGTGCCTGCCTGCCGCCTCCAGCTGACCCGGCACACCCCTCACCCTCTGAAACGTTGGAGGGATGAGATCATCCAGAGCAGCTCTAAGACAAACATCCTGACAGCCCTCACTAACATTTTCCACAGGTTTCTCAGGCTCCATTAGCTCTTGCTAGATTCTATCGCGCAGCAGTCGCCATAATTAATGGCTTGTGTACTTTTGCACATACGGGTTCTTGTAATCCCCCTGCTCCTCTCTAAACAGAGTCAAAATCACCATCCCAAGGCAGCAAACATGGTCAGTCAATCCATAGCTTGGCAATCACTTAGAACCTCTTTGTTTGATAAATTTCCCTCTGTTCTTCCCACCTATATGTATTACTCTAAAAAAACCCCATGGCCACCTCCCTTGTAGGGGGTGAAGCATAAACAGAGGGGCATAAATCAAAGTGGTAACTCAATTGAAAACTTTCATCTCAACAATTTTTCCACAAAGCTTGGGGTCCAAGGAAAATAGACCCAAACTTTCTTGGCTGGATTTAAGCCTTGCCTAGAGCCATGATGAGAGGAAGTGATGGAAGCAAGAGGAGAGGGGCTGCCCTATGGAGGCAGTGCTGAAAGGGAAATAGAAAAATGTAAGCTGTGAATCCTTCCATTCTCCTAGGTGAACACCAGCACCTCTTCCTGCCCTGCAGCAGCATCCAAACAAGCCCCTGGTGCTGAAAAAAGGGTTATCATGGGGGGATGTTAATGGGCACATCAGCAGCACCTACAGAGTCATCATTATGTGGTTCAGGCAGGAATTGCTGACATTTACGGTGGATACCGTGGTGGTTTAAGCAGCATTTGGGTTTAGGAGCCATTACATTATTGTGAAATATGCACACTGTTGGTGGATGCTTAAAGTGCTGCTACGCTGTGGCATAAACTCAGTATTAATTTTGGCTCCGCAGAGGAAATTGAAAATGGTGCCCTTGAAATCATTATGCTGAGCGAAATTCAGCAACAGGGGAAAAGACAGCCTGGAGGGAAATAAGAGAAAATTTACTTCAGGCAGCCAAAGAGATCCCATGGGACTCGCTCAGTCCAGGCTCAGGGATGTGGAGGATGTTGGGGGCAGCCTGGTGGGATGTGGGGGCTCCACACCATTGCTGTGCCTTCCTCAGCCCCAGCTGCCAGAAACCCTGAGAGCCCCCAGGGATGATGTTGTGCCTGTGAAGTGTCATTTGGTCTAATTTTAGCCCTGTTTATGTAACTGCTGTGTGATGGGAAGGTGCCACACTCCTGGAGGGGCTGTGCTGAGGACAAAGCTTGTACCCACACCCTTAGAGCAGGACCTGTGTCTGCCAGGGCCTTCTGCCCCACGCACTGGATGCAGGCAGAACCTGAAAGGATTATACCTGAGCCTTACAGGCTGTATCCTGACAGATTATATAAACACATGTGTGTGTGTGTGTGTGTATATATATATATATATAATCTGTAATATCAATAATGTATATAAAAATAAAGAAACCTACTTCAACTGTCACCCCAAAACATGCCCCCCACTGACTCCACATGTCCTGACCTCTCTGGAAAAAGCTTTGCAGAACCCAAATGACCAGCCCTGGTCTGTAGGCACAAGGGATTCAAAGTCTGTTTGAATGAGCATCAGAAATAAGTGGGGTTTATTGAACTGAGATAAATTCTTGGAACTCATCCACGTAGAAAGGAAATGCTCAGAATTCATCTGAGAGTTGACTCAGATCTGCCCTTTCAACCTCATATCCTGACATTACAACCTGTCTATAAAAAAAAAAAGAAAAAAAAAAGAAATTCTCTACTGGGGCTTCAACATATAGCAGAGCTGAGCTCAGAGAAAGAGGAAACAGAAAACTACAACCCTTGAATAGCTCCATGGGAACCACTGTTGGTGTGTGCTCTCCTCTGGCTCAGGAGAGCACAGCCTGCAGCTGGAGCTGAGGCGAGGACCCGCCTCTACCTGGCCCCTGTGGGACCACACGTCCCAGGCATTTGAGCTGGAGCTGACAGGGCCAGCAGCTGTTCCCACTCCCCCAAAGCCCAAAGTGATGAGCTGCAGGGGTGTCTCCAGCACAGCAGCAGCCCTGGTCCCCTCAGCTCATCCCCCACAGCACACCACAGTGTGATGGAGCCGGGGCAGGGGCTCCCACGCCTGGGGGGACAATCCCCACCAGCTTGTGGAGGAAAGCTGTGAGCAATCAGTGGATTTTCTTGCTCTCTCCCAGGATTTGCAGGAGCGGAGGTCTGGCTTGGTATGGCTCAGATTAGTTTTCATATATATAAAATTCTGCTGGCAACACAGCTGCCCTTTATTTAATGCAGATTGTGTGCACTCCCCAAGTAGAGAAACCATTACCTCACTGACTGGATACGATTTCTCAGCTCCCAGCCTTCAATAAAAATTCTAACACCTGCAAACTTTTTTAACAAATTATGTATATTAGAGCAGAACCCCTTCCCTCCTCCATGTTCTCCTGAACTTGCAGCCATGTGTCTTGAAACCAAATCCTCTCCAAGACATCTGGTCTGTGCTGGTGTGGTTATTACAGGCTCCCCTGTGGTGCTGGTGGCACTGAGCCCATGGACCTGCTCCACAAAGGCCACTGTGTAGCCAGGGCTCCCTCTGCCATGCTGGGAATCCAGTGGATCACTTTCAAGAGTGCCTTTAAAAAAATAAAAATACAAACATTTTTGCATGTAAATGCAAAATGAAAGGATGGACAGCAAAGGGTGAATCCTCAGCTTGTTTCTGCAGGTGTGGATACTGATGTTGGAGGCTGAAACACTTCACAGAAGCTTTTATCACAGATCTGTGCACAGGGCTACCAGGAAAAGTGTCTGGGCTGCAGAGACCAATAGGTAGGGGAGAACAGAGGTCTCCAGCTCACATTCCTGGGTGCAGTCCTCTGAAAAGCTGCTTGCCCCCTCATCCCAGCAGTAAAAGGTGTTCACTTGAGCTCTTGAACAGCTGCTAACTAAGAGCCAGGCATGTTCCCACCAGACCCAGCACCCAGAAGGGCTGAATTCAGGTGTGTGCCAACAGATTTGCTAGAGCAGGGCCCAAGAAAAGGCTCATTCATCTAAAGAAGCCCAAACTTGTTTTCTTTTCCCCCAGATCTTCAGAGCATAATTCCCTTCCCAACAATAACCTGACAGAATGAGAAAAGAGCTGCAACCCCTCACATCTCCCCACATCCTTGTGCAGCAGGAACGCCCACTGTGGAAACTCCTGAGCAGCCTTTGTCCTGGTGACATTTCCAGCCCAGTCACTAGGCCAGAGAGAGGACGGACAAGTTTAATTAAGCATCCAGACTGTCTGGTGTTGCTTTATTATCACCTGAGCCTTCCCACTGCTTCTCAAGTGAGACCTGAGGCACAGAATCCTGAAAACGAATTAACAAGTTTATTTTGGTTGATTGACCCAGACTTTGGAGCCATAGGAGAAAGAACAAGGGCTTGAAGTTCAGCAGAGCTCGGTGCCAAGTATCACTCCTCAGTGACAGCCCAGAGCTCAGCAGGAGATGTTTGACTTTCCCTACCCAACGTCCTGTCACCGGCAGCCTGTGCAAACCATGCAAATGCTGCAATTAGTATCAGAGATAAACCAGATCCATTAGTAGATGGAAGGGGAACTCAATCTGTTTTACAAATGGAAATGAAGTAGCAGCCTCAATTATAGGATTTTTAAAAACATGCAATTTAGCAAAATGTTGATTTCCTTTTCGTTTACTTCGTTCTTTGTCTTTCAGATACTTCAGCTCAAGTAGCAGGCAGTATATTAAACGACCAGATTTTGGCAATGTATTTAATAATCAAGCTCAAATAAGTGCTCTTAGGAAATAATTTTATTTACAGTTCATCTGGGGAAGAATATTAAAGCTTGACGATTTGGCTAAAATTATTATCCTACAGTAACATATTTTGAAGGAAGGCACTTGGGCCATGGATGACTTGTACTAGTGAGTCAGAGCACAGCATTTGACCTTTCCAAAAATTCATCATCTATTTGGGACACAGGGCAAGATTTGTCCTCCAGCTTCCCCCAGCCAGGATGGGCAGTCACCACCACAACAGCTTTAGTACTTCCCTTACTGTGCTGCACCCTGAGCCCAGCAGGGAAGTTCTGGGGTTCCTGGCAAGCAGCTGAATCACTCCTCATCCACCAGATTCCCTCCTCCATACAGTTGCTTTATGCAGAGATATATTTCACCACATATTCTGCAGCAAGGCTGGAGTTTGGGAACACTACATCAAGATATTTCAGCATGTATATGCCTGTATAACAACTTTGTTTTTTAATTGGTCCAGCCCACGTTACTGTTTAAATAATTGAAGGTGCTCAGCATTAAACATATTTTGCCATGCTTTCCCCATGGCACCTTTCCCACTCCAAACTGTTTGGAAGCTGAACAGAGACTAAGCATTAACTAATTAAATTTCTCAAAACAA
Organism: Passer montanus; assembly: GCF_014805655.1. Lineage (NCBI taxonomy): Eukaryota > Metazoa > Chordata > Aves > Passeriformes > Passeridae > Passer > Passer montanus. The sequence goes on from NW_024367596.1 coordinate 6,067,366, forward strand.
AGGTTAATTAGTGTGTTTATTTTGGATTATGTATGTATTGAATTATTAAACACTATATGGTACCATAAAAAAAAAAAAAAAGGAAAGAAAGATAGAAAAAGGGCAGGCTGAAAGGAGGAAACATTCCTAAGCCAGCTTCTCTGCCTGCCTTGCAGCAACATTAACCATTTGTTCACAATCCAGCATGTGCTTAAAAAAACACATGGTCTGTCTTTAAGGCTACAAACAAAAGCCCTCCCAATCCAGAAGGAAGGTCCAGCAGCCCTGAACTGTGATTATGGCAGACTCAACCCTTTTAGGACAATGCCTAGGGGAGCAGTACAGATCCCACACTTGGCTCTGTGGTGCTGGACACCTCAGCTGACACACCTGCTCCTCTTCCAGCCCTGTCTGCTGTGCCTGGCACAGCAGCCACTGAGCACCAGAGCTCCCTCCCAGGGCCTTCAAACAGCAGCATTTCTCTCCACCCTCAGAACCACCCCCTTTCCTTTTTGGACCCAAGGTGGAAAGTTTGCAACATGCAGCCCATCTTCCAAACACTTAATTATACAATTATCTGCCTGCAGGCCAAGGTAGTGACTGGAGTCCAAGAGCCAGACCACACTGAAAGAAACAAGCTGGTGAAGATCCACCCTGATTCCAGTTCTCACTCATACAGTGGCCCTATAGCTGAAACATCAATCCCAAAGGATATATGGATAAACCACTGGCAACAAACCAGAGGCAGGAAGATACAGGCTAATACCCATCACATTGTAATTACCTGGCAGTGTGCAAATCACCTACCTGCCCCAAGAGGAGGGCACACAGGGCACTGTTTTCAAAGCACAAAGGAATCTAAAAAGCTTGCTTGCCTTCTCAAGATTATTATGTAAAGCAACACTTCATATATGCCTGGCCTACAGCAACGGGAACAGTGTCAGGTTTATCTACGTGAGCATTTCCACCATGCCCATCATGGTGGGTTTGTGATTCATTCTGTCTGAAGAGTCTTATGACAGCTGATATGAGAACCCTTCTTCATCACCAGAATCAGGCTCTGCCTTTCAGCTCTCAGCTCATTTTCTGTACAAACAGGAGCCCTGAGTCAGTTACAAAATGAATTCCTTCTTTCAAAGCATCCTCCATTGCTGCAGTGAGCAATAACCTGTGTTGCTGCCCAAACAGCAAACAAAAAGTGGACTCACAAGTACTTCTCAGACAAGACGTGATCCCTGATTTGTGCTTACCTAGAAGCTAACCAACACCTATAAAAGTGTGTTCCCTGTTGCCCCATGTAAATACAACATAAAGTTCAATATAATCTTGGAGATGCAGCTTCCCAGGACTCTGTCAGATGAACTCTGCAGGAACTTGGGGCTGGAAAGGACAGTTCATTGAGGATGGGTGTCAGAAGCAAAAATGGGTCAGTTCCTGCTTTATCACTTTGTGATTGCTGGAGCACTATCAGGAGGTGCAATCAGAGCTGCAGCTGACACCTCCAGAGGAGCCTTAAGTGCCTTCAGCTGCTTGTTCTCACCCTGATGTCCTATTCCTATCCTTTGAGGTCAGAATTCCTCCTCAGTCCCGAATCTTTGCTGGATTGCCAGTTATTTGTCATCAGACTTTTTTTTTTCAGATTCATTACCTGATCAGGGGGCCAAAGTGGACAAACTCATTTTACAGCCATTGCTTATGAAGGAATGCAAATAAAATTGCCTCTCTGAGAGTTTTTTCCCCCTCTGCTTAATATTTTTTCAAATGCATTTTTATCAAGGAAATAGTCGTTCTGCAGACTATTAAAGTCACTTTATTGAGGGACCTGATATCAACACCTGCTTCAAAGACAAAACTCCCTTCTTTTTAAATTCAGATATTTTTGTTCTGCTGTAGAAGCGAAAACATATCTTTGAATGACAGATATCTCAGAAATCTGCTTTCATTCCCCTTTCCTCCTTCCCTGACGATCTTGGGTTTCACATTCACACCCTTTGGGAAAATTGCCTGGGAAACTTTTCTGATGATTTGCTGAAGGTCATCTACAGTAAATGTGGTACAAAGTGAACCCAGATCTCAGGCTTTGCAAATGTTCATTATGTAAATTACAGGAGCTGTGAAGATGGAAATGAGGCATACAGATGCTGTTATGCACGAAAAAGCAGAGGGGAAACTTCAGACTTCCCTTCACTACAGAGGCAGTTGCTGTCTGTAGGCACTCTCCTTCCTCCCCATGGTTATTTCCAGCATGAAAAGGCCTCAGGTTCTCTGTGGCTGTTGGTTCAGAAATGACTGGCTCCGTGCTCCTCCATGTAGGTCAAGGACTGGGATAGATCTTTAAATTCACCACACATCTGGGAGAATCACAGGACAAATGCAGCTGCGACCTGGATGGGAGGAAACAAGGAGAGCCCCTGTGCAGGGCATTTATGAATTCCCATCCATGACCTTTATTTCTGGGATTAGTCTTGTTGACTGCCTCAGCCAGGGCTAGTCCTGAGGAGCAGTGTGTCTGTGCTGTGAATTGCAGTGCAGAGACGATCGAGTGGAGGAGATAAAGATTCAGCCCTTGATTTCGTGCATCCTCAGGCACAGTACTTGGAGGCCAGATTTTGAAAGATGTTAGAGATCAAAGGATGAAGAAAGATAACCAGCTTCATTTTCAGCTCTATTCCTGGGCATGTGTTTCCTGAACATTTCAACAGGAAATAAGCATTTTTGTGCTTTTTAAAAAATAATTCTAAATGCCTTTGGGTAGGTGGTTTCATCATGAGGAGCCAACATACATTTAAGTGGCAGATCTTAAATTGCACATTGTTTCAGTTTCCTACTAGGGGAGTGTAAATCCCCTTTTCTTTGATTTCTCCCAGGTTTTGCTCAGGTTTGATGCACAATTCTTCTCTAAAAAATAAATACCATTAAAGACACTCCAAGCCTGATTTCAAGCAGCGACGAGTGCTCAGCCAGTAACGGGAGCTGCTGGTGTTCAGCTCTGCTGAAACTCAGCTGCTGCGTCTCATGTTCAGTTCCCCAAAAATGAAGACATCAAAAACTCAAGACTGCTTTTGGTAATTTTTCCCTAAAAGCTCAGGAGGGAAGCTGTGATGCAGACACACTGATGATGAGGTGGAAGGACAGTGCCCAGCCAGGTGCTCTCCTGTCAAGGGACTGGCACTGTCCAGGGCAGATAGAGTGGGAGAGAAGGGCTGAGCCTTCCCCCACCAACCTCACCACAGATCTGCTGTGACCTGCAGCAAAAAAAGCAAGAAAAAAGGAGAGGAGCAGTAAGACAACACTGGAAGGGAAATTCCAACTCCCTGACCTTGGCACAACCTCACCCTGCATGTTAACAGACAAACAAACAGGGGGGAAAATGATGAAATTGCCTCAAAATGGAAAAAAAAATAAACCCAGAAAAAAAAGATTTGTTGAGTCATCCAACAGTGTTCGAATCAAGATATTTTCTTAGCAACTGTGCTAAAAGACTAAATGTAACACATTCTGGTTTGGCTTTTCCTTCAGCAGCAAGATTTATTTGCATTCACACATGGGGATCTGGTTTACAATAAGGTTCTCTAGCCCTTTCCTTTCTTTCATTGTTTCCATCGTGTACCTTGGATAGAAAATATCCTTTGGTGAAAAACTCCACACCAGACAACCCCAGGGCAGACCATGCCCCCTGTGCCCATCTCTGCTTGGAGAGGGTTTTGTCTGAAGGGCCCTTTTGAGAGGCAGGAAGGTTTTGCCCTTGGCCCCGTGCTGCAGAGCCTCTCTCCCCGAGAGGAGGAACTTGTCCTCCACCAGCCCCAGGTTTCGCAATGCACTCAGGACACATCTTGCACTGGCCTTGATTTATGCAGAACTGTTGGCTAATCTCTTTTATGTAATCACCGATAGCTGTTCCTAAAGGCTAAGTCCCCAAAATGGAAGGAATGAATTAAAGGAGACAGATGTGATTTGGCCGGCTCCATGTTCTGATTGCAGCCTCAGAAATGACCCCGTTAGTTTGTGCCGATTTGAGCAGGGGTTCAACCACACTGCACACCCACCCCAGCAAGAACATTCAGCTTTCTGCCATGCAGCCCAGTTTCATAGCCTGATCCCACTCACACCAAAGCCACTGGAATCACTCCAGGTTTATTCTGCTGAAATGTGATCAAAGTCTGGTCAAAAGTCGCCTGAGTTTTTGTTTACCCCAGATCCCCTTGCTTGGCACTGCTGCAGGCCTTGGGAGCTAAAGGAATGCCATTCCCCCACAGAGCTGGCTGCCTTGGGTCACCCAGAGAGACTCGGGGAAGGCAAAAGTCCTGAAGTCCCTTCTGCACCATCTCCAGGTTGAGAATCACCCTGAGCTCAGTGACCCACTTGGCCCTCGTGGCTGCACATTGCCTGTGTCTGCAGGCACAACGGGATCCTGAAGGATGATATTCCCAGCACGTCTGTGATGCACAGACCTGTCCATCAAACAGGCATTCGGGGGTGGGCAGGGTGTGAACAAGCCTGGTGAGAGACTCAAAATCCTGGAGAGAAGAAGATGCCATGTCTGCTCAGCCATCCCCCTTTCCCTGCTTACAAGTAAAGACGCCTTTTGTTTTAGGGATGGAACCACAGCCTGGCTTGCACACCCTGGTGGGAGACCCTCCTCAAATCCTCCTCTTCAATTTTTCCCCATGGAAAAATATTGCCCAGCAGGGCTGCATTTAGATTCCCTTCCTTCACCAAAGCTGCCCCGCCGTGACTGACTTCAGGGGTAGCTGGAGCAGTCCCACAAGCCTTAAAGAATTATTTCCCAGTTTATGTAAACTGAGCACCAGCTCAGTAAAAACAGGAAAGATTTATGCTTGGCAAACATTTCCAAGGAGCCAATATTTCCACGTTACTTACTCGTGGCTTGTGAATACAAACCTCACACAGCTGGTACCTCCACTAATGATCCCATTACAATATGTATTGAGCTGATACTCTGTGATATCTCATTGAAGTATTCATCCATGTCAGAAAGGATTTGTCCATAAAAACATCTCCTCTCACACCATCATAGGAAGCTGCATTCATTCCTCCTTCCTCTGTCATCTGATGCTGCCTAATCCCACTCACCGACATCAATCACAGGGGGAAAATAAGACAATTAACTGGCAATTAATTAAATTATAAACTGTAAGGAAGAGCAGAATATTTGTAAACCTTAATAGCCTTATTAACATGCACATTACCAGCCAGTTGCACAATCCTACGGCTAAGGGTATCTGTGCACATCTGTGACATCACACAGACTTTAATCAAGGGGCTCACCTCAGAGGGCTGCGTGGTGGGATGAGGAACCTGCCTGGCCAGCCTGCAGCTGGGGTGGTACAGGTGCCTTACACCTCCCTTCCTGCAGAAAGCTGCAGTGAGGACCCACAGAGCACGAGGGGTGCTGCAGCATCCCGCCAGCTGTGGCTCCCGTGCCTTCAGGACACAAGGGTGTGAGGATGGCAATTCTCCCTGTTTCCTGCACAAAACAGGCATCTCAAAGGGTATGGAGGCAGCACGGAGCTCTGCCAGCCCCTGGGCTCTTCAGATGAGTGCACTGACCTGCAACAACTCAGAGGAGACAGCCACCCTGCCCAGGGCTCTCTCAGGGATGGAGCAGGCACCCAACCATCAGGACTGGTGAGCCTTGGCTCTGTCCTGGGAGGGATACTGGCATTTCTGCTGCAAGGACACATGGTGGGACAGGAAAACCCACCAGTGACAGTAACACTGGATTGTTGTTATAAAACACACATGCAATGTGGCTTTGGTTAAAGCTGTTTCCAGAAGGACTAAAGGAAAGTAAGTAGGAAAAAAACAAGGGCAGGTCAGGCACCTTTTGCAAGGTCACAGCAGCTCTTGCAGGCAGGGATCTTGATGGCAGAGGCTCCATCACTGGGGAACTGGGCTCAAAGCTTAATGCAGCAAGTAACAGGGCCTGACCTCTGTTTGAATGTCACGAGACAGGAGGAAAAATCCAATCCAACACAAGGCATGAGTGATGCATGAAGCCACAGCCAGACCCAGATGAGGTACCAGGACTGAAGGCATTGCAGTGCTCATGTTGGCACAGCATCACTGCCTGGTCCTCAGGTCCCCTGGCAATAACCTGCACACAACATCCTCGGGGTTTGCTCAGTTTTTTCATACTATTTCTATACTGTTTTTTTCTTGGAAAGGTGACCAAATCAGTCCATCCAATATACACCAAACCCTTGACTTCTTCCTAGTCTATTTGTTCTGAAAGAAGTACCATGTGAAGCAGGAGAGTGACCTGCTAAAGCAGAGAAATTAGAGTGCAGAAGATGGATGGAGCTGTAAATCAGGTCTGCCTCCAAGAGCAGGTATAGCCCAGCAAGCCCCTGCCATCTGCCCTCTCTCCAAATCAGCCACATCCCAAACCTCAGCTGTGTTAACTCTGATTCCAGTCCAGCGTTATTTCTGTAACACGTGAACTGGGATGACATGCACCCAGCCCGTTCACTTATTTGTGGAGTGTGGACTGCTGACTGATGGCCAAGTGCTAATAAAAGCAGTGCTCTCCCTCCTGTGCCATTCCATGCTGGATACTGGCGGCGGGCTGGACCTCTGGGCACACGGCGCTCGCTGGGAGCAGCCGGGGGTCGTCAGTGAGCAGCGCCTTCACATTTTCATTCTTAATTTTGATGGATCTGCAGTGCCACATTGTTTTCTCTCCCAGCTGGGCTCTATATTTAGCCAGGGGTTCTGTCCTCAGCTTGTGTTTTCTGGTGAGGTTGGTAGCTAGCGCTGCTCTGCTGTCGGAACGCCTGTCTCCCTTGTCAAAGCGCGGCTGTTTTGGGGATGCGTGAGGCAGTCAGATGTGACAGAAGCTGAGAGGTTTCTTTCACAGCTAGGAAGGGAGAGGAAGGAGCCAAGCACTTCCATACCCACCCTAGGAGCTCCGGTCCCCTGGGAGGGCTGGAATCCGATGCCGGCTGGCGCTGGGAACACCCACGTTCAGCTAACCTGACTGCAGTGCTCACTGCAGGATAATTGGCTCCGAGGAGGCGTTACAGCAAGAAGAAAAAAAAAAGTCAATCAAAGAAGGTGGGACATCAGACATTTTAAAAATAACCCAGGGTGAAGATCCAAGAAGCTGTGATGACCAGGGGCCAGATCTGGATTCCCTGAGCCCAGCTGATGTCCGGGGTATTGCTGACCTCTGCGGAGTCTGCTGGGCTGGCGCTGAGGCCAGTGAGATCAGGATCCGTCCCAAATCGCCTGGCCTCCCGCTGCACCCCGTGTTGTAACCGTCCAGGATGTTGACACATTCAACTTGCCACTCGTTTGTGGGACTAATTACACATTCGCATTTGTCTGCGCTCGCTCGGCTCCTAGCAACTGCAGTCACAGTCCTAATTAAAATAATAGACTGAGATTGGTAACATTTCTGCTTTAACAGGAAATTAGAAGAGTTACGTTCGCAGAGTTTAGGTAATTGACACCAACAGCGCTTTCGTTGTAACGGGTGTTCTGTGATTGATTTCGTTCCCCAGTCAGACCTCAAAGCAGCCTGGGAGCATATCCCACCATCAGATTACAGTACAGGGGAATTAAATGGCTATTACACCACTGCCTGCTCTAGAGCTGGCAGCTGCGGGCTCGGGCACGGCTTCGAGCTTCCAAACCAAACATTAGCCCTAAAATTATAAACCTAATGTAAAACAAAACGGCTTCAGCACAACATGTTCAGCTCTCCTCACACGAGGGTCCCTGCATGGTGCCCATCTGACCACTCCTGCCTGGCAAGGGGGCTGCAGGCAGCACAGGAGCAGCTCCTGCATCCTGGGATGTCTCAAATACCAATGCCCTGCAGGTACCACACGTTCCCATGGGCAGACAGAAAGGCTCCAAGCACACTGGTGACCGTGGAATATTCTGGGCACACAGTGGTGGAGCTCAGAGCAGGAGGTGATGGGGAATGTTCAAGGTGTGTGAGATTTCATGTCCACGTTGAAGGGAGAAGGGTTCCCTGTGCTAAACCCATCCTGAAGCTTGCTCCACATGAAGTTCTGTGTGCGTGGATAATTTTGCCAGGCAGCAACATTCTCTCATTCTCTTCCTCTCAGAAAGAGCATTGGATTTCTGGAGATGGCCCTGCTCGTTCCCACAGTGGTGTAAATCCAGCTGTGTGGATAATTTTGCCAGGCAGTAACATTCTCTCATTCTCTTTCTCTCCAAAGAGAACTGGATTTCTGGAGATGGCCCTGCTCGTTCCCACAGTGGTGTAAATCCAGCTGGGTCCATATGAGCCTCAGAAAGATGACTCAGTGACTTTTTTCTGCTAAGGAAACTTCTGACTCCACAGCCTTAGAAAGGTTCGGGTTGGAAGGGACCTTAAAGATCCCCTAGTTCAAATCCCCCTACCTTGGGTGGTTCATATATAATATTAATTTAAAAATCCTGGCATTTTCCACAAAACAGGCTGTTATCACAGAGTGGTTGCCTCAAAATTGAGGTGGACTCTCTTGGTGCCAGTAGTTACAGTTGGGGCTGGTATCTTGTGTTGGCACCTCCATCCCCACAGCCTGGGCCCACAAGGGCAGATGGGTTTCTAACCTGCCCTGAATGTCACATCTCCTCCAATTCCCTCCAGTGACGAGGCTGAGCTGTCCAGCAAGTTCCCTACGCCGTGTTGTGCTGGGTGGTTCCCAAATTGTACCCAAAGAAATATAATTATTTATATAAAGAAATTATAATATAATTTCTGTCTAAACATCTCTAGATTGAGACACTTTGTCTTTGGACACACACATAAGTCTGCTTTTGAAGAAATGCATGCCTGTAAATTATTAAGAAAACTGTGTATGAAATGCCAAAATTGCACGAAGTTTCAAGAATATTAGTTAATAGTCATCTGCTCCTTTGGACTCTTTTCTATTTGCAGACTTGGAAATGCGTTGGGAAGAACAAAGTACACGTGGTCTGGACTTGCGTATCTGATATTAATCCCAGCACAACAGGGCTATAAAATGTTTTCATGAACATATATGTCTTCTGCAGAGAGCTTCATGGGATAATACTGCCAGGAGAGATGCAATGTAGGAAATACCCATCCACGGTTTATAAATCCTATCCATCTCGGCATGTCTCAGGGAGTATTATCAGGGCCCTGGAGAGCTACTGCAAATGCTACTCTTGCAGCTTGCATGGATAATTGTTTATAAAAGTCTTCCTTCCCTTCTGCTGTGCCTGGGAACGATTATATCCAGAAGGCATTTGTTGTGTCCGTCTTGTTTGGCTCCAGCAGCTCCCAGAGGTATCACACACGGGATGCTCCAGTAAAGCCCTTACCTTCCTGTTGGGCATGAACAAGAGGATTCAGCTACGCCACAGACTTTTTTCCCTGTGCTTTATCCAGCTTTCAGGTGGCAAATTACAGTCTGGGCTTTAATCACCCTGTGTGTGCACTGAAATGCACTGGGGCATTTGCTTCTGCAGTGTTTTTGTATTCTAGAGATTAAACTTCTCTGCTGTTAGCAGATACCTGACCCCATAAATAAAATTAAGTGCCATCATCTTCTCCTTCAGTTTGCACCAAACCAATGGAGGAAATTGCACCTGGGGCAGGTGATTCCCACCCTGTGTAGAATCCTGGAGTCCGTGGGGAAGCTCTGGGTGATCCGAATGGCCTGAGGAATTAATATCCTGTGGGTTTGGGGTGGGGGGAAGCCTCAGCTCCAGACATGGGGATCCAGCCGTGCCTGACGGAGCCAGGGCCCGCGGCACCCCAGCTGCCTCCCGCTGCCATAAATCCTAATCCTTGTGGCACAGCCAAGTTGGAAACACATGAGAAAGCTTAAAGTGGCTTGTTTGAACACTGAAAAAGCAGGTGGTAGGCTCCGTTTGATCCCGAATGAGACGGTGCAGGCACATTGCACCGGCCAGGAGAGTGGGAACCAGGCAGGGCCTTGTGCAGGGCACGGCAGGTGAGCAGTGGGGCGAGCGAGGGACAATGGCCTTGTCACTGTGCCCAGGTGGAGCAGGGCAGGATTGACGCTGTCACGGTGACAGAAACAGTCCGTGGTGCAGCTGGGCCAGCGCTGATGGCCAAGGCAGGAATAGGGCAAGGGAAGCTGTGGGGAGGCCATCCCCAAACACCCGGCCACAGCGCCCTGAGGGGCCACCTGCGGCTGACAAGAGCCACCGGCCCCACTTTGTCACCGCCAGCAGGCACCGAGGAGCAGGGATAGGAATGGGGACAAGGATGTTGATGTGGATGGGGATGAGGGCAAGGACTGCGATGAACATAGGAATGGGTAGAGGCAGCGATGGGGACGTGGATGTGCATAAGGACGTGGATGGGGGCTCCCCATGCCCCGGCGCCTGCAGACACCAGAGCTCTGCTCAGGACCCGGCGGTGCCGGCCCAGTTCCCCCTGAGCACGCCGCACCCGGCGGGCCCCGAACCTGCGGCCCCGGGACCCTCCCGCCGCCATTTCGCGGCGCCGCCGGGCGCGGCCCCACCTGCCTCCCGCCCCTCACCCCGCGGGAAAGGGCTGAGGGGAGACCCCCGTGGGGGGGGGGAAGGGCCTGAGGGGAAATGGCGGCAAAGGCGGTGCCCAGGGGAGACCCCTGAGGAGAAAGGGCTGAGAGGAGACCCCCGAGGGGAAGGCCGCTGAGGGGAGACCCCGGGGGAAAGTGCTGAGGAGGGGCCGCTGAGGGGAAACCCCTGAGAGGGGGCGGCCGAGGGTCACGGTTCTCATCTCTGGGGGTCCATACCGTTCTCTCATGTGGCCCCGTCTCAGCCGCCTGTATAAAAGTCCCTCCACCCCTCCATTTGAACACCTTCTCTACCTCCATCCTTCTGCAGAATGCGCCAAAAAAGGAGGCAGGAGGCCGCTGGCACAGGAGCGGGTGGTGGGGCCGAGCCATAGCCCCTTGCACAGCGGCCCTGGGCCAGCCACAATCCCCAGTGATCTGAATAAAGCCGTGAGATACCCTTGTGCGACTGACGGAGGGACCCCAAGGTTGAAATCTCAACGTCAATATTTTTTCCTAAATACGCAGAGTCCATATTGAGATTCACATTGTCTGAGCTGCCCGAGCCCGTAGAGGGAGGGGAGGGCGATAAAAGGCATCATCAGGCTTTGCCTTCCCGTTTCTATACCAAAGATAGAGAATATTATAAATTTAATAGATCTTTTTCATTATTCATAGCTTGCTTGTGGAAAAAAAAAATCATAATAGCTTGGTGTGATATGTCAGGCATCTATAATTCATGGCGCTGAGATCACACAGCCACCATACAGTGGGAGTTCACAGAGTGAGATGTTTGTAATTAATCTGTGGAAAGAAAAACAAAGGCAATAAACTAGGAAGGACAATAAATGAGGGACAGATCCTTCCACCCGCACTGACGTGGGATAGTACTCGGCCAGAAGCTTGAATAATCTTGGCTAAAACCTGTAAAATTCGCCAGGAAGTGGCTGGGAGATTTACAGTAAATAGTAAATTCATCACGGGCTGGTTCATTAGAAGTCAGGCAGACTGTGCTGCAGTTTGGATAACAAGGTGCTGAAAGCAGCAGAGCTTGGGTCAGAGTGTGAGGAGACAAGAGCTCTCCAGGCTGTGCAGGTGGTGCAAGGTTCACTGGCACCCAGAGCACCCCTCTGCCTTCCCCATCCCGCAGGCTGGGAGCTGCCGGCTCAGGGAAGGCTGGAAAGTTTGGGATCCCCTTGGAGCATTTGCATGGACCTTGTTGATTTCTGCAGGACTGAAGGGCTTGGCTGAGCAGGGAGGTTTCTTGGAAGCAGAGCCCGAGCAAGGACCCGAACAAATTGTGCTGCTCGCAAAGATGTGCTACAGTGATGGAACGAGCCAAAGTCCCTTCCTAATTCGAAACAGTGAGCTGGAGTTCTCCAGAACCCCTTGCTCTAGCTATTGTCTATTTTCACCCCTGTGAAGCTAAAGCTGGTTACTGTACAGCTTAAAAACTCCCTGTGGTTTCTCACAATAGGCCAGCCATCTATGCTGGTTTTCAAATGATGCAGGGAGATTTCGTAAGACTCCGTGGCCAATCAAGTAGGAGGAGAAATTAATTTCTTCTAAAGTGGATGCTACAAGGAAAATAGAAAAAATAAATCCTCATCTTTCTGGAGTTTGTCTATGGCTTTAACAAAAAAATGCTGGTGCCAGGTCCATCAGGCAAAGCTGTGTGTCACAATTAAACTGTTTTAAACTGAGATAAACAAGCCACAGGGTACAGGGGCATCATGGTGAGACAGGAGTGACTCCAAGAGGAAGCCCAGGCCTTGCTCCCAGGGAGATGTGATAGTGCCAGTGCACCGATGCTGGAGGCCAGAGGCACTCATTGTTTTGTTTACTCATTCCCGACTCCCTCAAAAGATAATTGGTTTTCTTTGGTTGCTTGCTTGTTTGTTTGTTTGACTTTTTGCATTCTTTGGATTCAATTTCTCCTGCAATATGGCCTTAATTTACATTGAGAGGATGCATGTTTATTTATTCACTTTTTTTTTAAATTTTTGTTCCTTTTTTTTTTTTTTAATTCTCATTTCTCCTAGGCTGCTAGCACTGTGAGAAGACAACAGCCATGTGGAGATGAGGAGCACCCGGTGTATCCTAAATCTCCACTGCCTGTACAGCTCCTGTGCCAACCCCAGCCTCTGCACAGTCTGGATTGTTGCTGCTTTGGGGCATATCTATGATGATGCCTGTAGGTTCCATACAGTGTTAACGGTGAAATCTACAAAATTCTCCTCTTCAGGATCCCCGTGGCATTGTTGGTGCAATCCCAGCCGAGTTTGGGCTCTGCGAGTCTCAGCAATGCCCTCTGGTGACATGTCCCCAGACACCGCTGGCAGCACACAGGTCCTCTGTCAGCCAGCCCACGGCTGGTGGAAAAATCACCCAGGAGGGCACTTTCCCCACTCTATAGGTCCTCAGGGAACAGTAAATAGAAACTGGGAATTTATCAGGTTCTCCAGCTTCTCGCCTCAGCCCGATAATCACTTTCTGCCGCATGAGTCCCAGCAGAATCCTGGTGTTTTCAGCATCTGGCAATAGCTTCAGGGAACAGCTGAGCATCCTGTGCTTCCTGCTGGGGCTGTGAGCAGTCAGGAAAGGCCCTGCAGCCCATGGATTAGGTGCCCTGGTGAGCTGATCCAGTTATAGTGCGGCAGGACATACCGGAATGAATGATTTTGACCTTAACTGGCTCTAACATCGCCATCCAAAATGTGTGTGATTGTGCTAATCCGCCCCAAAGGAGCATTGCGAGGCTGGTTCATTGTTGTGGGTACGGCGCTGAGAGCTCCTGGCACAAAACACACTGCAAGTGCAAAACATTTTCCTCTTATTTTGTTGGCTTTGCCAAGGAGCCTCCCGTGGAAAAAAAGAGCAGCCTGGTTACCTAAACCATATCCAACCACGGAAGCAGGGCAGTGCTACACTTCACTCTGCTGTTGTTTCTCCTGTGGTGTTTGTGTGGGAACAGTCCATGAGGGAAATGGCACAAGAAATCCCTGTTATGAAAGGAAGAGTGGACAGATGGGTAGGAGAAGAAGACGACTCTGTCATGACAATCTTCCTTCCTGTCTACAGTGAAGCAAACACAACACAGGCTTGGATTGAATTACCCCAAAACATCACATGTGAGGTTGCCCAGGATTTAGCAAGTGGGATCCACAGTGCCTGCACAGATCACATCTAACAGCGGATGGCAAGACGTACGGAGCAGCAGGCAGGCTGCTCCAGTCCAAACCCAAGGAATCCCATCTGCACCTATCCACCTGCCAGTCCAAACCCAAGGAATCCCATCTGCACCCATCCACCTCGCTTCACAGCATGCACAGCCTCAAAATGTGCCTTTAAGCCTTAGTGAAAGGATATTCTAGGCTTGCCCTTAAAAACTTGGGAAAAGGCTACTCTCCCCTCTCTGGGCTGCCTTGCACCTCTGTAGCAGTGTCATCATCTTTGTCCCCATCTTCCCCTCACCTCAATCCCAATGGCAGGGGTGCTGCCTCATGGCTACTTTAACATGGCAATATTTCTTGGAAGTTTGGTGGGAGCTACAGCAGAGAACTCCCTTGGCTGCATCCAGGTGAGGGGAGAGACAAAGTTTCAAAAACATCCTTTGAATGTTCACATTCCCCTTTAAAAATAAAGCAGCTAGGCAGGCAGAGAAAGCCAATCTGGGTGTATTAATAACCAGTAAATGGCAGGGTGCTCACCCTTCCCACACTGGATTACCTAAGGCATTGCATCGCCCGCTACAAGCCCAAGATGCGGGAGCTGCCAGCAGAGCAGTGCCGTGCCTCATAGCCGGAACAGCCCGCAGGATTGCGAGCAGGCATGCATGCTCCAAATGTAAACAAGGCAGAGGCACCTCCTCACCGCTCCCAGTGCAACCACCCTGCATCCCAGGGGCTGGAGCAGCCCAGGGTGTGAGATCAGCCAGGGCAGATCAAGGAAAGCAGGCGTGTGGCAGAGGGGCGTTATGGAAGCACAATACAGAAACACTCCAAGCTTCCATGTTTCCTCAGAATCAGGTACACAGAAAGCACAGGGATCCTCTCCTGTACCCAGGCAGTGCAGGAAGGGCCATGGAGTGGGCTGTGAATGCTGGCTTGGCCTCCTGTAGGGTCACAGGATGCAGAGCTCACACTGTCCCTCGTTTGTTAGGGCTTCTGGCACACATCTGCCCTCTGAGCTCAAGACTTCCCCCAGTGCCTGCCTTCCCAGCAGGATGCTGAGCTAGGAGAGAACCAGCAAATCACCACAGTCAATGCCAATTGTAATGGCACCTTCCACTCAGGGGTCTCAAAGCACTTGGCAAAACCCGACCAACCCCTGTGCCTTTTCTGCCCTGTGAGGCCAGTGAGCAGTAGTGAGCAGGGTTACGTGTTGTGTAGTGGGTGAGCAAGACCCAAGATGGGCAACGACACCCATGTGGCGACGTGGCCAAGGCAGCAAACAGCACAGCAACCAAAGCCTCAGCAGCATCTGCTTATGATTACTGATCATTTTGAGCTGGCCTCTGCTTGCAGATCAGTTGCCAGGTTTTGATGCTGTGATTCTCTAAATAGAAATCAGATGAAGTCAGGTAAGCGTTTTTTGTACCTGTCCCCTTCCTGCTTGGGACTCATATCCAAACTTCTCATTTTAACCTTGTCTTTATGGTCTGTTGAAATCAAAATGCTCATGCGAACAGCCTGAAACACTGGGGATTTTCAGCTCAGATCTGAACTTGAAGCTGTTCTCCCAGGCTGTGCAGCGCTTGCTATTTTTAGCTCCATGTCAAAAAGTTAAAGCAGCACATGGTAAGATGTTATGACTCTTAAAATTACTGTAAGAATGTTCCAGGGAATGGTACCAATTCATCAAAAGTAAGTTCGTTGCGTGAGATAACGCGGCGACCTTTGATGCTGTACCGAGTTTGTGGGTCACTGGTTATTAACGTTGCTGCAATTTGTTGAGCAATAACCCAGTGATTACGGAAAGGGAAGTAGCTATTAATATGGTAAAAGGCACACCTAAGCGAGGATGTTTACTCCTGTAGGCTGAGGGGGGAGGGCTAGACACCCTTCGTGATGTTTCTATAGCTCTTTTTTTTGATACTAAAGATAAGGACCTGTTCTCCCTTCCCCCACGACCAGCAGAGTATTGCAGCTGGAAAACACTACCCTGGCATTTGAAGTGAAGGATGTGAAGGCACACCACAGGCAAAATGAGGCCTCTTCATTGGCCATGATGCCAAGGCAGTCTGCTCTCAACACTCTCAGAGCCTTCACAATGACCTCTCTTTAGCACCCACATTGTGTCAGGTCTGATCCCTGCTTCTAAAATCCTCACAGGATCGTCCTGTAAGAAGTCATTGGTGGTTTTGTGCCCCGGGGTGACAGTGGCCCAGGAAGCTGAGGATGAGGGATCTCTCTCTGCCTGGCACCTTGTCTCACCCACCAGTCGTTTCCCCACTCAGGGATGTCTGCAAGCCCCACTTATGTGCTTGATTATCACCAGTGGGGCTTCTGCAAGTCAGCTCAGCCTCCTGGTCTTGACACAGGGATACCCCAGGTTAGATCTGGATATCAGGGAAGAAAGCAGAGGGGTTTTTGTGGCTCAGCCACAACAGTGACAGGAAAGAAAGAACCATGGCTCTTCCCAACAGAGGGGGAGCTCAGGCATTTACTGTTGTGGGTTGCTCATAAACCCCACTAGTCTCGGGCGTGTTACAAAGGTGTAGTGTTACCAAACACTCCCTTATCAGCAGGGTGGGCTGATTTATAGTGCCACATACAGTTACAGCTTAATAATAACAATAAGGATGGTTCTCGGGCATTCCAGCACACTACACCCACATCACCTTCTTGCCTTTGCTAAATTTGCTTCTGATTTACAGATGCATAAACAAGGTGAAAATCAATCACCTCAGTTTCAAAGAGAGAAAGAACAAGAGGGCAGTTTCCAAAAATGGCCTGGGTCTCTCTCTGCCTTCATTCAGAATCATCTGTTTTGGAGCTCCCATAGTTAAGTGAGCTGTGAGTACAGCTGTCCTCTCAGCTTTGTTGATAAATACTGAACTCCTGACATTCCACCTGAGTGTGGAATGTGAAGTTCCACTGGTGTAAAGCTCCTCAATTTATTTTGTGCAGTGTATTTGTTCAGGTTTCTGGGACTGTTCCCTGCAGGAGCACCCTTCTGCTCTTGCTCTCATCTCTCACAATGCACTGCATGGTTTCTTCAGTCCTTTGCTCACCAGCACTTTCCTGCCAAGATGTTAAACCTCAGCCATATTCTTCAGGTTTAGTTCACAGGAGAGCCGAGCCCTCACTGATTGCTCCCAGCCAGGCTCCTAATTAGCCATCCTTGGCTACATTTTCGCCTAGTTTGGCCACGTGCTCCTGAGAAACCCACAGGATTTGAGAGCCCCTGGCCCTGAGCATCAGAGCAGACACTGCATCTGCTTCTCCCATCCTCCTTGCAGGGACTGATGTGGAGAAATCCAATTAAACATTTATAGCTCTGTAACCTCTTGGCATTTTTGTGGGGCAGCTTCCCATGTGTGACCTATACAGAGCATGACTGAGCTGTGTTTTCTCTGTCACCTTGGCTTGACCCCCAGCCCACACACTCACCCGCAGACCTGTCCCACACCAGTAAAACAAACCCTTCAGAGGCTTAGGGCAGGGCCAGAGCTGCGTGGGCAGACATTAAGTGACTGAGGGCTCTCAGCAGCCTGAAATCAGCTCCATGTGCTTCATCTTAGTGTGGGAATGGGGCTCCAGAGAGTCCCCAGCATTAGTGATCCCTGGTGCTTGGTGCAGGCAGCCTGTGCTTTAGTGCTCCCACGAAGCTCGCCCTGGGGATCAGGGGCTCCTAAATCCCATGGCGGGTTGGTTGGGTGAACAGCAAGTTTCTCATGGAGTGCCCCACTGAAGCTGCTAAGTGGGGAATTTCAGGGGAAGGGAAGGGGATGGTGGCTTGCCTTTGGGTTGCTGTTCCACCTCAAGATGCCTCAGTTCTCCCCTGCTGGCATTCGTGTGGGGAGCTCTTGGCCCCGCAACCAGCAGTATGGCTGGAGAAGGAAATCTGGATGTGCTGGTAAACATTTTGAAGACAGAAAATAAATCCATCCATCTCTGTAAGAAATGCTGCCCCCAAGAGAAATTTCTTATCATAGGCAAAGCTAAGTGCACAGGCACCAGCGAATTCACCACCAGCATTGATTATTTCATTATAAATTGCTCACTTGCTTTCTTGCATTTGCTTCTGAACAGAAATGAAACACTGGCTACTGAAAATAACAGTAGTTAATACACAACCAAAAACCTGACTTGCATATGAAAACACTGGATTTTCCACAGGGGCTTTCCCACTCTTTAAGTTCCTTTAAAGTATGAGCTCCATTAAGATTATAAAAATGTATTGCCTTAGCTGCTGGATTTTTTACTGTGCTGAAAAGAAGACAACTGCTCAGAGGCTGAGTGAGAAGAGTGATCTCAGTATTAACAAACAGTCCTGCACTGACATTGATGATTGATAGCAGATGAGGATGTGGATGGAGAA
The DNA here is from genome assembly GCF_014805655.1 of Passer montanus. Taxonomy (NCBI): domain Eukaryota; kingdom Metazoa; phylum Chordata; class Aves; order Passeriformes; family Passeridae; genus Passer; species Passer montanus. The sequence continues at coordinate 6,085,401 of NW_024367596.1, forward strand.
ATCAGGGACTTTCCAAACTGTAAAATAGGGAAAGGAAACCAGTCTGATATACCAGGGCTACAGCTACGTAAGTCAGATGCCTTAGGATACCCAGCAAAGCCTCCTCAGTGCACTGAAGTCATGCATGGCTTCCTCAATGTTTTGGAGTAGTTGTTTTGTTGGAAAATATTGAAAAGGATCATTTCCCAGGTCTTTTGCACAAAGCATACATCTCTCTACCTATGTGGCAGTAGCTGGTATTCAGACACCACTAGAGATGAACTTTTCTCAGTGTGAGACTCATTGAGGTCTTCTCTGGTCCAGAAGGGAAATTTCTCTAGGAGCCCATTATTTGGCCCATTAGTTTATTTAATTGTATTGTGTCCTGAGATGATGGTAACTGGAAGAAAAGAATTCATGTAGGATTGTGACTAACAGCAACTTTTGCATTGAAGCCAAGCCAGCCCACTCTAATGGTGCAAAAAAGGTGCTCCCTCTGGGTGAGGACATTTTCCAGTTTTCTGTCCCAAGGTCTCTTCCCCGTGGATCAGCCATGTGCAATGGCTTACAGCTCAACTGCTGTGGGCTGGATTTACACCATCTCCTTCTCAGTTTGTAGGAGTGATTCATCTTTGGAAATGCTGGCTCATGGATGCCATTAGAGGAATACTGCCCACAGTGACATGCTCCATGGTTCCTCCTAATCTTTGGTTTTCTGGACGACACCAAATGGCAAGAGTGATGTTTTATGATTGCCTGTATTTGTACAGGCAAGTGTAAGGATGGGCAGGTAGATGGCAAAAACCCTGTGTCTCATTCTGTAGCAAGGAGGAAAGCAACTCCATGGAAAAAAAAGAAAATAGGAGATAAAAAGGTAAATATTTCCTTTGTCCCTAAGGCACAGTCAGGAAAAGGCATCATCATTTTGCTCAGACACTGGTGTAACCTCATGTTTCCCACAAAACATATTTCCCCGAGATCAGTTTGCACGTATCAGGTTTTGCCCATGAATACTCATGAGACACAAATCAGTCCTTTAATCCATGATTAGAATGTCACCCCACGCTCTGTGGTTGCATCATGATTTGGAGTTACTGTTGAATGGATGCTGTGCTATTTAATTGTTTTTTCTTAGTGATCTGTTCACTCTGTTAATATTTAATTCTCTTTTCCCATCCCTCTTTCTACCCCCAAAAGGCCTAAAGAATGGGAAAATATCTTTCATTTTCTCTGGCTTCGTGTGCTATTGTAAGAAAATACCTATTCATGATCTCCTGTAGGTGATAATGATGATATACAGTCATAATGCTGGAATTCTTAAGTGGTTGCCAATGCTTCTTTATAGCTGAGAAGAGAAAAAAAAAATACCTGATTTGAAATGAATCAGGTTAGTATGCAGGTTAGTGTGCTTTATTTGCCTTTTCCAGTGGTTTGGATAATGAACAAATTGTCATCCTGGCATATCCTTTACCAAATTCTGAGCCGAGAGCTGCACATGAAGCCTGAGTGACAGCAAGGTGCCTCGTGTGCTTTGCAGGGCTGAATTCATGAGGACAAATTAGATCTTTGATTTATCCTTTAAACAAAAAGAAAGGGAAACAGTAACATTAATTTAAACGAGCTGTAGCTGAATTGCATTTTTTGTAGTGATCAATATTCCGGGCATTGTAAGCAGCAGCTTTACATAATAAATAGCTGCATTATGTAATGCTAGTTAAATTTAGAAATGGTTATTTTATTACCTTTAGCACACATAAAATAGAGAGTGATAGAGCTGGAGCCCAGGAGCTGTCTGAGGATGCAGAGAACAGCTGGGCCTGGCTGTGCACGGCAGAAATAAACCCCATAAAGCCACACAGCTCGGGCTCTGGGTCAACGTCAAGCATTTCGGGGGGGTGGGGTGGCAGGGGCAGGTCCTGCTCTGAAACACGGCACACCCAGGAGCAAAACATCTCTGCACAATAAAGATGGAAGATTTATTATGAAGGAATGAAATGTGCCACTTTTGTTCTCCCTGGTGTCCCCATAAAGCCTTTGTTTGACAGGCTCGTTTGGGCTCTGGGTAGCTACAGTCCCTTCCATGTGGCTGCTGGCTGCTTTGAGACCAGTTGTGTGCAGACTACAGATCAATTATGTCTCTGCTAGGGATAAACAGTGTTTCCCTTTTTCCTCTTCAGCAGCATTGCTATTATCCCAGAGCATAGGAGCCCTTTCTTTTCCTTCCCAGGCACTCACACGCATGCACACACACACACCCACACACCCACCCACCCACACACACACACACACACACCCACACCCACCCACACTTGTTACTGGAGGGAGGAAGCAAAAGAATTCAAGTTTGTTGTATTAATCTTCATATCCTGATCCTTTTGCAGCCTGCTGCTGCCCATTCACAACAGGCTGGAGGGATGAACCCTTTTGTTATAATTATGAGACATCTCAATCCAATAAACGCCCTGAAATGAGAGCCTCTGGAAATGGGAGTTTGGAAAATTACAGCTGAAGAAGGAAAGTCCCGTTGTGAAATCTTTAGCTAAGCAGGAACACTCTTGTTTGGCTGTTTCATAACACACAGGGAGCTCCAGTGTGGGAAACGAGGGGACTTTAATTAGTACATCAGAGCTGAGATGTTCCTTCTGCTCACTGGGGCTTGGCACCCATTTATCAGGGGCGGGGGCGCTCTCAGAGGGAGCTGGAGCTGGAGCCAGACTGCTGATGGAGTTAAGGGCTCTCTGCACTGCTCTCTGCATTGCAATTAGAGGGCTCTGAACTAAAGTTAATCTAAAGCACTGTGAAACTTAAGTAAAATTCAGAGCTAGGTCGTAGTTCTACAAGGAGAGCCTGTAAGTTCCTAATGGACTGAATCAAAATCCTTTCAAAGGATTTTGAAGAGCAGCTGGAGATGCTTTTTTAAAAATACAGATTTTGACAGATATCAGGAATATCTCTAATAATTACATATACTTGATTTTTATCAAATACTGTTCACAGTATAAACTAAAGTCCTGCTCAGCATCTGTTGTGTATGGAAGTTTCCAGACTACTGAGCAGCACGTAGTCACTTCAGAGAAATCATTAAAAGTTATGTAGCTGAGCTGATGTGAGAGACAAGGAGTTAAAGCTAAATCCCATTTGGAAGTAAACTTTGCCAAAGCAGTGAATTTTCTCAAAGGCTGACTGCTCTTGATTTGCAAGGATGTTCCCAATCCTGATTTCAATTAAAGAGAAATCCTCAGGCGTTTCTGCAGCTCGGCGGTGTCCTTTATTCCACATGGTTATATATTGAGTAATAAACAAAACAAACAAAGACTGTATTCTGCAATGAACTGCATACGTCTTGTGCAATCTTGGGGAAATCAATAGGTCAAGGTCTGGCCTTGGATTGCCTCAGTATTGGTTGTCAATAATTCCCCCAGCTTCAGTGGAGTTTACATTGTGAGTAAAAAAATGAATGTAGAGATGCAAAGCTGTCTGTATATCCCCCTTAAAAAAAAAAAAAAAAAGGAGAGGAAAAAATAATGCTCTAGACTACACTCCTTTATACAGAAGCAGAAATAAATAGGTAGCCAACACTGTAAACTCTGATTTATTTGCTAGGCCTCCTAAAATCATGAGATTACATTTTGAGGAATGCATTCAGCCCAACTTTGGGATCTCTTTCTTTGCTTTCCATTGTTGCATCCCTAGCTCCCAGCTCTCGCTGGGGTCTGCAGCTCACAAGACCAACAACTTGATTGTGTAATGAGGATCATGTAACACAACAGCAGCGGGTCTTTAAATAGTAGTGATGATGATAGTAATAATAATGATAAATAATAAATTACCATTAACAATTTGGGTTTTTTGCAAGTGCTGGGTTACAGTTGCCTTTCATCCTGCTCTTGATAATGTTTTAATAAGTGTATGTTTTCCACCACAGCAAGCAGCACTGATGAGTGCCGCGGCTGAGCTGGGTACTGGGAACAAGACTTGGGGCTGTGTTTCCTCCCATTTGCCTTCTGCCCCACAAGCTCTGAGGCCAGTGGTTACAATGGACACTGGGCCAGTTCTGGTGGTGCTCAGAGTGAGCTCTTTGGATGTGGCTGCAGGGCAGCTTTCGGGGTTACACAGCTGGGCTTTGTGTCCTGCTCACAGCAGAAAGGTGCATGCAGAGTTTGTGTTGGAAGGGGGTGATTTGTGTTCCACCTGTTAATTAAAGAAAAAGAGAAGTGTGACAGTGTGAAGTGTTTGTCACCCTCTGAGGCCAAGGGACAAGACACACCCATGGTCTCCTGCATGGGAGAGGGAGGAGGCAGAGGGTGGTGGTAAAAGCACCTCAGACACAGCTGACAGAATGAGCAAACAACCTCAAGGTGCCAGGGCTGTGGCACTGGTCATCCTGCTGCCCAAGGGTGAACAGGCAGCCTTATACCTCTGGCTTTACACTTCCCTGGAGTGAGAAAATAGTCAGATTGGAGATATTTTAATGTTTCCCTCTACTCCTGGTGTAACTGATCCTTGTTTTTAAATAGATAGTATTTTCATTCCCATTTAAGCCAGCATAAATCAGGAGTTAATCTAGGCAAAGTCGCCTGGCTCTATTGAAGCCTGTGGAAATGCACCCACAGGAGATCACAATCAGGCCTTGTACTCACAAAAAACACTCACTGCTCTGGGAGAGCAAAACCATACTCTGGAGACATAAATACCGTGGTCCAGCTTTTGACATGGGCTCTTCCTTTAGGTCTCCCAAGCCTGGCCAGAGTTTGCCCAGAGTGTGCATGAGACTCCATATTCCCTTTAATCCTCCCCACATACTGCTTCCCAAGTCTTCATTTGTATGCAAAAATTTGTATCTCTCACTCTGGCCATAACATCTACGGGATTTTAAATTGGTCTGAAGTCCCAAATGCTTTAAAAGAATTTATGTTGCATAATTGTACGGGTTTGCTTCAAAACAAACAATGATGTATGGCTAAAATACTCTCCCGGGAAGATGACTCAGATCCTTCCTTGTGACTGAGACCTTACTGGGCTGCTGATGGTGCAACTTGTAATCTCTGCTCTAGATGCAGGACAAGGGAAGGCAAACACAGAAGCAATGCATGGAGCAAGGGACGTATGATCAAAAATCATGAGTTATTTAGAGCTTTTGGAGACACTCAGTGCTTTTATTTGTTGCAAATCAAGGTAGGATTGGAGACTATGGAGAGAGCAATGCATGGAGCAAGGGACATATGATCAAAAATCATGAGTTATTTGGAGCTTTTGGAGACAGTGCTTTTATTTGTTGCAAATCAAGGTAGGATTGGAGACTATGGAGAAGAAAACCAAGTTCCTGATGAGTGTTACACCACACCGTCCCATCTGCGGGTGGGAGAGTGCAGCTGGTTTTGTGCCAGTGGGCAGAGCAGCCATGTGCCCAGTGGCTGCCACCCGTGGGGACAGCCTGTGGACAGCACAGGACAGAGTGGGGTACCTGAATCTGGGGGAGATGGATGAGTTTCCCACCCCAGGATGCCCTGCAGTGATGCAGCTTCACAAAATGCTGCTGCTGTGCATGGGCAGGTTTGGGTGCTTTGCAATGCAGACGGCTGCAGGCAGGTCCCTCGTGTCTGGGTGTCTCATTGCCAAGTGCTGAGCAGATGATCCTGGCACCTGGGCTGCTTTGTCTGTACCCTGCAAATGTTCTTGCCAGCAAGTCAGGAGTTCATGTGGGTTTTGCTGTCACAGTTCTCACTTTAGACATCTTCCCATACTTTGTTTTCTATAAATGTGCTGTATGTCCCAAGGACACAATCTGACTGTTGGTAATTAAGTCAATTTTTCAACCAGGGCTCAAAAAGATTTATAAAAGCTTTACTTTGTGGAAGTGGCACTCAACCAGTGCTTAAATGTCCCTCAGCCAGGGTGGCCAGGCCCAAGGAGTCCTAAGCAGGTGTTAATGTGTTTCTAAAGATCTGTGTTTGTTTGGTACATACACAAACCAGTTTGCAGAGGTGGCTTTGCAGATATGGGGATTTTGCCATTTTTGTGCTGTTTGCAGATTTGGGGATTTCCGTTCTGAGCACGCACTGAACCCGTGGCTGCCGCTGTGTGTGAGCTGGTGCTCTCAGGATGGTGGCCTCAAGTGGACTGATGCCTTTCTTTGTGTCATTGCCAGCTGGGCTGGGACATCTCAGGGTCTGTGGCTCCCTGTTAGCACTGGAAGTGCGGGGCATACTCCGGTGTAACTTGATGCACTTGCAGCTTCTCAGTCCTGCCAGCACCCTCCACCCTTCCTTTCCTAAACTGAAAATATCAGGTATGGAGTTACCACTGTGGAGCAGACTCAAGGAACACGTCTGCTTTCTATTCCAAGCAAAGCATAGCACAGCAGTCTAATACCGTCAGTTTGCAATGAAAGAATATTAAAAATAGAAAAAATAAAAGAAATAAAAAGGTTGACTTCATGGCAGAGCATGAAATAAGAAATTTTTTTCTGCAGGCAGCGCCAAGCATTGTCAGGGAACGTATCAATTCATAACAGCTGTGGGCAGCTATTTCTGTCACAGCCTTCACTAGTTTAATGGGAGAAGCATGGTGAAAGTTAACAGATCTGTGTCCAGCAAGGTTAATTCCGAGGTTACCAGATTATGATGCAAAGAAAATCAGCTGGTGTTTTTCTGTCTCGCTATGAATAGCGCAGTTGCATTATTGCTACCGGAAGGGTAGTCAGCTCTTCTCAGTCTGTGGTCTCCCACTGTGCAGGGAGGAACCTGTGAAAAATTGGTTTCCTTTCCAAACATACCCTTCTGCCTTTCTCATTCAGTGCCTACGTAACCAGAATGCTGAAGGCGTGGCTGCTAATATCACAACTGCTTGTGATTGTGTTTACAGGAGTCACTCTATTCTGCAAGCCTAATGATTTAGTTTTGTTCCCTTTAAATTTTTTGAGACATAATAAAAACCAGAAGTTGTTAAAATGCTTTCAGGCAATAACAATTTCTTGTGATTTTCTCTTCCACCGTGTCACATCTCCTGTTCCAAAAGTATTTGCGTGGCCCTTCCACCCTGTAGCATCAATAGCAATGGCAGGAGGAGGCCACCATGCTTTTCCCAGCAGATTTCCACTCTGAACACACCCAGCAGCCTAAAGAGGGGGAAAAAAGACATGCAATGAGGAGATTGACAAACAGCACCATGGGAAGGGGTCTGCAGGGAAGAATGTCTTGACTCCTATTTGCAGTTCTCTGAACACACCCAGCAGCCTAAAAGAGGGGGAAAAAAGACATGCAATGAGGAGATTGACAAACAGCACCATGGGAAGGGGTTTGCAGGGAAACTCTTCACTCTTATTTGCAGTTCTTTCTCCTCTCTGGGGAGGCTGTAGCCAGTCGTGCTGCCCAATTTTGACCTACACCATGAAAACGGTTTCATTTCCTGACTGTATACATGTAATTTACAGAGATCTATTGGCAACTGTGGTTTAGAAGTGAAATTAAAAACTTTCCACCTCACCTTTAGACAGATCAGTCTAGAATAGAGGTAACCATGTAGTTTCATATTATTATACCCATATTTGAGAAACTGGGTAAGGTGCCTAAAGGAGAGCAAAATCTGCAGGGAAGAATGTCTTGACTCCTATTTGCAGTTCTTTCTCCTCTCTGGGGAGGCTGTAGCCAGTCATGCTGCCCAATTTTGATGTACACCATGAAAATGGTTTCATTTCCTGACTGTATACATGTAATTTACAGAGATCTATTGGCAACTGTGGTTTAGAAGTGAAATTAAAAACTTTCCACCTCACCTTTAGACAGATCAGTCTAGAATAGAGGTAACCATGTAGCCATGTAGTTTCATAATATGCTTTGAGAAACTGGGTAAGGTGCCTAAAGGAGAGCAAAATACTATTGCTAAGTACTATTAACAAGGTGATAGATAAGTTTGAAACTCTGCTGATTAAATACTTCCATCAAAATACATCCAAAATTATGTGTTCCCCAAAGACTAACCAGGTTTAAAAAAACCCCACATTGGTAGCCTCACCTTGAGTGCTGTGTGCAGGTTTGGGCACCACAATATAAGATATAAAGCTAGTAGTGATCATAAAAAAGAAGGACACAAGGGTGGTGAACGGTCAGGAGGGAAAGCCATAAAAGCAGCTGAGGTCACTTGGTTTGTTCAGCTGGGGAAGAGGAGACTCATAAAAAGGAGGGACACAAGGATGGTGAAGGGTCTGGAGGGGAAGCCATAAAAGCAGCTGAGGTCACTTGGTTTGTTCAGCTGGGGAAGAGGAGACCAAGGTCAGACCTCATCGGGGTCTGCAGCCTCCTCATGAGGAGAAGTGGAGGGTGACCAGGGGCAGGACCTGAGAGAGTGGCCTGAAGTTGTGCCATGGAAGGTTTAGGTTGGATATTAGGAAAAGGTTTTTCACCCAGGGGGTGGTTGGGCACTGAACAGGCTGCCCAGTGAAGTGGTCACAGCTCCAAGCCTGACAGAGTTCAAGGAATATTTGGCAAATCCTCTCAGGCCCAGGGTGTGATTCCTGGGGTGTCTGTGCTGGGCCAGGAGTTGGAGTCGGTGATCCTTGTGGGTCCCTTCCAATTCAGGATTTTATATGATTCTATGATGTTTTTCACTTTGGAATGGCTTTCCAGTTTTTTGTTTATTATTTTTTACAATAATAGAAAACAAAGGAGTCTCAATAAAAATTAAATGCTATGATCTATCCAGAAGGGTCTTCCTTTTAGTTTTGAGGAGAGTTCCAGCCATTCTCTTCTAAACCAAAATGAAGCCAGACTTGAAGATGTCAAGCTCTGCAGTGAGCTGGAAGGTGCAGCCCCAGCAGCCCAGCTCTGCAGTACCAGTTTGCTGTGGGGCTTCCCCGAGGATCTGCTTCATTGCTCAAGCTCCAGAGAGAGAAGGTGCCCCAGCCTTGCATTCACAGGGCAAGTCTGATCCCAGCTGCCTTGTGGTTGCTACAAGGAATATGAAGACTGGGTCATGAACTTAAAATAATGTTCTTTGAGTCTCTCAGGCTATATATAAACTGCCTGGAGGATTCATGTTGCAGCCTGCTCCAGCAGGATCTCGGTCGCCTAAGTGCTCGGGGAAGGGAATTTTGCTATCTCTGGTTTTGGCAGTGGTGTGCAGCCAGACCAGTGACCCAAACTTGCATGTTCAGGACCCTCACTGCTCCCTGTGCCTCAAATACCACCCGGGACATCACTGCCAGCTGTCATCTGTATTTGGGGAAGAGGGATAAGAGGAGATACCTGATTCTCGTGCCTTCCCATAGCTCAAGGCAGGGAGCAGGGGTGAGCATTTCTAGGGCTTTCTTCCTCTGACCATTCAGTCTCAGTGCTCCAGCTGTCACTGGTTAATCAGCATCTTCCCCAGAGCAGAATAAGAATCTGACGCATGACTCAGAGCCACATCCCCACGCCTGGCCTCCTCCAAGGGGAATGCTGCCCTCTCCATGGGGATGGTAATTCCAAAAACATGAAAATAGCAGGGGTTTAGGGATGCTGGCCTTAAAACAGACTTTCAAAAATAGTTTCCTCAGATGTTACCTTGAGCAGTTTCTATGTATATTCTTGCCAACAAGTTCTTGTTAGAATACTTGTGGAAAATAAACTCTGGCGAGCCATGAGCAGAGCCAAGCAAATTTAAGACAAGCAAATATTTGTGGGAAAGCTTGTGTCTATTTGCACTGTCCACCCAACACTATCATTTAGCATTTTCCATGAGGACGTAACTTCCCTGAGGTACCTTTTGATCAGAGGAGAGATCAATTACCATGTATCCATTTCCATGTTTTTCATTTGTGAGGCACCAGTGGAAAGGTCAGTATTTCCTTCCAGAAGAATTTGGTTTTGGCTCAGAACTTTACTTGAAGAGTTAACATTTCTGAAGCCATGACCTCAAAACCACAAATAGAAAGAAAAATAACGTAAGATAGATGAGCACAAAGTTCTGGAAACCCTAGCGAGTGAAAAACAAATTTCAGCATGTTTTCTAACCATCTTCTGGAGTTAGGGAAAAAGGACATTTTAATGAAATTGCACCCTAAAGCCCACATAAATTTGCTTGGTAAATCATAAACACACAGTTGAACATAGGATGAAGACTGGGTCTGTAGTCCTCCAGCTCTGAAAATGCTTCCCAAACACAGGAGCAGGAATGCTGGCCACCAGCTAGGCCTGGCTGCTGGACTCCAGCAGGACTCATTCCCCTGGGCAACTCGGTCAGCCTTGAAGTTCAGCTGTATTTTTCCAATTGAAAATCACCCAAAGCATAAGAAAATTTCTGCCAAATCAACACACTTGGTTTGTGAAAAGACATTCAAGTGCACAACTGACTTCATCTCTAGATTAACACCCCTGCCCTGCTGTTCTCCCCTGTGGCTCCACTGGTGCTGGGTTAGTGGTTGGACTCGATGATCTCAAAAGTCTTTTCCAACCTCAAAGAGCTTTGTTTCAGGGGAGTGGAGTCCAATGGTCCCAGTGCCCACAGTGTCAACAGGGATACAAAAACTTTGTGAAAATCAAAGGGAGCAGAATGTCACAGCCAGCATTCTGCTTTCCTCACGTGCAGAACCCTCCTGAAGTGGAGTTGTTCATCCCCTTCCCTCCTCCTGATTCTGTCTTTCCATCCATTGCTTTTCAGACCATTTCCTCTGTCTGTCGTCCTCCTGCTGTCCCTTTGTCATTTCCCACAAATACACTGTGCAAAAGCATGTTATTTGTCTGTATCCAAATGAAAGGATGGAAGAAACCAAAATTAGATCAGTAATTCCACGTGTGTAAAATGCCATGCAAACACTGCCAAGCTTTACCAAATCAGAAAAGGGAAAAATCAAGCAGCTGTGAAAATCAGGCCTGATTTTCACAAGCCTCCAGTAGAGATATCCAAGCATGGGAATCCCTAAACCTGCATGAAGAGCTTGAAGTTATTGATTTCATTATCTCATGAGAAGGGCTTAGAACTCAAGAGCAGTGCTGCTTCTCTTTGCAGCTCTATGATGGGAAAAAGGATAATTATTCCAAAAAACATCTCTCATGACACTTCCTGGCTCCTGTTTCTGTACCTCTTATAGTAAGGTAGTCAGAGTTGAATAAAGCAGATGAAAAAGTGGGAGATGGCCACGCAATACCAACTGAGATGGAGCAAAAATAGAGGGCATCTTTAGGCCAAGTGTCCCCACATCCCACCCTGACTGATAGAGGTCACTGCTGGGAGGTGGTGCTTTACTGTAGTAAAAAGCTATTTAATATCTGGGGGGACCTGTATGCACTCATATGATTTTGGTGTGGATTGTAATGTTATGACTGCAAACAGCATCACAAAGTGCTCTATCAGACTGGAAGGAGCAGAGTGTCAGGGGGGTCTGTGTTAGATCCAGTTTCAAGATAACACCAGTGTTAATGGGGGGCAACCCTGCTTGAATTATTTCAGCAGATGTTCCCGAATTCAAGGAGCAACGAGCAACACAACTACTTGGCAATTAGGGCTTCAAAAATTTGCTTAAGGAAAAAAAAAAAGAAGTGAGAAACCTCATCACCTTGCCTGCGAGCACGCCGTGCTTTGCATGAGCAGCGCTGTGCACGCTGCTCAGGGCTGATGGGGCTTGTGGTATCCAGTTGCGCTCGGGTGAAAGCGAGGGGAGACACAAAAATAGCTCTGCAGCCCACACCCCACCCACGGGAAAGCACAAGTCACCCAGGAGCAGTGGCTTGGTGGAGCAGCAGCTGCTGGAGCAGCGTTCTCTGCAGCTGCAGCCTGCCGGGCTGCTCCAGGGTGAAGCTGTGCCTGGGGACGACAGTCAGGCTCTCAGTTGCACTTAAACCTTCATGCAGCAGTGGATCTGCTTCACCCCATGAAGCCTTGTTAAGAGTTGCCCACCTTATAGCAAGCTTAGTGTACAGGATATTAACCCTATATGCTCCCTGCTCCAGTTTGGCCAAATCAGCCTCAAGCTAGGCAGTGTGAGATAAATCATTTTTCCTGGGCCATGTGCTGTCCTTTCTTCCCCTGTGCTTTCTCATGGAGTTTCCAGGCTGGAGAAGTCTTGTCTGGAGGCTGTCACCCTACTCTCAACACAAGTTTCTGGTGCTATGGTTGTCTTCCCCATCACTTTGGACCCACAGGGGGGTTTCTGCAAGGAGAAAAAAATAATGCTGAGTAGCAACCATTCAAGTTTCTCCATCCAGCATATGAAACCTCAACAAAAGCTGAAATTTGTTTGCAGTGTAAGGTGAGCTGTCTCTCCTGACCCCCAAACTTGAATCCCCAAAGGTGCCGTCTCTCTGGCCATAGTCCCTTGTTCAGATATTGATCAGGGGCAAACCCCCTTTGAGTTGCAGGCAAAGCTAGATGTAGTTAGGAAAAGGATGGTGTCACAAGCATCTGACCCCCAGGACCAAATTTGGTGGCCCAGCAGTGAACCAGGACTTGTTTGTCTTCAGAAGCAAATCTCATGTCCTCAGAAGTTGCTCAGTTTTGTGGTTTCTCTCCAGTGATCCTTGTCAACTCCAAGGATGATATCCCAGGGATGTCACTCAAGCAGTGCCATGTTCCCACCATCTTCCTCTTCTCCATGCTGTGGTCCCTGCTTGCCAAAAGGAGAAGGCATTGGATTACTCCAGCTCTGTTACTCCTTGTGTAAGCACTATGGATATTTTTGACTGTCCTTTTCAATTCCTGCTGAAGTCGATGCCACAGGCAGCTCTCTTAGTAGATTGCTTTTGTGATTTATGTGGGTCCAGAAGAGTCCAAGGATCATTTATCTTCAAACCAGGAGAGAGATGAAAGAGTCATGGTAGTAAAATTTCCTGCAGAACCAGATCTGAGCATCAAAGAGGGAAAAATGTCATTGTTTTACTGAGACATGACGACGTGAGGCAGGTTTTAATGCTAGGGGATTTTTTAACTGCATAATTTGATTTAAAAAGAAAAAAAAAGTTTTGGGAAATGAAAGGAGGGCAAGCAAGTTTGGTGGGCCCTGCTGGTGAGGGGCAGAAAAAGCCAGGAAGGAGCAGAGTCTGAGGGGCACGTGCCGCTCCTGGGGGGCAGAGGCAGCACTGGGCAAGCTCAGGCTGGAGCTGCTGAGTGTCCCTGCTCACATGGCACAAGGCTCTGCCCCAAATCATCGTGGGCTTGCTCTGAGTGCAGGGGTCTGCACAGCAGCAGGGCTGGGCATGTGTTGTGTGGTGTCCAAGAAACTGTGAATGCCCCACTCCTGGAAGTGTTCAAGGCCATTTGCACAGGGCTTGGAGCAGCCTGGTGGCACTCCTGCCCATGGCAGGGGCATTTGGTCTCTTCCAACCCAAACCATTCTACAGTTCTATGAAAAGTAAAGTTCCTGATGTCAGTGAGTCCAACTGTAATATGGGAAGCACTGCTCAGCCACAGTCCTCCTCCTGTGCTGCCAGTTCAGCACGATGAGAGTGCATCTCTGTGGCCAGCTGCTGGGCCAGGGTTTGATGGACCAACCACTGCAGTGGGTCCTGCAGGGTGGGGGAACATCTCCTGCCCTCACCTTGCCTTGGGACTTGCACCAAAAACACATATCTTGGGAAATCTGATCACATCAGAGCGTTGGAAAGAAACTGAAAGGAGGAGAGGGATGGGAAAAGGTCTGTTTACATTTGCAGCAGATGCTATCTAGAGGAGAAAATACTTTTATTTCCCCTGTGGACTGCCCGTTGATTTTCTTGTGGCAGGCACTAATGGGAAATAATAAAACCCATTTTAGTCAGGTTGTATCTAGAACACTTACAGGTCAAGCCAGCACTCAAAACAGACCGTTATGGAACATAACACATTAGTTTGTCACCAGCTTCTACAGTGGCCAGGGGATTTTTACCATTTGAAATTGAATTTTATAGGTCAAGGCCTTTCGTGGGCCTTTGAAAACAGTGAGTCTTGTTAAAGTTAGCATGAATTTGGAGGCAGCTACTGGGTGTGGAGATACACAACCTCTGTGTGTGTTAGCAGTGAAAACAAAGGAGACTCATGGTAGGAACTGTGATGCAGCTATAACCTCCAGAATATGCTCATTAATTGTTACAGACTCAAATATTTCAGTATCATCTTCCAGACACTAAATCAAAGCCACAAAATGCACAGGAGGCGTCTTTCATTGAAAATTACGTCCTCTCAGCTTGTAATTTAAAATTCACTGATGACTGTAAAGGAAGCTTGGTCACAGAAGCCCAAGTTTCTTAGAAATGAGTCAGAAGTTGATAATTTGTTTCGGAGTTCAAGATTCAGATAACCTCAAACATCTTCTATGTGGTTTTATACTTCATGGAATAAATAAAGCAGGGATGTGACGTTGTGCCTGAACTGCCACACACACACACACACACACAAATGCACATACACACAGAGATGTGCACACACACTGATGCCTCTGTTTTCATCTTTCTTGTGTCCTGTTGCACAGCCCTGTCTCCGTGGGCTATATAAGGCCACCCATTACTCACACAAATTGCCCAAATTAGAGAGAACTGCTGGCACTCAGGGCTTTATGGGGGTGCCAAATCCATGTGCTGGCTGGCTCTGGCCTCCGGTGTCCCAGGCATTCAACTGGGACCACTGGCATGGTCTCCAGGGTGGGAAGGGAAGGCTTATTTCTGCACTTTTCAGTTCCTGCTGACTCACCTTCCATGTCAGTTGTGATCATGATTAACAACAGCAACACACCCATCGTGCCCAGGCTGCCAATTCCCTGTGAGCTGAGCAGACCCTCACTTGAGCCCCAGGGGAGGTGAGGCCATTTCCTTGCCAAGACAGGCATGGTGGGGCATCCTGCATTTGTCTCAAACACTGAGGAGCAAAGTGTTACCCCATCCTCTGGTGAAGGCGTTTTTTAAGTGAGATTTTGGCACCATGTGCAGGAGCTACCTACACGCCTTGTGCGTCAAAGCTGCGTGCTGTTAGTCCTTATCTGATCCATGCTTTGCTCTGCTGTTACTCCCTGCTGCATTTTCTCCATTGCTTTACAAAGCAGCATCTTCCAGGAGTGTGCAAAGCCATGGCCCTCTGCCGAGGGGCATCACTGGATCAACCCTGCCCAGTGCCTTTCTTGCTGAGCTGGCTCCTGTGCTGATCACACACAAACACCACAGTGCTCTGCTCTCCTTACTTTATCTATTTTTAACCCAACCCTAAGTGTGCATCTCAGGAGTGAAGTATGTTGTGTTGCTAGTAACTGATGGTAGGTGGAAAATCCATACGGCCACTCTGTTTCCCAGGATATCCACTGAAGTCTGGAATCAGTGTTATTTCTGCAGGTTTTTGCTGTGATTCAGCTTTGGTAAAACTCCCTCTCAGGGAGGAATGAATAGCATGGTGTGGCTGTGCTCAGTATTGATCGACATTTTTGTCTTTGTGTGGAAAGCTGCACGGGCTGCTGGACAGGAACCTGAGAACAGCAAATATTAAAGCTTCTAATGTTTAGATAGTGACGGAGATCTCTGGACATAATGAAAACACCTCCTCTGTGCTCCGTGAGGTGCTTGGATGGGCAGTGAGGGCCTCTGCAGAGAAGGTGGCAGTGTGAGCCCCTCATGCAGGTGGAAACAGATGGGATGGAGGAAGAATTCCCAAGGCAGAGCGACATCAGTGCCAGAAATAGCACTTCTGTCTCCAAATTGCCATTGCACAATTCTGCACAGTACCTGGAAACCCCATCGCTTTCCTTTTTCCCAAGGGTTTTATTATCCTAAATCTTCTAAAACCTTCCTTGTCCACGGAGAGGACGGATTACCCGGTAAAATTCAAGGATATAAAACTTGGGGGAAGGTAAAGAAGAGATCAGTTTAAGGAGTGTATGAAATAAGAAGCAATGAAGTCCAGGTCTGCAGCTGCTTTTGCTGACTCTGGCGAAGGCGCGCTCGTTTCGGAGCGCTGTGGTTTCCTGCGGGCCTGCCGAGCTCTCTGCAGCACTGCCCCGCCACGCTACCTGCCAGCAGCACTTTGATCAGCCCATTTTCACATGACAGAAAAATCACACTGCCTGTCCAGACCTGGTCCCAGCTGATGGTGGTTTTCACATTGAATCAAGCACTGAGCTCTGCTTTTTGGCTGAGCTCACTGTCGTGTCCAGCTGATCCGCGCTGCTGGGAGGCGGCGAGCAGAGAGCAGGAGCTGCTGTCAGTGCAGAGGGCTGCAGAAAGAACCTGAACAACGAGATCCATTTGGCTGTTCTCATGTGCTCTTGGTGCCCACGTTGGAATCGTGGATGACTACAGAGGGAAAAAGGCCTCTGGGAGGTGCAAAGGGTTTCTGTGAGTTGTTACCCAACCCAGGGAGAGCAGTGAGTTTAATGAGAATAAATGAGTGAGTCTCCCTGCTGTAAAAGGCAGTGACTGCAGACCCACAGCTCAAGCAAGTGCTGATGGAAACCACCCTGGCTGCATGTTTGATGAAACCCTCCACCTAGTTGGCAATTTCACCTGTGGTGCAAGTGCCAGTGGAACCTCATGGAAGTTAAACCTATGCAACAGCTTCAGGATCAGACATGCTGATTTTAACTCTGCTACTACAAGGCTGTTGCACAAGCCTCCAGAGCAGAGCAGGGATGTCCACTTTCTGCACAGCACATGCCCCACTAACATATGCTGTCACACAGTGCTCAGGTCACGCTCCCATTCCCAGCTCAGGTATTTCACATCCATGTGATTCCTTCAACTTTATTTTTTAAAGTCTCTTCTACTGCTGACTCAACAAAGGTCTGTGCAGCATAATGAGAGAACTTTTCTAATGACTCATAGATTTTTAAATTAAACATAAGATGTTTATTGCAGAGATGCATGGCCATACATTATGCATCACTGTTTTAATACAATAACATAATTCTGATAGAAATTATCCATGTGAGCTGCAATCAATTTTAGCTACTACCCTTTGCGTGCTTGGCAATCTGGTCATTCGGCTGTGGAAAAGAGCTTTTACTTGATTACTTACACTGTTGCTAATCACTGTGGCTTTTGGCACTGCCAGGGTGTTATTCTGCTGTCTGAAATTGCCAGCAGTGTCTGTGGAGGGACCGGGTGTAGCTGTGGCTGCTGTGCCAACCCCCTGTGGCTTCACCCGACACCAAGGAATGTGCAGACTCCAGCACAACACTTGGATCCTTGTTTCATCAGGGTGGGCTCTCATGGGCTGCCACCAACCCATCTCTTGTAGCCAGGAAAACAGCATTGTCTTTCCTCTGGCTCCTGGGTCACCACTGGCCAAAACCCCACGGCCCTGTTTGTGTCAATCTCCAATTTGCTGATGCATCCCCAAATCCTGTATTCCCTTTGCTGGGTGGGCTTCAGAATTTGCCCCTGTCCTGGGGCTTTTGCTTTGTCTCCAAAGGGAGTGTGCCAGAGCACTGATGGGGCAGTGGTGGTGCTATGCAGGACTGAAAGAGAAAACAGTGTTCCTTATGTTATGTGATAAGAAGAAAAAATCCCAAAGGGGAGAGCTGCTGAAATCATAAGCTCACAGCAGGGATATGAAGAGGTTGGAGGTTTACACTCCCTGGGACTGCATTTGGGTGGCTATTATACCATTATCTTTCTTCCTGAGTTTCATCAGCCTCTGTTTCAGAACCAGAAAAAGATGCCTAGAATGAGTTAATTAGCTCATTAAATTAACTAAAACTTAACTCACCTTCAGGTGAGCCTGAAGACTGAGTTAACCCCGTGTGCTCAGGCATTCCCCCATCAAAGCAGGGTCCCCTCCCAAGGCAGGACAGCAGCACTGCTCAGTCACCCTCCTCACAGCAGCACCTGCTCCTGCTGCCACAAACTGGGGAAGCTCTGGCCAGCCACTGGAAGCCTGGGTCAGGCTGTCCCAAAGGCTTGTTGCTGTCCCCAGGCCAGACAGGTCCCCACGCTGTCCCCAGTGCCACCCTGCTGCTGGAGGTGACGGGAAGGTTCCTGCCCACCTTTGGCCACGGCTGACTTTAACACAAGGATGTATAAATCAGAGTGAGGACTGGAGCTCACAGCCACCAGCTCCGGGCTGCGTTGGGCTGATTTATTTTGTGTGGGAGCAGCAGTAGCAGTTTACGCCTCTAGTGCAGATTACAAGATAAATCTGGCTTTCAACGAGACCCACTGGTGACTGACACTGACAGAGCTTCTAAATCACCACAGCTGCTGGGATATAGCCACGGGCCAGGTTTGGCCCTGCAGGTCAGGTCTCTTTTTGGCTGGTGTAAATCAGCAAGGCTTGGATTGAGATGTGGTGTCAGGTTCCTGTGCTGGGCTCATTTTTATTTAAGTGTCTATATGGTAATCCAGCTCAGAGGGACACCTGAGGGCTGCAGGCCTTCTCTGCTGGAACTGCCAGCTTTTGCCATGCTCGGATCTACCTTTGGCAGTGAAAGCTTTAAGGAGCAATTAAAA
Organism: Passer montanus; assembly: GCF_014805655.1. Taxonomy (NCBI): domain Eukaryota; kingdom Metazoa; phylum Chordata; class Aves; order Passeriformes; family Passeridae; genus Passer; species Passer montanus. The sequence goes on from NW_024367596.1 coordinate 6,103,754, forward strand.
TTCTCCTTGTAGGTGCCACACATATGCTCTTTTTAAGACCCACTTCATACTGCTGAGGTCCATCCATATAAAATGAGTATCAACCTCAGCACTTATTTCAATTACTAATATGCTCTAAAAACTTTTGCACTGACTTTTGCATCCTGTATCAGCATCATACCCAGACCATAAGGTCATTTCTAGACAGATTTTATCTGGACAAATCACACCATAAATGGAATAACCTCACCAAAATACAGTATGTCATAAAAACAACCATTCTTTGACATTACTTCTGTTTTGCTTCTCTTAGCTTTTTTGCTAAGAAACTTGGTCCAGGACACACCAAAATGCCTGGCAACAGTCTACAGTCTGGGCCAGGGGTGGAAAAAGTGAAAAACCAGCTCTGTTCACAATGAGTTATCTAGGGAAAGCTGCATGTCTGCTGTATCCCTCAGTATGCACCCACTTCCCAGCCTGCCACCAGCCTGGCACAGCACACACCTGGCTGAGGTGGGCACAGTTGTGGGTGCACTCATCACAGACAGCCAGTGGAGCTAGGTCCATGGAATTCTGAAGGTTATTGTGTTTTCTATAAAAATCCAGCAGTTCAGAGATGATCAGGGCTAAAAACACTTCAGTACCTCCATGATGGACACAGATATCCTGGAGCATGGTGGACATGGAGGTGGACATGAAACCCAGGGCAAGCAGAAAGCAAGGGAGGTACTTTTCATACTTTTCATACCTTCTTTAGGTCTCCGTGAAACTAAAGCTAAACCATAAAAGTGCTGTTGCTCCTTCTTGGCAATGTTCAGAGGGACTGGAGATACTGAAGTGCCTTTACAAGTGGAAGGAAATATCCTGTGGGTTTGGGGTGCATGTAGTTATTTATTCATTTAGTCATCATTCTGAGGAATTCACGTTACTTTAGATAAGCATCCATTTAAAGCAGATTTTTCTATGGTTGCGAATTATCTCTGTGGCTCTCATTACCATCCTGATTAGACCCCTGAGGGCAGAGCATCAGCTGCTGCAACAGGACATTGCCACTGATGGGCCTTATGGCAATTAGTGCGAGTTGCAAATTTATCTCTCCAAGTAACTTAGTAGCTAGATGGCACTGAAGGTATTTTGTGGCATCTACTGTCTCAGGTATGGCAAAGAGATGACTAATTTGCTTGTGAATGGTAAATAATTGCAGAAATTAGTATTATTTATTTTTCTTGCTGTCGGACCAAAGTCTGGCTGCTGCTATCAGTGTCTCACATGGGTGTTGTGACTACAGTAATGTCTCAGTGTGATAAGCAATTAAGACCCCGCACTAGCCAGCCTGTCACATCCTGGCTCCATTGACACCCATGGGGAGAACTGGTGCTAACACGTGCTAATCATTTATTTCAGACCTCAAGAGACTACACATGGACACAAGGTAAGGCAGGCACAAGGTGTGGAACAATTTAAGAGAAAAAAACGTTGAAAAAGGCTGGGTGCAGAAGAAATCGCCATTTCTGGGACTGTTTGTAATTTGTGACTGACTTGGCACACAGCTTTCATTCCTCACCGCAGAGAGGAGTTGCCAAACTTGGGAGCAGCTCTGGTTTTGAAAGTCTCATGATTTCATCTTCTTGGCTGCTGGTATGAAGCCATGGTGCTCCAGGACCCTTATTTATTTTATGATTCAGGCAGAAAGTTCTCAGTCAGAATCACAAAATCATTATAGCTCAAACAACGTGTTCAGCGATTCAAGACTATTTCTCACCCACGTTCTCCCTCCCTGCGCTGACTCCACCACGGATCTTCAGAGTTTCTCCAGCTTCAGAATTACCTTTTGGCACTGCTCCTGGTGAATGAAAATAGGAAGCTGCATTGCTTCACTAATGATCTTATTTCCAGTTTGTTTCAATTATGCCTCTTTTCCAGTGGGTGTTAAGCAGTTGTTCTGGTCTCACTGGTTCAAGGCATGTCAAATATGTACAGAGGGTTGTGTATAAGAGGCTCTTCAGGGAATAGAGGAGCTCTTGCCCTGCTTTTTGAAGAGAGGTCTGGTCCAATTATTCTAGCACTCATTTGGGAAAGAAAGCGTGCCCCAGCAGCAGGGGCACTGGAAGCTGTGGGACCCTGCAGGAGCACATCCCACTGCTCACACAGGGAGCAGGCTCCAGTGCAGGTGGCTCAGGGGTTGTGGGGGGCCACCACAATAGCCCCTCATCATCTCTGTGATGTCCCTTTCAAGCACAGGCCATGGCAAACCCTTCCCAGAAGGCAAGTGCTACAGATGGGGTATTTAGGAATGTAGGTTACCTCTTGCCTGGTTAGACCCAGACTAAAACTTTTGGGGTGTTCTGATTCCCTCCTTCATCTGCTCTCCCCTGAGAGCCTGTTCCCCCTCAGACCTGTGCTCAGAGACCACAGTGGCAGGAGAGGACAGGGATGTCTTTTCCTGATATCCCACTGATTTGGAGAATATTTCAGAGCTACCTCAGTGGACCCAGCTGCCTGACAGGAGATACTTCTGACCTACTTGACTGTGCAGAATAGTAGGAAGAAAGAAGAGGGTTACGTTGCTGCATAAAAGGAGCTGTGCATCTGATTGACCTAATTTTGGTCTTTCTTGCACTCTTTTAACTCCACTGGCTTCAGCAAAGGAGTGCTGATTTACACCAGAAGAAGCTGACCCAATTTCCATGGCCTGCAGTTGCTGTGTATTGGGGCCACGGTGACATTGCTGTCATCCACTGCCCCATTTTCCCTTGGTTTAGGTTTCTGCAGGAATACAGGACCACGGAAGCACAATGAGTCTAAATATGAACACAGCCAAGCTGGGATGTGGGGCAGCAGGAGCCAGGCAGCCCCTGCTGTAACCTGTCTTTTTCTACCTCCTTAGAAATGCACAGAGCAAATCACAGTGAGAAGCCCCTCTGTGGGACAGCAGGGCTAAAAGATAACACAAGGGTGAGGTTGGCGAGGTGGATGGGGGATGCTGGAGCTCCATCCCCTCCCAGCACCATGGACCAGCACCGTGGATGCTGTATCTGTGTGAAGGTGAAGGACCAGAGTCATGAACATCCCCTCCCTCCTCCTGCTTCACTTCAGCTGTGAAACCCTGTGAGAGCTGCATCAGAGGAGCCTCGCTGCTGAAGTTTGTTAATTAATATGCTACAGTTAACTGTGTCAAAAGCTTCCCTGAGATCAGGTGAAACAGCTCCTCACGTTTCTCTTTGATGGGAGGCAGGGAGGTGTTGGCAGTGGTGGAGCAGCCACCGCTTCTGGCAGCGCCTGGGCATGAACTGCCCTTCCTGTAATTGCACAAAAACCATGGGAGACAAAACACCACTGCTCTGCTGCTGCTGATACCATCAGGTGTCCTCTGATAACTGGGAAAAAGGGGTCCTGCTAGGGCAGCACTCACTCCTTGGGACCATTTCCTATTATTTGTAGGGAATAGCAGCATGAGGTGCCTGGTGGGCATTGACGAGCAGCAGGAAAAGCAGGAGTGTCTCCTTGCCTTTGCTTTTATCTAAAAACTGCCTAGGTAGGCTCATTAATTCAGGTTGGGTTTATTGGATGGATTTGAAATCAAAAACCTGCGAAAAATATTGGAAAGAGATAATCGTGCTTTATTCTAAATGCTAAGAGTTTGAAACAATCAGGGGTAATTGCTGTAAAGCTAAAATGACAAAAAAAAATCCTCAAAAGAAGGTGTTTCAAGTAACTGGGAAAAATAAATGAGAAATACTAAAAGCCATTAGTTTTTCCTTGCTCTGTGTCAGCCCTGGCTCTCCTCCTTCCAGCATCTTCAGCCTCTCAGCCAGCTCAACAACAAACAGAAATTTTTCTCTCAGTCTCAGCATTAAACCCCTTGTGCCAGTTTGACCTTGGCTGGTATGACCACAAAAGGACACAGGATCTGCTGTTTCATGATAAAGTGTAGGTTGAGCTGTCTCAGGGTCATGGAGGGCTGACCAAGGCAGCTCATGGGGTTGAGGTTTCTGGCCTGGGCCGCCTCATCTTACAGCTCCTGGTGTTGGACTCAGTTTACAAACGGGGTGAGCTGCATTGCCTGCATTTTCCAAGGTCAGTCTGACCTGTGGCTGGAGATGTGGCCACTCGCCTGCTGACTTGGGGAAGGAACTGAGAGCAGCATTTGGATCTGGTCCAGTGCTGCCTGGCTTCATGACATTGCTCTGTGTCCATGCATCATGATCACACCATCCTTCTATTTCCAGGACACACATGCTCAGTTTTAGGAGTTTGAGCATTGGAGGAGAAATCTGCTCCCTCCTGCTTCAATCCCAGGCTGAAGCCATCCCTGTTTGACTGTTGTAGAAACACAGCAAAATGCAAAGCTGTTGTCAGCGCTGTCAAAATGTGAGCAAAAGGTAAAATTCAGGCCAGGAAAGAGAAAAACCTCTGCTTCTTGAGCCCCCACACCTTGAGGAACAGATGGGCCAGTGCTGCCAATACCAGAGGCATCCGTGTATTTAGGTGAGATATTAGGGAAAGGCTTTTCACCCAGAGTGTGGTTGAGCACTGGAACAGCTCCCCAGGGATGTGGTCACATCTTCAATCCTGCCAGAGTTCAAAAGGCATTTGGACAAGACTCTCAGGCACATGGTGTGATTCCTGGGGTTGTCCTGTTCAGTGCCAGGAGCTGGACTCATTCATCCTTGTGGATCCCTTCCACTTCAGGTTCTTCTATTATTCTATAATTTTCTGGCCACTTCTGCTTCTCCTGGTTGCCAAAGGCAGAGGTCTAGGTGCTTTATCTGATATGGCCATGCAATGGCAGCTCAGGAATCTCAGAACACTGCTGCTCCCCAAAGAGACCCTGAGGAGTGCTGAAAACCCCTCTCACACCAATCCCCCAAGGGAGCAGCGACAGAATTAAGATTTAGCCACAGCCTGGATTATTGGGTTTCTGCACAGACCCTGCCACTGGGAGTGAAAATCAAGAAAGAGAATTTCTGCCCTCCACACCTGGCCCAAATAAAACAGCCGGCTGGGCTGGGCTGGGATCAGATGATGGGAGTTTATTACTGCTGGCAGCAGCCTCGGCAGCCCCAGAGTCTGCAAACACCTTAAAATATCTGCTTGTGTTTTTCTGGAGCAGCCATGCATCCTTCTGGGGTTGGGTGAATTTTATGGCTGTCATCAGAAACCTCCATTACTCATTTCTGCTCTTTCTGCCTAAAATGTCTGACAAGTTCAGCTGCTAAAGGCAATCTGTAAAAACAAGGGCCTGGACTGTCAGATCACCCAAGCACAGCCTCATCTCTTGCCTCGGCGCTAATGAGAGACAAGGTTGTGCTGCCAGACACCAACTGGTCAGAGAAGGGAGGCAAAGGAGAGCTGAAGTGATAAACTTCTCAATTTAAAATGACATTTGCTGTGTTAACACCGCTCAGGTTCTGGCAGCCTTTGCAATGTTAAAAGAGACACTAAGAAAGGAGAAAAAAATAATAAAACTCTTCACCCTGCCTGATTTTCAGATGTCTGGTCCATACCACTTAATTTTAATACAAATGTGGCATGGTTTAGTATTCCATCAATTAAATTCAATTGTCAGGGTGATGCAGAAGGGAGTCTGAACTGAATCCCCAGGTGAAAAACCATCCACCCCTCCCAGTGCTTTTCCCAGACATCACCCCCTCAGTGATGGATATGGACCAGCAGGGCACTGGGTTGGGAATGCTGAGGGAAGCACAGGAAATGACCCTTCCTGATCCCAGCACTGTTTTTATTTACTTCCCCCATGTGCAGGAGAAGCACCACAGGTGGAGCAGCTCCAGAGCTGTGTCGACCTCTCACATTATGAGGTGAGACAAGTGGGGATCAAATTTTGCTGTATATAATTAAGATGATGTATTTGAGTTGACCTGGAAATGGTTGTCCCCTCCCATGTGCAAGTCCTCAGGGAATTTTGCAGGAATTCCTCAGGAAATTAGGGGGTGGAATCAACAGTAAGGCAAAAAAATTATTTTAGTATTGCCATGAAAAAAACACAGAATCTGGCTTCCCACAGCCCAGGTGATGGGTGTTTTGGGAGGCTCTATCTAATAGTAAGGCGAAAAAATTATTTTAGTATTACTGTGAAAAAACACAGAATCTGGCTTCCCACAGCCCAGGTGATGGGTGTTTTGGGAGGCTCTATCTAACCACAGTTTGGGTTTATTCAAAAACTCTGTTCCCATGGTGCATTTCCAAGCCTTTCCATGTCCCAGCAGCACAGAGGGGCTGAGGATGCCCAGGTCCTTGTGCAGACACATCGAGTGTGTTCTGGAAGGACTGGATCTGTACCTCCACCGATTAAGAAAAAAAATGGTCTCCAGGGCAGCCAGACAGGTTCCAAAAGCACTAAATCACCATGCAGGAGACTCCTGCAGGACTGGGGAAAAATATACCCATTGCACAAGTAATCTCACTAATATACTTACAAAATTCAAATGTTTTGCACAAAAGAATTACAGATGATCTCCAAACAAATAACCTTTCAACATAAACACAGCAAGAAAAATTCATTAAGTGCCTTTTAAAAGCATTTGATTTGACTTAGAAGATCTTTTTCAGATGTTCTTCCCAAGCAAACCAAAACATCAAATAATAATTGAGTAAAGGCAAGTGCTATAATAATAATAATAACACTGAAAATGCATTATGCATCCTTCCCTTTGATAAAGGTCTTTGTGCTTTTATGAAATGTTGATTATCAGTATTTTTGCCCTGTATCTGAAGAAGAGAAGCTGGTGCTTTAGAGTCTGAGCTCTTCAGCGTGTGTGGCAGAGAACAGAGCCAATGGGGTATTATTTCTGATAGACTGAGGCTATAAAACTATCCTTCATGTTCCCAGAAAAAATATTTCTGTTATTTATTAGAAATTAAAACCAACTTGGAAAAAAAAATTTCCTTTTTTAAAACAGATTCAGCTAATGTTCTGTTTTCTTGTAGTTTATATTAATAATGATTGCTCTAATCTTTTGCTGTATTTCATCAGTTTCAGCAGGTTTATGGGGTAAGATTGTTATTATTTACCTCAGTGACTGATTTTATGGAATAACTGCAGGTTTTCGTGGAGGTACATCAAGTGCTGAAGTGAAGGGACATAAAATAAAACAGCAGTTTTCTCTGCTAATGGAAGAAGAAAAAAAACAGAGGGCAAAAAGGACATAATATATATTTAAAATGTTAATATAAAAGCATTAATGTACAATAAACTCTATTTAGACTGATTGGACTGGTGCTTTTTTATGGTGTTTATAATGGCTATGGAAAAAACACAGAGAAAGTCACATCAGGGAGTGATCCAGCCCTGGTGTCCCAAGAGAAGACATTGTCTCTGCTTCCCCACTGTGATTTTGAGGATACTCTGAAGTCTTTATTTCTTACACCACTGAATACAAATATGACTCCTAACTGGGGCTGGCCAAAACCTCCTCAGAGACTGGAATGGGACAAAAAAACCCAAGCAACCCTTATGAAAGTTTGCAGTCTGTGGGGCTGGCAGGCTGGGACAGCCCTGCCATCCCTGGCACAGCAGGAATGGAGCTCTGGGTATCAGCCCCTGCTCTGAGCCACTTTGCAGCTCCAGGAGCAGCCAGGGATCACATCCAACATCCCATGAAGTCAAGGGGCTCTGCTTCAAAGCCAGGAAATACATTCTTAAAAGCTGAAACCAGTTTTGTAAACACTTAGGCCCAAGTCTGGAAACCTCTAAGAATGTTTTGGGGTTTTTTAATTCTTATATGATAATTGGAAACATGTGTGCCCTGCTCCCACTGCGTTTTGGAAGCATCTGCCTTGAGATGAACAAGCCCTGCTGCTCGCTGGGCTGGAAACTCCCCAAATCTCCACAAACGTGCAAAAGTGAAACCTAAGAGCCAGCACAGTCAGTATTGAGGGTTTCAGGAGGCACAGTCTGTGGTTTAAGGCTTTAAAAACAACAATTGCCCAGGCTTTCAGATACCAAAGGATTTGGCAATGGGATTACCATAGCAATCAATGGCACATGAAAAAGCCAGCACAGAACGTGATTTCTTCTTTCCCTGTTTGAAGATTTGCTGTGGTCAAAACATGATAGCTGTATTTCTTGCAATAAAAAAGGGTCTGCAATGAATTCTCAGATAATTTCAGTCACGATGGATCTGATACATCACATAACTCTCATCCTTCCTCAAGAGCAGCATGGATGAGCACTGCAGAGCCCAGGCAAGAAATAAACACCCTGCAGCTCCTAAACACCACTGAGATTTTAAATTTGAATATTGGGAAAATGTGCCATTAACCAGGTAATTTTTCTCCCAAACAATGCCCCTCATTTTTCAGTCAACTTAAAAGCTGGCTGTAAATATTCAAAATGACAGTTCTGAGAAAAAAATTCAGTTGTCCCTGGCTCCGCCCAGAAATATTTGCTTAGGTGCACCAGAATGCAGAAGTATAAATGGAAATCAAAGACACAAAGAATTCATTGAAAAAACAATCTGTGTACTTACCCAGCACAGTTGTAGTCGTTTCCTGTGTTGTCCTTGCAAAATTAAGAAATGCTAGGAGCTAACCCTTTAAGGGATTGCTACAGACACCACAAAGGAAATTTAACAGCAACTTGGAGGGATTTTTTGGTTTATGATGTTTTTCCTTAGACATTAGGAACAAAAGGGGATTGTTTTTCTTTTACAGACACACTAGGACAAAGATGGGATGCAAATAATTCTGAATTCAGACGACTGTTGTTGCTTCCCCTCACACAGCTGTAAGATTTGTGCCTTTGGCACCCATTGCTCCTGATAACCACACATTTCTGATGCTGTTTTTTAGCAGTGAGCTTACCATCTTCAAAATTAGTCATTGCAGAAAAATCTATGCAGTGGCAGGGATGATAAAATGAAATTGTCATGAGAGGGGATGAAAAACCTAAGAGCCTGAATTCAGGTCAAGAGCAGCACTGATTATTTTGAAAGAAGCCCTATATTTATAAATCCTTGGCAGTGCTATCAACTGGTTTGGTACCAGACAGTGAAATTAGGATTTTCTCTTAGATGAAACCCTGATCCAAGAGAAAAGCACTGCCCTGTACACTTAGTGCCTGTACAGGCAGTGGGTCTGTGCTCTCCTGTTGTAACTCAACCAGCCAGTTGCAAAATTGGCTTTCCCTGCCCCTGCTCTGCCAAACCTGGCTGCCAGTCAGGTTCCTGCCTGCACTGAGCCCTGCAGGACGGGTTGCTTTGATGTGATCAGATAAATCAGAGGAGCCCAGGTACACCAGCTCTCTCCAGAGCTGTATTTCCTCCCCGGCCTCCTGGGGCTCCAGCCAGCCCCACTGTTGTTGACATGACCTCGGGGGTTTCCAGCATTTCCCCAGAGGGAAGGTTTCACAATGGGTTGAAGTTCAGACTGAGGAAAGGTTTCCTGGTGTGCTGCCACTGTTGGCTTTTTATTTTTCTCAACACCAACCACCTCTGTCCAACCCCCCTCTTGTCCCTTGGATCTTTTCCTCTTCCAAAGCAGTCATGCAACCTTCAGTGCCTCCTCCCACCATGGCTCAGCCCCTCTGCCCAAGCACTTCATAGTTTTTCTTGCTCTTCCCTAATTCTGGCCACTTTGTCAGCACTCCTGAGCTCATGAGCTGCCCAGAAATACAAGGCTGGTATTTTCAAAGCTGTCTGCAGGAATTGGGTGGCTCATTTCTTCTTCTTATTTTTTTTTTGGGTTTTTTTTGGTTTTTTCCTTCTTTTTTTGTTTTTGTTTTCCCTCTTCTGCTGGCACTAAAATCTCCAAGACAACTCAAAAAGTCTCAGCCTGTGGATTTAGAGGACAGGGAGAAGGAAAGCACTCTTCCCACATGAGGAAGGTGATGATGTTGCTTCCGTCTCAGCCCAGTCTCTGGGGTGGCTGTGCTGGGGCATGAGGAATGCTGCCCCATGGCTGCACTCAGGTCCCGGCACTCCAGGGATAAAAGCAGGGCATTGCCATGCTCACATCCCATGGTTCACATCAGCCCTCCCACTGTCACACTGCCTGTAGGACACTTTCTGCTGGTAGTAAAGAGAGACAGACACAAAAAATCTTTAACTGAAGAGTTAACTTTGTTTAAAAAGATAGTGACAAATCACATTTCTCCACACAAATCTGTGCTGAGCCAGGATCCTCCCTTGTGTAACTTCTGACTTCAATAGGCAAGGGCTGGTCGCAAGCCGCAATTAGAGCTGGCCAGGAAACAGCGGGTTTTGTCTCATGGCAACTTCTGAGGTTTCAAAATCTGTTTATGTTCTGCAGAGGAAATGAAATCAAAACATTTCTAATATGAAATGGGAGCCTGTCAAAATGTCCATTTTGTGTGCAGCAAGCTCCTCGTTTCACTGTGGCTTTTCCTCTGCCCTGTCACCATGGCTGGGGCACGGGCCGTGCCTGCAGCTGGGAGCAATCACAGGGTTGGTGTGCCTGGGTGCCAAATGCATCCATGCTCAAAGCCACCCATGTGTTTTGATAAAAATAGATGAATTGAAAACACCGTGACCACTCTCTCCTGGCGCGTTCAGCTTGTTTGGGATCAGGCTGACCTGGTAATAACGCATTGTGCCAGCAGCCCAGGGGGACAGAGGCCAACCTAAATGGCCACACTCCTCTTCTGCTCAGTACATCTCTCTAGAAGGACCTTAAAAATCTGATTTTTTTTTTCCTAAGGTCTAGCAAAAACTTTAAAAATATCTGCTCTGCAGGGATATGAAAGGCCCAGTGGCATACTTGGCAGGATGAACGTCTGCCTGGAAATAGTTTGCATTTCCTCTCCTGCCCCACGTGTTTGCTGACTGTCTGTGCCTCCACTGCTCTGCATCCCAGATCCACCTCCAGGGCTATCCATTCCAGATCCACCTCCAGGACTATCCATCCCAAATACACCTCCAGTGCTCTCCATCCCAGATCTGTCTCCAGTGCTCTCCATCCCAGATCTGTCTCCAGTGCTCTCCATCCCAGATCTGTCTCCACTTCTCTCCATCCCACAGTGGCTCAGTGCAGCTGAGGGTTCTGGCATAGCTCATAAAGCTACACCAGAAAGGCTTACTTTGCCAGCCTTCCATGAAAGCTGCTGATCAATTTATGGCAGTGAGTGAGCATAGTAAGAAAGGGTGAAGAGCTTTAACAGGGGCATTACCTTCCCAAGAGCCTGAGTGCCTTCCACACAGGCACACTTCAGACTTAGAAAGCCTTTCTCCAAATAGCTTTCTGCTGGTTCTATCACCAACAGAAAATAGTGAGGAAGGTGGATTTCTTCAGCATGGCACAGGCATGTCTGTGCTGCCCTGAGTTTGTCCTGTCCTGACTCCCTTCCTCCACTGCCAGCCCAGCTGGTGCTGGGGGCAGCCCCTGTTCTGGCACTTGCCCAGGCACTTGCCAGAACAGAGATACAAATCACAGCCCTGCAAGGTAGCAAACCAGGGAGCATGATCTGAGTGGCTTTGAGCCATCAGGAGGAGATGGTGGGTAATGAAAGGATGAGAGCAGGAAAACCTCTTTCCCCAAAGTGTATGTGTCTAACATTGAAGAGCCTGAAAATTTCTCAAAATGCTTCACTTTTTTTTTCCCCAGACAGCATGTTTCAACCTAAGGGTTTCAACCTAACCCTTAAAAAATTACCTTCAATGAGCTCAGGCCCATAATCTTTGCTTTGCCACTCTCTTTGAAAGGCAGACACTTATGGATAACTCTACTGCCACAGGGAGATGGGTCCCAGCTCTGCTCCTTCACATTCCCAGAATAAACCCGTGTGTGCAGAACTGGAGACCACCCTGCTGTAAGAACAGTGCACCATCCACATGCCCCTTCCAGAGACAGGCTGAGAAAAGACCCAGCAAGTCCCTGAAGGACTTGTAAAGGAGATCCAAACATCAGCAGTGTGCAAGGGCAGAGAGGACAAGCAGCAACCCCGGGCCAGGGAACCTGTTGGAGCTGTGGGTAAGTCAACAAGGAATGTCGTGCTCATTTCATCTGGTAGCATTTGGTCCATTTATTTTAATTGCAAATAAATGCAAAGCAGAAAGAAAGTTTTTTTCCCCAGACAGCATGTTTCAACCTAAGGGTTTCAACCTAACCCTTAAAAAATTACCTTCAATGAGCTCAGGCCCATAATCTTTGCTTTGCCACTCTCTTTGAACAGGCAGACACTTACAGATGGCTCTACTGCCACAGGGAGATGGGTCCCAGCTCTGCTCCTTCACATTCCCAGAATAAACCCGTGTGTGCAGAACTGGAGACCACCCTGCTGTAAGAACAGTGCACCATCCACATGCCCCTTCCAGAGACAGGCTGAGAAAAGACCCAGCAAGTCCCTGAAGGACTTGTAAAGGAGATCCAAACATCAGCAGTGTGCAAGGGCAGAGAGGACAAGCAGCAACCCCGGGCCAGGGAACCTGTTGGAGCTGTGGGTAAGTCAACAAGGAATGTCGTGCTCATTTCATCTGGTAGCATTTGGTCCATTTATTTTAATTGCAAATAAATGCAAAGCAGAAAGAAAGGGTTGTAGTTATTGTTGGAGCAGAGAAAACATTTTGTGCTGAGAGAGGGCTGGCCTTCAACCATCCAAGTAAAACCCATTGCCTAAACAATAGAGCTTAAAAGATGAGCAAATTGCTGTTTATGGGCTGTTCCAGATCCATACCACTCAGGACGAAGCCAGGGCTGAATACATGAGCAAATTTGCTGCCTAACTCATTACAAAAACAAGCCTTGTGTGGGATTTGAGCCATTTTAAATCATTCGCTCAGAGCAAAGAGGAAAGACCAGAGCAGCAGCAGACAGAGCAAAATTAGTGAGAGCATTATCAGTCCAGATTCTCAAATGCTGGCGCAGGCAAAACACATGTGAAGGTCACAGCATTAATGTAGCTGGCTTGTGTAGCCTGAAGAAAGAACCCAGGCAGTGCTACGAGCCAGGCAGCCCACCTCAGCCTGGGGAAGGGGGTGTTTCCCCAGGCACATCCCAATTGCTGGGACTCCTCCCTTGTCACCCTTCTGTGTGCTGAGCAGCTGGACCAGATTTTGCAGACTCAAGCTGCTTTGGGAAATGCAATGCCTCGTTGGCATCAGGCTATTCAAGCTGGTGCCCATTATGCCTCTCCCATTAAATGCTATGAAAACAGGCTTTGTGCACGGAGGGGCCGAGCAAACCTTGTTATACAGTAATTATGCAATCAGTGCATAATCTCATCTCGGTGGCTGGGGTGTGGAGAGAAAGTTTTGGTTCCTAGATGCTTGCAGGGGGCTCTGCAATGAAATGCATACAGACATATTTACAGCCACTGGCAATGAATATTCTGAGCAATGCTAACTATATTGAGCTGCTGTGATGTTGAGAGTGACTTACAAAAGCCCCACACATCTGGTTAGGCTCAAAAAGACTCTTTGACTCACTAGTCAGACTTTGTGCAATTGAAATGCTCTACAATTAACAGCCCCTTCTGGAACAGGGTGGGAAAAAGCTTTCAAAACCCAAGGAGGTTTTGAGGTTGGAGTTTTTTGGGGGTTTTTTGGGTTTTTTGGTTTTTTTTTTTTTGTTTTTTTTTTTTTTTTTTAGATTTTTGCAGCTCTTCCCTTGAATTTGAGAGGAAGCCAAAGCTTTTCAAAGCTTTTCTAAAACAAACAAGCAAATCAAATTCCCTCTCCACCCTCCTGGAGAGAGGAACACCCTGGATGAGCAAATCACCCTTTAGTAAGATGCTTCCCTGCTGCTGCAAGTCCCACAGGCAGAGCAAAAGCTGGAATTTGGGTTTCCTGCCCTTCATTTTTTCCCATCCCTGGTGCTCTGTGTGGTTTGAACTCGGCTGTTTGCTGCAGCAGGGGACAAATTTTGCCGGGGAGAATTTTGTGGTACAAGCCTGCTGAAAAACAGTTTCCAAAGAAAGTGCAATCAGGATGGGTGTGTTCCTGTGAAAACTTCAGCTTTCCCTGAATCCACAATTTCTGCAGAACAGCGCTAGTGGAAAGGCTCCCTTTTATTGTTTCTTTCTATGGACACACAGTCTTGTGGCTCTGCAGGGCAGGAACTCAAAGAGCAAAGCAGAGTGCAGGATTTCTTCTATGCAACAGGCCAAATTCTTCACTGGTATAAATAGATTGAACTCTGCCCAGGGGAACCATGGCCATTTATACCAACAGAGCACTTGGCCTGCAGTCACAGCCTGTTTCTTTATTTAAACCCCAGGAGGCATGACCCAAACCCTGTGCAGGCAGACCCTGGCCACCATCACTTTCTAGGCACTTTCTATTTTGGTCCCAGCCCCACTCTCTGCTCCAGCCCATGCCCAGGAGAGACCTGGGGAAGACATGGGGACATGGAGCAGTCCCAGGTTTGGAAAGCCCAAGGACATCCCCATTTTCTGCTGGGTCTCAGGAGACAAGCTGTCAGATGATGCAGCCTGGATCAGCCCCGCTCAGCCTGGAGGAGATCAGGATTAGGTTTGGATGAGGTCTGCACCTCGGGCTGTGGGCACGTGTCCCACCCTGGCTTTGCACATTGCAGATGTCCATGGAAACTCCCTAGAAAGGACTTCCTTGGCCACTTCTCCTCCTGCACCACCTGTTCCAATCTGCTGCGTGTTGCAGCTCTCCATGCCTTCCCTGGCCACCCCACAGCTGCTCCCCTCTGCATCCACATGCAGGAATTGCTGCCCATTGCTGCTCCTCCTCTGCCAGGGCTGCAGATCTTCTCTGCCCCCATGGCAGAGGGGCCCTGGGGACTGAAAGTGAGGAGCTGTGCTGTGTCCCCTCCACACAGACTGTGGCTGGGGGATCCCAGAGCTGCCACAGAGGTGGCTGAGTTTCACAGGGGAAGCTTTGAAGGGCTGGACACCTTTGAGGGGTGGCCATTGTGGCTGCAGGTTTGGGCTGGCACCAGAGCTGAGCAGGTTTTCTGCCACTCATGAAAATGCACTTTAGAAGTTAATCAATTTACGCACCTGCTATTTACAGAGCATTTTAAAACAGCAACTCCTGACCCCCAAAAAAACCCCAACCCAACCAACACACAGAAGAATTCAATAAATCCTTAAAGTGCTGCATCCACAAGCCCAGCCATGCCTAACCCTTCATCTTTTGCCTTTCTGGGCTCATGAAAGCCAGAGGTTGCCACAGCCAACCAGCTGAAGGCTGCAGGTGGTGGTCAGTCCTTGCTCCTGTGGACCAGCACTGCACACACCCCCTTCTGCACTCCCACTTGTGGAAAATCACTTTTGCTGCTGCCCCTGCAGAGGAGGCAGTGCTGGCTGGGGCTGCTGGCACAGAGCACTCCCCCCTGCCCTCCCCAGACTATTTCTAGGTTGGTTTTCTGGTGAAATAAATAAAGCTCAGCATTCTGGCTGTGTTGATGTGTTCCTGGCTGCTTGTCCATTGGCCCTTGAATGATTTTTGCTTGGTGACACTGCTGCTGGCAGGATGAAGACAGGCTCCTCTTCATCACTTCAGTTCCCAGCCTAAGGCAGTGCCTGTGCTGGGTGATGCTTCCCATACAGAACACACAGCCTGGCAAGGGAAGATATTTCCACTCTCATCCTCCTTCTTTTTTCTTGTGTGACATTTTTACTTCCTAAAAAATTGCATGTGCCCTCTGGACAAGTGATTAAATTAGAAGATCAACAATACATGAAGAAGGAGTAGGATCAATTCACAGAGAAGTGGCTGAAAGCAGTTTATTACATCTTTTATCTTTTTTTTTTTTTTTTTTTTGCTGGGAGATCATTTGCCAAATCATTAAAGGAAAGAATCAAGTGAATGGGATGACCAGCAACTAAAAACTGCCTTTTTCTTAACAAATTTATGTGATTACAGTATTATTTTGAAGAAAATAATTTTAAAAAGAAAGAAAAATTGGATGAGATTGCTTTTGAGGTCAGATTCTGGCTCAGCTACTCCAATAGCTCACTGATTTACTGTAGCAATTCAAGCCATCATGTTCACATTTTCCATCAAATAAGTGGACAGAACTCTGATGGCAGCTTGTCTGATGACAGACTGTGTATGTGCACCCAGTGCTTACTTGCCAAAATACAAACCATCAACATTTTCCCTGCTTGCACCCCCAGATGAGGACTCTGAAAGAATATTCTGCAGCAGTACTGCAGTGCTTTTTGACCACCTTATATCAGCATCCACTTCCACCTCCTTTTACACCAGCAGAAGCTCAGAAACCAGGTAAGAATAAAGTCCCATTTCCAAAGAAAAACCCTCCAAAATGAGAAAGGTTGCCAGTTTTTATCAAATAATAATTTCCAGGTGCAGTCAGCTGTCAAAGCACAAGATGTGCTGAACTGGGCTGGGAATAACATTGCTGAAATTACAAAAAAAAAAAAAAAAAAGCAAATCCCAGAGGAAGAAATCCTTGGAGCTCCAGGAGGGGCATCAGCTTTGTTGCCTTACCCTGGGTTTTTTTGCCTGTTTTAACCTTATTTGAGCTGCTCGTGACTGGCAAGAGCATTGTCTTCTGCTTGAATCTGTCTGGGCTCAAGACACACAAGCCAGAGAAAGATCCAAATCTTGTCAATTTCCAGCAGACAGGAGATGATAATGCTCTTGAAATACGTCCAACATTTCAAAACCCTTGCCATAAAAAGGCAGAGGATTATTCAGTCCTGGAAAACAGCAGTGCAAGACCTTTCAGAGTTGGAGCACCACGTTTTCACTGAGAGCTGGATCTTCTGCTTTTGCTCCATCATCTGCTCCTCACATGACCCACTCAGCAACCACATCTGATTAGTCTTTGTATGCCAGGTGCTATTGGGGTTTTTTTGTTTGAATTAGTGCCTCTTAGTTTTCTTTGAATTAGTGCTTCCTGGGGTTTTTTTTCCTCTATTTCCCAAAATACAGCTGAATTATCTTCTCTTACCCAGAGCTTGGGTGCCTGGATATTCCCTTTTTGCATGGCAAAGCTGAGCTGCCTCGCTGTTGTCATTTTATGGCTGGGATGGGAGAAAACAAAACTCATTTTCATGCAAATCCCCACTGTCTATCAGACATCATAGTTGTCAAGCAGGTCATTAGAGGCCTACTGTGTAAAATGAAGATTACTAATTAGAGCTGAAGAAATAATTTGCAACAAATAATTTATCCAATGAATTTAGATTTTCTTTCTCCTTGTGGAGTCTCTGCAAGCAGGTTGTTACTTCGCCAGAGTTGGGTATTATTTGAAATGCTTTTAACTCATTAGGCTCATGATTGATTCATGTTTTTCAGTGTTACTTTTTTGAGCTAGATGGTTAATCAATGTAGATCACAGGATTTGAGATTTACCTCCTGGCTCAGGTGTCAAAATGTGGCTGAAGTGAATAAAAATTAGTATATTCTTTAAAAGTACATTCCATGAACCCTGATTTGTGTTTCTGAATATCACAGCTCAAGAGCAACTTGGGAATTTTCCATTAAAATACATTTTTCTAGCAAAAATAAGCTACTGCAAAATCTATAATTTTATCCTGAGGAAATCTCGTGTAAGTCAAAAAGACCCTCCAGCCTGTGGTGTATTATGCAAGCCTTGTGAGTATGTATCAACAAAAATAGGAAAACCAAGGAATTTATCCTGCAGGGAAAAGGGGAGCAAATGCATCCAGCTGCCAACAGCCTCAGAGGCCCTGCAGGACCCTACAAACATTCATTACAGAAGTAACTGGAAGTGAAATCTTATGTGTTGTGATTCATAGTCAAAGGAAACAGGATTTAGCAAGACCTGATCAGCTCACTACAATGGAAAATGTCAAAACATGGATTTTGGATAATTTTGATTGACCATTTCTCTTCAACCCATGACACTTTCTGGTACTTTGGCTCGAAGTGTTCATCTGATTCAGCTTGAAAAGAGAAGCTGAAAATTTCTATTGATTTTCATCCCGTTACAAAAGTCAATTTTTGCAGACATTAATTCCGGTTGATGCACTCTATGAACACTCAAAGGAAGGTGGAGCATGAACAAAGGAGAGGAATTCACCCAGTGAAATAATTCCAGCATCCAAGCCCACATTCACAGGAAACCATTTGAAATATTCACCATTGTTATTAATAATGTGGGGCAAAGTCACACCTGTGGCTGATACTACAAAATCCTGGATTGCAAAGGAGCAGCTTCATTTGCAGCTCTCCAATGAAGCAGAGAGGGAGTAGTCTTGGGGGGATGGGAGGATTAAGAGAGTTTCAGTGAATTAAAAAAGAGACAATTGGTACCAGACTCCTCAATCCCATCTGCCTCATATCTGGAGCACTCCTTGTTCCCTGCACTCACTCACCTTTGTGTTTGCAGTGTCGGTGCTAGGGAGGGATGGGAGATGGAGGGATACTCAACAGGAAAAGGGATAAAATGGAAAGCAGTTAGCACTCAAAGCTTGCTGGTCTAGTCTAAATATCTTTCAGGGAAAAGCAGGCAAGGCTTATAAAGCTGCCAAGAGGGTTGGGGGAGAAATGGTGAAGGTTTTTTATTTTGTGGATTCTCCATGGACCTTTCACCCTTTAAAATCTCAGGGATATCAGGGAAAATTTGTGGCAGAAAGGACTTTTCTCCCAAAAATCAGACATTTTGGAGCATGGCTGATGGGCGTCACTTGCTGGTACCTTTTATGCCTGGAGTCAAGTGGAAGGGGAGATAGTCTGGGATAAAAGGAGGTCTGAGGGTCAGCAGAGTTTGTGCTGACTGAATAGCACAGGTGTGGTGGCCCTGGGGAGGGAGAACCAGGCACATTTAGGGACATTCCCAGCTCAGCCACCACTGCTGTGTGCCACACTGGGTAGGTCTCATTTCCATCTGTAAATTTGGACTAAACTCTCTTCGAGTGTTTCAAATCCCCTGGATAACACATTTTATATACAGCTTAACTTAGTATTTTGGTGCACAGATGAAAATCATGCATTGAAAAGAGACAGATCAACCCCCAAACCAAGAAGAATCTTATCCTAGACACACCAGCCCACCTCTTCCCCCACTGTCTCTCTCTCATGTGCAAAACGAGCACAGCCCAAGCTGCATTTGACTCCACATCAGCCCAGATGGACCCACAACATCTGAGTGGGTTTGGAGCGAGGCAAAATGTGCTTGAGCAGCTTTGCTCTGGAGGCCATCCCCTCTGACAACATCCCTGTGGGAATGGAGCCTCTGACAGAGCCACATTGATGCTGGGGAGACAGCAGCAGCACGGCTGCAATAGCAGCACTTCTGTGCTTAAATACATTTTCCCCCAGACTGAGCACAGGTTAAAAAAAAAATAAAAAAGAAAAGAACATTGAAGAGAAAAACGACCTTATTTAAAGCTCAATGGGAAGACTCCCCCTGAATTTCAATGAGCCTCAGCAGGTCCACGAGGCTGGATTAACATAAGAGCTGGGAGGAAGATTTCCAGGTGCTCCCCACACCCAGAGTCAGGTTTTCCTGAAGAATCAGCACCAATGTGTTTTGCCCTCCAGCTCGGTAATGTGTGTACAGCCAGGCAGCCTGGCAATGACAGGGACAGTTTCTGTGCTGTGTAGGAAACCCTGGCCACCCAATATATGTTTCTAAAGGAGTTTTGTCCACCTTTCCATCCGTGGCAGAGAAGATGTCACCCGGCTCATCCCAGCTGTGCCCAGCTGTCTGAGGCAGGTGCCAGCACAGGTTTCACCTCCCCAGCCAGGACTGTGAATTCTTGTTGTTGGGAGAGCCCAGACTGCAGCACCACCACCAGCTGGAGATGGGGATGGGATGGGGATGAAGTGACCAGAACCCCCAGGACAGACCTGCCCTCCTTTGCAGGATGTGCCCACAAAGCTGCAGCCCCTGCTCAGGGTGGGCACTCAGCCCTTGTGCTGGGGAAAAATTCCTCCCTGACCCCTGTGTCCTCTCTGCAGAGTCTGGACCAGGAGGAGGACCCAGCTGTGCGTCTCTGAGCTGCAAAGATTTCCTGTCCCAGCACAATATCCCCAGTCTCATGTGGCCAGACCAAGTGAACACTGAAGGAAGGGCAGCAGCTACTCCTAATATTGTGGTTTCTCTTGTGGCAGTGGATGGGGTTTCACCATCACATCTGGTTTGACCAGCAGAAAAACAGGAGCGGATCCCACCAAAATCTCATCAAATTGTTGCAGAGTCTGTCAGCAGGCAGCAAGCACAGCTGGAAAGGCAGTGACATTTGCAGGAGGTTTTATACAGCTGGGAAGGTTTTAACCATTTCTCTCAGCAAGTTATTAAAAAATGTGTATTTGAGAGGGCTGAGAGAACAGAAAAACAAACCAGTCCTAATTACACCAAGTCCCAAAGAACAAGTCAGTTAAGGTCTCTGAAGGAAGAGGCTTCATCTTCAGCTCCCAGAAACACAACTGAGTGCCTGCTTCAGCTGTTGTTATTTTAATGGGGACCAGGATTTGAATTGCAATCCAGTTCTCCATGCTGCTCTGGACTGAGCAGAGCTGGTGCCTTGCTGTGGGCGTGGGAATCTCCTCAAGGAGAGCAGGATCCATCTCTGTCTCCAGGTCCATCACCCAGCTGGGAATCAGCCTGGCCATCTGAGCCAGGTGTCACCTCACTGAAGGCTGCCTTTGCAACCTTTCCCTGTGCTTTTATCCCCCAGCTGAAATTATTAATGAATCCCCAGAATTAGCCCACCCAAATTGTTTATTTATGGGTTTATTTTGATGACCTGGTGAGACTTGAGGTCGCTGCAAATATTCCTGTGTACTGCAAGGCACAGCCAGCCCAGACCCTGGCACTGGGTCTTAAATACCTAAAGACATTCTCGACAGCATTATTTCTATATTATTATTTTTTTTTTTAATGCTGAACTGTGTGTTTTAGAATACACAGCTGTCTTTGTTCAGAATAAACCAAAAATAGCAGATTTTCCTCTGCTTAGCTGGGTGTTAAATTATTTACATTTCAAAACCCCTAAGTAGAAACAATGACTGCATTTCCAGAGCTTGCTCCTGCTGTCAAATATCCTTTTCTCTTCTGCAACCTAATTTAGACTTCCTTTTTAGAGTTGCAGTTTTGCTCCATTTTCAATTATGTTAGAGGAACCAAGATTTCAGGCCATTATCTCATCATTCCCGTGAATAGCAACACAAAATGTGCTCGTGCTGCTGGGACACCAGGCCTGGCTGGGAGGACATGGCCACAGAAGTAAATCCAAAAGAAACCACACTGCCACAGAGTACTGAAAGCACAAGGAGAAACCCCAAGGTGGGACAGGATGCAAGGTGGGGGTTGGTCTCTTCTGCCACATAACAAGCAATAAAACAAGGAAAAATGTTCTCAAGGTGTACCAGGGGAGCTTTGGATGGGATTGTAGAAAAAATGTCTTCGTGGAAAGAGTGTTCAAGCATTGGAACAGGCTGATAAAGAAAGTGGCGGAGTCACTAACCCTGGAGAGGTTAAGAAAACACATAGCTGGCATTTAAGGAGATGATTATGGACTTGTCAGTGCTGGATTAGTGGTTGGACTCAATGATCCTGGAGTCTTTCCACCCAAGTGATTCTGTGATGATCCCAAGACGTTTCTTGGGGTCAGGGCTGCAATGTTAAACCCAAAGCCTGGAGAGCAGCCCAGGTGAACAAAAGTGCTTTGATGGGGGTGCAGGTTGGGACCTGAGCAAAGGATGTCTCAAATATCACATCATTTCACCAGGTTGCCTCTCTGAAGGGCTGGCTGAGCCTCAGCTTTTCTTTTCTGACCCCCAAAGTCCCCTTGGCACCTCCCTGCTTCCTGATCACCCTTGCCAGGTGCTTTGCCCTGTGACTGCCAAAACTCTTGTGCAAATTCCAGCCACCTTTGCCCTGTTCCCAGTTAAATCCCTGTGTGCATTACCACCAAAACCACGACTGAAAACCACTGGGGGCTGAGTGTCAGTGTGAAACAAGGACAAACCTGGCAAAGGAACGTAGACATTAGGTCTATTTTCAGTGCCAGTTGACCAAACTCATTGTATTTGTTACTCTTGTAGCAGAACAGCATCTCATTGTTGCCTGCTCTTCTTGGACACCCATAAAAGGATTATCCTGCATCTAACTGGAATCTCATAATTGCCAGCCCCTGTGATTTTAATACCAATCTTCTGATATTTAGAATTTTTCATAAAGCTGTGGCTCTTGGATGCAAGTAATTAAGCAAAGCGAAGCTTTCACTGAGAAATGGGAAGAAGTTTCTAGTCTGTGTTTTTGAAAAGATGGAAAATGTGCCTACAGGCACAGACTCCAAAAGGCAAATTAAAAGAACCAATATGTTTTATTTCTTTTTAAAACAATTGTGATTTAGGGAGGGGAATGGGGGGCTCAATTCATGATTTATAGATTCTGCACTTGGCAGCTCTCTGTCTCAATGGTGGCTCCATGCAGATGGATCTGGGGCTTTCTGAGAGCTGCACAGTGTTTGTCACCTGGTTCCTCACATTACTTTTAAATAAATAATTTTTTTAAATCTCTGTAAGATATATTTTACAGCAGGCAGAATTTAAGAACTGCACGTGCCATTTTATAGCCTGGTTCAGACCTGACCAGATCTAATGTCGTGTATTTAGATTAAAATGGGAGATCCTGCCATGCTGGCAACATGCTGAATGACACTGAAGGTTTGGTGGCACTGTGCATATTCAGGAGGGCTCAGTGCTGGGATTGGCCCTTTTGAAAATCCTGCTGTGGCGTTTACATCACCTCTGTATGTTATTTCCTGACCTCATGGCGCTGTTGGTTCCTTCCAGACCAGGAGAAGCACGTCCCTCCCTGCTGAGCTGTCCCTCTGTGGGGACAGGGGGAGTCCCCAGGGCTGGGCTGATCGAGGGGCAGCTCAAATCCATGGGCAGCCCCAGCTGAGCCTTCTCCCAAAACTGCAGTTATCTGTGGAGAGAGGCACCCGTGTGGTTTTGGGATGAGGCTCTCCAGAATTCCTTCCCTCACTGGCAAGGAGGGTTTGTTGGGTGGGATGAAGCATTTCTGGTGGGCAGCAGACCCATCACCTTTCACTGGAGCATCCTCTTATCTGGAGAAGGGCATGGAGCAGCATCCTAGCTCCAACAAAGGGACTGGCACAGGGCTCTGCATGGGTGGCTTGTGTTAGTCCTGGTTTCTGGAGCCCCTCCCTGTTGGGGCTGTGCCCTCTTTCAGGGTCAGAACTGCCCATCAGCTCCCCTTTCCTGCTCCCCAACCTGTTCTGACACCGAGGTGCCCTCGTGCCTGGTGGCAGGCTGGGATTCCTCCTCCAGGTGCTCTTGGGGGTGTTCATGCCACAGCACTGATCCCCAGGAGCAGCAGGGCCCTGCTGGTGTTGGCTGACCCTTGCCACCATGGACAAAGCTTCTGCAGGGTTTGGGGTGAACCCCAGAGCTCTGAGCACACCCCAAGGTGCAGGCATCAGCAGCATCCCAAACCCTTCTTCCTAACAGTGGGGCACGTCCTATTCCTGCACCCCTTCCCTCTCACTTCACAATTTCATGCTTTTGGTGAAAATCATTGCAGCAGCTGCAAACAAAACAAAACCCCACTGAGGCTCCTCTGCCAGAGAGAGCCTGACTTTGCTCATCCCGGGGTGCAAACCAGAGCCACCATGGCATGTCCAGGGTGTCACCGTGTCCAGGGTGTCACTGTTCCTTGGGTGTCACCATGTCCAGGGTGTCACCGTGTGAGCACCGGGTGCTGCTCCGAGGTGGCCACAGCTGAAGTTGCTGGGGAAGGCGAAGGGAGCAGCTCCACCTTAAACTGCAGAGAGCACCTTAAGCTTTCTCCTGGCCTCCTGCCACCGAAAATGCTCCAGGCGGAGCTTTAATCAGAAGGAAGCCTGTGCTTTGCACTGTGGGGGAAGGGGTGGCCAGAAGGACATTTCTCCATTGATTCTTTAATTTCAAAAGTTTATTTCTTGCATGGTGCTGGGCTTTTTTTGTTGTTGTTGTTGTTGTCGCTTTGGCTATTTTTTTTCTCCCCTTGACACAGTCAATTTCAAATTGATTTTGCAATCTCTCTCCCCTATCCTTGCAGTCTCCCTTTCAAAGGCAATCGAGAGCAGAGGTTCCACTTGCCACCCTGGCATCCCCTCATCCCTGTGATGCTCCCTGAAAAGGATTCCAATACCTGGGTGTTCAGCAGGGACACTGAGGGGGAGCAGCTCCATCCAAGGACATCCTTCCCTTCTCCCCTCCCCCAGAGGCACATTTCGGGATCAGGAACGTGTCTGCTCCCGGGATGGAGCCTGGATGCCCTTGGCAAAGCACCGACAGCCCCCCAGCTCTGAGTCTCCCATGAATCTCCCCCAGCCCAGCCGAACAGAGGGTCTATTTTTCACCAGGCACTTCCTGCTAATCAGACCATTAGTCCTTGTGCTGATTAACCAGCTAGTTCTCAATTTAATTAAAACATACGCTTTTTGGAGGAGCCAGAAGTTTCAATCATATTTTATTCTTACCACTCCAGATCTGATTGGCACTAGCCATAAGCATCAGGGGGAAACCAAAGGATTTAACCCTTTCCCTTGCTGAGGGGGGCATCTAGTTACTAATTGACTATTCTCCCAGGGAAGCTGCAGATTTTTATAATGCTGCTTTGCACCAAAGCCTGAAGATCCAAAGGCATTTATCCTTTCTTGGGATTTAATTCAAATACAGAGGCTTTGCAGGTCACACTGTCTTTCTAGGCTGCTGGAAAGTGGGAGACTTCAGGAGCCAAGTAGGAATTTAGGGCAGGGAAGGACATGATCTGTCACAATTAACCCGAGCTGTGGGTGTGTGTGAGAACAGAGGTACCCAAATGTTGTTCTGCAGTGAAAATTGTGAGCTCTGGGCTGACCTGGGGAGAGCCTGGCCATACCATGGAGCATCGGCCCCACATGCTGCAGGGGAATTTGGGACAGGGCTCTTTTTAAAAAAAAAAAAAAAAGCAAAGCTTTGGTATCTCATTACCAACCTCAAAAATATTTGGCTATAACTTACTTTTGAGGTTTGGGCTAAGTCCAGGTGCTCCATCAAGAGAAAAGTCGAAACTGAATAAACGAGTTCAAGCTCAAACCTCTCCAGCCCTGGATGCCTGGGGTGCTGGGAGAGCCCTTCTAAGAAAAACTGCTGCACAAAAGGCTTTGGAAAGTATTTTCCAGAAACAGTTAATGGGTGATCTTTCGTCTTGCAAAAAAAAAACCCCAAGCTAATAATTTGCTCCTCAATTTCCCCATTATGGCAGGCTGTGCCTGTTGGGATTTATTTCTCCCCTCCCCACCCGACCCTGTTTCCCACGGCCCCTGGGGGCACAGCCTTGTGCTTTATTTCACCGCCAGCCTGGAGCAGGATCTTTGTAAAACATACTCCTCTTTGCAAAACATCTTCCTCTTTGCTTTGTGATTCCTGCTGGGAGGGGCACAGCCCTGCCTGCTCCCCTCCTCACATCCCAGGTTAAACCCCCCAGTGCACCCCGGAATGCAGGGACACCCCCAAAGCAGAGTGGGGGAACCCCGGGTCACCCCCACAGCCCTGGCCTGGGCAAATTTGCTCTTTGCTTTGCACACTGCAGCCAGGGTCCCCTTCCCTGGACACCCTGGTGGGTGTACAAGAATCCCATGGGATTTAGGGAATTGCACAGCCACTGCTTTTTGGTGCAGATATTGCTTCCATCGGTTTCCTATATCCATCTTCCCAAACACATACGGCCAGATAGAAATAAACAAACGCAGATTCACCTGCTGGAGAAGAGCTGCCTGAAATCTCTCTGATGGGATCATGTTCAGCCCCAGCAGGAATATCCATCTGGAAGTGCTGGGCAGCCCCTGGCCCTGGCACTGGGATGGGAGGTGTTGGCCTCTCACCTCAGCTCTCTGCTTTCATTTTGGCCACCCCCTGAGAGCTCTAATGGAATAAGGATCATAAAATCATTAATGTTGGGGTAAGACCTCTGAGATCATCGGTTCCAGCCATTAACCCAGCCCCAGTGCCAGGCTCACCATTAATCCTCATGTGTCCCCAAGTGCCACATCCACACATCTCAGCACTTCCAGGGGTGTTGACTCCACACTTCCCTGTCAGGGTGGTGCAGCTCTGGCAGATTCTGTTTTCCACAGCCAGAATTTCCTCACCTGTTCCAAGCACACGAGCTGCATTTGCACTGGAAGAATTGCACTGTGGCTGTGTGTGCAGCAGCAGAGCGAGCTCAGGGTCACCCAGCTCTGCTTCTGCCCACTCTCTCTGCATGGGAACAGGCTGCTGCTCCCTGGCTTTGGGATGATCCCCCAGGCTGGTGCCTGGGGATGCCTGGACACCCTCACACCACGGGCTGCACACACAGGAGCTGCTCTGGAGGCTCATCCGTGGGGGAGACGTTGTCATTTTTCCATGCCCATTTTTCTGCTTGAATTACTGCACCATCAGCCAAATGAGGAGGGACCGCGAATGATCACAAAAGCCAGGGAACTCCTAGGGTTCAGCATGCCGGGAATATCAAGCTACTGTCTGGAAAAATACAAAAAAAATGCTGTTGATTCATTCCTGCAGCTCCTGACATATAAATTAGGTAACCAACATGACCCGTGACTGTTTCTCTGAGAGACTGGCTGAGACATGACAAATATGCCCTTCAACATACCAGGGCTGATTGCTAAGAGTGCTATGGGAATAGCTCAGAGCCTCGCAGTTACATTAGAATAAACAAGATGCCACTTAAGGAAAACCACAGTGCTGTTGGAAAGCCCTTGGGTCCCATCTGCCTGGCTGCAGAGGAGCTGTGCTGGGAGCCCTTGGCATGGCAGGATATTGGTGATATTCAGGGAGTCTTTAGGGAAAATCCGTGCTCCAATGATAGGAAAAGGAGTTGAGACTGTTCTTTTGTTTGAAGTATGGGGTTCTGGTTTGTGTGGGCATCTTCCCTGGTCATCACTGTGGACAGAGGGTGTCCCTCTGGTGAATTTCCACGCTCCACAACCATGAGCTCCTGTGCCCAGGAGTCAAACCTCCCCAGCCCTTGAAGTCATGCTGTCAGTATAGCCACTTTTGAAAGCAGCTTTCCAGGCATCCCAAACAGAAGTAATTTCATTGCCATCATGCTGGGTTTATTACACATTGACAGAGCTCGGAGCAGGGCAGCTCCCACCCCCTGCACAAAGCTGCTGAATCACTCGTGGAAAATGTTGGGTTCAGTGCTTGCTGGGGAGGGGCTGGGCACAAAATCCTCGTTTGAGCTGTTCCCTATTTGTCTTCAGGCCATAAACCCTGCACATGTCCCAAAGATTGGGCCATGAAGTCCCAGTCTGAGGAGATGCTTGAGGGGTTGTGCCAGGGCTTAGGTAACATCTCTATTCCTCTCTCAGCTGCCTGAGCCGTTTCAATCCTCGAGCTCCAACATGCAATTTCACCCTGAGTGGCTTTGTTTCAAAGGGTGACCAAACTGCAAATCAGCCCCTCCAAATCCCCAGTCATGCGCTTTACATCAGGCAATTAAACAGAGCAATAAATATCTCTTTGTTGTGAACGAGCCTCCATTTCCTTTCCTATTTTAATAACAATAATGGTCAAACTTCTGTTTAAGAAGCAGTTTCTGGTTCTATTAGGAAATGTGCCAACCTATTCAAAGAGACACAGGATTTGTATGGAGAGGTAACAGCTTTTATTAAGCCAAATTATATAATTAGTAAAAAAACAGCCGAGCTTTCAGGAACACAAGCCCTTCTTGGAGTCTGGGGAGAGGCAATGGCTCCTGGCAGCTGCAGAACAGCTGTATGTCAGGATTGCTCCAGCCCAGGTCTCTTTGATCAGAGCTGCTCTGCCTGGGGCAAGGTGTCTGGCACCGGCTCCCACACTTTCCTGGGCTGGGTTTAAGGGGGGCAGCTCCAGTTTGGGCAGTGTTTCTCCTCAGGTTACACTGAGCATAGTTTCAGAATTAGGTAGATATATATATATATATATATATATATATATATTTTTTTTTTTTTAATCTTGCAAGTTTGCATTTATCTTACAGCTTTTGGGAGCTCCTCTGACCTATAGCAGCCATCTCTTTCTCACTGTTGCAGCCACACAAACAGAAACCTCTGTTAAATACATGCTAGCCCCAAATGCCCTGTCTCAAGCTGTATGAAAAGAGCTCACATTTGGGTTTTTTTTAATGTAATTTTTTGAACCTCCAGTTTGAGCACACAGGATTCCTGCAATTTCTGCTGGCACAGCCTTTGCTTCATCTTTCAGACTGGAAGCCTCTTGGGGCAGGGACCATGGTTTTAATTATGTACAGCTCCCAGCTGAGCAAAACCATCAGTCCCCATTAAGTGAATAAATAATTACTTCAGTGAAACACAACTCACTCCTGGCTCAAACCCATTACTGAAGTGTTCAGAGGTCGTGGTGTATTTGTAAGCATAACTTAAATAAGATATGCGGGTTGGACAACCCATCAGCAAAATGTCAAATCAGCCTCCAAATATATTTTGGTGGCAGATTCTTCAATTTATCAGTAGCACACATCCATTGTTGTCTGCCACTGCACTGTGTCCCTGGACTCCACAGGGGGATGTCCCAATAAGTCCTTCAAAACTGGGGAGAAGAGCCAGATGAAGCTCCTGGTATCTCACAGGACAGGTTTGGGTCAGTGCTCCTCAGCAAAAATGAAATGCAGGATGAATGCAAGGGATCAGGTGCCACAAAAAGGTGTGCAGGTTTAACACCCAGGTTGGCCAGGTGCTGGGGAGAGGATTCCATGCCTATGTCCCATCACAGCCCTCTGAATAAGCAGAGTTTTTAAAAGATGAATCACCAGCAAAAGGTAATTGGGTTGTGTCTATCACCTCCCCTTTTTATGCCAGTCACTAATTCACAGAAGAACAAGGTCTAGATGGAAAGAGGATAATTAAGATGGAAGAATACTCCACAATTCCCAGGAGAAAAATACAGGTGGCAGATTGGAACAGAGGATTCCCTCTTGCTTTACTTTGTGCCCTGCAGCTCCTGAAGGATGTTTATCCATGGGTTATTTGGGATCAGACCTTGGAGCAACAGACAAACTGCCCTGCTCCCACCAGGATTGTGCCCTATGGACCAAAGGTTTTTTCTCCTCCCTCCCAGACAGCTCTAGAGAACAACTGATCTCTGCCATGGTGTGGGATGCTCACCCCAGCAGAGTCCCAGATCATCATCTCCCATGGTTGTGGTGTCTCCTGCCATGGCTCAGCCTCCCCTTTGCTGGCAGCATCTTCCCATCAGGTACAAGAGCTGCCAGCCCTATCCTCCAGCCACTGGAGGATGAATAAATAAAATATTCCCTATTTTATATTGCTCTGAAGCTTTTGGACAGCTGTTGAAGGTCACCTTCAGCTGAAGCCTCCATGCCCAGCCACGCTGGACCTCACCCCAAGTGTTTCTGGGTTCTGCCATCCTAGTCAGACTTCCTCTCACAGTTTTATCACCTGGATTTCCCCAGGAGTGGCTGTTGCCTTTGTGAGCTGCTGTGAGTGCTCGGGCACTGCTGATCAAACAGAGCAGTCCCCAGCTGCCCTCATCAGCCCAGCAGGCACTGTTGATGTGGCCACACGTTGTTCCCCATGTGCCCCCTCCCCGGGGCAGCTCTTCAGCTCCTGTGTCTCCCTGGCACTCCCCAGACTGGTGACACCAAGCTTTAGAGACAGGTACCACCTCATGGATATCTTATCCATGGAATATCCACTTCATACCCTCCAGAGCCACCAAACGCCACGTGCTGTGTATTAGGCACAGGATTGTTCAAAGGAAAAGGATAAAAAACACAAATGTATAAACACACAGCAGGCAGACACCAGAGAAGCATTGGAGCCACCCAGTTAGGAATCTTTTTGGGTAAAAGGGCTGAGATTATTGCAGGAAGTCAGAGAACAATGCTTGACTATTTAAGGACAACTGGTGTTTCCTTTCTGAACATCAGCACTATTTATTTGTTTTGGGGTCCAGCCAGATCCCATTTGATGTCTGCTCTCCGGTTAAGGTGGAAAAGTATTTGCAAGGGCTTGCTCAATGTTACCAAAACAGAACTGGCCTGTATCTCTATTCATGTTCAATGGCACCTTGGAAACCACCCGTGATTGCCACAAGATGTTATGGATACCAGAAATACAAATTAATTCAAAAAGCTGTAGAATTCTTGAAAAATGGTCCAGTGAGGCTGATTAAAATTAAACATCACAGGTCACCAGCAGTTGGGAAGATGCTGCTGACCACTTTTGCATTGTCCTAATGTTCTTTCCAAGCCACCCACAGGACATTGAAAAATAGAGAATATAAATGAGCCTTTGCAATAACCCAGCATGATACCTTGCCTGTGCAAGAGGTGCATTTTCCAGCCCCACTCTTTCCTGAGCAGGGCTGCAAAGACCTTCCCTGCCAACCCTACCACTCATTTCTGATTTTCTCTATCACAATGTCAGATTTCAAAGCAACATCCAGAGTTAATCCCACACTGGCTTCAAAGGTTTAATTACCAACATATTCTAAAAGGAATATTTCAGTCTAAATCAGCTGACATCTTGAGGAAGAGAATGTTGTCCTGTTCTGCTTCCAAACAAGATGTCTTTCAGTCTGTGAGTGTTGGGCTGTGGCATCTCTGCTGTGGAAGATTTCAACTGACCTCTAATTCTTCCTTTCCATCTTGTAGCTTTCTGTATTAACCAACACCACGACTGAAAGGTCCTTAAAGAGCTTTCTAGTGTCTGCTTCTGAGGCTGACACCTTTTCAGGTGGGAAGTATGACATGAAATAGGAATGTTGCCTCTTAAAGCCTGCTGAAAGCAGTTGCTTTCCAAGTCCCTTATCTGAGCACGGAGGAATTTTCCATCCAGCCTTCACATCCTACTGAGCAGGAGGGCTCTTCCCTGCTCCTCAGTGAGGCAGTGGGCACTGTGCTGCAATACTGTGTTATCTAAACTGGGGTGAGACCCCTGGCTTCCATCCCCAGCACCGACATGTCTCCAAAGAAAAGAGCAATACATTCATGGAAGTAAAAAGCCCCCAGCTGTCAGATCACTATGGTTTCCTCACAGGCTGGCATCACCACTGCCTTGGGGGATAATGAGCACCACCAGCCAAGCACTTGGATTTCCACACTCTGGTTTGGTCAGGGCACTTTTCTCCTAGGTGGGAGCAGGAATCTCATTCCTGTGTTCACAAGTTAAGGCTGCTCCTCCTGTATCTTTGAATAATTCTGTGAGTCCCCTCAGACCAAGGCATGAGGAATAATTTCACACCAGCAGCACAGCATTTCATATGCTTTATCTCTAACCTCACCTGACATGTAAAAACTTTCCATCCCCCCGTCATAAAATCAGAGCAGAAAGGCTGGGGAAGAGTCATGGGGCAGCACTGAGGGTTAATTCCACAGACTTCAGTGATTCACAGGAAAGGACAGAGCTAGCTGTGCTTGCATAAACAGTTAAAGGCTATTTCCAAATATTAACCATGGCTGCAGAAATCACAATTTCTTTGCCAATCACAGGCAACATGAAAACATCAAAGCTTTTTTTCTGCAAAATCAAATTCCAGTATAACAAACTATTTAACCCTTTCCATTAAGCAGAAATCAAGGAGCCACAGCAATTAGGCTAGAAAAGGGGAGAGAAGCGGATGAAGCCAAAATAGCAGTAGCACATTTGGCCAGCCCTGCAGAAACGACACAAAACTGGCTGGATTCCAGTGTCTGGTTGCTTTGCAGCTCCAGGGCAGGTCTGGCTGTACAATCTTTACATAGAAATCAGACTCGCCCACTCCTCCCTCCTGCTTTCCTTACAGCAGACAGCGGTAGCGGGGGGAGTCCGTGGGCCAGATAAAGTTGCCTTGGTGCTTATTCCATTAGAGGCAAGGAGATTTTCTCCACGTTTTTAATTAGAAAAAAAATCCCAGCCTCGACCCAAACACACGTCTCCTGCCCGTGTGTTAAATGGTTTAATTTCCCCTTCCCTTATACTGCCCTGCAACTGCTCCTATTCCTTATGTCATCGCTGATGACAGAGCTTGCTCCAGGCCCTCGGTAATGAAGTGCAAAAAAAAGGTATTAAAAAAATACAGGCCACTTCTCTGGCTGGCTGGGGGTTGGTTTTTAGCACAAGTGAGGGGAGAAGGGGGTGTTTCTTTCTTCTGCCTAAATAATGAAAGGACTCCACAGGGCAGCCTGGAGCATCAGGCACCGCTTCCCCCAGACAGCTCCTGCAACCCCCAGCCTGGGAAAATTGTTGGTTTTGGCTTCATTTCCAGCTGGCCTGATCTGGGAACAGGTATCCCACAGCTTGCAGTGCTCTCATGTTGATTTACAAGTGCCCCAGTTACAAAATCAGAAGTCCTGAAGCAATACTATCATTTATTTACAGCAAACTTTCTCTCTTAGTCACCCATTAGCAACTGCAAGCTGTTAATGAGTGTCTCGCTACTGTTCCATACTGCTTTGTGGTCAGAGCTCATAAATTCACTTTGAGTTCACAATCTCATTAGATTTCTTTCCTCATTCCTCTAAATTTCTGGTCTTTTGGGTAGGATTTTGTTCTGACCACTGGTCCTGATTTGATGCATTAACCTCACTAAGGACAGAGTTACATTTAAAAATGACATTTTGTTAGCGTTGCTGCATTGGCCATAAAAGTGCTTTGAGTATTGCAGGCGATCTAGAGACTCACAGCCCTTAAAATTCTTTGTGTTTATGTAAAGATCATTTTGTGTCTCTGAGGAGAACCGTCCCCCTGATGCACCTCTCCATGCAGGGAAACACAAAAATGACAGACTGCTGTGGCACCAACCCTCAGCTGCTCCAGGGCAGATGCCAGCCTGGGCTGTAGTTCTTGTGTTATTCAATGCTCTGTCCCTGAGCAGGCTGGTGCCCTCAGACAGAGCTGTCCCTTCTCTGTGTCCCCATCACCCCCGGGGGATTGCTGGGAGCTCCCTGGCACCACGGGCTGTGTCCAGCTCGCCCCACAACACCCACCCTGTGCTGTCCTGCCTTGCTCAAAGCAGGCATACAGCGTGCCTTCACACTCCTGAAAACAAAGCAAAGCAGTGGTGACTTAACCAAAATCTAGAAGAGCCCTAATTCTACCGAAAGCCTAGAAAACAAAAGAGGAAAAGTGGAAAAGCCCACTGCTAGGGACCATAGGTCTCTTTATAGGAGGAATCTGAGCTGCCTTAATTCTCTCCAGCTGGGCTGGAGGCTGAAACCCATCTTCACCTAGAAACCAGAGCCCTCTGCACCTCCTTGCTCAGGAGGAGACTGAGAGTTTAAGGTGATGTGGAGCTCCTGGGGATCCTGCCTGCCTGAGGTTTCTGCAGCTCCGCTGAATTACTGAGTGAAAGTTAGAATTGTTTGGGTTTTTTTTCCTTGTTCCTATTGTTTTAGTGAGCTGTGGTCACATTCCCAGGGCAGTGTCTGCTTTTCAGATTGGCAGACTGTAGGTTAAGCTTTCAATTGATTTATGGCTTGTTTTTCTAGGGTGGTTAGCTAGCTAACAGAAGAGAGCAAAAGGATCCACACAACATATATTATCTTGTTTTCCAGATCTTTCCAAGGGTTTTGGCTCAGGGGCTAATGGAAGGCCCCTCTTCCATGTGGGAAAAAAAATGAAGTGGCAGGAAAAGTGTACTTGTACTCTTTGGGAGTTGAGAATTGGGGTTTGGAGGTGTTTTAAATTATTTCGTGCAAACTTTAGAGGTCCTTATACACTGAGTAGCTTACAGGCTGGTGTGCATTCTCACAGCAGCCCCAAGAAATAAGGAAATGCTGATTCCACATTACACTCAGAGAGCTGAGGCTCAGGGGGAGGTGTGGGAGGGTTTGCTAATGGGAAATGCAGAGCACTGAGCTGCCTGAGGTGGAGACCCTGCAGGAGAGCCATGAGTGACTGCTGTCCTCCCTCCAGGTGCCACTGCAGCCCCCTGTCTGACCTGGGCCAAACCCAGGGTTTCCTCCCAGAAACCAGAGCTCCCTGGCCCTGACCAAACCAGAGCTTTGGACCTGTGCTGGGAAAGGCTGAATCTCTGCTAGAGCAACAGGCCCTCTCTTTGCTGCGTTTTCCTATGGGACAGCCTAGAGAAATAGGCTATATTATATATATAGCCTATAGAAATAGACTGTAGAAATTCTGTGGTTTGGGTAGGTACCTTCTGGTAGATCCTGAGCAGCTTTGGGGTACTCTACCTCCTCAAGTCATTGTCCTCTGCCAAGAAATGTGTTCAGAAACAATAACCAAAACCAAATCTAGACACAGTAGATGCCTCCAGAGCAGCACAGTGCCAGAAGCAATCCTGCCCCAGCTCTGCTGTGCTCTGCTGCCAGATGTGACAATAAAGAGCAGAGCAAGAGCACGCCTGTGGCACAGCACTTGTTGGCTTCCACACCACGTCTGGTGGCAGCCCAGCCATCCTGGGCCCTTGAGGCTGCCCTAAAATGCTCTAAGGGCTGCCCGAAAATGCTCTGAGGGCTCAGGGATTCCCTTGTTCCCTCTGCAGCCTGCTTCACACTGGAGCTGAGCACCTCCACAGGTGGGACCACTCTGATGTTCCCACATTGCTGCAGATGGGTTGATGTGGAGCACCCTGGCCTGGCGGGGATGCAGGGTGTGCAAAGCCTTCTGATGCCTGAAGCAAGCCCTCACTCTCAATAATCTCATTTTTTTTTCTCTAAGAAACGACGCAATCATGCCAGTGCATAACCTTACGTTTTGTAGACCTGTGGGATATAATTATAATATTACTGCCAATAGTTATCTCTACCAAAGACCCTACTTCATTTCTCAGTATTAGATGAGGTCCAACAGATCTTGGGGAAAGTGAATGTATTTAACTGGGAAATGGAAGGAAGAAGAAAAAAGATAGGATCCTATCACATGGCTCTTCTTAGCTTACAATTTCCCTCCCCCAAATGTTTCCAAAACAGCAGGAATACGACTTGGCTGTAGGTCTGTATTATGCAATAATGATTTCTTTGTTTCCTCTCACTTTAAGGTTTAGCAACAGGGGAGAAAAAACCCTCGCACACAGAGCCGGGGGAGGGGAGGTGTTCAGACGAGGCTGGATCCCTCCGAGCCATTGATGGTGAATTGCATAACCACTGCCGAGGGGTTGCTAGGTTTTACCACGTCCCTGCTCCGTGTTAAATATTAACAGAGCTTGTTCTTTCGGCGGTGTCGCTGCTGCCGAGCCTGGCTGGGGCGGCTGATGCAGGTTTCCATGGAGCTGGCAGCACCCCTTGTCTCCATTCACAACGAAACCCCGGCTGCATCCATCCCCAAAAATGAGGGTGTGCTTTGCCGTGTTTGTGTGGTGCCTCGTGGGTGTGCAGGGGTGTTTTCCCTTAAAACCAGCCAGGTTTAACCTGCCCTTAACCCTCCTGGTGCCAGCCCTGGGCACTGGGCTCTGCTCAGTGGTTTAACTCTCCTGGTGCCAGCCCTGGCACAGCCCTGGGCACTGGGCTCTGCTCAGTGGTTGAAAGGGCAGGCTGGGATAGGACAAGAGGGGGTGGTTTTATCCCCAAGATAAGGTCAGGCACAATTTTTTTATGATGAAGGTGGTGAAAAACTGACATAGGCTGCCCAGAGAGGTGGTGGGTGTCCCATCCCTGGAAACATTCAGGTCAGGCTGGACCGAGGGCTGAGCGAACTGCTCTGATGGAAGATGTCCCTGTTTGTTGCAGGGGTTGGACTAATAAGGTCAGGCACAATTTTTTTGTGATGAAAGTGGTGAAAAACTGACACAGGCTGCCCAGAGAGGTGGTGGGTGTCCCATCCCTGGAAACATTCAGGTCAGGCTGGACCGAGAGCTGAGCAAACTGCTGTGATGGAAGATGTCCCTGTTTGTTGCAGGGGTTGGACTAGATGGCCTTTAAACAACCTTTCCAGCCTAAACCATTTTATGATTCTCCCCTGCTGTTCCTCCTCCTCATCTATCTTCCTCCTGTTTCCTGGTTTAAATTAGACTGCAAAATCTTCTGGATTAAGATGCAAAAAATAAATGCAGTAGCTCCTAAACCGTGGGTTTGCCTTCTTTTCCCCCGGTAACATAACTCTCATCAAAACCTTTCTGATTTACATTTAAAGCATTTTAATGGAGTTAATGGTGCAGATTTTCAACACATTGGCTTCCTGGGACCAGTTTAGGGCCATGCTGGGACCAGTTTTCATCCATGCTGGATGCTGAGAGGTTTTGCTTGCTGTTGATCTGTGGAGCAGGGCAGTGCTGGATGCTAGAGATCTGCATTTTCAATGTGCATGCGAGCTCAAACAGGTTTTTTGTTATGTCTCTAATTAGGCTAAGTAGGGTGTTGGATTCAAGTGCTAATTAGAAATGACCACTCTAAAATACATTAGGGTATTTAGGGCTGTGTGCTGTTTGCATATTTGGGTGCCAGCTCTTGCTCACCTTTGTGTGAGTAATGTGATGAGTCCATCCAATTTTTAGCCAGTCACATCATTTTATTTCTTCTCTTTTTTTGACAGATACACCATGCCTAAGAAAATGAGTTTCTAGCAATGAGAATAAGCACACGTAAGGCATGGGATTGTCCATGGCAAAAGGGGGAAGGCAGTGTTAGGCAATGAGAGGAAGGAACCGACAGTCAGGATTGGTCCAGCCCTCTAAAAAGTGATGTGAGTACTGAAAGGGGGGAGTCCCTGGGAGTCCAGTGTCTGCTCGAAAAAAACAATTAATGGGGAAAAAAAACCAACCTCTGGCTTCCTAAACCTACCCTGCAGGGTGTACCTGAGGGCAAGGCTGTGGCTTGGCAGCTCTGGGGTGGGTTTGGTCAGTGCTGCATGGTGTGGCCCAGGCACTCTGTCACCCCTTGAGGAGGGCAACCCAGGTGAGCAGCCAAGGTGCAGCTCTGAGCTAAGGAAAGCTGTTTTTAAACGTTACATTAATCAACTGGCGCTGAACTCAAAGCTCTCCTTGGCTGGGCAAGGACTGCTGGGTTTCACACTGTGTCAGCTCCTGCACGTTCTAGGTGCCAGGCTGGTGCAGCATTAACTGAGTCCCTCGTGTGTGGCTGATCTCATGCACCACAGAGACAAAGTCCCCTGTCAGTTCTGTGGTGTGGCACAGCTGGGGTCACATCCCTTTTTTCCTTACCCCCTGGAATGCATCCCCTCTGGAGGGCTGCAGCCACCCAGGACTGGGCAGGAGAGGGCTGCAGCAAGGCAGGGCTGTAATACCTGAATGAGGAGGTGGAAGCTTGGGCTGTGGAGGATTCCAGAGCAGGATGTGCCAGTGCCCTGTGCAGGAGCTCTCCCTGCTGAAGCCACTGGGCTGGCCCTCCCAGCACAAGAGCAGTTCCATGGAGACCCACACGTGCAAACAAACACACACCAGCTCAGCACTTTTGGAGCCTGTCCTTTTATTTCCTTTTTTAATTTTTTTTTTCCCTCAGCCCCTTGGGAATAATTAAACACGTCCATGCAGGCAGGAAGGCCAGGCTGGCTGCTGGCCTGGCAGACAGGGGGGCTCTGAGCCCTAAAGATGTGTCCCTGCTGTGGCTCTCTCCTCCACACCCCCAGTGCTGCACAGGGACTGATCCACATGGAAAAACAGCCTTGAAAAACACAGCCTCACTAAATTTTCATCAAACATTCATAAACGTTTGGGCAACGCTGGGTGGTGTGAAGCCCAGGCTGGAACACAAACAGGCTGCACCTTGCCTGAAGCCTCAAAGCAAAGGGGTTTTTGTAAAGCTGGTGTAAACCCAAGCTGGTCTAAGTCCAAGATTTGCTTGGCTCCAGTTCAGATTCATTCCTGAATTCAAACTGATGAACTTCCAGCCCTCAGGTACATTTATGGGGGATGAACATGGACACATCTATGGTTTAACAGAGCCATAATTTCTCCTTGAATGCTTTATTGTTTGAAAATCATAAATAAGGTGAAGTGAAAAGGACAAGCCCCTTTAATCTATGAGTGGTGTGCTAAATGACGGTGCTAAATCTCTGCTGGCTCCATGGCAGGTAGAGCTGATTTGCACTCCCAAAATGGCAGTGATTTTATCCCAAAACCTACACTGAAAGTGTGGAGATTATATTTTTGAGGGGAAAAAAAAAATCAACCCTAGTCTGGAGCAGGCTTGGATGGGAATAGTCAGCAAGGCATTGCAAAGAGCCTGGGTGTATTCTGTTATCCTGGTGAAGGAAAGGCCCACCCTGCACTGGCCCTGAACTTTGTCAGGCTCCTTTCTTACCTCCTCCTCCTCCACATTTCTTATCACTGCTGATCTATTTATTGCTCTGATTTGAATGCTTTTACAGCCTGCTAGATGAGGCTGTCTCAAGGCCAGCGTGTTCAGGTGTGCCAGAGAAAGCTCTGCCCCAGCAGCCTGGAGGGGAACTGTGCAAACAGCTCCTCTCCCCTCCAACACTTGGATGTTATTTTCATAGAATCTCAGAATCGTTTGGGTTGTGGATCGTTAGTTCCAACCCCCTGCCATGGGCAGGGACACCTTCCTCTATCCCAGGTTGCTCCAAGCCCCATCCAGCCCAGCCTTGGACAATTGCAGGGATCCAGGGGCAGCCACAGCTGCTCTGGGCACCTGTGCCAGGGGCTCACCACCCTCACAGCAGCTATTTTGGTGAGCATTACACAGCAGTGTGTGATCTTTAAAACCCAGATGTTTACACAAGATGCTCACAGTGCTGCCAGTGCTTTAAAGCATCCTCATTTTGTGTCCCCAACCAAAGGGTGTCCCCTGGGCTGGGGGACACCCCGCTGGTGTGGGGCTGCTCTTTCAACCTCTGTTTCAACCACAGTCAGGATGAATAAAAATCAATAAATGCTTGCAGGTTGAAGCATAAATATCCCTTCTGTTTAGGGCATTAATATTTATCATTTGGTGGAGAGCAGACCTTGCACACGGCGTTTTAGTGTGTTTTATTTGCAAAGCACCCTGGGGTGGTTTTACACAAAAGTTGCTGTATTGAATTTTCTCGTGATGTAGTATTAATTTGTACAAACTGCAAATTGATGCTGACCTGGTCTCTGATGGGCACAAGCTCTCAAATTTTAATTCATATAAAACCTGGCTTCCCTCTCAGCAATGAGAGCTTCAGTGCTGGGGAAAGCAGGGGGACCCTCTGGGAAATGTCAGTCAAAAAACAAAATTCTGGAAAGGTTTTTCCCCTCTGTCCATCTCTTAATGGCTTTAGCTGAGATGTTTCAGCTGAAGAAAACTCCACCCCTGCAGCTTCTGCTTTGAAAAAACAGAGCAATCTAACTCAATCTTCTTAAAAAAGAGGGATTAATGCTTTTCAGAAAGAATTTCTGTCCTCATTTCAGTCCCAGTGGAGTTTTCTGTTAGGCAATCAATAAGTAATGACCAGGAAAAGACTTTAAAGTCCCTTGTTGCTGTCATATTACCAGCTTGTGCATCCCAACCTCAAATCGAGTGAGCCGAGAAACTGAAAAAAAGAGAAGAATGAGGAAAAATCTGAGGAGGATGCTCATGGACTCACCTTCCGTCGTATTCCCTGCCAGGGGGCTGCTGGGGTGATGCATTTTGGGGGTGCAGCACCACAGTGGCTCTGTCAGAAGCCCCAGTCCCCAGGGTGGCCCAGGGGCCATCAGCACTGTGGGACCTGCAGGTGTCCAGCCCTGGGGGACACAACAGCAGCACTTCAGCATCCAGAGAAAAACTTTAAAAAAAGGTTTTAAAGTTCTTTAAGTTCTTTAAATTCTTTAAAGGACTGTGAGAAGTTTAGTGGAAATAATAAATTTGGGGTTCTTCCTTAACCCTTGCAAGTCTTTTTTTTTCATGAATGTGAGAGCTGGAGAAGTTCGTTTTTAGAATGAAATTGGCATTTTATTGGAAAAAGTTCTGGTGTCCTGGGAGAGAGATAAAATTGAGGTGTTATTGGCAATGTGGTATTCAGCACATGGCTGCATACCTTGGCTGCTCTGCCAGGGCTGAGGATGTCTGGGCTCAAAGGAAAGGGCTGGGAGAAAAGGAACCCAAAAGACAGACTTCATGAAGTGGCCAAGTACATGCTCTTCCTTGCAGAGCTGAAAACACAGGAGTCCAAGTCACTGCAGGAGTCACAGTATTTTTAATTTTTTCCCCAACGTTTTTAGAAAACTCAGACTAAGCTATATTTTCCTCCACAAATCTCCTCCCAAAATTTTTTGGCTTTCTCTTCCCAGACACTTTGTAAAACCATCTCATATTCTCCCCTGGAGCTGGCATCTCAGAAATTTATTTCCAGTTCATTGCTGGCCAATGAGGGTGACAAAGTGTGTTTCACAAGGAGGAAAACCCACTTTGTGGTTATTGAGGGCCAGAGCTGGAGACCAGATCCAATCACACAGAAATAGTATTTGCAGCTGTTTGCACATGACATTATTTCCTGGGCACCTGGCTTGTACTTACAATTAAGAACTTGTAAATCTGAGGAAATCTTAAATTAAGGTACCAAAATGTGCCTGCAAACATTTGTGCCTGCCATTTTTCAACTGTAATAATGGGAGTCCTGTTAAAGCGAGGATGAAAAATTGGTCCTGTGTCAATAACCCATATGAATGATGTTAGAAAAAACTGGCAAGTCATCAAAAGACCCTGTTCTCCATTTAATTCTCTTCCTAGCTCATTATGGATTATCACGTTTTCTCTAGTTAGTGGCATGATTATGGAAATAGAAAAACTATTTCTCTCTGCTTCTTATCTAAAAGATGAATGAGGCACGTATAATTGGCTTAAGTTATCATTTAGCAGTGAGCTCTCCTGATGCAGGGCTTTTATTTTGTCCTCAGCCTGAAGTCCTGAGACACATTGAATGGCTGCTGTGTTCTCCTGGTTGTTTTTTGTCCCCAGTGCCCACATGCTCAGCCCAAAGCAATGCTCCTATTAAGGGCTGAGGAACTTTTGTTCCCAGAAAAATCAGTTGTAAATAACTCAGCAGGTGGAGGTGATCATCAAGGCATAAATCACAGCACTGAAACAAGAGCTGAACAGCCTGGGCACATCCAGGGAGCCACATCCACCCTCACCTGGACCAGTGCTCATCCTAAACCTGCCTGAGCTGTAGCTGCACCTATGGTCTGTGTGACCCAGAAATGGGATTTGTGCTCCAGGCAACACGGGTTCCCACCTCCTGGGAGCTGGAAAATGATGGGGGATTTTGAAAACATTTTTCTTTTTAATCATAAGACAGACTAAAAATGGCAAGAAAAGGGGAGGTGCCATCACCAGGAAGGGCTTTTCCCCCGCAGGCTCTGAAGAGTTGGAGGTGCCTTTAAAGAAGCACTTTCCATTGGGATGCTGGGCCCTGGTTCCAGCTGTGGGACTCATGGGTTCCACTCAGTCTGCACACATCTGGGCCCTCAATAGCCAGGGTTTGGTGCTTAAAATCATCTGCCAGAAAGTCCATCAGTCATGAAGATCATTGCTGCTGTCACTGCATTTCCTGAGGCCTCAGGGGACACTGGCCAATGATGTTAATTGGAGACTATAAAACATTAGGAAAAGCCAAAGCAATTTTGAAAAGGACCTTTTTACCTTCCTGTGATCTCTTATATCTTTACTCAATGGGAAAATATTGTCTGAGAAATAAAGGGGAAATTTGTTCATCTTGACTTTCACATTGGAGAAAAAGAGCAGTGGGAAGGAGAGAGGATGCTTTCTGTCTGGCTTATAGTATTGAAGCTTAGTTCTTCTCTAAGTATTTTATCCAAAGGCTATTTTTAATAATGCCAAAATAATAATTGCTGAAATTCCTCTTTTTTTTTTTTTTTTGCATGCAAAGCATCATTGGCAAAAATTTTTTCGCAGCTTCCCTTGGCAGTCAGTTGGAGCAGCAGAATTTGATGGACCCTGACGATACTGGGGGACAAAGGCAGCTTTAGAGGACAGAAAACTATCTGGGCAACAACTCCCTCAGCCCAAATTGCCTCTGTTGTGTTCCTCTGTTGCCTGACAATATGCTCTCAAGAAAACACAAAATGTTGTTCTCTTTGTGGAAAATTCTTGCAAGGTTTTTTTTTTTTTTTTTTCATTTTGCATGTGTTTACTGAAATAAGGAGAAAAAAAGAAAAAGCCAAAAAGGAAGCAGAAAAAAA
Source organism: Passer montanus (assembly GCF_014805655.1). Taxonomy (NCBI): domain Eukaryota; kingdom Metazoa; phylum Chordata; class Aves; order Passeriformes; family Passeridae; genus Passer; species Passer montanus. Next base: position 6,145,702 of record NW_024367596.1, read on the forward strand.
AAGCCCAGGAAAATTACAGAACTTTTCTCTCCAAATTACCTCTTGAAATAAGGAGAGAAAAAAAAAAGCCAAAAAGGAAGCAGAAAAAAAAGCCCAGGAAAATTACAGAACTTTTCTCTCCAAATTACCTCTGTTGTAAAAAATGTCACAGAAGACTTCACATTCCAAAAATACCAGCCAGCTCCACGAGCTGTGAGTGAATGTAGACCCAAGTGAGATGAGGATCAGGCCTAATTTGCCCATAATTATGTTAAACCCATATAAAATAATTTTCCATTTTTCTGGAACCAACCCCCAAATTGCACCTTTAATATCTAGGAATACGCCAGTGAACAATCCATTATATTGTCCTCCCACAGTCATTATTTTCCAAAGTGACAGGGAGATGACAGGAGTCTGTGGCTCCAGGTTGTGAATGAGCAGCAGGAACAGATGGGTTTGTGAGAAGCAGCAATCCTGCTCTCCTGCTAAAAATGCTACAAACAGGAACCCCCAGCTAACGTGCCCTGAAAATATAGAGCAGTGGAACTGTCCCCAGGCAGAGGATTTCACAAGGCTTTCCAGGAGGCATCAATATCTGTGTAATAAGAAAATACGAGAGTACTTATTACACCTTTTAAAAAAATACAGGGACAGCTTCAATTATCCCACCATCATGTACTAAATAAGGTTGGTTAATTAAGGTTTTAGATAACAGGAGGAGTTTTCAATGCCATTGATGTGTCTCATGGGATTCACCCCTCTTTTGGGTAACGGGAAGCTTCTGGTTGTGAAGATGTAGATAATAAGGATTTATAGCATCATAATGTGCAGTGTTTTTCGTAAGGGAGACTATGAAAACATGGCAACTTGACAGCAAATATTTCAATTATTCAGTTGCCTACTGGCATGCCAGGGTGGGGCTGTCTCTGGTGCTTCACCCTCATCTCAGCCTTTTGCTTTCTCTCTTTGCCTTTGTCTCCCAGCAGCTCTGGTGTTTCTGCTTCCAGGTGTGCACAGCCCCTCCTTGCCAAGCAGCTACCTTAAAAAACAAAAAAGGAGAAAAGTCATATAAAGGTCTCTTTGCCATTCCCAATTTTCCCAGCAATTTTACAGGACCACAAGTGGCCTCACATGTCCCTCCATGTGAAGGGTCCAGCAATAGTTCTGCTGGTTGGAGCTGCAGTGGAAATGAGAATAAATCAGAAAATGATGCTCTTAGGGTGAATTTTCACAAAGGGCTTTTCCCATAGTCCTGGTGGGGTCTTTGAAGGAGATCTGGGCAGAAAGGGAAGGCACAAAACCAATGAGATGCTGGAGGAAACCTTAATGAATCAACAGTTGAGTTCTTCACCTCCTTTCTATCCAACCAAAGCCAAGAGAAGTTTCTCCATCTTTTTCCATCTTCCTCTGTCTCATGGGCAATTTCACAAGCAATTTGACATCTCATAATTTGAGCTCTGCATTGTCCTCTTTCATTGTGATTTTTCTTTTATTATTTCTCTCTACTGTGTCAGTTTTCTGGACCCTCAAGCATAAATGTGAGACCCTGCTGCAGTCAGCTCTTGACCCAGGATGAGCCATGCCACCACTCAGCCCCAGTGCCAGGCCAGCCTGCCAGACCATGGAAACACTCTTGGCAGTGCCATCACCCCATCTGGGTGACACAATAAACACAAGACCTGAGGACTGGACTCAAATGAAATATGTGTGCTGCAATGTGCAAGCCTGACTCAGGCACTGCAGCCAGGCACTCCCTGGAGTCTGGCTGAGTCCCAGAGACATTTTTCTCCCTGGCTTTAGTTGACATATCCAGGCTGATACATTATGTTTATATTTTTGACAGGTTGTGGTGTAAAGAAGGTTATGATTTCCTCACTGGGGGATGACCCAGGGTTGAGAGAGCCTGGCTGACCTTTTAACTGGGTTCTGGTATTTCTTCTGCCTCTTCCCACACAGTCCCCTTCTCCTGCCACTGTGGGACAAGTGCTGGAACATTTATCCTGGATCCTACATCCCCCCTACCCCTTCTTCACACGTGGCTGTTGAGGTCATGATAGGGGGTTGAATGCCCAGCCCATTCACAGGGAACCTGCACACCCTGCAGCTCCAGATACATGTATTTATAAATTAATTCCACATTCTCTGCAGTGCTAGTGCATGTTGGTGGTACACATGGGTGCATTTTTCCTTTGGGGAAGGACATGCTGGGAAAGGGGCAAGGCTGGACCACGATGCCCTGGCAACATTCTCTGCAGTGCTAGTGCATGTTGCTGGTACACATGGGTGAATTTTTCCTTTGGGGAAGGACATGCTGGGAAAGGGGCAAGGCTGGACCACGATGCCCTGGCACTGGACACTGCATGGAGGGATGAGGTGAGGGGGAGGGAGCCCCAGCAGGGACCTCTGCACCCACAGGCAGAGAGCAATGGCTGGGCTAGGAGCAGTTATCCTGTTAAATGAGAGTTTTACTATTTCCCTCAGCGAGAGCTGAATTATATCCTTCAGCAGGCGCAGAGTTCGATTGCTGCTTTTGAAAAATGTAGCTGGAATAAATACTGTATGTGTCCCAGGTGAGGTCTCCCCCTCGCTGTATACTCTAATTTCCTTCATACAGGAGGAATACTTGTATTTGCTGCTTTCCCTCCTTATGCATTTGCCATGAGGGTTTTTGAGCCCAAAGGCCCTCACTTTGAATAGAAATGAAGCTTCTGGTGTTTCCTCTGTTTAAGGGAGGCAAGCAAAGCAACTGGAGGATGCATTGCTTCAGCCCTGACCTATTTCTGTGCTCAGCACACTTTCCCCCCTCCACAGACACGAGGAGCTGTCCCAAACCCTGGGGCTACTTTCTGCTTCCAGTTCTCTGGAATGCCTCTTGCAGCAGGGCTGGAGGGGAGCACACCTTCCTGAGGGGCAGCAGCACTGGGCTCTCTCCTTTTGCTGCCTGTGAACTGTAAGAAAAATGTCATTTATCAGGGAAGGTGCTCCACATGTATTTAACACTGGAAGGGAATCTCAGGAGCAGACACATAAGTCAATTACATGTGTGTTTTCCAGCCCTAATTAGACTGAACTCCATAATTGTGAGATGCATTTCTGACTCTTTTTTTTTCCCTATTAAAGAAATGCTCCCCTCTTTTATCAAGGCTGAGCTAAACCCCAAGTGGAAAGGTGAGGGAAGGAGGAATAATTAATGATGATGGAGATTCTGCCTGCCATGGGAGCAGTGCTGCTTTTCCCATTAAAGTTTACCCCTGCAGCACAGGAACCCCCTCTGTGATGCTCCTGGGACCACAGAGGGCTGGCCAGGGCTGGGTTGTCCCCAGCATGGGGAAAATTAAGGGACTTTTAAGTTGTTACTTCAGCACAAAGGGATGTGTTTAGCTCCATGGACTGCAGTGATCTTCACAGGTGTTGAATGTATAACAGAGCTCTGAGGGGATGGACATTCCATTAAGGGTGTTGCTACCCCTAGCAGTTATTTATGTGGTGGAAGGGGCTTGGAGGGGCTGAGATGTGCATTGCTAAGAGGGGTGTGGTGGTTACCATCTTTCCAGTAGGATCAGTCATCCAGAAGAACCCAGACACCCAGACTGGGAGGATTGGGAACAGTAAAACATCTGGGGTTTGGGTGATAGGGCTCAGCTTGGGGCAAATCTGAAACCCACAATGGCAATTCACAGAGGAGAATAAAATATTGGGAAGGGGGGATTTATACAGTTTTAAGGCTGCTCACCTCCCCTGTGCCCAGCACAGGCACTGTGGTGCCTCTCCCAGAGCAGGCAGGGGCAGAGAGGTGACATTGCTGATGTCACACGGTGACAGCAGCAGGGTGGGGCAGCTCAGCATCCTCTGCCCAGCTGGGTGCAGATGGCTTTCACCACACACCAGCATGACAAAGGCACCTCTCAAGAGCTGAGCCATTCCATGCAGTGGGGGTGTTATTTAGGATGGGGAGATGTGGGGGGTGACACAGCTTTATTATGCCTCATAAAAATAAATTTGGGAGAGATAAAAAAAAAACAAAACACTTCCATTTGAAAAGAGGGAGGAATAAGGCAGATAAAAGATATGAATTTTTCCTCCAAGACAGACTGCTAAATAGGCTCTTCTTGTTCACTGAGGCTCAGTAATGCAAGTTGACAGGATATTAAGGTTATTCCAGGTTCTTCTGTCTCCCAGGGTCATAAGCCTTCTGCTATGCATGTTAATCCATCTTAGCATTCCTCTGAGTAGCTGCATAAGTAGGGCAATCGGTTTAGTATGTATTCTTTCCATTTACAGCCTGGTTGGGAGGAGAAACCTACTAATTAACAGAATACCCCTAGAAAATCAGGAGTCATTTTAATAATACAGAGACTCAGCACAACGTTCTGCAATTAAAGATAAACCTTCCTCTGAAATATTCCAGGGGTGAGAAGAGGAGGTGATCCAAGAGAGGAGGACCCTGGAGGCATTTATCCTGCAGCTCTTCCCTCTGCCCTTCTCTTCCCCTGGCTGCTGCCACGTAAGGCTGGTGAGCCACATCTCTCTGTGACTGAAAACAAGAGCCTGAGTCTCACTGCAGCTCCCTGTGAGCTCAGGAATTTCTCCCAGATAGCAGCTGGAAAGCTGCTGTGCATGCTGTGCCCGGGGATTCTCCTACACCGTGGGCATCATGCCATGCACCATTGACCCCCTCATGCCACAGCCTGTCTGACCAAGCCATGCCTCCCCAGCCCTCGGTGTGCCACACATCTGAATACATTCCCCTTTTCCCAGGTGATTTAAAACCCCACAAGCTTTCGAGCAGCTGCTGCAATGACATCAGTGAATAATGCTAAAAATAATAGCGCTCGTTTTGAGACTGAAAAGTCAAATAACCGCCCTGAAATTTGCCACTTTCTCACCTTGTTCAGCATTAATCATTCCCAAGTTCCCAAGTGCTTTCCAAATTATCTAATATTGCCTGAAAACCATTTCTCTATCTTCATACTTGTGGTTGTTTTGGGGAATACTCAAGCACAGAGCAGAGGGTGAGCAGATCTGGGGGTTCCTCTGCCCCCCACTTTTCAGCTGATGTGGTAAGAGGTCCTCTGAGACTGAATGTAGCAGCATTCAATTAAAATTAATTATACAAATAATTATAAAACTATCTATTTTGTTTTTAGCTGGCATTTAGCAAAATGTTTTCGGATTTTTATTTTATCATTTCTGCAAGAAATGAGAAATATTTGCCCTGATCTCTGCTTGAGCCAGAGGCTTTAAGCAGGCAGCTGTTCAGAGGCTTCCATCCTTAACTCCTCCAGCAGTGATGGGAATGCTCTTCTGCTCTCCAGCTGGGGGATGGGGTGTGCCTAACCCTGGATAATCTGTCCTTTCTGCAGCTACGGGCTGCAGGAGAAGAAAAAACAGATGTAGCATTTCTTGATCCCTGACACAGATGAGTTAAGTAATTTCACCTTTAAGGTTGGGATTTTTTTTCTGAAAGACGGAAGGAGACAGCTCAAAGCTAATATCCCCTTCTAGGGAAAGACCTGCTGTAGATCAAAAAAACCTCCTGAACTACAGCCAGCTGAGGCTGGTGGGAATAACCCCACTGCTGACACGGATTTGGGATCAGGTCTCCATGTGTGACACTCCACCACAACTACTAAGTGTGGTCACTTTCCCAAAGCATTTGTTGTTAGAGATGTTATGGGCAGATCTCACCACAAAGCAATGACATTCCTAAGGACAAGGAAGAACTGGGAAGAGGGTGATATTTGGGATCAGGATCTCTGCAACACCCCCAAAATCAGTGGTGACATGGGGCTGCATCAGACACAGCACGGCCACACCGTGCTTGAACCCACAGGGTTTTATTCCTGGAGAGGTGATGGAGAATCATAAAATGTTCATTGCCATTCTCCTGGCAGCTGTGAGTGGTGTGACCCCCCCAGTCCACCCCTAGCCTGTGAGCTGCCATCCCTGACTGTCTCACCCAAATGCTGTAACTACCACATGGGTGGCCGCTGATTTCTTGCACTGAGAGCTGGTTTAAATCATCCCAGGCTTGCATGTGAGTCTATTTATTTTAACACTGTGAAGCTTGTTCATTCTCTAGACAGTGTGTTAGGGCTAGGGGCCAAAATCCAAGCTGATGTATGGCTTTCTCCATCCGATTTATAATTTAGTGTGAGGGGGCTGGGGAAGTGTAAGCCAGGGCAAAAGATTGTGAAGAAGCTTCACCATGCTCCCATCTGCACTGCATTTAATTTACAGGGTAGATTAAAATCATGGAACATCTTTGACCTCATTTAGTTTGGGTTGCCTGCAAGATTTAGCTTTTGTTTCATCTTTTTGCTCCTGGGGACCGTGCAGCCAAGGGGAGATTCATACCAGGAGCAGAGCCCGCAGTTCCTCTCCTTTTGTTGAAAGACAAAATGATGCAAAATGGGAATAAAACCATTTTCTCAGTGCAGCCAGATCAAAGTTGAACTGAAGGAGATGCCAGCTCTTCTCATTGATTTCAGCTTTGCTCCCCTGGGACTGGCAGTGCAGGAAGGCCACATGTGCAAGAAACTGGTGCATCAGCTGAGAATTTCTCAAGCCAGAGTTTTTCTTGCAGCCAGGTGTCCCTCAGGACACCCTCTCTGCTCAGCTTCTGCCTGATGGTTTATCGCCATCCTCCCAGGGAAATTGCATGCAGCATGGCCCAGGTGCATTGCTGCAGATGCAGCCATGCCTCTGGCTGCAAACATCCCTTCCAGGTGGGAGCTTCTCACACCCTAAATCATTTATGCTATCACAGCAATTAGCTGCCATAACCCAGAACAGGTGCTTGAAGTGGGACAGCTCTCCGCTGGTTTTCAGCTTATTTATTCTCCAAGGACATGCCCCAGTTCCTCGGCACCACCTGGTCACACTGTGACCCTCCAGTCTCGTGTCTGTGGCAGCTGGACTCAGATTTCCCTGGCATGGGGCACAGCTAAGGTTACTGACTGGCCTTTCCCTGCCCTGGCCACTATCTCTGGCATTTAGGAGATCTGAGGGGGCTGGGAATTCTCTGGCTCAAGCATCCCTTTGAGGTGACAGCTGCTGCAGCATTCAGGGTGACACACAGTCTCCTAGGGGAGCCCACAGAGCCCAGGGTAAAGCTGGATGGGTCATTTTGCTAGCCCAGGGATTGTTTTAGAATAAATCAAACAATGCTAAAAAGCAATCCTAAGATGGGCAGGGCAGTGCCCTGGGCAGCCCCCACTCCTGGTGCTCTTGTGGAGCAGTGCTGCACCAACTCTATTTGAGCTCACCTTGAAGGACATTAATTCTCCTCTTTCCATACCTCTCAATTGTTTTTGAGCCGTGGAACAAAAGCCTTCATTCAAAATAAGCTTTTAAATCTGGTTGTGGTGATTAGTGAAACATGCTTTAAATCCTTTACTACACTGTGGAGCTCTAGGTAAAGGATCCTCCCTAAAAAGGATCCTACCCTAAAAGAGCCTTGCCACTGGTTAAAAAGCTTCCAAGTGCAGGAGTAAATTCACACACACAAAATCCCTTTCCAGATACAGTAGGGAACCCATTAAGCTTTGTGTGGTTATGCAAGCTGATACAAATGCCTTATTAATTAGAAAATCAATCATGCTGTCCAGCTGATTGATGCTAATCCTGCACCGAAAGGGGGGAACAATAGTATCATCAAGACTATATCATTTCTTCCCATTACAGGGAAAAGGACAAGGCTGCATTTCAAAGTGATTCTGCTGTAATGAGCTGCAAGAATATACACCATGCAGTAAGGGCTCTTTAAGATGTGGCACATTATTTTGATCAATAATACTCAAATTCATTCTGGATCCTGAATCTAAGGAAGTTTCATATGAAGATTAAAGGAAATTATAATATGATCAGAGATGATCACAGAGGAGGGGAGTTGTAATTATCCAAGGGGCAGCATTAATAAATAGGAATGAGCCCAAACCCTGTGAAACCAGAAAACAGCAAGAATACACTAAGGCTGCTGAAAGTGTTTCACAGCATCCAGCTAATGCATTTAAACTATAAAATATATTACTTTTAAAAAATAAAATTGGTATCAGTTCAAAATGCTAATGTCAGGCATCCACAGAATGATAATTGAAGGACCCAGTCAATTCTTCACCTGTCCTACATTACTCTCAGTCAGCCCTGCCAACTTGAGCACTGGCAGCAAATGGTCATAGCAGCCATATTCCTGCTATCCCAAAGCTTCGAGGCTGGCCAAAATCTCCTGAAAAATACCAGCTAGAATCACACTAAATGACTGGAAGATGGCTGGAATACACGAGTCAGGCTTTGAAGAAGAAAATAGCTCATTATCATGTAAACGCATGTTGTCTTGGTTCCAGGCTAATTGTTGTATAGCATATCCTATATAACACAAGACAAAGCCCCAAGGCTCACAAGCCAAGGAATATGCAAATTACACCATTGACAGAGCTGAAGGCTCCATGCAACTTTAATTGAGGGGAGGGTGCAATGGTTTTGTGAGACAAATGAGCAGGGAAGTTACATTAGAAAGACAGAACTCTCTAACACACAGCTGGAATAACAGGCTTTAACACGGCTGAGCAAATGTTCACCTTGGCCACTGAAGCCCAAGGATATTCACACTTCCAAACCTCACCATAATCATTCTGTGCCAGTGGTATTTAATATTTCTGGAATAGTTCATGGAAACACTCCACACTCTGGTGTCAGTTTCTTTCACATCTTTATCACTGTTTGTTGTACAGGAGCACATTGAAAATTCAACAGGGATTTGGGTCTTTCTGGGCTAGAAAATGTCCCAGAAGCCCTGTAGAATGACCACTGTACATTCACTGTGCTGATACACACCAATACCAGAGATTCAGGCATTCCTACAAAACACTTAAGGGAGGTTGGAGATGAAAAACTCACCCTTTTGGTGTGAGGAACAGGCATTGAGAGAAGGAAAAGAGGCGTGAGGTGAACCACTGGAAGATAACAGAAGAAGCAAAAAATAGAACTGTTCAGCCAGGCTTCTAACTGAATGATTCACAAACAGAAATCCATCTATTTTTTGGGGAAAAGGCACTGGAAATGCCAGATACATAATGTGGGAAAGTGGCTCATCAAGTAGTTGCTACTTTTCCATCCTGAAGCCTGGTGAGTTCTTTGGAGGAGCTTTGCAGAGGCTCTGGGAGACACAGAAGTTTTGCAATGGTTCTTGGTGCCTGCTACAGCCTCACCTCATTTAATTTCAGTATGAGCAGGCTCTCCACATGTCCTGGGCTCAAACACCAAGTGGATCTCCATGCTGTTCCATGTCCTGTGCACGCTGCAGCTGAGGCATTTCCAGTTTCTCAATGCAGGAATTCAGAAATAGATGTAAATTTACACGTTCCACTACAAACAGATGGTGTCTTTGGCTGGCTTTCGCCGTATTCCTCGAAGGTAGCACTCGGTTGCAGAAGTTGATCTTCCTACAGCAATCTCTTCTTACAGAGGTTTTAGGACTTGTTTTGGTTTCCCATTCACATGGCGCACTGGCAGGGGCTCAGTGAACATGGGGGGAATTGCCAACCTACTTCCCATGCCAGGAGATGTGATAACTGCTAGAGATGGCCACAAAACAAAGTTCTTGTTCTTACTTCTCTAGGGCACTCAGCAGGACTGGCATGAGAAAAGAAGATAACCAGCCCATATCCAGAATTTGTGGCTAACCTGAAAGTCTCAGGAGGACAAATTGGAACTCCAAAGTCACCTCCTTGTGCAGATCTGGGGGAAAAACTATCTGAGGGAAAATGCCTGCTAGCCCTGCTGATGCTGAGGACGTGACTGTCACACAGGAATATTTGGCCAGGTTGCAAAGGGACCTTCTCAGTCCACAGCAGTCACTGGCTGTGAGGATGTGTTGCGTCTGGATGAGGACAGCTCAGGGGAATGGTCCTCTCAGCAGAGCACATTTCAATCCAATTCCAGTTGGCTGTGAGGATGTGTTGCCTCTGGATGAGGGCAGCTCAGGGAATGGTCCTCTCAGCAGAGCACATTTCAATCCAATTCCAGCACAAAAGGTCATTCACAAGGAAATCTGGTAACGTGCTCATGGGGAGATCTTGCAGCAGCTTCCTGCTTCAGGGGCTGCAGAGAGCTCGGCCACTTGTGGCCAGTCTGGTCACCATCCTTTGTGAAAAATCCCTGGTTCATCCTGCTTTCTGCAACCAAAACCAATTTCACTGGAGTGCAACAACCCCAAACCTCACAAAGAAGGTCCCTGCCCAGGGTGAGGGCTGAGGGATCTCTCCACACTAAGATGATGGTCCCAGAGCCCAGCTCAGCTTTGTCCAGTGCTGCTGGTGCTTTCCAAGAAACTCACCATGGTCAAAACCCACATCTCTGCATCTCTTCTGATTCTCTTTGCACCCCCACACCATTTATCCTGGGTGGGATAAGGCAAAGCACAGATCCCAAGGAGCATCTGGGCCCAGTGACAGCTTTGGGGAATCAGTGTTGGCTGAGTTCCTGGGGCTGGTTACACAAGGGGAATGTGGGCTCTTTGGATCACACAGAGAAAGGCTTCCCAGCAGTGAGAAACTCAGCAGAGGAATGCTGTGGATTGCTTCAGCTGATTTGAGCTGACACTGAATTTACTGGTGAGGAGATGAAGGAGAGATGGCAAGAAAGAAGAATGACCCAGCAGCAAATGCACTGAGGGAGGCAGCTCTGGTTACTTCTCAGCCATTCACTCAGAAAGTGAAGATATGCTGCTCTTCAAGCAGCCTACTTAGCACTGGCATTCCACAGTAAAAGGAACCTTGCCAGCATATTCCATTAAAATACCTCTCCATCAGTTAATAATCATTCTCTGTGCTTTAATAGCACATCCCCTTCAAGATTTCCAAGTAAAGCCATAAAAGTCAGCTCAACCTTGGGAGAGAACTATTCTTAGAGATATTTTAGATGCAGGGGGATGGAGAGACAGGGAGATGTTCCCCCAAAGTTCTGCATTGTTGCCCCAGCCCCTCATGGCAGCACGCCCTTATGCCTGAAGTCAGATTAACCCAGTGGCTGTTTGCACAATGATGGCCTGAGTCAATGGCCAAGCCAGAAATCAAATCCAGGACTGGTGGATCTTTTCCATTGCTTTTCCCTTTCTAATACAAATTTCTACAGATGCTGTGGATGAGAAGTCATATGCCAAATTCCAGGAATAAGCAAATTGGAAACAAATGTGCTGTGTGACCCAGTGAAGTGTGTTTACAAGAGGACTGCTGCTACCATTGCTGTAACACTGGTCTGCTGCATGAGGAGACCTGACATTGGATGAGCAGCTCCCAATTCCCTCTACTGCTGCTCTGTGCAGCTCAGAGGTGGCTCTTTCATGTGGGTCTACTGGCCTTTGAATAGGAACATCAAATACTGATTTTTTTCCAAGTCAGAAGAATAATCATCTTCTTTGATTCTTGTCTGTGGTTCAGCCAAAGAAATTTCCCAGAAAGTGGGAAATTTCCTGACAGTGAAACATGGTGGGGAGTCCAGCAGTTTGGGGTCATATCTGAGCTCCCAAAGTCAAAGCAAGGTCCACAAGGGTTTGTTTGCCTTAAGCCCCAAGTGTTTCACAATTACCTTTCCATCCCAGCCACTCCGGAGGCACTGATGTCCACCTTTCACCCTCAGAGACAGGTAGGTAGGAAACCACACACATTTCTAGTAAAGCTGGATGTAATCCCATATCGGATAAAACTTTTAATGTTTTAATATTTAGTTTTAATTTATATTTATATTTAAAATTATAAATTTATAAATTTATAAAATTTATATTTACTTAGCTGACTATAAAAGAAAAACAACCAACAAAGCCTCAAATGTATTGAGGCATTTCCTCCTTATGGGAATTCCTTCTCAGGAGCTGCTTTGGTTTGCAAAAGGGAGACCAGAGGAGATCCAGAGGCCACTGGAAGATGCTTGAGAATATCATTAAGGTGGTATAAGATGCCTGGTCTTTGTCTAATAGCAGCATGCTATGCACAGAGTATCTGAAGTCATGCTTTTGGCAGACTCTGAGCCAGGTTTTGAGGGCACCAGCTGAAATGTTGTGGGTAATTGTGCTAAGGAACAGTTCTGTGTATCTTTGATGTCACAGGGCTGCAGCCTTTAGAGATAAGGAACAGAACAGCACAGAGCATCTTATCTGGTCAGGGTCAAGCCTGCTGGAGAGGACAGAGTCAATGTCAGAACACCATCCTGCCTGCTCACTGCCTGGTGACGTGCACAAATATAATTTTTTACAGTACAGATGTCCAACCCATCTTTTTTTTTTTTTTTTCCTGCTGCCCGACCTGGCTGGCAGCCCATGGCAGGGAGCTCCCAAACCCTGCACTCCTTTTCCTCAGCCAGACAGAGAAAGGACAGGAGAGGAAATGATAATCGGCTTTTCCTTCTTTTGATACAAATGGCCAGAGGAAGCACCACCTTCTAAATGAGCTGTCATTTGGGAAGCAGTCACAGGATTCCCAGCAGAGCAACTCTGCCCCAGCTCTGCTCCAACCAAGGCCACCCGGACACCCGACACAATGTGATGCACAGATGTTGATAAATTCTCCCATGTGAAAAAAATATTAAGTCATTACAAACAAAACAGCCTCATAAACAGGGCTTAGGAAACTATGATAAATCAAGTTCGTTAGGCAGCAGAGCTGGTACGAGCCGCTGCCTCAGCTAATGCAGATTGAGAGTTCAGCACATGCTGCATAGATCAGCATTTTAAACACATACCGTTTACCAGCCTTAATGAATACTAAAAGCCCAATAAGCAGGAGCCAGAGCCACTCAGACATGGCTTCATACAGATGTCGGCAGCGTTGTCTTTCATTTTATTTGCTAATGAGTTATCGATAGCAGTAATTTGCTGCTGATAATGATGCAGGTTATAAAAGAGAAAAATTAACAAGTTCTGTTAAATGAGGAAACGGGCTGTACGCCCTGCTCTGCCCTGGTGTGGGAGCTGATGCCAGGTGGAATTGCAGGCAGCAAAGGCATCAAGGTCCCTGGTCAAGGCAGAGCTGTGGTGGTGCTCACTGGTCACCACTGGGATGCTCAGAAGTGACTCCTTCCCCCAGCATGGAGGGAAGTGATGAACCAGCTGCTGTTAGCACAGCTCTAAGTATTGCTGGAAGGGTGGAAAGAAGGGAAAAGGGCAAGTCAGTGTGGTCTGGGCATCATAAAGCCAAAGGCTGAATCCACTATGCTGCAGCAGGTGAGGCTCCTTCTAGGTTACACCCTCCTCCAGGCTGGGGACTCTGGTAACCTTGAGCTCTGGTCCTGACCCCACCACTGCCTTCCCCAGATCTTGACTGGCTCCCCTGCTGCACAGCTGTAAATTCTGATCATCCTCTGCCATCTGTGAATACAGACACATTAATAAAGGCACCGACCTGCCCAGCTCACTGTAAGGACTGATTTCATACTGTTTGTGAGGAGCTTCCAAAAGGAAACCCCAGACATGTGCAAAATATTATTTTTACCCATTACAGGTAATGGATGACATTTTTGATAAATGTAGATGGCAAAATAACTCAATGGAGCAGCTCCTTACTGAGGAGGGAAAGTGTTAGGAGGGAGGGTGACCTTTCCTGAGAGGGGACAGCAGGGGACAAGGTGTGGCCTGGAGATTGGTGCCTTCAGCAGCTCCTTCCTGACACCTGGCCTCCCATGCACAATGATTTTTAGAAAATCTGCATCTGTTCATCAAGCTCTGAGGTAGATGCTGCAAAATATCCCGTATTTGGTAGGTCAGATGCAGTTCTGCTCTTTGCTAAGCACCTTGAGCTGCTGGCGGGGAGTGGCGTTGATGAATTCCTGAAGTGCTGGTTCCAACCAAGCTGGGCAAACCTCCAGCTGCACACAAAGTCAACCGGGTGCTGCCTGAAGGAAAACGCTCTGAAATCTCAGCTTTGGGTGCTGGCAAAGGAAAATCTTATTATGGTTGGTGTGTTAATGAGGGTCCAACCCTCGCAGTCCCTCGGATAACAGGTGATGAGCGTGTGGTGTTTGTGTGTGGGACACTGGCTGTGGATCCCTGAGCCAGTGTTTCTGCAGGGCACTGATGTGTGCAGCAGACACTGCTGCAGTTTATTTATCCTAGTGCTGGTGTGCTCACCCCCTCCATGGATGCAGAGCACTTGGGCACTTCTTGGAAAAGCAGGAAAAGCATTGCTGAGTTGCCCTATTTTCCATTTATTTTTCTATAAAAGGCAGTCACACTGATCCACTTTTTCTCCACTGAAAGTGAATAGATATCCCTGGCTCTCAGCTGGAAAAGCCTGAGGAAAAATAGGACCAGAGTGTTTTATGGTTTGCAAGCAATGCTCTCCAGGTCCAGTGCCTGCCACTGGCAGCATCCTTGGCACCAGAACTCTGTGGGACCCAAAGAGACAATCACTGTGACACAGAAAAAAGGAAAATGCAGTCACAGATGTCATCTGGGGGTGAGCAGGTTGCACAAGGTTTTCCAGCCTGCCCACACTGCCTGCCAAGCCCAGTCCATGGCTCTCTGCCTGGCTGGCCCATGAGGTGCTCCTTGCCCATTTCCCTGTTTTGTTCTGTTTCCTTCCAGCAGGATCAGCTACATCCTGGGATGGCCAATGGAGAGAATCCCATGGCTGTGCTGGAGCCAGGGTCAACTCAGCTGCCACTTTCTACCACCAAACCATGTCCATGTTGTGGCTGGAACACTGCACAGAAAAAAAAAAGCAACCTCCCCATGAATGTGGGGGTTTCACCTTCAGCTGTCTTCTTTAATAGTTTTTAATTTTAATTCAGACTAATTAGTGCATTAATGGTTATAGCTTTAGGTTTATAGGTTTAGGTGCCATTAGTTAAGCCTGACACTAAGGACTTCATGGAGGACCCCAGCCAGGCTGCTCCTTGCTGTCTGCACCTCTGCCACCACAGGGAAATTAAGAGATAGAGGGGGTTTGGATCAGAACCAGCAGGCAAGAGACAGCTATCGAGTCCTAATTTAAGCCTGAAATCTTTGATTTTCCCTCCCCCACTTGCTGTTTCCATCGTGGTGCTTATGGAAATTAATTTAAAAGTATTGTGCAATTAAAAAAAAATTAATGGTTTCCTTCCTCTGGAATTGAGAGCTTTCTTCTGAGCAGGAGGGAGGGGTTTGTGAACATGTCGCTCCTTTTTAGGGGGCTTTTCTATCCTCTCATGTTTTAATTAATTTTTCTATAGTTGCTTCATTAATTGATATTTATGTATTGCTTGTTGTGCATAAATCCTGGAAACAGCACATAAGAGGATGTTCTCATTACAGCTCTACAAGTGCTTGGCCAATACTGGAATATTAATAGTTGGAGTTGCATGGAAAAGTACAGTTTGTCTCCCTTTCTCTGAGGTCTCTGTCCCACATTGTGCCTTCAGGGAATAAAGAGCTGCTTCAAGAAAAGCATTTTTTTATGTGCTGCAAGGATACTGTGTCTGTGGAGGTAAGTGCCAAAGGGATGGGGATGCAGCTGAGGCACAGCCTCTGCTGCTCTGAGTTTTGTGGGTCCTGTAAAACTAAACATGGACAGAAAGTGCCTCCATGTGCCTCCCGTGCCTTTATGTGCACGCCTTTCCCAGTCCTGCTGGCTAATGGTTCAGCTTCCCCCTGGGAAGGGCAGGCAAGGCTTTTCTGAAGGGATTTATCTGCTCCTCTTTAGCACTTGTTTGCCTCTGGACACTTGTTTTGCTCCAGAAATCTCTAAGTGGGGACTGCTTTTGTCACTGCACGCCAAGCCCTCATCCCCTCTGAAATCTGCTGAGAGTGGGCTTCAGCCCAGCAGCCTTTCCATCAAAGTGGCTAATTTAATCTTACCAAAAGAATTGTCCCTGTCTGAAGAGAAAAATAACTTAAAAAGCCCCCTGGAGCAGCCTCTGGAGCAGTTGTTCTGTGTCTCTGGGATCATGGCCATGGTTTAGCAGAGGGAGCTCCATCACCCACGGGTGTGAGCATCCTGCCATGCCCACAGGGGTTCCCCTGCCCTGAAGCATGTGCCCCTGCTGTCCCTTTGTGGCCCTGGCACCCTAAAATCAGGGTCTGGTGTCTCTCTTCTCAGGCTCACAAGCTGTTTCTAGGTTGGCATTTCTCTGTTGTCTCATGGCAAAAAAAAATCTCAGCCACAGAGCAATCAGCCTGAATCCTCTAAAGGCATGGGGCTGCTTGAGAGGCGAGTTATGATCTGCCCATGGAGCTATTGTTATTTGAGATTTTATTAATCATTTACTACATTTTATGAGGTTAGTCACCTGCATCATCTCTGTGCTGACACAATAATTTACCACTACAAGGATGAAAAATAAAATAAAAGATCATTTACTGGCAGCTCACAATGCTCTTACGAGGTTACAAAGGCAGCTGGTGGAGAGAGATTTCTGCTGGGGAATGAAAATAAAACAAAAAGGGATGATGAGGCACAGCCAAAAGGGTATCACTGAAGATCAGTTTTATACTGAAGCATGTGATAATCAATTATTCAGAAACATGGTGTTGAACTATCTTTCCCCATGGGTTTATAAACCTCTCACTGGCTTAGCTCTGGTAACAGTTATCCAGAGATATGTAAGGGTATCTCTAGAAGCCACAAGGGGACATTGATATTAGGCACATAATGAAGATAAGGAGGGTATTAGACAGCACAAGCTAGCTTGTCTGCTGCTGTAAATGTACATTGCTCCACCAAGGTCAGTGGTCTCTCTGCCAGCTCTCTCCAGCTGGGGGCTGGACCCACAAGCTGTCACACAGGAAAGGCACAGGCATGGGTGCACCCATGATGCTCCCTTTCCAGCTGGGAGCAACAAACAGGGACACTGCAGCCTTTCTGCCAGCTCTGCTTCTTGCAGCTGGACACTCAGGGAAAACCAGGACAATGACCCTTCTGTGCACGGGCAGGACAGGACTCAGCTGGCCCTGGGGAGCCAGCAGAGTGCTGCACCCAGGGGACAGGAGATGGACATGAGGCCCGAGTCTCCTTAAAAGCATTTTTCAAAATAATGGATAAATTATTTACCAACTGTAAATGGCCAGGATAAATCTGCTGGTGAGCAGCAGCGCAGCACAGTTAGTTTTGACAACTGACAATTTACAGCCCTTGGTAGACCACTGTTAAGGATATTACTCACTTAAGTCTCCCAATACTTAGAGCATAACAAGCAGTGTCCCCAGCCTCTCCCCATTCAGCAGGCCATCTCCTCCTGGCTCCCCAGGACTTGGCTGTCTGGTTTCTCCAGCATTGCCTGGCTCTGAGCCCTGCCAGCACAGAGAAACAGCCCTTCCCCCACTCGAAGCACAGATATAAAAATATGCAAAAGTCACATATTTTGCAAGTGCAGAGCCTTCCTAGCAATAATTAGCTCTAAACATTCCCCTGTCCTGTATAATAAATGAACAGCATAGTAAATGTTATGAGAATAATTCATTATTCATCACGAATAACAAACAAAGGGAAAAATTTACCATCCACTAATATCTGAAAGGGCCCCAGATCTTCTCTAACCATGTAGGGATGTGGGTGCTGAGCAAGAGGCCCCTGTTCAGCCCCACAGCTGCTGCTGGGGTGTGCCCTGGCCTGGGGACCAGCACAGTGCCAGTGGTTCTGTGACACAGGCTGTGCAGAGAGAATCACGGAATGTCCTGGGTCCCACAAGGGCCATCAGCTCCAGCCCTGCACAGAACCCCCCAAAGGGTCCAGCAAGGGCCAGGTGAGCTTTCACATGGACAAGGATGGTAGTGCATCTCTGCTGTCCTTTCCAGCCCAAACTCCTTCCCAAAGCCACCTGTGTCCCTGCACAGCTGCCACAGGTCTGGGCATGTCACACTCCTGCAGCCCTGGCAAAGCCTGCAGGACAGTGCTGTGCTTTGGCTGTGACAAACAGCCCCGAGGTGACAAGCAGCAATCAAAGGCACGGTCACAAGGGTGAAAGGGATGAATTTTTTTGCCTCATCAGCTCTGTGGCACACACAACACCTGTTCTGCCTGCCTGGCTGGGCAGGGGGATGCAGTGCTCACACCACATCCAGCACTGCAGCCCAACCCAGCCTTGTTTCCTGCCACTATCCATCTGCCTCTTTACCTCCCTACCAGGAGCTCTCCTTTTTCCATTTCACAATATCAGATTTCTTTTTCCATGTCCACAGCTAGCCGTTCTGGTGCTGCCTGTGCCCTCCAAAGAGCACAGTGCTGGATCACTCCTCCACAGGACCAAACCCCTGCCAAAGGCTCCCTCTTTTGCCCTTCTCTGGAGAGCCAAGAGCCCCCCTAATAGCCTTTTCCCTGGGAGCTTAACACTGCTGCCTGTTTGGGGTAGCATTTGTGGACTCATTGCTGTGTTATCTCTGCTGATTATTATTTGTTTATTGCTCTTCCCTCACTTGTGTTCCTCCAGTGCTCCAGATGACAGACAGCACATAAATCACTGTAATGGAGCATGGCAGAATGAGATGAAGGTGTACAAATTGTCTGTGTGTGCATGCGGGCAGATAAGGAAAGCTGGAGCATCATTTTGGTGCCTTGCACAGCCAGAAGTCACACTGCACAGAGAACACAGGGAGCCTGTGCTCCCAGCCCAGGCATCCCCTGCAGCCCTGACCACTAAGGGTGACCGAGAAAATACCCTGGAGAAACAGATTCCCTAAAAAATCTCTCCCTGTACCATGCTTGCCAGCTGTTCTGACACTAGCAACCTCTGTAGATTGTTTTAACCTGTGATTTGTTTTAAAAAATTATAAATGCACATGCCCCATCCCTGAGAGTGTCCAAGGCCAGGCTGGATGGAGCTCTGAGCCACCTGGTCCAGTGGACACCCACAGCAGGGGGGCTGGAACAAGATAATTCTAAAGGTTCCTTTCAACCCAGGCCATCCTGTGATTCTATAATTCTGTGATTCTATAATTCTATGATTCTGCATGTGCCTGGTAGATCTGAATATAAAACCCCTGCATTATGATTTTAGGAAGTTATTATTTTTTTTATTCTAACCTTACACCTATAATATTGCTCCTGGATGTGAATAAGCACCAAAACATAAAAGGTTAGTTAAAAGCAGCTGTCTATTACACAGTAACTGCCCTCATGTGAATTTAGCTTGGTGAGTACGTTTAATGTTTTCCAATGATTCCAGCTCCAAGTTTTGCTAAACTTGCACTTTTGGAGACTATTTTTGAGCAAAGACTTCCATAGGATAATCAAGATAATGCCGGCAAATTGACTTTTGACCTACACTATCTCAAAATATTCACAAACCTGCTGACTAACTGGGTATATTTTTGGTTCTGTGGACTTTCCAACCCTGAATGGAGTGATTAGCAACAAAAAGGGGTTTTTATTTAAATCAGTGGGAGCTAATGAAACTCTGGCGTGTGCCAGCTGTGGCCTCAGAGGGATGTGCTGTGGTGCTGTGCTGAGGAGGGTTTGGCACCTCAGAGGCCGCCCCTGTCCCCAAAACCCCACCACCCCAGCTTCTCTCACCCACCCAGACCCCAGGAGCATACAAATCATGCAACACCCCCAGTCTAATAATATTTAACCAGGGAGATGATGATCAGATCCCCAGAGGAAGGCCAGAAGATGCTTTCTGAAGACAAATGAGATGAGAAGAGTCACCCCAAGCATTGCAGCTACCTACCAGCCTTCCTGGGGGACTCCTTCCTCAGGGCTGTGTAAAGGGATGTTTCTGTTTCATGGTTGCTTATTACAAAATTTCTGGCTCTGGAGAACTCACAGAATTCCAGGTGTGTCCATGATTTTATGGCTAGATCCCACAAAACCTCCCTGCAAGAAGCCAGCAGAGAGGTTTTTTAGATACCTGCAGAGACCTGCAGATCAACAGGGTCCCTGCAATGACCCATCAAGTGCATTTCCCAGAACCTCTGATTTATACAGGCTGCTTTAATGAGAATTACAGCACCAATCTGAGCACACATGAGGGGGTGTGAGCTTTGGTTTGACCCCCAAATATGTGCTCTTCAAAGGCAGCAAGACAACCCACCTGCTGGTGGCTCACAGCACTGACCTGCAGAGGGGGACCCTGGGGAGGGTTGAAGGAAAGTTGAGGAACATTTTGACCCTGTTAATTGGCACTGTGCCTTCTCAGGCTTTATCGGTCAGCTTTGAAGCCTAACCAGCTCCCTCGTGAGGAATTCACATTTGGCACGCTTGCATGAGACATAATGTGGTAACAGAGGTAGCTCTATATGTATGGTAATTTTTAGAGTTGAGTGACATTCCTTGAATGGGTAAGTTCACTGAAAAATGCAGGAACCAACGGTATTTGCGAAAAAAATTAGAAAGTGTACAAATGTTTCATTCTGACATGTCAGAAAGAAATGGTTTGGAGATATGGAGACATTTTGTTTCAACATCATCAAAACAAAATATTTTGACTTTTTGTTTGGAAACAAGCTTTGTTGTTTAAAAACTGACCTAAATTTTAGGAAAGGATTTTTTTAAGCCAGAATTATATAATACAAAAAAGACCATTTCTCTTCATGTTGTGGAAAATATTTGAGTTTACTCATTTTCTCCCTGTTTTTAGATTTGACGACCAATCTAAAAAATCCATATTCATCTACTTTTCTCACTGTTTTCACTGCTGTCGCATCTCCAGCTGCTAAAAGGAAGCAATGCCTTCATCCAACAGTGCATCTCTGCCTTTCCTCAAAATCCCTGGCTTTGCTGTGCAAAAAGGGGGTGCTGAAATGGAGCTTTTTCTGTGCCCCAAAGCATGGTGTCACCCTGGGTATGTGTGACCATTGGTGACTCGGTGGCCCTGGCACGGGATATGGACATTCCTGCCCACCCCTTGTTGTCTTCAGGCCCCACTGCACCTGGGTTTGCCCTTATCAGGGCTTTATTTAGCCAAGCAGGTTAATGAATAACCCCATGGTCAACCAGCAAAATGAGTGTGTCTTATCTCCCGATCAGGCACACAGAGGGGGCAGAAGAACAAAGAGGGATTTGTTGTGTCCTCTGTTCCTCACCGCCTGAAACGGCTGAGAGGGCTCAGCAACGTGGCTGTGTGGCTTTTGAAGGCTGATTTATCTGCTCCCTGCTTCCCTTGCCACCCGTGAGTTTCGGTTCCAAGCAGCCTTGATCAAACAGTCGCTGTGGGACTGCCCCTGTCTATGGCTGGCTCAGTTTCTGCCCTGGCTCTGGCACTCTCAGACCATGGTTTTGCTGGTGTTTGAGCTCACCTTCCTCCCCCCTGGTGCTCGCTGCAGAGCAGGGACCCTCTCAAGCACCAGGGACATCCTCGTGCTCAGGATGCTGTGGTGGGTGAGCCCTGTGCTCCAGAGCCAAAAGACTCAGGGACATCTCATGTGGTGGAGCTCTTCAGATGCTGCAGCTCCCCAAGGCACCTGAAGCCACTCAGGGCCTTTGGGTATCTTATTCTAAAGCCTCTTCAATAGCAGCAGATGAATTTGGGGTTTTAATCTGTCCACAGACAGGACAGTTTTGTGGGAAAGGGCCGTGAGCTGCCTGCAGCACTCACACGTCCCTGTTGTGGCAGTCTGAGCATCACTGGAAGCATATTCCAACCAATGGAGCACAGCCAGGACTGCAGCTGGGCCTTCAACACCTCTTCAGTCTCACTCTTTCTGGGCCTTGGCCTCCTCCTCTGACTGGTTGAAAAGTTCTTTTGCCCAGAGCCTATCTGGACACCAGACACAACAGCACTGTCAGGGGCAGCTGGACCCTGCTGCCCCAGAAGTACATCCACTACTTTTTGCCTCCCTCCCTGCAGCTCTTTGGGATTTTGCTGCAAGGATCAGGATAGCAAGCAATTCCTAACAAACTGTCATTTCCTGCAGGTGGTTCTTGTGCCCTTCATGACACAAGAGCCTTTACTTGTCTATTTCTAGACTCTGCAGGAGGAAAGGGATGCATGAGCAGCAAATAAAGATGCATTTCAGTGCCCTGCCCAGCACTGGGGTTAGAAAATTCTGATTCACTCACTGTGCATTGTTAGTGCCATTTTCTTCTGTTTTCATACAATCATAGATGGTTTGGGTTGGAAGGGACTTTAAAGATCATCTTGTTCCTCCCCTCTGCCATGAGCAGGGGCACCTTCCACTCTCCCAGGTTGCTCCAAGTCCCATCCAACCTGTCCTTGACGCTTCAGGGATGGAGCATCCCCAACTGTTCTGGGCAGCTTTTGCTGCCATCTCACCATCCCACAGTAAAGAATCTCTTCCTGACATCTAATCTGAATCTCTCTCTTTTCGTTTAAGATCATTAAGGCTCATATCACTACCTCTCCATGTAAAAGGTTGCTCTCCCTCTTTTTTATTAGCTTTAAGCCCTGGGAAAGCCACAATGAGGTGTCCCCAGAGCCTTCCTTTCTCCATATTTTAGTCTATTCCCCTTGCCTCCTACCTGTTCTGTTTCCTATAACCCCAGGTGCAGATTGACTCTCAGTGGCTGGAATGGAGCAGTGACAAATCTGCAGCACAGGGCTGAGTGAGTGGCCTTGCTGCAGTGACTCAGAGTATGCACAGCTGCTTTTAAAAAGTCTTTCTCCAGGACACCACAATTCAAAAATAATTTCCAGTTCTATTATTATTCTCAGCCCAAGGCAACTGTACTGTGGTCTTCAGTGCAGACGGCTCTGCCAGTCACTCCTGTTAAATATACTGAGTTCTCCCTCCACTTCAGGGTTAACAAAAATTAAATTTGCATGGCCAAATATAAGCAGGGATTTCATTCCCGTGAGACCATGTCTGCATTATTGAATCCCAGTCTTTTTCATGTGAAACAAAAATATACCAGCCACAGTTTTTTTTATGAAATAATATCCCGCTGAATTATGTTTCAGGGGAAAAGGATGAGTTTGGCCTTTCCACTGTGATCACAGCACTGAGGAATGAGTATTATGCAGGTTCCAGCAAGGGAGGGGGAAATAGATGCAGAAGATATGAGCACAGCAGTGTTGCTGCTGCTCTTAGCAGAGTCAGGATGGGTTTGGAGACTGGCAGGCATTGAACACCCAAAATGTCCAGACCTTTGCAAACTGTGTTGGAGTGACCCCTCAGTGCTGTCTGTAAATATGCAATAACAAATTCTGCCAAAGATATTATCTCTGTTATTTGTTTTCCATGAACATCTGCTCCTATATGGGGATGCTGATGAAGAGGGCAGGTTTGTCATTTGATAAGTGGGACTTCTCACTTTCCACTTCCCACATCAGTCTCAGGATCATCCTCAGGATCATTATCTCAGGATAACCCATAGATTTAAAAGAGGCAAAAAAGCCATCAAACAACTCAGTCTTACCCAACACTTGCCCTGGTGCTAATCCACAATGTTGAGATGCCAAGCTGTGGCTGTGTGTGCAGCCATGGGGTAAGGACATCCCTGGTGGGGCTGAGCCAGGGAGAGGGGGAGAAGGCTCAGCCCCTGGCATGGGCAAATTGCAGAGGAGAAAAAAACTGCTTTTAACACAACAAAGTCCTTAAGAAGAGGCAGGAAAACTCCCTGTCATCACACTCTGGATATGGCAGGGCCAATGTGTTTATTGTGGCTACATAATAATTATGATCCATAGTAGTAATGAAAATTAATGATTAATAACACAATGTTAACAGTTATGGTTATAATTTCTGATCTTCATGCATTTTTTATAGAGAATTTCACTGCTAGGCCTTCCATTAGGCAAATCTGCTTTCACAATTGATGTTATAATAAGAAATAGGAATCACCAGGAACCTCGTTCTATGTTACCTCCCTTAAACATGAAGGTAGCTATTATTAAATATGGATTTATATGTTAATAAACAATCATTTTAAATTATTTTCATGGCCTGCAGTGGCATTTAGTAGGTAATAACTAAAATGCAGTTAGGTCAAAAATAGTTAAATAGTTTTAAATGTTAAGACAAAACAAAGGCATGAGGTTCCTGGGAGAGTTATGGTTACAGAGGGAGTGAGCTATCTGAAATACAAATTTTCTGCCTTATCAGACTTCTTTTAAATGGCTTTTCTTCAAAATTACACAGAGTTTTGGAATTTCCCCTCCAAATTCTGTGTCTGCACTTTTGGCACTTGCTGTACCTATGTGGTTTCATCCCAGAAGGGTGCTGCAGACAAGTGTTGAATCTGCACAAATGTTTCCAAATCAAAACAGTCAAAGTGCTACTCTATTTCCCTGGTTCTCTGATGTTTAGAAATAAACATTGGCAGTGCTCATTTAGGGCGTTCTGGAGCATTTCTGCGCATGTCAGCAGCACGCTCTCTTCCAGACTGGTGGAGCTTGCAATTTTCTCTGGTGACTCAAAAGTGCAGGCTTGGAATGTGTGTTTTTAAAAAGGGAAAATGAGACAAAGTGCTGGGTGGGACACCATGCAGCAGGTGTTCACTGCAGCCAAGGCTCCCTGGTGGCTCCTGGGGACAGCCAGGAGCAGAGCCTGGTGCTGGATGTGGCACAGCATGCCCTGGATCCCAGCCAGCAGACAAGTGCTCCTCCACACGTGCCCTCAGTTCTCTCCCTGTTTTTGTCCTTTTTTTCCCCCCCAGCTTTCATAAATCTCCATCCCCTTTGCTGCATATCTCCTCTCTCTCTGGAAGATGTTTTTTCCACACCTCGCCTAATCCTATGTGTAAAAACTCCTTTACATTCCTGCTCTTTGATGGCATGCTTTGCTCTCACCCAGAGAACAAATTCTAATATCTCAATTTCCAAAATTATTTTGTTTAATCATTCTCTACTTCTTATCTTGCCTGTCTTGACTCCCTCCTTACAAGTCTTGATTTGCTTCTTTTAAGATTTACTGCGACGTACAAATTGTTTCTATTTGTGTCTGTGAAGTCAGTTGTGAGGTGTCTGGGGAAAATTTGCTTTAAAAACATAATAAGAAAATAAACAACATCAGGGAAAGCTAAGCTGGCTTATTGTCAATCCATTTTCCACCTTAGGAGGATTTCTCTTTTTTGCATCATTTCCATTATTGCCTTGTTTCCATTATTGCTGTTTTCTGGGAATCGCTCCAGTGGTGGGACTGAAGGGTCATAATTTGATGGAATATGGTGACAGGGATGCCAGCTAAAATGTGCACACTCTGTTCTTTTTGCTTAATGTTACTGAGAGAGCAGGATGGTGGAGAAAATGGATGACCTACTTTCATCCTCTGCATCAGGGATACAAGGTTGTGAGGCTGTTCCAAAACACATGCAAAATCCAAAGGGGATCACTGCCGTGGCTCCCATTTACACTGGTGTGAGTAAAATCAGAATTGCAGAGTAAAGATAAAAAGTACAAATATTTTTGTGTCTGCAGCATGGCTCCACCCTGCTATTCTTGGGAAACTTCATGTCCAATGCTGCTGTGAAATGGCATTCAATCATCCCCAACTGCTTTTAATTATGTTAGCAATGTTATTGTTGCTGTTATCATCTGAGGATATGACTGAAGCCCTGTTTATACAGAAAAGTAATATCATTTGTTGAGCTGATACACTGATAGGCTTTCTGGCATATAAACCTGAAAAAAAGAGTTTGTGTGCCTGAAAACATACCTTCTGAACCATCAGTTTGTTCTAATAAAATGTATTACTTCTCCTTGTAGTATTTGTCTCATTTAATTATATTAGCATTGAAAACAGCTAAACTAAATTGCATAAGATAATTTGTTTTGCCCCAAACCTGTGCTGTCAGCTCCAGCAGGGAACCTCTGTTTCCAAACAGAGCTGGAACACCAGCTTGCAATTATTACCAGATACATATTAACTCATTTTAATGACAAATATCGGATAAAGCATAATGAAAATCAGAAAGAGCATTAAGCATCAGGCTCTGCATCAATCTTTGGGAGACAGGGCTGAGGCTGACAAGGAATGTGTCCAGCCCTGCTTGTGCATGGGATGCTCTTGGTGCCAGCATTGGGTCTGAATGGGACCCAGGTCTGTCCCAGTGAGGCAGCTCCTGTACCTCCACCTTGCTGCATTGTTATTTTCATACTGACCCATTTCTCTGTCTGGCAGAAACCCAAAGCAGAAGCCCCGAAACACTTGAACTCATTGTATTTCAGCTCAAGATAAGCAAGAATCATCCAAAAATCTTTGGCCAAAATTATTTCTGAGCAAGTTTCCAGCCAAATTTGTAGGCTCAAGGGAGTCCATGAATCACAGATAAGCAGCCAGACATTTTCTGTCTAACTTTGCTTCTAATTACAAATGGGCAAACATAATGGATGGAGTCATTAATTGCTCAAAAATAACACTGGGAGTTTGATGTAATGGGATCAATGCTTAGATACAATGATGAGGAATTAAAGTATTCAGTCCACGGGCAAAAGAAAAGTCTCCTGGCTAGCAAGATGGAAAAAATTTTTAATTCTTCATTGTACCTTGACTACAAGATACACAGTACAGTGTTTAACGTCATGTTTGACTGCAGGCATTAGAGAGTGGCTTTGTTTTGATCACGTGCACACTGGCCTGCTCTTAACATTTATTTCTCAGGAGTAAGGATTTTATTTCCTGCAGAATTTGCAGACTGAAAGAATTAATCTTTTGTATGCCTTCTTCCTTGGAGAGGTTTTTCAGAAGGAATATATTTGTTCAATAGGTTTCTATCTTTTCATATAAGTGCTTGCTCCCTCTTTCCCCTTCTCCACAGCTTGTTTACTCAGGGAATAAAAACTTGACCTTGACTTTAAGGTCTTTGGTGTTTCAGACTGTGCAGTCAGCAGAGAGTAAGGGGAAAAATCGATGTGAGCTGTATTAGACAAGTGTAAGAGTAATACATAAGTGCTGGGAACTCATCCTGGAAATGGAAACAACTGAGATAGTTCTTAGAGGAGAGCACATCCCACTGATGCATCTCTTGTGGTTAAACCCCCACAGCCCATCTTCTCCTTTCTGCACCCTTTCTCTCTCCAGCTGTCTAACATATCCTTGGGGACATAAGAAGGCAGGGATGCACCAAAGGTACCCATCTCAGCTTGATGGGAGCTGGACTTGGGGAACAAATAGGCTCAAATCTTCACCTCCCACCAGATCTGCCCCTGCATCTGTGACTCTGGATGTTACAGGGCTCCTGTCACCATCTCCAATAAAATGTATGGCAAAAGAATCAACCAGGCAGGTGAGAAAGGACAGCACAGCAGAAAAGAGAGGTGGTGCTGTTAATGAGGGTGTCAGTGACTGATCAGGTTGTGCTTGTCACCAGTGGGCTCACAAAATACCCTTCTGTGCTGTGTTTTGGGAGAAACTCTGTTGTTTCCTTGCCATTTCTTGATTTATGGGGTGAAATCCAAGTTGAGCTGTCTCAGTGTACTGTCAGGACATTGAGGTCCAGGAGGCAAAGTCAGACTTTATCTCCCAGCCCTGCCTTTCCAGGAAGCTGGATGGATCATTGCCATTTAAATGCAATTCATGTTTGCTTCAGTGTATTTAAATACCAGTGAAATGTCCTCGGCAATAATAGCAGACTGTTAATACATATGAGTATGAAATTCTTAATTAATTAGATGACATTAGATTACCAGTTGTGTTCTCAAAACAGCTCAAAAGTACTCTTTTAAATGGGAATTAATATTTAATAGAAAAAAGCAACAGCATCCTGAAGTCTAAATTAAATGTGTGTGCCTTCATGGCTTTTACAAGTATTTTACTCATAATTTAGTCTGCCAAGGAATTGCATCATAGGTGTTTTCTAGGAGAGTGCCCTGGGAAGTGCACTCTCCATCAGGCTTTCCTTCAGAGCCTGATTCCTGTTCTTAAACAAGGACCTGGGCACCTCTCTGTGGGCAGGAAGCTCCTTTGTCTCCTGTCCTGCTGTGGGCAGTGGCTCCATGTCAGATTTGTGCCTCCAGCAGGAGTCAAATGCCACATTTCACAGGATTATCAGGCTAACATTCCCATAGCTGGGACATTTGGGGTCACATCCCAGGTATTGCAAATGATGGTCATAACCAGGGAACATCCCCATGCAAAGAATCTGTGAGGTTAATGCTCTGCACATGGAAACAGCAGATTTGTCACAGCAGTAATGGCCATTCCTCAAATAAATTAGGCCCACATATGTAAATCCTTATTTGCAAATAATCCATAGGTGCCATGAAATAATTTCCATTTTCCTCCTTATGTAGCAGAAAATGAGGCAGAAGACAGCTGAAGTGAATTTCAAGCTGGATCCCTCAAAGATAACCACATTCTTGTCAGAAAAACCCATTGTTCAGGATAACTTCAGAAACCAGCTGCTAAAATTAAGTCACTTTTTTCAAGGCAGAAAAATGTATTGACCCTGTCTTCAACACAAATAGTCACCATTAGATTCCCTTGTTTTTAAAATTGGTTTCTACAAATTTTCATTTATCCCAATTCCTCAGGACTGCACAAATTACACAAAAAATAGCATGATAGTCTCTTTTCAGTTTAGGCACATGAAGAGTTTTGCCCATGGTTTTATTTTCATGACTGTTTCAGAGCTCCAGATGTTACTGCTCCAACCCACCCTCCACACCAGCAGGGTTTTGTTGGTACCACTCTTACAAACACCACTACCAGTAGCAAGGAGATCTTAAGTTATCTCATCTCCTCCTTCAATTTTGCCCTTGCAACACCACGTCAGGACATTTTGCTGGAGCTGGGGGGAAGGAGGGGTATTGATTTTGTCAGGATTGCTGTTTTTTTCTCATCCTGTGTGATGCCCAGGGTTGGTATAAATTGTGCCTGGAGCACGGCATGGTGCAGGCTTGGCTGGGGCTGCAGCAACGCCTGCTCGCTCAGACACTGCACAGCAGGGACCTTGCTTGAAATCTCAGTGTATTTTTAGTTGTGTGAGGGATGAAAGTAGGGCATCAACGCTCAGCAGAACTGTACAGACAGGTTTTGCATACGGAGCAAAGCCGTGGGGGTTGGGCTTCTCCTTCTTTTTCTTTCGTTCTGCTGACTTTGTGCAAAAGTTGAACATCAGGTTTTACCCAGTGAACTTACGTGAGTTTGTGTAATAGATGTGTGGGGGAGAAACAGCCTGTTCAGTGCCAGAGCTCTACCAGCCTGGTCTGCATTGCCAGTGACCCCACGGGGACAGGGACAGAGCTGGGGTGGGAAGGGGTGTCAGCAGCTTCCTCAAGACATCCTCCTGGTGTTCCTGGCTGGGAAACCGAGCAGGGAAATTGGCTTCACTCAGAGTGCTTCTCTCCAGCCTTATTCTGTGGTCTGGAAAGCAATTTGAATGGAAAATGAAGAGAGTTTGAGGAAGGAAAACGGGACAGAAATTAAAGCAGTGTAGTCTGGGCTTGATAAACTCTTCAAAATGAGCATTTCTCCCCACCAAAAGGAAGTATTTTATTTTCCCTGTAAGGAGACAAAATGAACAGCGGGGACTATTGTTGTGGCAAGAACACCTGGAGATGTGCGAGCTGCAGCGAGAGCTGGCTGGCAGGGATAGCAATGGCATAATTTGCAGCAACATCTGCAGCTGGCCCAGCAACCACCTCTCCTCATTAATTAGCAGAAGCAGTAGCTTTGCCAGACAGTCCCATTGGCTTTTGCCTTGTTACTCTACCCCTCAGCTAATGAGCCATCCTCTTCCCTTCCTGCTGAGCGAGGCCAGCCTGACTGAGAACGGGCACAGGAATCCAGGGGGCATGAAAGGGGTGCCTGGGCTGCCATCACTCTGTGTATCCACCCTGCAGGTCATATTTACTACAACCACATGATTCAGCAGCACTGGGCTGTGGGCTTATGGACATAATAGCAGAGGTTCCCTGATGACTCCCCTGTCTCTCCCTGTGTATCTAATTTTATGCTGCAAGGCATGAAGCCATGTATGTACAGGCCTGGCTTTCCTCTCTGAAACTGTTTTGGATTACACACAGTTTATTCACAATTCTGCTTTGATCCTCCAAGCTGACAAACATGTTCTTTGACCTTGCCTCATTTTGTCTGCCTGGAGATGATCCATGACACTGTCCTTCAGGAGTGACTTGGTTTCCACCAGTGAGACAATATCACAGCCCAGCTCTGCTTAACCTCCATTTCTATAAAATAGTCCAGTTATGCAAGAAAGCAACACATGGATCAGTGCACAGAGACCTGGTGGGCATCTTTGCTGGCCAGTCCATGCCATCTCCACAGGGCACTGTCCTGGTGGTGAATTACTGCAGCAATGCAGAAATTAATACAAGGCAGAGGGAGGCAGCAACCCTCAGCAAGTCCCTGGGAAGCTCAGCTTTCTTGTCCAGGGCTGCACTTGAGATCAAATGTCAGCTCCTGCACGTGGCTGTTCCTGGGGAGCTCCAGATCTTGCTGCAGGGGAGTTTCTCTCCAGTGGTGGCTGCCCGTGCCCGTGGTGGATCCTGTCTGAGCCCCAGGCAGCCTCGCTCAAGTCATTTCATGCACAGCTGAATTCTCTGCATAGTGGGGAGGGGGACTTCTTCCAAGAAAACCCGATCCAAAATGATCAAGGTGGCTTAATAACATGAGGCAAATGGCAGTGCTGTGGCCCTGCTAGACAATAGCAAAACACATTCGGATGCGCAGCTCAGACCTTGCTGCATTACACATGTAATTAGGTTGTTTCCATGGTAATGATCTAATTATGGTCTTCTTGGCTTTGTGTAATCACATTTGCTGCATTTTGGCAGAGCTGTTTTCCTTATTTTTGAACTGCAACACTTGGCAAGATGTTCTTTCTGAAGCCGAATAATAATTTTTGCCTGATGGAAGCCGACAAGTCTGTGAGCTTTTATTTAAAGCGGGGTTGAAGGTACAAGACGAGACAAAAGTATATATATAGAATATCTATAATATATATGCATATATAAAGAAGGGGGTTTATTCCAGTAATTCCTTCCTACCTCGTTGTGGTTTTTTTTTGTTTGTGTGGTTTTTTGGGATTTCTTTGTTTGTTTGTTTTTTGTGAGTGCTTAAACTAATGAATTGTAGCAGTGTCTGCCACGTGGGAGTGGAAACTCCAGAGCCCTCTTTTGTGTTCCTGGGGTTAGGGATGGAGTGACCTTAAAGCATGAGATTACACCTCTCTTTGCTTTGTTTTCCATGTCTGAGGATGATACTGTCTTCAGAAAAGATGCGTGTGCAAAATGTGCATTATTTCTGATAAACTCTTCCAGCTCCTGGTAAGAATGATACCTTAGAGAGAGCTGGTGAAATCCTGGCCCCACAGAAATCCAAGGGCAAACTCCTATTGATTTCCACAGTGATGCAATTTCCCATGGGGCTGTTCAAACACTTAGGAAAAAAATTAGATAGAAAAAGCCAAATCCAGCAGTCTGGATTCCCCACCCTGCTCCCCAGAGCTGGGCAAGGAGGGTGATGTGAGACTTTGGGGTGTCTCTTTTCTCCACCATGGCACTGCCAGGGAATCCTGCTGACGGATTTGTTGCTCCCAGGTGGGATCCCCTTTACCAAACCCACCCCCTGCCTAGAGATCAGCCCATTCCTCGGTGTTATAGGGCAGTTTTGGGCAGGTGCAGAGTTCAAGGCTCTGCCAGAGCCAGTGCTCATAGGGATTTACTGTGGTCCATGCTCAGTTGTGTAGGAGAGGTGCTTATTATAGCCTGTAATCCCTCCTGAGGCAACTCCCTCCTTGGAGTCAGCTGCCAGATCTGGCTGTTACCTATCACTTATAAAGATTTTTAAAGCTTTCTTGCAAAACAAAAGATATATTTCTGGCTTGAGCAATAAGGGATCTGGGGAAAGCCAGGAGATGAAAGGTCAAGCAAGAGGAGCTTGTGAAACCACACTGGAGCAGAACTGCAGGTTGTAGCCAGCCAGGAGCTTGTACTGCAATTGACAGGGCTATTCATGGAAAGGGTTTTGATTAGAGTTGCCATGACAATGGGAAACACCTAAAAAAGATCTATGAAATGTTAAATCGGCGTCAAGCCAAGAAGTTAAGCCAAATCCTGCACTCTGGTTATTCCTGTGAGTCAGTGCCTTTCATCACAGCACTGCTAAAAGAAGGATTTGCTCGTCTGACTTTGAAGATTTGGGAAAACAGGTATGAAATGTAAATTATGATGGAAAAGATTCGTGCTGTAAAGAATTCGCTGTGGAAGGATGTTGGGAATCTTGTAAATACTGTCTGCAGCTCTTGCTTGCTGTGCTGCACATACACACATGGAGTCCTGTGATTTTGATGGCAGGTGGGGATGGCTGTGTTCTGAATGAATGCAACTCTGCACGGCCTCCAGGGTCCAGGGATTGAAATTTCCATCTCTAAACCTTTACTGAGAGTTTCCAAATCCAAAATGAGTAGCACTGAATTTTAAGGACCCAGCACAAATTATTCACTTTTGAAAGCAAAGTGTTTTCTCAAGATATTAAAGGTGAGAAGAAAACCTGGTGTTGCCAATTTTTGAATGAATAATGATGTGAGGGAGGGTGGTTTTTTTTTTCTTCATTAGAGGTATCTCTGGATACAGGATCCCTGGAGCTTCCAGCAAGGACCAGAGATTGTATCCCCTTGACAGTTTGGTTTTTTTTAATTTTTTGCAGAACTGACCATGCTGTTAGCCCAGAGAAATAAAGTTATGCTGTTGAGCCATATGCTTTCCTGTTATGTTCTGCAGAGAATAAAGTGTGATTAGCTATTGCCACTTCAGTTTTAGCAGATTGACACCTCTGAAATGCCAAGATATGCCCAAATAAGCCCACAATAAATGCTTGTGAATGGACAGGCAACTGCATAGCAGCCGTGGTGAAAGTCAAATAACAGCAGAGGAGTGGGGTGGGGTCTCAGGTCTGCTCTGTCACTTCTGCTGGTGATGTGAATGCTTTTTGTGGGGATCTTTCACATCTGATTTGACTTGCACACCTTCCTTGCAGAGCACCTGATGGAACAGCTGCCCAAAGGGTACAGGTTGGATCCTCTGTATTTTATCCATCCAGGACAGCAGTGCAGGGTACAAAACACAGTCAGGAGAGGCATCATCTTCTGCTTCTCCTCCTGTCCCCACCCTCTCTAACAGCACAGCAGCAGAAAGGACAGGCTTGTCTCCAAAGGGAATAATGGTATGTTAATGAGAGCCCTGCTCCCTGAACTGCTGGTTCCTGTGCCTTGGCTCTGGTTGTGGTCTTGGAGAACATGGAAAACCATATTTTACTGTGCTGGCTGCACAGATTCCCCTGCTGTGCAAATCCTCATGTGTGAACCACGTTACCACCACCTCTTACCTTCCAGGTATTGCCTGCTTGCATTGCAGAAATCAGAGCTGAGGAGCCTCTCCTGCTTTCCACAAGACTGTGAAATTCATTAATGCCATCAAGGGTTTTACGTCTGCCAGTACCAGACCCCCCCCAATTTATTCTGCCCTTGTTCCCTGCTTTTGTAACCCAGATATTTGCATAAAGCAGAGCAGCAATGCCAAGTGCTGGTGCCTCTGTTCCTGCTGCACAGGCTCCATATGCTGCCTATCTGTGTCAATTCAGGGAGCTCTGCCATTGCAGGAGGACAATTTTCAGACTGTGTGTGTGTAAATTAGAGCTGACAGTCTGCAGCTTTAATTCATGGACTGAAGCTGATCTTTGCTCACACCCTACCCATCAGATAACCTTAGCACCATGATCAATACAGCCAGATAATTACAGCTAGCAGAAAAGCTAAGTGCAGGTTTCCAATGGTTTTTTTCATCAAAACAAAGTCCTAGGGATATGTTCCTGCCAAGGCTTAGACAATTCTCCTTTATTACACCGGGAGCTCACACAAGCCTAATACTATATAATACTTTTTGTGTGAACACCCTCAACCAGAAATTCCCTCTCATCTAAATCTAGCTCCTCTATCTTGGTATGAGTCTCTAATTCTGCATGTGTAGGGGAGAAACTGTCCCTCTGTTTCCCTGTTGATTTAGTGCCAAATCCACTGACGTCAACAGCCAGGAGGAGAATGAGAAAAAGGAAAAACCTGATCCATGAAACTTCAGAGATTTCTGTAGAAACACCTTTGGGCTTTTCTACCTAAATCTGGTTGATATAATTTCCCACTTGCACCTGGCCATCTCAGAACTCATTTTTCAAACACATAATGTCCTTTTGCTTGTTATATTTTTGCTTTTCCAATTGTGATGTGAAGCCTGTCCTTTGCAGGCACTGACTCAGGAGGAGATCCTGGCAAGCAGAAAGCCATTTCACACTGCCCTGGGAAGCACGAGTCAACCTGGGGATATCCTGATTTTCTGTGTCAGGTGGAGCACTAAGGAAGACACTGCTGCTGACCACAACATTGACTGCCAAGCCTAAGGATATGTCACTGTTCAGTGCATGGTGCCAAATGAAACATGGATGTTTTCCCTGTTTTCACTCTACAATATAGAGAATCAACAAGGTCCACAGGGCATGGATCAGGGTACCTCAGTCAGGACCCAAGGAACAGCTCAGTGATGGATAAAAACTCACCCCTGTGCACCAGAGCAATGCTGTAGCTGAACTCTCTTCACAGAAATGTTGGTGTCCAGCTCTGACTCCAAGGGCATCTGGAATTAAAGAGCAGTAGTAAGCCTGCAGCAGCAAGAAAGCAAAATGACTGCAATCATTAATTGCACAGCTATAAATTCTCTGGGATGAGAAACTTTCACACAGTTGTGAAGAAGCCACCATCAACACAGGCATGCACATGCACACACACACAGCATATGTACCACAGAGAGATCAATAGATTGCATGTGGTGCACATGGCATAATTCATGACTCTTCCTGAAGGCTGTCACAAATCTGAGAGGTATTGGTTAAGAAGAGTACTGGGGTAGTCTTTTAATTAGTCCACAGCTCGGCTGCATGGTAAAATTTACTCCCTGACATAGCATCCAAAATTTATAACCTTTTAAATCAAAGGAACATCTCAGAGTCTGCGTTTTTGCTAATCTGAGGTGTTAATGATAAAAGCACAAGCCCAGAAAAGTGACACATTAGACAATTGCTCATAATATTCAGAAGTGTTTCTCAGGCCATGGTGCTATCCTATAAAAATTAGTTTGAAAATATATGGGGCTCCCAGATGTCTTACTCATTTCTGTAGATTAACTGCTTGATGTTGGTGGAAGGAAAGCTGCCCTTTGCTCTTCTGGGGTGAGTTCTTCCCAGGAGTGCTGTTAAATGAGCAGGGTTTTGCTGTTAGAGGGCCTCCAGCTCAGGCAAACCCATAGAGGAGAGGAACAATTCATGGTGAACTCAGCCAGGGCTCAGCACCCTCAGTGAGCACCAGCACTGTCCCTGAGAAGACAGTATGGCACTGGTTTGAGAGGATTTGGGTCTTGGAATAGATGATTGTGGCTCTCTGCCACACAAAGATTTTGCTTCAAAAGATACATATTGTGGTCTCTTGGCTTTGTACCAGCTGTTGCCAGATGTGTCCTACTTTTTGTTAAGATAGGAAAGAGAAAGACATTATCTTCAAAGCTGGTCTGAAGATATGCTGAGTGGTTCCTGCAGAAATAGCTGTTCTCTGAGCAAGTTTGTGTTGTGCAGTTGTTCCTTGCTGCTGGCCACTTACATTATATGGCTTTTTCACACCTCAAAATGCAGAGTCAGACAAGCTTGTGCCACTGTCTGGAGCAGGGGCTGTCACTGGTGTAACAAATGTCATTTCTACCTGAAAAGCAATTTATGCCAAAAGAGACCCAATGCACAATTGACTGGCAGGGAGATGTTGGAAAACATTTATAAAATGTAACCTTCCTTCATTCCCTAAATCAATTTGTTTTCAGTTATTTTGAAAAGTTTATTTTCAGTTTTGTCCAATTACAGCCATTCTTGCAATGAGCTTTCCTTTCAAGCCACAGAAATTTTTCATTTGGAAAATGTCTAAAAGTGAAGTGCATTTCAAACATTGAATACTCTTTACCTTCAAAAATATTGAAAAATATTGCTTAGACCAGCCACTAAATATTTCAGGATTTGCTACTCAGTGATTTCTAAACACAACTGATGAGAGAGTCTTAACTACCAGTACAGCAAATTAACTGGAAAATCTTTTGCTCTTTAGGGTATGGCCCAGAAATGTCCAAAGAGAACTTTTCCACTTACAGCACTTACCTACTGGAAAATAATTCAAAGAGGAAGGCAGGAGCACCAGAGGCTGGTTTTGACACCAGACTTACTCTATTTTTTGTATTTATTACATCTGTAACCATACTGCAAGTAGTAGATTTAGAGTTTCCCATAATAGATACACCCTAAATAGTTTAAATAGGGTCCCAGAGGTTGGTTTTTTTCATTTGTGTTTTAATCAGCCTCAGAGGGAAAATCTATTCCCCAGTCTGTTGAGGAATTTGATGATACTACACTGCAGGTTATGGTAGCTGGGGGTAAATATGGCTTTCTTTGCAAAAAGTAGCTAAACTCTCTCGTTACATTTGGTGATGGCTTTTCTTTGTGACTAAAAGAGATTTCAACTTCACCAAAGAAAAAAAAAGAAAGGAAGAAAAGCCTTTTTTTCATGGGCGTGTAATGATAGGACTAGGGGGAATGGCTTCGAACTTAAAAAGGGTAGGCTTAGATTGGGTATTTAGAAAAAATGCTTTAGTGAGAGGGTTCTGAGACACTGGAACATGCTGTCCAGAGAAACTCTGAATGCCTCATCCCTGGAAGTGTTCAAGGCCAGGTTGGACAAGACCCTGAGCAGCCAGGTCTAGTGGAAGGGGTCCCTGCCCATGGCAGGGGGGATTGATGGATGATCTTTGAAGTCCCTTCCAACCCAAACCATTCTATGATTCTATAAACAGAAGGAGTTTGGTGGATAGTTTTCCATATTTCCAGTAACTCTTCCCACTTCCAGAAAACAGTCACAAGAAGAAGAGATACCACGCTTGGGTATATTTCATAGTGCTGGTTGCAAATGCCACACTGGCTCTGCTCCTGCCAGTCTGCATGTCCTGGAAAATGCCAGCTCCCTCCAGAGCATCTCAGCTCCTGACAGAGCCTTGCCTGGGAAGGGTTTTGCATCTGTGGGGAGGGACCAGCAGAGGTGTGTGGTTTGGATGTTTCTGGCTGTGGGTAAAAGCCTGGCAGCAGTGGAGAGCCTGGGGAAAACCCATTAGTTAAGAGCTGAGGCACCCGATGCTGTTATCACTAATGCCTTCAGCACAGCACAGGGTTGCAATCAATTTCATAATAAATCAACCCCATTTTCTAATATGAACCAATTTATCTGCCAGGCTGACTTGCCAAACACTATTAGAGGCTGAGGTCAAACTGAAAAAGACATATCATGTTTTCAGCTTCTCCTCCTAACTTCATATCTCCAAGGCACACTCTGCAGTCACTGGTTCACAGCTCTTCCCCCTCCCTGGAGACTTCTCCTTCAGGAGACTTTCATTTAGAGACGATGCAGACACAGCAGGAATTATGTATTTAATGCCAGCCACTAACACGATAACTAAGGCTGAAGCTATCACCTGTCTTTTGTCACCCCCGTACAGTATTTATGGAGATAGAATAAAAAGATTATTTGAAAGGCTTGATTTGCAGCAGAACCAAGAAAATCCTGGTTTACTACAAGCAAGCCAGTGTTATGATTTTTATCTGTATTCATTTAGTCTACAGCTCTGGTGGAGACACCCATCTTAAAGAATTAGCTACGGTAAACAAGATAGGAGAGAGATTTGAGAATGTTATTTATAGAAGGAATCACACAGAGATGGCCATAAAATGAGTAATACATAACAAACACGGATAAGGATACACAAAAGAAACAAAGGAATCTCTGCCTTGAATGGTCATTGCACAGCACAGGCTTGTGGAAAATTCACGTACAGGGGAGCGGGGAGCTGGGAGCTGCTGGCAGCCAGGAGCCTTGGGCTGCACCAGATGAAAACACACGGGTGTTTAACTGTTCATCTGACACTACAGAGTGGCCCAGCCAGCCACTGCCATTGCCAGAGCAGCAGAGTATCGATTATCCCATCTGGAGGAGTTAAGGGGCTGCTGAAAGCTGGAATAGCAATAATTGCATCAGCAGTGCCCATCCTGGGCGAGCAGGCAGGATTTCTGTGAGCAGGCACAGAAACAAAGGGGAGAGGGGCCTTGCAGGGCAGGGGCAGCTGTGGATGGCAAAAATGGGCTTAGTCTAAAGAAAACTTGGATCAGGAAAACAAAACTGCAGGACAAAAACGTTAACTTGCAGCCAGGCAGATTCAAATCAGGTACAAGTCAGGCATGAGGAATGAATTCTCCAATAACACAATTACCATGGCAGCAGCACAAATGCCACCAACACCCAGGCATCCCTGGCAGCAGCTGGGCTTTTTCCATACTTGTCTCCTTGCAAATCCCTACTTCCACCACTACTTCCATTAAACTAATGGAAATAAAATCCAGACTGCAGCATGTGTTTAAGGAATACTTCACAATTTATGATGCCAACAAAACAGTCAGAGTAACTTTGTTTCAATGAAAAAAGAAGAAAGGATTGCAAGGGCTAGTAGGGCTCATACTTGTGAAAAAGAAAGCCAAAGTGCTTCAAATGCAAATCTGGGTGAAGCATCACTGCTCAGAAAGGGCAGTAGTAGAAGTTTCAGTGACACAGGCAGTTACAGGAGATGCCAAGGAAAGTGGCTGGTTTGACTCTTCCTTGCAAAGGGAATTCCCTCTGGTGCATTTTTTGAAGTCTTTGGATTTTCCAATTTTCCACTTACAGCACTTACCTACTGGAAAATAACTCAAACTCTTTTCATTGCTGGCTAGACACTTCTAACACATATCCCTTAATATTTTTCTCCTAATGCCAATTTGAAAAAAATAATATTCCAGGCAGAAAAGAACTGCTCAAATCTGCAGAAAACAAGATTACTTATGATGTGCTTTAAAATATTATGGATACAAAGGCATAAAAGGAAGGATGTACTCCCTTAATCTTTTCCTTCCGAAGAAGCTGACCCTTCTCTATCCCAGACTGTATTTAACTGATGCATATCTTCATATGCAAATATTATTTGATGTGAAGCCTGCTGGACTCAGTAGAAAGGTTTCCTCTGGCATTCATCAGCCAAGTCCATACTACTAATGAAATTTCTTAGATAGTAATAACAACATTATGAGTGGTGTCACCTTGGTTATAAATCCAGGGCCAATAATATTCAATTTGACACAACCTTAGTTTTCCTGAAATTTTGGTCCAGAGGGCTCTGACTGCTCAGCCATGAAGTTGACTACAATGAGTAAAAAGCAGCAGGAAAATGGGTGAAATGGTGAACTTCTATTCCATTTATTCTGAATGGAAGCACAGTGAAAGGAGTAGGTTCCACAGAGCAACCACAAATTACTTCACCACAGCCTCACAGATTGTAAGTGGTTTGTGCCGGTGACTTGGATATCAACAGCCAAGAAAATGCAATAACATTATTCAGAAATTTCATCCATGTGATTTTTGCAAAATGTTAAAATTGGAAAATTGAAGGGAAAATATTTTAGGTCGTCATGAAGTTGTTCCTTCTCTCCTTCCCCTCCCCCCTGCTGAAACCCCTCAAAACAAAACCCCAATGGTCTAGAAGCATATATTTGGTTGACTAAAGCCTGTTTCATCCCATCTTCAGTTTAAGCTTCTGAAGGAATTAAAAATAGAAACTTTTAAACTAATTAATTTAAAATACCGCAAAGAATGAAATTTTCATGTCTGAGTCCAAAATGAATCATTTAAACTTTAGAAGTTCATTTTCATACACAGCTTCTGTTCATTTAAATTGTATTTTCTGAGGACTTTTTTCTCTTAACCAAACAGTAAGATGAGGAGTGGATTTATGCACTGCAACACATCTGGGTGAGGGGCTCTGGCCAGCTGAGCTGGACAGGAGGCAGGGAAGGTGACAGTGAAAGTTTGCCTGGAGGCTGGGGATGTCACCAGAGCTGTGTCCCTCAGCAGAGGCTGGCTCCACCACAGGAGCAAAGAGAAGCCCTGCTGACCTTTAGGCTGCCCTTGCCCCATCTTAGCCTGGCAGAGGTCACAGTAACCCATTCTCCCACCAACTTCCACACGATGCTTATTTGGAAAATCTCCCCTTATGAATAAGCGCAGCAGGGAACTCTGCAATAACACTAAAATACCTGCTAGGAAGCAAGTTGCAATTTCTTTCCCCGTATAAACCTATCTGCAGAAAATGATGCCACAGCCACTTACATTAAACTGTCAGTGAGCACATCCCTTAAAAGCTTTTTATTCTGTTTTTAATTTACGGCGCTTGACAAGGAGGAGAATTGAGTGTTGCTGGTGCCGGTCCCGGCGTGGCTCAGCCCATTTGCTCTGGCCAAGTGCTGGGCCAAGTGCCCGACAGCCCCAGCTGTATATCCTGGTTTTTCATTAACAGAGATTGTCACTCCACCACCTCTGCACTGTGTTTTTATCTGGCTACTGAGCTCTGGAAACCATTAGGTGTCTTTGTCCATTAGGCATTAAAAACAGGTACACGTGTTGGAGCAAGAAGCTTTCTCTGGTTTATGACACTTCTTCTCCTTTTTGCCTAAATGTTCTCACTTTTCCCACAATGTTTTAGACACCTTGGGATGGACAGTGAACCAGGAGTGCTGTGGTCCTTCTGGCTGTGGCAACTGGGAAAGACGCAATTCCAGCAGGGACCACTCTCACACAGAGCGGCTCACCTTGGGCTCCATCGACTGCTTTAGGGACATTTGGGAAAGGCAGCTAAGACTGAGGTTTTGCTTTCAGTTGGCTTCAATTTTCTGCAACTGTAGCTGCAGCTCCACTGGAAATTGGTGTCTGCAATCAATAAAACTCAGAATCACCTTTAAACTTCAGGAGAAAAAGACCAAACCTTGGGATACTCCATAGGTGAGCCTGCAAGCAGCTGCTGACAAATCCTGACTTTTGCAGGAGAAAATATCTGCACTTTTTAAAGAGTATGGACCCTGCTCCTGCTTGGTATCGTGCCAGGGCAGCAGTGTCTCTCCCAGACCTTCACCCCTGTGTGATCACTGCATCAGATGCTTCAATGTCATAGTGTCAGCTCGTTAGCACAGGGAAAGAGCTTCCCTTGATTAGCAGTGCTGATCAGGAGGTATTTAAGGAAGCAGTCTCTGAGTGTTGCCTTCTGCAGCATGCATTAGGACAGCCCAAAGTTTCTGCCCCAAGATGCATGCCTGTGGTCAGACACAGATGGGTGTGGGACAGGGAATCTTGGTTGTGACTCCTGATCTTGGCCCAGGAGCAAATTTCAGGAGCAAACACTCAGTCAAGCAATGTGGAAAACAAGCAGGAAAATCCTCCTGCTCTGGGCAGACAGGGAAAGCAAAGGAGATCACCTTGGCCTTCCTTCCTGCCCCTACACCCACCCACCATGGTCTGTGTGCTAAGGGAGCATTGTTAAGGATGAAAGCTCCAAACATCTTAGTGAGGCAGTATGTCAAGGCCTCTCCTTGCATCTCCTCCCTCGGTGTCAGCAGAGATTCTGTCTGGGCTGGTTATATTTATAAAACTGCAGTGAGCAGTGTGAGTGTTGCAATCAGCTCCCAGTGCTAAATATGGCTTTGGCAGATACTCTGGAGCTTCACTAAATCCCCTTCCTTAAGGAAGGAGGGCCTCTCAGACTGTCTATCACCCTGGCTCTGGCCAGCCTCGGCACGTGGCAGTGCCTGCTGTCCCCAGAGGCTTTTGGCAGGGCTTCATCTCAGGCAGCGAGGCTGCTAGGAAGGCAGGGAGAAAGTTAGAAACAAAGAGGACTGCAAAAAACCATGAGGTTAACCCCTGGTAAAGCCACCTGACTTTTACTGCATTCTTCTTTATGCCCTGGGAGGGTCAGGCTGGTCCCTGCTCAGTTTTGGGCAGCTTGTATGTCTTGGGCATCTGGGGCAGCACTTGCTGGATTCCTGGTAAAAGCATGGCTTTCAGAAGGTGGTGGTCTCCAAAAATCGGATAGAGATGTTGGGAAATACCAAGAGGAAACCGAAGAGAAGCAATGGCTGGGCTTAGAGACCTGGAAAACCTGAGGCCTCACAGACAGCAGTGAAACCATCGCTCCTGTGGCACATATTTGAACTTCTGCCAGGGGAAAACTTCTGAGGTTTCACTAACAAATGGAGGCATTTTTCTGCCACAAAGAAGCTCTCTTTTGAGTCTGGGAAACCTAATCCACTTGCAGTGCTGATGGCTCATGGAAATGTTTGGCAGATGGAAGCGGAGCGAGGCAGGGCAGGGTGCCAGGGACGTGGTAGGGTGGGAATGTCCCATCCAGCAAGTCGTGTCTCCACCCCACTTCAGCTCCTTTTGAGAGAGGCACAAGTGTCTACCAGGGCAGATGTGCCTCCTGGGATGACCACATGGACTTTCAGGAGCCTTATGGAATTTGTTTCAGAGTGCCAACACCCAGTGCACAAGAAACTGGATCTTCTCCCAACAAGATTTCCTCAGAGCTGGTACTGTCTCTCTGTGACTCAGTTCCCTCTGCAGGTTATGGACACATGTCTTATGCCTTGTATGTGTTATAAAAATAAATACATTAAAAATTGCAAGATACCCAGAAGCACTGTAAAAAGCACAGGTAAGATCAAGGGGAGTTTTCCCATCTTTGCCATCTTCTCTGCCTACACATTAAACAACAATGAAAATATATTAATTCTGTCATCAGTAGAAAAGAGACACTTGTCCTTCCCAATATTTGCTGGCTTCCAAACATCACCCTGACATTCCTATCTCTTTTACTCTCCTCTCTTGAAATACAAGGGTTTTTTGAACAGGTTTCTAGTGTAGACAAAAAGCACTGAACTTCTTACAGACTAAAGTGTGTCCTCCAGGCTAAAGAGTCATCCTCCTTTGTCCTGAGCCTGAAATGAAGCCCAAGATGAAGCAGGATGCTCAGCTGCCCACCTGGGAACCTTGGGACAGTGGGGCCAGGGCAGAGCCTCTCTGGTTGCTGAACTGACAGGCTACCAGCAGCCCCACTGGGAAATGATTGATTAGTTTTGCCTTTGCCATCTGCTAATTAGCTAAAGGAATGGATTTGCAGATCCAGAGAGCTGCCTGAGGGGAGGAAAGCAGCCAAAGACGTTGGTACCCTCAGGTCAGTGCTGACAGCATGCAGCAGCACTTGAAGCTCCCAGCGAGGAGCAGCCCATGGGTCACATCTCCTCCAGCCAGGAGCCCCTTGCTGCCCCTGCCCTGCTTCCCCGGTGGTGAGAAAGGAAGGAAGGGACAGACCCTGCTCCAGTGCTTGACTTTAAAAGTCGCAGTGACTTTAAAATGAAAGTGAGTGAATCCATAAACGCCTACATGTTTGCATTGTTGTTGTCAGAGCAGAGAGCTGCAGGATCACCCTGGGGGTGAAATCCAGCTCCCAGCTGCACTCAGGCCTTAATGTCTGGGAGCAGCATGGGCAAGTGAAGGGCAGGGTTTGGTGCCAGGACTGGATATAATTTCATGTGTTATGTCCGTTTGATTGCCTACTTAGAAATTATAAAAATGTACTGTATTTTAAAACTGCAGTCATAAGAC
This sequence comes from Passer montanus, assembly GCF_014805655.1. Classification (NCBI taxonomy): domain Eukaryota; kingdom Metazoa; phylum Chordata; class Aves; order Passeriformes; family Passeridae; genus Passer; species Passer montanus. The sequence continues at coordinate 6,189,087 of NW_024367596.1, forward strand.
AGCAGTTTCCATCTGAATGATAATGAAACACACTCCAAGGTTACACTGGGACTTCGCTGGTGCTATTAGAGATCAGCTCAAAGCTACAAAAGAAAAAATATATTGCACTAATAAGTGTTCCTCCTGTACAAGTTCCCCTACAGGAGTAATTAAATGTGACTTTTCTTTTTTTTTTCTTTTTTTTTAAGATGGCTGATTTGTGGGATAGCCATCATATTTTTGTCTGAGGCTCCAAAAAGAAAATTTGAAGACTGAGATATTTTAAAGACAGTGACTACTCAGCCTGGGGAGAATTCCCACCTGGCTGTGACAGGAGCTACTGCTTGGGAAATGTGCTGCCAGGTCCATGAGTGAGGCCACAAGGGTGAATTTCAATGTACCACAGAGAAAGAGTGGCTTGACCCTGCTCCCTCTTTCCCATGGAAAATAGCTCAGGGGTTCTTTCAGCTCTTATGTCTTACCTCCCATGGAAATGCTTCCAGAAATGGGAAGTTCAGTCTTTTCAGGATCTTGGAAAGTCTCTGAATTGCTGGGAGGCATCACCCCACACTCTTCATGGCCATGCAGATGAATCCAGCTGTGCAGCCAAGGGAAGAGCCCAGGAATGGCCCTGGGGGTGCAGTGGGGATGCACCCAGGAATGCATCCCTGGCTAAACTGAAGACACACCTTTTGTCAAGCACTGGAACAGGCTGCCCAGGAAAGAGTCACCATCCCTAGAAATGTTCAAAACCCTTGGCAGAGTTAGGTAAATGGTTGTACTTTATGATCTTAGAGGCCTTTTCCAACCTTTCTCACCTGGAATCCTACATAAACATTAATCATCAGAGGGGCTGATTTTTCAAATGTGACAAATTGCAAAACAACTGCATGAAACTCCCTAGAATTACACCTCTGTGGCTCAAAAAATCACATCAGGCTTCTCCAAGCGCCCAGTAGCAATTCCCCACCCGTGAATCTGTGCTAGAGAGGGAAAACTCAGCAGCAATGTGGGATTGTCACCGACTGCTCTGTCGAGGTCTGGAGATGAACAACTGCTGCTCCAGACACTGGAAATTTACCCTGGGCTGGAAACTGGGTAAGAACTGGGAGAGCAGTCCAGGACTGGCAGGGGGAACCTGTGGGTCTCCTCTGCAGAGGAACAGGGGCAGATTTCACCTCCTGGCTGCTTGTGTGGACAAAGGAGAGGGGGTGGCCAGACACTGAGCATTTTATGCCACTGAGGCCAAAGGAATTATCGTGGGGGCTGGGAGGGAAAAGCTTGACTCAAGCTTTCACAGACATATATCCACACAATTAAGGTCAGGGGCTTATGGCAGTCAGTTCTATTTCTATTTGTTTATTTATTTGTTTTCCTAATGGCTTGGTTTCAGTGCTGGGTGGCTGCATTTGAGCCCTGCAAGCTGCTGATTTTGCAATCCTTTCTCTCTGGTGAAAGTGTTTTGTTTATATTACCAGGCATGTGTTATTTCAATTTTTGTTTATATCTCCTGTATCAATCAGTGAAACAGTCTCAAGAAACAAGGCCAGGCCAAGGAGAAACACGCAGGTTTTGTTTGGACTGAGATACAGCATTCCTGAAAATTGGCTGCACCTCAGAAAAACTCTGCAAATAATGGTATTTACTGCTCCTCTCTTTGCAAACAGAGCTGAAACCCAGGCTTTTCCAACGAGTGACTTGATAGGGAAGGCAGAGAAGATTAACCCCTGTCTTCCCCCACTTTATTAGCCCTTTGGATGGTAAAAAAAATCCCTTTTCTGGGCAAGCCTCGGGATGGACTTGGCCACCCTTTTAGGCTCTTTCATCCGTGCTGAGGGCTGGTGCCTTGCTAACAGGGCAGGAGCATCCATGGATGAAACCAGATCTGTGAACAGATCTGTGTACATCCATTTCTAACCTCTCCCCCTGCCTACCACGGGAAAAAATACTGTCTGCTGATGTCTGCAGGCAGTGCTGAGCACAGGCAGTGGCACCAGAGCCCTGCACCACCCTGGCTCAGCCCAGCACAGAGCCCTGAGCTCGGTGAGCACCAGCATGGCCAAGCCTGCAGGACGGGCTTGTCACCCTCAGCTGGTGGGGCTGGTAGGAAATCTGGGCTGAGCAGACCCTGCAGAGGCTCTCCCTGCTGTGATCTGGTCTGCAGGAAGCAAGGGGGAGAGGAAAGGAGTGGGATCACTGCCACTGAGGACACAAGCTGTATTTTCACTTTGGACTTGAGGTTTTCGCCTACTTGAATTAAAACAAGAGATTCTTCCAAAAAGCACACACAGGGAGGGGGGAAAGTGTGCCAGCCTACAATTGCTGGGTAGGTCAAAGAAATGGGTTTCCTAACAGGAATGTGACAGCTCAAGGATTTACAGATGAAAGCTTAAGGACACGTGCATGTATTTGTGCCTGAGATGAATGTAAAAGGACATAAATACCAGTTAAAATGTATTCTAAGAAAAAACCCAACACACTTGTACTCCAATCATTACAATTCAAACAAAGCAATTGTCAATTCCCTAGCAATTTACATTTAAATGCACAATATAATTCTCATGCTAAATTGTCTATTTCCAGTGTAGGCCATGCCCAGAGTGTGAGGGAGGGGGAAGAGGAAGGCCATAGCTGGACTTGGGGCAGCCCCTGGTCTGGGGGAGCTGTGCTGTGCAGCTGAGCTGAGTGACCTATTTTTCTGCTTTCCCTCAAACAAACAGGGACACTCACTTCTCAGCAGAGAACCCAGAAACATTTTCACCTCAAAAGCACAGGAGATGGGTAGATCTGGAAAAACAGGATCAAGATCAAAATGTTTGGGGGTAGCAAGGCCTTAATATGACATTTTTAGACACAAGCAGGTCCCTCGTCAGACAGAGAGGTCTTGTCCTAGTCCATCCTCAAAACCAAGCCCACTCCCAGAATTCTTATTGCAACATATTTCTGCTAACAAGATAAGACTTGCTGTAACATCAGCCTGCCTACACGTCATCCACTGCCTGCTTCCCATCTGTTAGTCTTGATATTTCCTTAATCTCTTTCTCTCACACAGCTCCATGAATAGTTCCCCTCTGTAGCACAGGGAGTGAAATTGGAGAACGCAGCGCTGCTCTCTGGGAAAGGCATATATTGGTTTGAAATGAGAAGCTTAAAGGCCCAGGCAGGTTGGCTGTTCCCTGAGACAGCAGAGAGAAACGCAATGAGAAAATGGAGGGAGAGCTGAATTTGAAGTGTCTGTTCTTTAATTATAAATGCTCTTCCTCCAAACAGCTTTTCTTAACAGCTGGTCATCAATTACGCAGAGTTACTGAGGTTTTCAGACAGGAGATCAATAAATGGGATTTTTTTTCTTGGCCAGGAGAAACCATTACATAATGGCTGTGTTTCTTCCCTCTGCTTGCCAAGCTTTCAGGAACTGGCAGGCGTTCAAGACAGTGAGGCTATTCTTAGATGAGGGGCACAGCATCAAGCTCAGCAGCAGCAGCAGCAGCAGCAGCAGCAGCGTGGTCTCCACTGCCTGGAGCCTGGGGGGCATCCAGGGAGGGTCAATATGGGACAGGATATTATCAGCCCCCCCACCCTGGGGAGGGCACAGAGCTGGATGTGGCTTGTGGAGGATGCATGTTAATGAATCAACAGCCTCAGTGCAGCAGCATGGCCGAGATGCTTTTAGAAACATGCCAGATCTAAATAAAAACAGGCCAGACAGCGACAGGGGAAGATGGACAGGCTTCCAGAGCTATCTTCTGCTTCACAGAGGAACCTCAGGATGTGAGGCAGAATAAATATACCTGTGGTGTAGCAACTTGAGAACTGTACACCTTTCTTGTCTGTTTTATATGTGTTATTTGCAGTGAAATTGAGGCTATCTGCACAAAAAAAAAAAAAAAAAAAAGAGCTGCTTTTTCACAGCCTGCAACCTTTGCTGTGTGTTCCATATAAATCAGGCTGCTGCTGTTTGCTCTAAATGGAGGATCTCATCTGTGTCTTTGCAGATGACCTGTCTCACACAGACATGACACATAAGCATTTCCAGAGACATTTCTGTGACCTGCTATCATGCCATAAACCATCTGGCTACCTCTATAGTAGCAGAGCTTAAAAACGAGGCCACTCCCTTTGCAATCTGTGGCTTACAAATAAAACAAAATTCTGTGGAAGGGTTGTGCTGCCACAACCTCGGGTTGTCACGTGCCAGCCTGGAGCTGCAGCAGCGTGCTCCAGTCACTGCCAGCACTACATAATGAATTTGTCAGCTCCTCATGGCACAAAGCTGCTGTATGAGGTGGTGCAGCCCTTCCCCAGGTGAGAGCAAGCAGGGTAAGGCTCATCAGGTTAGGCTTGATAGAAACATAAACCTAAGAAAAAGCAAATTTTCCCCTGCCAGGGGCTGAGCAGGGGAAATAAACCTTTGAACCTTTTCCACTTCTGGACTATCAAGCAAGGAGGGCAGGACCAGGGTGGGCTGAGAACCAGCCTGAAACCACTGGTGTGAGTGTCTCTCATGTGAGCATCACCAGCGAGATCCCCGCCAGGGTGGTCTTTGGAGGTGCTCAGCAAAGCACTGCAAAACTAGAAAAACAAAAAACCCCAAATATTTTCATGGTCCAAAAACTACCTGAGACTGTTCAAGCTGCCAGAAAGGCCTGGTGCTCTGGGGAGAAATGAAAAGATGCATTTCAAAGCACGGCAATGAAAGCACACTACAGCACCTGAGCCAAAACGTGCTCTCAGTTCACCTTCCAGTGTAAGATCCAGAACAAGGCTTGGCTGACATCCACATGTATAAAGGTTTGGTCTCAGAAAGAAGGACTTCCAAGGCTGTTCCCAGTACAACAAGCTAAGGCACAAAGGCGTTTGTGGTGTTGGCTTTCCCCAAGCCCCAGGGGTCTTGCTGTGATAGTTCCAGGCGTTACACAGCCACAGATTTTCTTGTCTGACCCGTGAGCAAAGCAAGAATAATTCAGTCATCTTGGATCTGACAGCTCTTCTATCTGTCTCTGCAGAAGGTTTCCCTTAAAATAAGTATGGCATCTACAGCCAGGTAGTCAGTGAATCCTGTTTGCAAGCAAGATAACTAATAAAACCCCTTGAAGAAAACTAGCCAAATGTTAAAAACAGCCCCTCAAGCAAAGGCTTCACAAAGCAAGTGCACATCACAAGAGCAGCAGTGGCCTCTGTGATATCATTTCCAAGATTAATTCATGCTTAATAAACAGCACAATAAAGCCAGTTGATAGCAATTCTTTTCTCCAGGCCAAGTAATGCTTATTGCCTTTATCCCATCTGATGCATATGCAGAAGGGAACATGTGCCAGCCTTGGTATGAAAAGGCAAATTACACTTTATAGGTGAGACTGAAGGAATAAATAGAAGTGTTTGCACAGGGAAAAGGAGTAACCTGAAGGGGTCCTGAGGAAAGACCTGTCTTTCAGAGGGGTTCAAGAAAATCCATTTTCCTAGAGGGAAAAATGGTAGATCCTGCCAGGTATAGACAGGGGTGGCATCCCTCTGTTACCCACGAGAGAGAATCAGCCAGGAGAAACTAATCCTGACCTGGAGGGGTCCTGGCAGCCCCTCGGGCCCCCTTAGCACCAGCCCCACCACAGACCTGCAGCCTTTAGCCAGCAGCAGAAGCACACACCCTGCACTCATCTCACACTCCTCAGGCTCCTTCCCAGCCTGCGAGTCGCTTGCGTTTTCCAGTCTGCTCTGGGTCACCCACATTTGCTTTTTCCCTGAAGAAGGGGAAAAATAAATTAATGAAACACCACAGCATGCAAGACGCCCTCCCCCTCACCGCCTGGCTTCTCCTGTGAGCACTGCCAGTGCTTCACCTCCTATTTGATGTAAATTCAGCACAAGACAGGGAGGCGCGGTAGTTTCTGTGGGCAGCAGAAATGAAAGGGAATGACAGCAGCAGAAAAAAAAAGCAAAAAGAAAAAAAAGGAAAAAGAAAGATCTTACAGCTCTTTGATTGTGCTGGCTCTTTGTTTGAGGTATACAAAAAAAAAGAGACCAACCTGCTGAAGGATTTGTCTCCTTGAGGTAATAACCTGTTCAGGAGACTTGTCTCACCTTTCAGTGGAGTTCCTCGGAAGGGATCCCACCTCAGGCAGCCCCTGAACAACAGGGTTATTTTTGGCCAAGGCTGAGATTGTTTTCTGAGCCCTTTGCACCCCAGTTTTGCCCCAGAAGCCCTGTTCACCCATGGGAAGGCAGCCACCCTCCCTGAGCTGTGCTGGGCTGGAGCCAGGACCCCCTGCTCAGGTGTGGTGGGAGGCATCTGCAGGAGCGCCCTTGGGAGGGCAGGAGGGGCTGTCCCCACTGCGAAGACAGGACATCAGCCTGCAGAAGAGACACCAAGCAGATGGACATGTCACGGGCCAGGCCCTCATGGGGTGGAGATCAGCGAATTGTCCCCAGACTTGTACCCTTCAGAGCAGTGGATGTGTGCTGCCTGCAGGCTGCCAAGAAAGAGTTAAATTCCATGATTCAGCAGGCATCTGCTCAGCTCCCAGGAAAGCTTCTTTGCTCAGATTTATGTCAGTCTTGAAAGAAGGGAACCAGACCAAACTAAAGCAAATCAATGGCATTTTAGGAATATATCCTTTTTTTCCCTGAACTTCTGAGAATTTCCTCATTACATCTGCTATATTAATTTTTTCCTTTTTGTGACACAGTACTGCAAACTTCTAGTCCTGGGAATAACTTCAAAACATTTAAATCATTCTCCATTCTTCAACATTTGGATGTTAAAGTGCTTTACAAGTGTTCGTGGGTGTTGGCCAAGATTTTCAAAAGCAACTATTTATTCTATGTGCCTGCATTTTTGGATGCCTCCCTGCACTGAAAATTTCTGTAATGGAGCTTCATTTTCAAGGGTGCTGGTCTACTCAGCCTTTGCAGATGGAGTCAGAGAAACAGAGATACTTATGTTTTTTGAAAACCCGATCTTTAATTTGGCAATACCTTTGTGAGAGAGGAATGGTCAGCAGTTGGGGGATATATCCAAGGTCAGACAAGAAGGCTGAGACAAGGCAGGCATGAAGTAAACTTTGCTTCAATCACCTTAATTGCAAGACCATTCTTCTTGTGTTAGCTCAAGCAGAAAAGAAGTATCTTCTTTGCAGGAAAAGGTTGTTATTTTCATGACCAAAAGAGCTCTTAAGGAGAAACAAATGCACTCTTGGCAACTAAAACCAAATCTACTATTTGATTTTTTTTTTTTTTTTGGGTTTTGTGTAATTTTAGCTTTCTGGGAAAATAACAAAGATACTGAGGCAAAAGCTGAAAACAAATGTGGGATCAAACAACATTTTGCCAGAAGGGCAAGCCCGGAGTCCTGGACAGTTTGCCAAATAAAGACAACTTGGCTGACAAGAATGGCTCAGCAAATGAAGCATGTGAAGAAAAATTGTAGTAATCAAAAGGGGGCTCTAGTCCCATTTATTTATTATTTTTAACATATGACAATGACACAAAGGTAGAAAGGAGCTATGACATTTAGGTTTTAAAATCATCACTGCAGCCTTGGAAAGGGGCTGACTGATGGATTGGGTTAATTAAGGATCCATTCCTGGATGTCCAGCGCAGCAAACGCCGGCTCAGCTGCCGCCGGTGCTGGAAGGATTTCATACAAAGAGCTTTGGAGCAGGGAAAGCAGCTCCTGCTTAAATAACTCCTAATGGAGGGCTGTGTTTGAACAGTGAGGAGAGGCTTTTATGTGCCTTCAGTGCTGTGAAAGAGCTTAAAACGTGAACTCTCAGCTCTCTCCTGGCCAGAGGAGATGAATGAAGGTTGTCATTGTTCAAGGCGTCATCGCCATCAGAAGAAATTTTAGACTCCGCCGGGAAGGGGAAGCAGTTTTTCATCTGAGAAGCCTTATCTACTGTGCAGGGCTGTACTCACAATACAGATTTTCTTCTGGACAGAGACAGTACAGCTCACTCTTGCCCCACTCGTGCTCTGTCTGGCTGCCTGGTGCCATAGGTGTGCTCTGCAGGACACCTGAAGGACACGGTGACAATGTCCCTGTGGTGGGGGAGCAGAGCCAGCCCTGGTGGTCTGGGCTGTCCCCCTGAGCTGTGAGCTGCAGGGTGCTGCAAGGACAGGGCAAAGGCAGAGCCTGTGTGTGCAGGGCTGTGCGAGGGAAGCCTCCTGTGAGCTGCTGGAGCAGCTGCAAACACTGTGCTGACACATATCGTGTGTCACTTCAGCCTTTCCATCAGCCAGAAGCCAGAAGGAGCAAAGTTATTATTATAAAGTTACTGTTGCTGTTCCCTTCCGTGGCTGCAATTTCTATACCATATTCCTTAGGGAATGCAGCATTTAATGGGATCCAAAGGCAGGATTTAGCTCATGGCAGTGCAGCGGTCAGGAGGAACAGGTTTGGGGGTCAGGAATGCTTCTTTGGTGCTCACCTCTTAGTGAGCTGCTGGTACAAAAACCCCCCTGATTTGTACACAGCTCTTGGGGGACTTCTGCAGTCCTGACTGCTCAAAAAACCATTTTGTTGTTCATTTATGCTCATATTAATCACACCTTATGTCCCAGAGAGTGTGGTGGTCTGACATGGATCTCCATGTGAGTAAGCTAACACAGTTATCCATCTTCCCTAGTGAATTAAATTCTGTGGGCAAGGAATACCAGTAATCATTAATCCCTCTTCTGAACAAATTGAGTGTAGCAAGACTTGACCACAGTTGCATTTTTAGCAGATTGAGGCCCGTGATTTCAAACTGAGATACCTTTGCTTGTACAATCCTGCTGCAGGCTCACTGAGGTATTTTTGTAGCCATTTCTCAGAAAGGGATTCCATATCCCTCTTAAAAAAACCCCAAACCCTAAACAGGATTAACACTGTCTATGTACAGAAAAACAGTGGAATGAATGAAAGGGATTGCTAGGCTCTGAATTTCCCATCTGCTGGCTGCTAGGTTGTGACAGGATGGTCTGAAAATTGTTCCAAGAGAGGAGTACATAGCACAGAGCATTTCCAAGAATAAAGCTCTTTTTCCAGGAATTAATTCTAAATTTCAACCATTCAAATTAACCTGCCGTGAGGCCCCCACAGTGTGCACTCACAAACAGGAAGCTCTCCACTCATGGGGAAAAAAACATTTCTGAATCCTGCATTTGACTTAAAGATGTGAAACCTGTAATTCTTCTACTAATTTTAGGAATACATTGCAGCAGAGCAGGAGGCCAGCAGAAGCTGAGAAGCCTTTTGCTGGCAGCAGTCAGACCAGAAACAAACCAAAAATTAACCAAAACTGCGCACACTTCTCAGAAAACCAAGCAATTATTCATGCAATGGAAAGGCATTTTTTAAGTGGATGAGGAAATAATTTTGCATAGCTGACGAACCTGAAAATTACAAAGGAGAAAGCACAAAGGAACTTGTTTCTGGGGGTTATAATTTGTTCAGTGCTGGTGCAAACCCTTGCAAAGTGCCTTGTTTTGGCCCCTCAAACACAGATCCCCAAGGTGCAGAAGGGAGCTCTGCAGCAAAGTGTGAGATGTTCCTGGGACTGGAAAACACTGGAGTTCATTGGTACCCTTCCATAAAAAAACAGGCCCAGCAGGGGAGGAACCACCTGAGGGACTGCACTGCTCATCCCCACCCCACACCTTCCTCACCTGAAGGGCTGAGGAGCATTTTCACACCTGTGGGAGCATTTTCACACCTGTGGGATTTTCCCACACCTTGTGCCCACAGCTCACTGAGCTGGTCACAGCGGAGGTGACACGTCAGGAGCAGGGTGCAGGTTATACAGCCCTGATCCCAGCACTGCTCCAGACACATCAGACAGGCCAGGGAGGTGGCCAGGGAGCAGAGGAACAGCTGCTTTCCCAAGCCCTCCTCCATCCCCCATGGTGGTGGAGCACAAGTTTGCCTCGGTGGCACCTCAATCCAATTCCTGTGTCCAGCTGCACAGACACAGCACCTCTGGAGATACAGTGGATGTGGCCTCACTGTTTTTACAGAAGAGACTAAAAGTAATTGAACAAAATCTGTTTTCGATTAAAGAGATTATATCTCATAGAGCTTTTTTCTTTTTTAAATTGCAGTTAAATGGCTTTTATGTAGCTTGTTATTTTGCAATAAGATTAACACCAAGGTGGATTGAATTACCTGTTAATTCAACACATAATTTACTGGTACCTCCATGTGCCATCCAGGATATATTTAAAGACGTCTTGACAACGGATCCATAGAGCACACAATAAGGACATCATTACTTAAGAAGATACATCCCCAAAGAGACACATGACATTAACCCCATCTGTAGATGAGTAATCAGAGCTAAATCAGGAACATTCCCATTTAATCTAAAAGAAATGGTGCCCTATAAATTCCACATACAAAAATCCTAGCAATTTACCACATGATTAAACCATAGTGATTCTTTTTTATATACAGCAGTTTTGCTGAAATATTTTAACTTGGGATCCTAAATAAAAGATTTATAGCTCTGAATGCAGCACTCCTGCTTGGAATAATCAATACTGATTTTAATATACTTTTTAAAAGATTTATTTCCTTGTTGCGGAAAAGATTTAAATTGCAGGGTGCCAGCAACTGATGAATTATGATTTAGGGCCAAATCTGTTTCACTTCGAAGAATGGTGATTTTAAATTCAATGAAGTTTCTCTGATGAGTAGAACAAGGAAGTTTTGGCCCACATTTTTCTTGAAAACCCACCAATAAAGTAATTATCTTGTCACGCTGACAGCCATGTGTATTTATGGCTGGGGAGCTTCACGCCCTGTAGACATGTGACAAACAGGCACTTTCCCTGCAGCTCTTCCCCCAGCGCTGCCTCGTGCCCTGGCAGAGCGAGGGTGGGAGCAGCACCAGGAACGTGGGCGTGGGGTCACAGCCCGTGCACACCCAGCTCCATACGCCGAGTGTGTTCACTTTACACACCTGAGGAACACTCTGCAAGATTTTGGGTTCAAATGCTGTGTAACGGGGAGCGTGGTGGGACTTTCCTCACCACTGCACGCTGAGATGGGGTGAGACCCGTTTTGGGTTCAAATGCTGAACCCAAACAGGGAGCGTGGTGGGACTTTCCTCACCACTGCACGCTGAGATGGGGTGAGACCCCAGCCAGGGGCCACCAGCCTCTCACTTCAGTGCCCTGCTCTCACCCCAGCGATTAATGCTCTATATCTGCAGTACCATAGTTGGATAAAAACCTGGTATTTAATCTTGTCCATCCCCAAGCAGTTCATGATTGCTCCCCAGAGTCTATTCATGAGCGCTTTGTTCATTCCAGTTTTAAATGACTCAAGAGCTGATAGGGACTCCACCACCTCCCGTAGGAGATAAATCAGTACACTTAAATAAAAGACAAGATGGTATCTAGCATGCTGTTCCTACAAGATTCACCATTAGTTCCTACCCCAAGGCAAGCATGAAATAAACATTCCCTGCTCCCAGGTTAAGTGCCTGCCTTTCCTCTGGTACAGTGTGGTACGGATTGTGCTATCATCAACGTAGGAAATTAACTTCTACCCAATGCTGACAGAGACACATTTAACATACATAGCTTGGCACCACATCCAGCATTAATTTCCCAGCCCCAGACACGAGGAACGGAAAAGCTTTATTAGATCACTCAGTCCTGCTCACTGTTAGGCAAATGATTTGCTTCTTAGTGACAGCCCCTGGAGTTTTCTCCAGTCCGAATTGTAAAATCCTGCAGCACAAAGATCACCTCCCTGTGGACTGCACATTTGTCTTCACATTTGTATTTACATCTGTATTTTCTGTATCTTCCTTAAAATTACCCTTACTTTTCTACATGCACTTCTAGGATACCCTTTCACTAATTCCTTCCTTTTTTTGGCCCTGCTGTAGGATTTTTTACAAGTTAACCATTCTATCTCCTCATAAATGACCTCTACTACCTAATGTCTTTCTTATGAAGAGGCCTGAAGGATGGAAGTGGCACCTCCAGCAGGTTCCCCATGGCCACCTGGCAGATGTGCCCCTGTGACAATGCCTTTGCTATGTCCTTCCTCCACCAAGGCCAGATCCCAAAGGCATGCCAAGCTCCCCATTTCCACCAGCACCCTGGCTTCCTTCTGTGATGAGATGCATTATTTCTCTCCACATGGATTAACTGCAATTTTCCTATTTTTAACATTAATGTTATTTTACTCTAACCACATTTTCCCTCATATCTAGGCAATTACAAGACAATTCACTGCAAATTTTCATGGGGATAGTTCATTACGTACTAGAAAATGTACAATAATGAAGCGTGAAAAACATGGCAGCTTGCAGTGGCATTTCCTTTTCAGACTGTGAATAAAAGTGGAGAAATAGTGTTCTGTAGAGCCTAGGAAGTCTTTGAATTAGGAGAGAGTGCGATCTTTTAAAATTAAAAAATAGGGCAGAAATTTCCCAAATAAATGATTGTGTGACTAATAAGGTATCGATCCTATTTTTAATTCCTCCTACATAATTTCAATTGCCTTTTAATTTTCATCATTGTGCAGGTAAAAAAAGACCCCAAAAAACAAAACAAAAAGAGATGCAACACATGGCTACATGGTTGGAAATCCACGGCTCCATGATATCTGTACTGTAAATGTTTGCTTAATGCAAAAATAAGAGCAAAATTCAGTACCTCAAGGGTTAAACCAAACTCCTAAATATTGATTCTGTTATCTGAATAAGCACTTTTCGCCAAAATTATCCTTCCTCAGAGTGGAAGATCAAACATCATGGTGACAAATTGGTTTATCTCAGACCAGGTGCTCAAGTCAAAAGATGCTTTCAAAAAGGACAAATCTCAGGGAGGAGAGAAATGGCTCTGATCACACTGGGCTCTCCTACACGAGCAAGCTCTCCAGCACACACAGACAGAGCAGGCACTGTTACAAGAAATTGTGCAGCACGCTTGCCTCAAGCATTCCTCTCTCCCACAGGCTGTATAATAAATGCAAGAAATGATTCAAAAGGACCATTCTTGCTTCCCTCAGACATATTTTGCTAAACCATAGCAATAAAGATCAACTCCACCAGTTTCTTTTTCTCCTGCCTCATGTCTTTCTGCATCTGTCAACATTAGACTTCATCTAAAGAGTGGGTTTTGTGTTTTACAGCTCCTCACAATCAGGCAGGCAAGAGATGGATCTTACACGAGGCACAGACTGGGGACTGGAGAGAGTGTGGGGAAAGGGTGTCCTAAAGGTTTTAGGGACTCTTGTACCTCACTGCTAGCTGTACACTTGATGCAGGGATCAAATGAACCAAATGTAGTATTCCATCACATCAGGTCTGCATCTGCTCCTCCCTCCACTGGAAGGAATTCAAAATATTTCATGGTTGCTGCCCTTTAGCTATCAAAGCCAGCACTTGGAATAGGAACAAAATATGTAATGGTTTCAGGAAAACTGGCTTCTCACAGATCCCTAAAAATGGAAATACTTTTAGTAGCAGTGTCTGAAGATGGGGAGGACTGGGGATTTTATGGAAGAAGAGGACATTTAAGGAGCCTGCAGGCAGCTCACACTGCTCACTTTTAATGCCAGAGCTCATCTCCTGAAGCCTGAGGAGAGCAAAGGACAGTGTTGGGAGACAACATGTTAAATGCCTCAGGCTTTCCAGTAGAAAGACCAAGAGCTGCAAAAAGGGAAAAGTGTTGCAGCAAGCTGCTCAAGGACCTTGCTATCGTGACACAAGAGAGGTTCCTATTGCTGGGGCATGTTTTTTGCACATCCCAGGCTTTCCAGGAGACAGTAACATTATTCCCTAGCAAAAGCTGTCCTCAGGTCTTAGCATTTGCCCTCTACCAGCTGATTCTTTTAGCTTTGCAGGAAACGATCCTGCACACCCCACAGAGTCCCTGCTCTGCCCTTGAACAGAGGTTCCCTGAGGATCTGCCTGCAGTGCTGATCCTTGCTTTCCTTGGGAACCCTCTGGGGAGCAAAGCCATGGGAAATGCTGGGTTTACCTCTGCACACCATTGCCAGCATGGAAAGGCAGACAGCTCACTGTTCCAGTGGGCAGAGAGTTAAGCTGTCAATTACAAAACTGAGAGAAGGGCTCCTATAAAGTGAAATAAAGCAAGAAAATGCAGCTGCACATTGTGTTTAACCAGATTCTTTCTGAGCTGTTTCAGAGCCTCAGCTGAAGCAGTGGTTAAGCTCCAATCCAGGGCTGGCTGCTCTGGGGCTTTTCTCCCAGCCAAGGGTGCTCTGTCCCTCTGCCAGGATAATCCTTCTAGCTTAAAATAGGCCCTTGCTGCAAGGCTCTCACAAACATTACCAAATCACTGATCACAAGCAGCAGTCCCTGTATGCATTTCTTATCAAATGAACAGCATTTCCTCTGAGTTCTTCATGAAAACCAAACCTGTGTTCTTCACAGGGAATAGATATTTGGCATTTTGGTGACTTCAATAACCTTGTTGCTTTCCTCTTCTTCCCAAGCACAGAGTATTGATTTGGGGTGTCCTGATGAAAAAATGGCCATTTACAAATCATTATACTGAAATGACTGATGAAAATAAGAAGAATGTGGATTATTACAGAGAAAAGAGGTTGGTAAGCACTGGAGAAGAGTCCAACACACATTTTGTGGGTGAGGTAGGTTGAGGGACTCCAGTAAAAGAAATACATTTAAAGAAGGGAGGACATCACACAGTGTGATTATCCTAGTGTCCTGCATAAGGCCATGAGTTGGACTCAATGATCCTGATGGGCCCCTTTCAATTTAGCACATTTCTATGATTCTGTGACTGAAATATATGTAAGTTGCTAATTTACAGCATTATTTTAATTTATTCTTCATCAGCTGTAGGCAGCGCTTGCATGTAACCCTAATAATTCACCATCCTGTATGCAACATCCTGGTGTTGAACCCCAGACCTTTCTGAGGTGAGACTGGCACAGAATGGGTGCATGGCAGTCATGCAAATGGACATAATTTCCAAGAGTCTCCTGACACTTTCAAAAGCACAGAGAACTAGAGCTGTGCAGAGCCAAGGAGAGACAGAATAGTGAGGTAAAAGAGAGACTCGGGAGTCTCTAGCTCCATTTTCTGAGCTATCATTAGCAAATTCCCTTCTCCTGCTTTCTCATTATCAGTGTTTTTTTGTGAGAGTTAACATCTGATGGTCACTGCCTGGCTCAGGGGCCCTGCCCACCCAGCTGGTGTCCCTGGGATCACAGCTCAGCAAACAGGGCTTCTGGTGTTTTCATTTCTGCTGGAAGTGTGTGCCTGGGAATGCCCAGGGAGTCTCACTTAGCAGAACAATGAAACACAGGCCCATTACTCTGCCTGTCAAGTTACTTACAAGCTTCTCCATCACTGCAGTACCTACTGTCTTTATATTGTCGTGGATGAAAGGAATTTATCCCCCAAGGTAAGGAAATGTTAGCCCTAGCCTATGAACCTTGAGCTAGAGGCTAAGACCACACAGGGAAGTTTGTGGCTCATTGGGGAAATTCACTGTTCTCTAAACCCACTTCCAAATCCTGCTTTCCTCATCAGCTCTTCTCCATTTCATTACAGCACATCCCTTGACATCAAATAAGGCTTTTGCATCTATTTTTCTTTTATGTTCCAAAAAGAAACTTCTGGCAGTCTTTCTTGAATTTAATATTTTCCTGAAAAACAATATTTTCACAATGATCTCTAATGAGATTCCACAGCCAGCCCCAGAAATAGATCCTGTATTTCCAATTCTTGCATGAAGCAAGGAAGGGGAGTAAGAAACCACATCATTTATTTTTTTAAGTGGCAGAAAAATACAACTGAAACAATCTTCCTTAAACCTTGTGAGAGCACAGCTCCATTTGGTCATGACAAACACTCCTAGGCTGCATATTCTCCTTGAAAGTTTAACTCTGTCTCCAAACCCACTGAAATTAATGATTTTCCATTGGGGTCTACCTTTAGGAAAATTCTCATGTACATCAGAGGGGCAAAACCAGGTCTGATGTGGTGCAAATACTCCTCTAACAAGCTTTAAAGCCCAAGTGTATTGATGTGGCAAAGCCCACAGACAGTGAGGACCTTTCTCCTGTGGGAAAATTGCTTATTTTCTTGTAATATGGTCCATGCCCAAAGCCAAACATTTGCTTCTCAGAGATGCTCTTACTCCCTCCAGATAAATCATCCTGGCAGGAATGACTCAGCAGGGGATAAATTTCATCAGGGGCCAGGATATCACTTCATCCTTCCTTTCAATGTAATCGGAGGTTTTTAATCAGGGACTCCTTCTGATTACTCCCAAGTGCCATAAACAACCAGGATTTGCTATCATGCCTTTGGATTATTACCAAAATCTTAGTGATATAATACACACCATGCAAAAAATTATTACCACTGCAAGTAGAGAAAATGCTGGCAATTAAAAAGCACTAACTTCCATGCTGGCTGCTTTAAACAACTCCTGCTATTATCATCTCTGATAATAATTAATCCTTATTGCTTGCACAATCCAGAGATCCCCTTGCAGATTTGAAGAAGCTGCATTTGGGTTTGTTTGTTTACTTATTTATTTATTTATGTATTTTAAGAAGTGTTGTCATCAAGAAATCTGTGAGACCCAAGGAGTTGATTGATCACAAGGTCCTATCAAATGTCAAAGCTGGCCCTGGCTGACCTCCCATCTATTCAGAACTGCTTTGATTTAATCTACAAGCTGGCTGCCTCTCCTGCCTGTGAGTTCTGTCTGTAACCCATGTGTCAGTGTTTTGAGATATGACCTGTTTCACGCTTCATTCATCTCATCTGAAGGACGGAAATTAAACTGGAGGGTCAGCAAGGGGCACAGCTCAAAATACACACACATTAAATTGGAGTCTTTTGTTTGGGCCCATCAGAAGAGTTAGAGCAGCCATCAAAAATAATATTCAAGTGGAATTGATTTTCTTTTTCCTATTGAAATTTGTAATACTAATAGATGTGGAAGGGTGGCAAGCCTTGTCACAGAAGAAGGAAAAATAATCATGGTGCCTTCCTAAAAGGCTTGTGACACTTTTAATCATGTCAGTTTATGAGTGTGTGAACACCTCCAGGTTTAGTAGTGTGCAAAAGGCAGTATTTCCATTGTACATCCAGCATTTCATGCCTTTTTATGCTGATCATAATATTACAGCTTGAGCTGAAACACAGTGGAAAGTTCACAGCCTGGATCACAATGTTTTAAACCTCATCTGTCTTCCTTGGGTTTTGTTATAATTTGGAAAATGCTTAGCTCCAGTTCTTGCCCTGTGGAACACAGCCAGCAGCTCAGATGGATAATTCTCAGGGGCGACCACAGCTTTACAGAGCAATTTTCATTCTGACTTTTCCTTGGCCAGGAGAGTAAGTATGAAGGATGAAGCCTCAGTGGCCATGCGAGCCTTCATGCACTCCTACAGCTCTGTCATGAGCTGGAGACTCAGAGATGTGCCCCTTGCCTGAACTGCAGGGCAAGCCAAGGCTCCTCCAGGCAGGTGGACCAGGGAATCTCAGCCCCACGGGTACCAGGATGTGCCCTGAGATGCTCATGGAACAAACCACATGCACCCCAGACACTCAGTGGGACATGCAGCTGAGAGAGCAGATGTTTCTCCTTGCAATCCCTTCTTTCTCACAGGTATGTAAAAAATTCCCAGCCTGCAGACACAGTTCATAGAATCACAGAATATCCTGAGTTGGAAGGGACCCACAAAGATCATCACTCCAACTCCTGGCCCTGCACAGACACCCCTGGAATCACACCATGTTCCTGAGAGTTTTCCAAATGTTTCTTGAGCTCTGTCAGTGCTGACCACTTCCTTGGGGAGCCTGTTCAGTGCCCAGCCTCCCTCTGGGTGAAGAATCTCCCTAATATCCATCCCAAATTCCCCCTGACACAGCTCCATGCCATTCCCTCAAGTCCTGTCACTGCTCACCACAGACAAGGGATCAGTTCCTGCCCCTAATGAGGAAGTTGATATCATGGTTGATAAAAGTTCATTGCACCAACCTCTTGGGCATGTAGATTACTGCTAAGTGATGGCATTTAACTAAAGTAGCACCATCCCCACTAAAAAAAAGAGCAAATAAAGGGGCTTGCACACAGCACTCCCTTGAGAACGCTGGTGATTGTCACCATTTCTGTAAATCATCTCGTCAGTTCAGTAATATATAAAAGCCCAAATCCCTTTGTTTCATGTCTTTCTTCAACCTAGTATCTGTAAGAAATTAATTCAATTAAAAATCCTAACAATTTAAACTAAAAAGCTCAAGGAGACAGTGTTTTGGAGGGTATGCTGTGGCTTGCAAATCTGCCTGCCAATCAACAACAGAAAAAAAAATAGTGATTTGTAAAGACGTTTCTTCATTGGAAGAAAAAAAACAGCATGATATTTATCAAAGGCACATTTGCCCTTGAGCCTGAAAAAAGAAAGCATGAAAATGCATTTGAGTTCTTTTTAGTTCTAAGGCATGTCTTTTTGTTCATGCTTAACTGCAGAAGAAAAATTAGGAACAAGTGTGTGCATATCAGTGCATGTGTTAGCATAGGCTTTAATTGGCTAGGAGTAAATTAATGGCTGCTTGCAATATTTCTGGCAATCTGTTATAAGCTATGTAAATTTTTAAAAGAGGTTTCTTGAAAAGGCTGGCTGAAATCCTGTAATTCATATTCTGCTGGGGGAATTGATTTGAGAAATAATAATGAAATGTTTTACCTCAGTGATGAATCTCAGTTTTGTAGCACTGCAATTTTTAAAATATTCTTGTAAATAATGCTATGAGTGTTTCTAAGAATAATCTACTTGAAATAAATATATCTGTCTCTGAATTAATAGCGTTTTTTTACTGCTCTTTTTCACCTCTTTTGTATGCCACCATTCCATGGGTTCATTGCAAAACCAGCATTAACTTTGATATTATTATAATAAATTAAAATCCAACATTTGTTACTATGTGACCCGCTCCAACAGATTTTATTATCACTTTTGCTACTGAATTCAGTGGGAATTTAATCAAATCTTTAAGAGGGAGTTCCAGTTTTATAGAGAGGAGTTGAAAATGCCCAACGCAGCACTGACACTTCAAGGTGAGCCTGCTTGGGTCATTTTGGTGGGAGCCACTAAACATTGATTTGGATAGTGGAAAAACACCTAACTTGGCTGCCCAGGGCACTCATTAAGGCTGCAAGAGGAGAATTAAATCTCATGTGAGGTAGATGAAGGGCATGGAGCTGAACCTCCCACAGTCACTCAGGGAAAGGAAAAAGCTCCCATGGCAAGGAACCAACTATTGAATGACCTCACTCCACTCATTGATCCAACAGCTTCCCCTGAACCACACTGACCATATGGGCTCAGTGACCAGCTCTCAAGACCAAAACATAGATCTTTAAAAGGTTCACAGTGCAATACCCAGGGCTTCCCTCGGGTTCCCAGGGAAATCACAGTGATTCTGCTCCAGCTGAACACACACCATGTGCCCAAGCAAGTTTTAATTGCTGCTCACCTAGGGATGCACAGGCAGAAAGGGATGATTCCACTTTTCTGGGGAACAACCCCAGCAGCAGGAAATTCAAGCCAAAGAGTCCCACTCCTGAAACAATGAAGAAAATTGGAAAGTTTTATTGCTTGTCCACATCAGGTAATACTGAATGTCTTTGGAGGAAAGCCCCAAGACAGGAACTGGCTAAAAGCAAATTACTGGTATAGCTTTTATTATGGCTGTAAGTATAGCTCCTGTAATGTGCCTGACTGCCTTAGCTCCATTTTTTTCTTATCTTGTATATCTGACATTTTCCTTTTTATTGCTTAGCAGCATGCAAGAATCTTATACTGTCAATAATGCTGTTATCCTTTAATAAAAAATTAGAAGCTACAAAAAAGAAAAAAAAAAGAGCGAGGGAGGGAAAGAGAAGGCTATGAAAAAATATGGCTCAATGCCTAGAAAACTTCAATATGCTGTAAAGGGAAAAGACTGCTAATTAGGTCTTGCGTAGCCTATTCTAGTCCCCTCTGTGCTGCAAGAAATTTAACCCAGCTCACTTGGCTGATGGTTGGAGAAGTGGGAATAGAGTGTGGGAGCTCTGGAATCAGATTATTGAGATGATCTATGAAGTAATGAGTCAGTGAAATGCAGCTGGATGCAGGGATTTCACCGTTGGGCTCAAAACACAGGGAGAAGGTTCTTAAATTAAACAGAAGGCTGGTCCACCCCACGGCTCATCATTACACTTGGCTGTACTGAAGCCTCCCACCAGACTGGCCCCACATTTGCTTGTGTGCTGAGTGATGCAAAGCAGGGAAAAAGGCTTTGGAAAAGCTGACTGCTACTCCAGATGCTCTCAGAGAGCAGCCACGCTGCTTTGGAAAAGAGGAAGAAAATGATGCAGGCGCAGCCACGACAGCTCTGCAGACCACAAGGAGACCTTGTGAATGCCCTCCTCGGGCTCCTAGCTTTTAACAGCTCCATCCAAGCTCCATATTTCTCTGGGATAAGTAGGATGCAAACCCGTGTAGAGTGGAGATCATGACCTGGAGTTTGGGAAAGACAAATGGGATGGAAATGCACCTCTCAGAGCAGTCATGCCCAGAGGTCTCAGCTCTACTCCTTGCACCTCCTATGGCCCAGGTGGGCTTTCCCAGGAGCCACCAGCTGGATCTGGTCCCTGCTCACCCAAGGGAAACTGGGCAGGAAGTGGTTCTCATGCAGGACCTCCAGCACAGCTGCTCACCTCATTCCCACTGTTTTTCATGGACCTGCTGTTTAGGGAACAGCTGCTCCCAAGTCATTTTAGGTGTGATAGTGTGGGGTTTTCCTTCCTGCACTTACTAATGACCTGCCTGCAGCATTTGTTGCTGTTGTTATAATGACCTGGATAAATCTGTCATCTTGCAGAGATTTTGACGACTTGAACTTGGTAAATAGTGTCCTGATAATGATTTCACTTGAGAAAGATGATATTTTGAAATCTAACTACATGAACTTGGCTGGAGATCAGTAGTTCAGTTATAAACATTTCCAGGCAAGAAAATTTAGTTTGAAAAATATGAGAACTTTCAGTATTGTGTCTTTGGGCAGAGGCAGGTGAAATAACATGCACACCTTCCCTGCTACCATGGAGCAATAGGGATGAGCTCATAAACAAGGACACCAGCTACCTGCTAGCCCAGCCAGGCAGTAGGCTTGGAAAGATATATGTATACACGAAAAACACATGGCTTAATTTGCATACTAATTAATCTGTAACACCTTATTTGCATATATATTAATCTGAAGGTGCTATATAAAATACTTATTTTAGGGAGAGCTAGTGCGTACTTGACAGCCATGATAATCTTTATTTTAGCTTAAGAAAGGAATTAGAAATGACTTTGGCTAATATTAAAATGCAAGTTCAAAAAGACAAATGGAAAACATCAGCAGCCTTGGGTCATTGGGGTAAACTCCATCGTGGCTAAGGAATTTATTCAGCCTTTGCAGTTCAATGAGGTGACTCAAAGAGTCAGAGGGGTTCATCACAGCCCTGTCTTCCCCTGGGCAGGTCCCTTGTGCCATCAGCCACAGAAATATGGTAATTCACCCTGAATTTAATGCTGCCTCTCCTCCCAGAAACTGCAGCAGACAAGGCATCACAACAGACAAGTGCTCAGGGAGATGTCTCAGCTCAGCCAAGGCAGGGAATGGTGATGGGAAAAGCCGAGGTGGTTCTGCTCAGCTCACAAGCCTTCCTGGGGCTGAGGTGGGATCATTGCCCCAGCCTGGCTGTGTCTTTACACCAAAACAACACAAACCAGATATTCTACTTCATCCAAAATGCAGCATTTTGTGCAGTGATGGCCAGTCTGAAGGCAGTTTCTTCAGGAAAATTTTGGGGGACAAAAGGCTTCCAGGGCACTTTGGACCGCATGCAAAGCTGAACAGAAACTCCTGCTTTTCTGACCCATGTGCCTGGGGACATGGTTTCATTGTCAGGACAGGAAATTGTCAACTAGATTAGTTAAAAAATGCCTAAATCCATTTAAAAATGGTTTAGAGAATTGGTCCTCTAAATCTTTGGCCCCAGATGTAGACAACTTGTGCTCACATTACTGTGGGGTGCAGGTGAGCTTGTGCAGCTTGTGCCAAGCAGCACATATGGATGAGGATATCCTGGCTGGAGCACTGTCATTGCCCTGCCTTTTGAGAGGCATTCCTGTCACAGGAGAGAGCACCGAACAGGAGCAAGATGATTTTAAGACAACTATTATTTACTGTGCAAGCTGCCATTGTAAACTGTGATTAAAAGTGCTCTTTTTGCTAAGACACAGCTCTTTTTTACTGCAAGCTCTGCCTTTAAATTCTGCTGATATTTTGAAAAGGACAGGCACAGAGGGAGTGCAGTGGGGGCTGGGAAGCATCTCCAGGCAGACCAGGATGAAATGGCTGCAAGCACAGTGTGCTTTTCTCCCTGAGGTGAAGGAGATGACTGTGGTGACCAAGGGGATTGATATGGCTGTTGATTCTGGGAAGAAGTAGTGTTTGCTTTTCACAGAAGGGAAAGCTCGTGTGCTTGGCTGATACATTCTCAGAGGGTGTTATAGATCCATTTAATCCAAAAAAATATTTAACAAATCTATACTGAAATCAGTTCCTGGGTAGGCTCATATGTTACAGTGCCATGGCAATAAAATCAACGCTGTGTGATTCCTGTTCTCCTCAGTGGGGTGACCGAAGGGACTCAGGGTATGAGACCTGGCAGCTGGACATCACTTCTGGGGACCTTGGCTTGCACCATGCAGCAAGAGGAGGGGGAGAGGACATGAACATCAGCCTGCTAAACACTCCTGCTCAGTGAGATCTTGCCCAGGGGGAAAACCTTGCAAATCCTGCAGCTTGCAGAGCCAAGGCAGCAGCTCAGGTGGAGGCAGCTGCCTTCCCCTCTCCCGTGGCCACAGCTGTGCTGGAGGTTCAGCTGGGGCCAGGGGAATCCTCCACACTCAGGGCTGCTCCCTCTCCTCTCTGCAGCTGGTCCCTCTGACTGCCATCTGGAAATACCTTTCCTCCTGCTTTGTGCCAAGGAACAGCTTGCTTACACCTTGCTGCTTCTGCACTGCCCTCCACAGCCCTGCTTCTTGCCAAAT
The DNA here is from genome assembly GCF_014805655.1 of Passer montanus. Lineage (NCBI taxonomy): Eukaryota > Metazoa > Chordata > Aves > Passeriformes > Passeridae > Passer > Passer montanus. The sequence goes on from NW_024367596.1 coordinate 6,212,158, forward strand.
TCCTCCTTGCAGTCCCCAGTGAACGGCACAACTCCCTCGTTACTGATTTGTTTTCACTGCCTGCCTACGAGCTTTCCAAAGAGTGCTTCAGCCTTAGGAAAACATCCTTCCCCTTAGCAATCTGGATGCTCCTTGCCTGGCAGAAGCCTTCAAGGGATACGGATTCGGGACCGTCACGATTTTAAAGAGGGCCTGGAGAGATCATAGTGCTAATTTTAAACAGATGGCCTTGACACTAAGAGATACCTTGATTAAATTAAATCTGTGCTCAGCAAAGCTCTGGCATAGCTAGTGCCCTTATTTATAGAAGATGCCATTGTGCTGATATCTGCAGCATGGACTCTGCTCGGGTTCAGTTTCTTATCGCCTGAAGGGAATAAACAGCACTGGGAAAACGCAAAATCTTCTTTCTTTTTTTTTTTTTTGAAGTGAGTTAAGCAGCAGGTAAGGCTTTCTGTGCGAGGAAGGAATTACACCCACGTAGCAAATGCCATGGGAACAGAGGAGCTCCCAACACTGGGAAAACGCAAAATCGTCTCTCTTTTTTTTTGAAGTGAGTTAAGCAGCAGGTAAGGCTTTCTGTGCGAGGAAGGAATTACACCCACGTAGCAAATGCCATGGGAACAGAGGAGCTCCCAGCAGCCGCTCCCAGCTGCTCCACGGGGAGGTCCCCAGGGAGGCCCGGCCACAGCGGCTCACGCGCCTCGGAAAGCGCCGCAGAGCCCGGGAGAGCCGAGAGCAAACATGCAAAATGTGCATTCCAACGTTAAAAATTAATGTTGGCATTTATTTAGAAATGAGAGCTGGCGGCTCTCCAATGGTTCACCAAGTACATTAACTTAGTCAAACGCCCATTACTTCCTCCCCTTCCCACTAACAAGAGTGTTTTGAAGAGGCGAGCTCTGCAAGCTCCACAGCAAAGCGCATACCCCTTCTTTTTTTTTTTTAATTTAAGCTGCTAAAAGCAAAGGCTATTTATAGACAGTGGATCAGAGACAGGCTTGGAGAAAATCTACATGAGCATGCTCTACAATTTAGAAGCGAGGAAGGATTGCCTCAGAGCCAAGATTTAAAGCACAGGAATGTGGGCTCAGAGCTGCCTCTGTGCATCCCAGCACCCAAAAACCTCCTACTGCTCCCCCCAGCCCTCCTGCAAGGCTGGGATGCCTTGGCACACTTCTGCACGCTGATCTTCACTAGCAGCTATGAGAGTCACATTAACACAAATAATGTTTCTGGCAAGTTCATCCCCAGCTTTGTCCCTACGTGTTTTCCCGACTGACCCTAGAATTTCCAGCCAGAGCTGTCCCTCCTTACACCAGCCACAGCTCCCAAACTGTTTTTTTGTCAACAAAATCGAAGCCCAATGCTTTTGCAGCACCATCTGTGATATTTGGGGTGCAGTAGTTCCTTGAATACAACCTACACCAGCCACAGCTCCCAAACTGTGTTTTTTTTGTCAACAAAATCGAAGCCCAATGCTTTTGCAGCACCATCTGTGATATTTGGGGTGCAGTAGTTCCTTGAATACAACTGTGCAGTAACGAGCACATTCTGCAGCTGCCTGTTGGACACAGGAGATGTAACTACAGAGCTGCTTGGGGAATTTCTAGTGCATCCACTGTTATGGTACCACAGCATTCAGACATATGAGCTGACAAATTTTGTGGCTGTAAACAGCAGAGGCTTGCTGAGAATCTGGACACTGGTGTATAAAATGGGAATACTTTGCTAACGTGAAGACAAGCGAAATCCGTATGGTCTTTCCAGGAAGTCTCTCAGCCCGCTGGAAAGCCTGCAACTGCTATAAGGGAATAGTGTAATTTCAATATTGCCAGATCCCATAAGGACTTAGCAGTGAACAGTGCATTAAATACTAGCTTCAGAAGCCAGATTTGTAAGCCTATAGAAATAGGTTTTAGGCTATGCTGCTGGAATGAAATGAGGAAGGAATATCTTTATATAAATCTTTTATGATTATGGGTATGTCATCTATAGACCTCCGATTTTCAGACCTGCTCTAAGTAAAGAAGACAATTATTCTCCAGAAAGAGAATCCAGGGAGACAAAAATCACCACCAATGATGCATTTCCCAGTAGACAATAGGTCAGAATCTGTGCTCTTTTACAACTAAGGAAAGGTGGAATAACTGGAGCCCTTGGCTTCAGCCCCACAAAGTTACCTCAGGGTGAAGCCAAAGCAACAGAGATTAGACTTTGATCCAATTTAAATTTTTAATTATTTTTCCCCTCAGCGTATGTTTTCTTCTGAAAAAGAGGATGTGGTTTCATTTTTGAGGAAAGTGTGCTGAAGTGAGTCAGGAGCTGAGTCCAGCTGTGCTGGTGATAGAGCTGTGGGGAACCACTGGGGCTCCAGAAGGAGGGATGAGGCCCTTCATGGATCCAGCTTACCCCTGCTGCAAGGCCTGTGAATGCAAAATCCACTCATAATGCCCCTTTCCACATTGTTATATTATTAAACAATTTATACCCAAGTGGGAAAACCCAGCACCTTCCACACCATGCTGGGGACCAGGAGGAAATCTGGGGCTCCCCCATTGAGCAGCCACTCCCTCCCCCTGCACCAAGCACAGCAGCAGCCTCAGGGTTGCTTTGAGATGAGATTCCTGCTTTGCTGACCCTGCACACTTCTCCCACGCAAAGAACCTTTGCACTTCTTTGGAGAGAACGGGGTGGATTTTACCCAGATGGCAGAAAAATAACATTGCAGATTACTGCCATTGAAAGCCTTGTTAGACTCTTGCTGTGCAATCTCTGCCATATATTTTAGCAAAATACTCGCCCTACACTCCAAAATCTCATTAAAAATCAAATTTAAAATGGAAACATTCACCTCTTCTATCTTATAAGCTTATTGCATGTGTTACATGTGGGTGGTGAGCATGTTAGGTACAATTTAGAACATAATTTCCAGAGAATTGAAATGTCACCAAGAAAAGAATTGTAAATAATGAAAGTTTGAAAGGAATCTGAAATCTTCGTAACAGATAATCACATTTTAATTCTGACTTATGGCTCATCCAATTGCCTACAGTTAGAGAAAAACAATTCCTTTTTCTTATTATATGGAAATCAGATGAATCAGATGAAAAGCCATCAACATCACAGCTTGGAAAACATATACCAATGTTCAGTGATGTGAGCAAAGCCCATGAAACTGCTTCAGTTTGTGACCCTTTTTATTGGTTTTCCTCAAATATTTATAAGAGGTCTGTGCTCATAAAAACGTTAGTTGAAAAGTTTTCTAGAGATACCAGAGATCACAGAATTGTTGAGGTTGGAAAAGCAAGTTCATGGAAGGACTCCTGCTGAGTTAGGCTGCTAGGAAAAGCTGGAAATCTCTCTTCCTCTCTGTAGGCTTTTCAGAGAGTCAGCCAAGGACCAAAATTAGTATTAGATCACATGGTTTCCCAATCATGGGGTTGGAAGGATGACTATTGAATGGTAAATAGGCAGAGTGAACAGTTTATCCATAGCCCCAACAGGCAGGAATATGCTGGCATAACGCTTCGGATCTGATTTGAATATACAAAACAAAATGCAGAGACATCAAACACTCTTTTAGTACAATTAGTAAAAGTAAAATTGGACAAAATGCATGAAATAAATTATTGCAAATGCTTTGCCTAATGACTGTTACCACAAAGACAGGCTGCAGTGTCCAAGAAAAACAAGGGCAGAGGATTTCACTGCCTAGACATGTTCTGATTTTGGTTTATGCCTGTTTCTCTCTTGTTGCTCCCCAAAACCTTGAAGTTTGTACTAAGGGATTGCCACTAACTGGGGCTTTTTGCATTAGGGAGACCCACTCAATGAGAATTTCTGGCACAAACCATCACCAACAAGCTAAAAAGGTAAGGGAAGCCATAAAGATGGGATTTTATGTAAAGTCCATCCCCACTGCAAAGCAAAGCTGTATCCCAGAGTGTCCATCACCCCATGGGCAGGGAGGGAGAGTGGACCTCAAGATTCATTTGTCCCTCCTCATAACTCCTTGCCTTTTGCCACAGCCCAGTGAATTTCCCAGTTCCCCTTGCCCAGGGCTGCTGGGTTATGCACACACGGATGCTCATGCACGTACACACACCACTCAAATGAGGGGAAAATCCAGTTGCAGAGCAACTTCCAAATAGCTCATTTCGCTCATTATGTTCTCAAGGTATCTTCCTCTTGGTCCTCTGCCATCCTGCTTTTGCTAAACAAAATGAAGATCAGTGCTTTCTCATCCTCTTCCTAAGAGAGTCTGTACCGAACTATGGCAAACACCTTTGGTTATCAACCCAGGAACACTCCACAAACATGGATAGTGTTACATGATCACAGAGCAAAGCCCTCACTGCTCCCAAAGGCTCCATCCCAGTTTCCACTGGCCTTGCACCTGGATCCTTGCTCGCCCCAGGAGTGGCTGTGCAAACCCTGGTGGGTGAGTGTCCATGTCCTCGGGTACCCAGGGGACATCCCAGACACACCACAGCCTGCAAACAACTCTTTTTCCTGTTGTCTAACCCAAAAGTTAGGGAATGAAAATTTTTTAAAAAAATCACTTTGCATTGATGCAAAGCAGCATTTTTCCATGGTTTCTTGGCAAGAGATAATTATGGTAACAAGCCAAAAAAAAAAAAAAAAAAAGGGTGTCTGTTTAAGATCTGACTAAACAGTCCATTTGCATTTTTTAACCCTTGGCCTGATTGAAGCTGGGCAACTCTGTACATGAGAATACCATATTGAATATTTTAAAAAGGAGCCAATTTCTTTCCTCCTTCCCTTGTTCTCCACCAGACAAATTCCCAAACAGTTCCTGAGCACCCTTTGCATCTTCGTGACTCCCTTCCCACCCACGTCTTCCTTTTTCCAAGCTTTTCCCTCTGCTGAGAACCTGCCTCCCTGGGGGGAGATGCTTTGCCATAAAGACACGATTGTTTGAGGTCCCAGTGCTGGCCTAGTTCAGCATTTGAAGTCATTCCTTCAATTACCAACACTGAATTGCCTTTGTGTTAAACAGGACAAAAACAAGGAAATGAATGAAAAATCACATCTATGATGTGATACAAGACCCTGTCAGACACCATCAGACATTCCATCCTCACTCATATCCCCCAGAAAAAAAATAACCTTTCCACAGATTTAGACCTCTGATGTCAACTACAGGTTGCCCCAGGTAAACACAAGGAGACAGAGCAAAGAATGGGTTTGGGGCTCTCCTGGGATGCTTTGTGACAGCAAATGAGACCATTTTACTGCTAAAAAAATGAGTATTGTGTGGATATGGAACGTTTCCAAACAAGAGACAAGGTGAATTTCTTACACACTGCAAAACTGAATGGTAAATTTTTTTAATAACTACATATGTTTTATTATCTTGGACTTTTTAATGCCTCACATCTCTAATTGTAGTAGTAATTATTAGCTCAGTTAATGAAAGCTTTGGAAACAAGATTGTGTGGGAGTTTTTCAAGTCATGAGTTAAGTCTTTTAACTCAGTAATTGCCAAGGATTAATTCATTTTTCCATTTAAGCACTGAAAAGCTGGAATATTATTTCCTTGAACTGTGTTTGTGCTTGGCAGTTCTGAGTTAATTACAACTCCGTGAATCCCTTTAAATCAAATTCAGGGGTTTCCAGGTGTACATATCATGAGATCCTGGTAAATCCTTCAACATCTGCTAGGGAAAGGATTACTGAACTTGAGTGATGATGCTGTTCTTCTGAAGGTCTGCCTGTTATGTATCTGCAGCCATTAAAGGCACTACAAGTGCAATGGCAGTAAAAAGCTTAGGCTTGTGGAAGTTCTCACATAAATAAGGATTATACTCATGAACGTCTGGTTTGGAAATCATCCCCCTTAATTCTTCTGGATGGAGACAAGGTCTTGGTCAAAGCCCTGCAAAAATACAAGTTAGTGCATAAATCACCAGTTCACCAGCTACCACTGGTGGAAGAAGCTGCACTTCCATAAGGAGCCCTAACAACCACAGCTCCTCTCTGAGCTAACCTGGGCTCAGATTTGGCCCATTTCTGTCATTTCTACTGCACAGGTGGCTCCCTCACCTGAGCTGAGCAGGGGGACTGAAAGAGAGACAAAGAGAGGGACACAGGGAGAGTGAGGAGATGCAAGGGACACACTGAACCTGAGGAGCTCTGTGTCCCTGAGCACTTTGTCCCACACAGTCAGGGCTGGGGACAGCCCAGCACCCAGCAGCTCCTCTCCTCTCCTCTCCTCTCCTCTCTTCCCTGCCAGGACCATATGGAGTCTCTTCCCTCTCAAACACAGAAGGACTGAGAACAAGAAAGAGACCAAAAGGGCATTTTATTTCCCAGTGGCAATGAATAATTTCTTCAAAGCACCGAGAGCATCTCCTGGAGGGTGCTGATCCTCCTGCTGCCCATCCCCATGGCTCCTTATCCATCCTTGGTGGTGATCTCCTCTTCCTTAAGGGTGCTCCCAAGCACTTACACACCCCCAGGCTGCTTCCTGGCCCAGTTACCCTTTGCTTTCCTGATTCAGGGCTTTGGCATCTGCAGCCCCGGGGGACAGCAGGGTTTGCCAGCACAGCACAGCATTCTGCAGATGCCACAGAGGAGCAGGAGCCACATCACCACAGGGAAAGGAGCAGAAGTGTCAGTGAAGGCACTGACATCTGTTCTGGGCCTCGAACAACACCTTGTACAATTCCTGCAATGCACTGAATCCCACTCCTGGGTCCTGATCCTTGCTTCTGGCACAATTTCTGTATTTTCTCCACTGAGACTCAAACATAAAAGACAAAATTTGGTCTAATTTTCTTTTTTGCTCACAATCCAGGTGAGCAAACCAGGATGCTGATCCAGCTGGAGGGAGGTGTCTGCTTGCAGCCCTGATGCAGATGCCAGCACAGACAGTATTTCAAGCACAGTCCCACACTAAGTATATCCTGTGGCTCACTCACTCCAAGCTGGAGATGTTGCCTAGGTTTCCACTCCACGCTGTGCAGGAGAGAAGCCAACCAGCCCTGGGATGTTGATGGCACCCTGGGTCTTACCAAATGGCAGAAAGAGTGGCAGCTACCTTGAAAATGCCCAAATCACTGAGCATATCTGACCTTCTCCCTTGGGCTAAGCCTGGCAAGGAGATGAAAGACTTTCCAGGCTGAAAATTGTTGGAGCAACCTGTTCAGAGACAAACCTACTCAGCTAAAATCTGGACTGGGGCCAAAAAGACCTCCTCGACTTTCAGCTCTCTCTCTCAACTAGAACATTATATTCCCATATTTGTTGTGGTCTATTACTCCTTATTGTTAATTCAAGGTTTATTAAAAATTAACATCTGTTAACCAGAGACACCAACCTCATCCAGACTTTTAAAATTCTTGAGTGCCAATTACCTTGGAATGCTAAACCAAAAAAGTGTAACTCTACTAAATTTTGTTGAGCATTTTCTTTAGTGGCTATTAATCTGAAAATTATTTCCTTTTCCTCATCTAATGTGAGCACAGCTCTCTGCTGCTGTTTAAAAACAGCACAGAAAATTTTAATCAAACTTGTTTGGTTTTTCTCTGCATCATTACACTAAATTAAATCAATAACTTTCAGGTGGGAGGGAGAAATCCATGATTTTCTTGTTAGTTCTTTGTGCAATTATCTTTCTTCATTAGAGACATCTGAGACCCATGCCAGACTATATATTAATATATAGTCCAACCTTTAAACTGCTTTCTTTATTATTCATGTTTTTTTGAATGCTGTTGCTAACTGTCACATCACAGGTCTGGCAGGTTATAAGTGGGATCATTAAAAATAGCTCATTTTAGTAATAACACAGCACTATTCATATTTTATTTGGTATTTAACAGTCCACAGGAGACTCTCATGCTTTCTCATTTGCCAGATTGTCTCTTCTAAATGTCATTGTCAACCACTCACATCCAGTTCATCCTCCTGAGCAAAATGGCTTTCATAAAGCCTACCATAACCAAAGCAGCTAAACAGATGGCAGACTGCATCCCTTCAATTTCCTCAGGCTTGAGTTTCATCCCTTTAAAATAATAGCTCCCCTTGAAGTAAGGATGTTCCTTTGTATTAAAACATGAAATACAATAATTACAGAGGCTATGGAGCAATTCACTCAGTCACTGAATGAGCAAAATAAATAAATGCAGGAGCAGGTAAGGAGACTGTAGAGAGTTCTACACCCACTGCCCCAAGGTGGTCTGGGCTCTATGCTGAGAACTAAACTCAAATTTCTTCTGTGTTTAGACTCACTGGAGCAATGCTTTTCTGGGGCTAATCAACTCCCTGTGTCAATTCCTTATAACACAGAGGTGAAAAGAATTAATATTTCAGCACGAGAAATGGAAAGCAGCTGGTGCCAAGGAAGTGGCACGTGGCTCTGGGACAGCCACTGCTGCCCTGGCTGGGGCTGGTGCTCGGCCAGACACGTGCAGCTCACAGGAGGACTGCTGGTCTGCCCAAAGGGCCATCCCTGAAAGAATTCTGTGCACCAGCCCCTGCCCACTGCTTCTCCAGGAGCAGCTTTCTATTGAGCTTTAACCCAACTAACGTGCTGCTCCTGCTCTTTGAGAAGCCCCAGCCTTGAAATGCTGCCTGTGAGTATTCTGCAAACCAGCTAACCTGAAGCCTGGATTACAAAGGGGAGTAAAAAATGTTGGTCTGTGCAGCCACAGCTCCTAGTTTGGGATGACTAGTTCTGTTTTCATCCCCTTGCCCATCTGATTTATTCAGATTATAAACTCCAACCCTCACTACACTTTATGCAGTTCCTAGTGTAAGGAGATGCTAATCTCTGTGTGGGTAACAGAGTAAATCAACATCACAAGAATATATCAGTTAAACTGTTTCATTCAAGGATGTTAAGAGAAGAATATTATACTATTATTAAACTTTTTAAAGTTCAATAAACGCTGCCTACATGCCTATTCCTTTTTCCAGGGATATTATTTTGCTTCAGGTTTATACAGTGTCCTTGCAATGAGCCTCAAAGCTCTTCCAGAGGATCTCCCTTCTGTGACACAGCCACCTCTGGGCTGGCCCAAAACAGCTGTTCAACATCACACTGGGGCACGAGCAATAATAGCACTCACAGCACTGACATAGCATTTTATACTTTCAAAGCAAATTAATTAGTTACAGAGCTAAACTATGGGTTCAGGCAGGATGTGAAAAAGAGAAGTATATCCAGTGGAAACTACAGGGGGAATTTAGAGAAATGTAATGTAATGACCCAGTTTGGAATCTGGCCAGAGCAATGCTGCTCCAAATGCCATGGGACCTCTCTGGCCACAGTGGTCAGGCCCTCAGCTTCATTTCTGCTCCACAAGATGAGGGCAGCCCTAGCAAAATGTGCTCAGCCATCAGGTACAGGAAAGGGATTATTGTATGAAATCCTGGTGCTCCCTAGACATCTCATAGCTGCAGGAGCCCATGTCGACTCAGACCCCAGGGACTTCCAGATATTTTCAATTAAAAAGTTCCAGCTTCTGATAATATTTACAAATTATCTACCTCATAAATCCATTTACTGGTCTCAATTGGGTTAAAATCCCCAAGCAATTACTCATCTCAGCCACACCCAGTGGCTTTTGACTCTGGGTGTCACCAGAGATGGCACCAAACCAGAGATGCATCTTCTGTGGATGTTTTCATTTTTTGCAGTTTTTGTAGAAGGCTTCACTGGTTGGATCTAAAGCACTCCCAAGAGCACGGGTACATTTCACTTTTCCTTGTAAGTAGAGGCTTTAGAGACAGCCTTTATGTTATGCCCAGTCAGGCAGAGACTGCAAAAGAAATTAGGGCAGGGTGCTGGTACACTGACTGTATCAGATCCCAAAGTGACTTCAGCAGGAGCTGTACTCTGGACAGAGCTCACCCTCGAGTGACCAGGGTGAGAGAAAAGGCTGTGTGTGCACAGCCTGCCTTGGGAGAGGCTGGGGCACCACCACTCATCCCTGGTCCTGCTTCATCCCTTTTCTGGCTGCATATGGCAGTAAATAATCACAACATAAAAACGTTACAGCTTACTCCCATGGCCCTCTACATTTCCTAGAGAAATAAGTCAGTTTCTGTGCTCATCAGAGGTCAAGAGAAGCCAGGGAATGTCCAGAGGAGGTCTGACTTCCCAAAGTGCCAGACACCAATGGAGCATCTGGCTTTGTTTCAGTGCTGGTAACTCTGGTAACACTGAAGCTTGGGCACCAAGCAGGTTGTCACCCCTGAGCTGTCACCCCCCCATACCCTCAGCAGCACTGGGGAGCACTGCATCCCTCTCTCCAGCTCCACACTTCCACACGATTTTCTTTTACATCAACCCATTTTACTTTGCCAGATAAGTTATCTTTAAGGGAAAGGAAGGGAATTAGGTTTCATCAACGAGCTTTTCAACAAGTTGTCACCACCTCAATGATTTAGGGCAGGCAGAACACCTCATATTCCCAGCTGCCCTCATGGCACTGCAAGCTGCCAGTCATTGTGGAAGCATAGCCCACTATAGCATCTGGAAAGGTCAGAGTTGAAATGTTTTCACAGAAAGATAATCAAACCATAAGATAAATGCCTCATCAGAAGGAAATGTCAGCTCCTGAATGAGGATAGTTATTGTATAAGACATTTCTTTACCTAAAGGAAGCAGGTTAATATACCTCCAAATTACTATTTATCACACCATATAATGTTCAATTTCCAGTGTAATTTCCACCATGCTTTCTACTGCATGTGTGGAAATCAATTCAGAGATGAGTGAATCCTTTCTCCTGTGTGTTTACAGCAGCAAGTAAACTAATTAAGAAAAGCCACAAAAAAAGAGAAAGACCACATAACAAAGAAAAATAAGAATGTGAGATGGGCTTAAAAAAAATATCAGCCCCATGCAAGTCCTTGTATGCTCAAATTTAGCATATCACTTTAACACATCATCTTTTGCAGCTTTACCAGGAAAGACTCAAGAGGGAGCGAGCTTGGGATCCAGCAGGGAAGAGAGAGGGGCACAGTGGAGAGGAGCTCAGAGCAAAGAGCCTGCAAGGAGCAGAAAAGGCATTTAAAGAAATGTCTCAAAGGACTCATCAGCAGACGTGAGGTGTGAAAGCATGAGAGAGCTCACACAGGAGCCCTGGGAGAAGAGTCAGAGGCGGCTCCTTGAGAAGGAGGCCGACAACTGTGTGAGAATTGGAGAGGGCTGGAAAAAACCACAAAAGCACTGCCAGGAGAGAAGGCAACGCTGCTCAGAAGAGCTGAAAAGTTAAAGCCAAGTGCCTTTAAGAGTGCCACACATTAGGAGAGTGATGGAGTGACAGTGGATTTGAGAGTCTCAGAACGAGGAGTAATTTCCTTTCAGGAAATATGCGACCTTTAAAAAAAATTCCATTGATGAACACTTTCCAACAGGCTCTTAAAAAAAAAAAAAAAGGAAAAAATAAAAAGAAACTCTTTTCAAGCTTTTAAATGACTTGCAAAGCAGCCTAGATTATTTTTACTGCAATGTCCTTCCTTTCCTGGGCTGAAAGTCCTCCTTCCCCAGTGTGCTGCATGGTCTGCTGAGACCAATGCCTCTGAAAGGCACCTGGGCACCCTGCACAGCTCTCTGGTACCTGGGAATAAACCCCACCAGCCTAACCACTTCTGCAGCAATTAAAGAGAATATAAATAATTCTCAGACGTGCTGCTTGGAACCCCACAGGATTAACACCGTAATATTGCCAAGCTCTGGTCTGATTTCACTCTCATTTTTACAGCCCAGCAAGTTTATATTTCCAAAAGGTATTCTGTGACCAGCTCCCAGGCATCTCACACCTGATCAGGAGATCCAAACCAGATATATTTCCTCCTCAGCAACTCTCAAGTCATTCAAAAGATATATTTTTTTTTTGCCTTGCTGACAAGATCTACTTTGGGCCATGTTGTTTCTCACCCACCACCTTGCTCTAATAACAGTTACATTTTATAATTTTGAAAAGCTGTCAACATCATCGATCTTCCAGACTGAATGCACTTGTCTTCTATTATATGTGTTGAATTGCTTGTGCCACAATTAAGTCTTCATTTGGCTTAAGGCAGTTTACCTGCATGGCAGCGTGTCATTTGCTCTCTAGCAGAGTAATAATTGTGTAGGGCTAAAAATACATATGTACATTAAGAAAAAAAATACTCCAGCAGGGTCTTGTAAGATGGACACTCTCTGCATGGTAAACTATCACTGTGGTGAGATAATTGGTTTGGTTTGATCAAAATTGTGTGCTCTTACAGAACAGAGTGTCTGGCAGTACTCACAGCTCAGCATTAAAAGAGAAGATTGCCTTTGTCAGATCCGTCATGAAAACTGGAAAGGGAGAGACTGGACTGCGCTGAGCAAAAATGAAGGGATGCCCTCTAAATCCAAAAGACTATGTGCCTTATTTATCCTGGTGCTGCACATTTAGTCTCTGCTGTAAGTTCTCTGTGATCTCTTTTGATGTCTTCTATTAAAGGGAAGGAAAGCTGCTAGCAAAGACATCCCACAGAAGGCCTATCCATTTCTTCCTGCCTCTTTAGAAGGGCCACAGTGACCTGAGCACTGCTAACTCATGCAGGCAATGAAAAATGAAATAATGCTGCCTGCACTGTTAATTGGAAAATGCATATTGTTTTATTGCCACCTGGAAAAATGACTGTTCGGGTCTAGAGCTGGCACAGTCCAGGTTTGCACACAGGAAGGGGTGCAGAGAACATGGCAATGAGCTGCCCTGATGGCCTCATCTCCAGTTGGAGCACTTCCAAGCACTGGGTCCTGCTTTGGCTGCAGCACCTCTTCCAGTAAAACACCCCACCTTGGTGGCAGTCCTGGGAGCACCCAGCTGGCACTGCCCAGTGCTGCTGCTCCTGAACCACCTGCACTCCCCACAACCAGCACGCCTAGCAGCAAGTTACTGGTTGTTCATCACATCTCCCAGACCATCTGCACCTGGATCTCTTGTGGTGACACTCTAACACTCCTGGCATTTAATAAGATCCACGCCCCATTTGACAGACATTTGTAAAAGATGCTGTGTTTTGATTTGCGGAACAAAAACAAATTTGGTCTAGAATCCTGCCATCTGGTGACTCCAAATAATTTTTTGCATATGGTTACAAAGCATTGTGTCTTTTACTTTGCTTTACCACTTGTCATTTGTCTGTCCTTCCACAGCCCTTTACTCTGTGTATTGCAAAACCTTTTGAACAAAAAAGGACTTTTCAGCTGAACACAGCACTTTTGTCTTCATTTTACAAGCAAAGATATGATGATGTGTAAGGGCAAGAGTCTTGGCCAAAATCACTGAGCATGTCAGAAAAAAAGGATGCAGTCCAACTCTCTGAATCTTCTGCTTTCACCTTCAAACAACACTACCATCAGCTCACTAACAGGATTGTTTTGTTTTTATAAGGTAAACTCCTCTGCTAAAATAAAACCAGAAAGAGAAAAAAATCAGATGATGTCTTCATGACATTAGACAGGAGATGCATCATTATCTTGACAAATGTTGTTTTTGTGCCACTGATCAGTGCAGCAAAATAGAAATGGGCTTAGAAAAGAGCTGGCATCAACCCTGAGCCAGGTGCCCTCTCGTTCCAAACTCTGCTGTTAAGTCAGACAGCAAGAACCTGCCTGTTGTCCCAGCCCACACAAAACCAGGACACCTCCTGATTTCAGGCCTGCAAACAAGAGGAAAAGCCAGCTCAGGGGCTGAGTCGGTATCACTGAGTGATGCAAATAATCTTTGATTAAGATTCAGATCACGTAATTCACGCACACGTGCTCCCCTGCAGCAGGCAAGGGGCCAGCTCTGCTCCTGCCTCTGCCTCCAGGGCAACCTCCAGAGCTTCACCTCCAGAGCACGCATGCCATGATGCTTTATTTGCAAAGCCCAGGCACAATGATGTGAGCAGGGGAGATGTCACAGTCTCAGGCTTTTCCTTAAGTGGGGGAAAATACAATCCCAGAGAGTGACAGATGGTTTGAAACACCCAGGAAGGAAGGAAGGAAGGAAGGAAGGAAGGAAGGAAGGAAGGAAGGAAGTTGCAGCTCTCCAGGACATTTGAAATTGGATGCTCTTCTCTCCTTCTCCTCTCCCCCTTCTCAGAAGGGTCTTGAAGTGTGACTTGTGCCCAGAGGTGCAAATATACACTGAGGGTATCCAGCTTGATGTCCTTCAAGGAAACTATAGTTCTTAGCACAAAGGTGGTTAAACAACAAAACCATCTCTTGGAAGCCTCCTCTCACACTCAACTCATTTTGCTAATATTTTCATTCCCAGCATAGAGCTTGTGTGAACAAAGGCTGGTGCTGATGGAAGAGCAGGAAAACTGAGCTAAACTGCACCTTCTGCTGCTGTCAAAGAGTCTAAAACCGAAAGGAAAAGGTAACTACCAGGAACAGACTGGCCTCACTGTAGTACCACTGAGATCCTTGGATGGCCAAAGAAGTGTTCTTATCATCATTAGTGCTTTTCCATGTTTTCCTTATGGGGCTGAAGCACACAGCACCTGAATGCCACCAGCTGCTCTGAGGTCAGTGCCCCAAACCCTGAATTTCCAACACAGCTCCACCTCAGGTGCCTCTCAGACCTTCACTGCCTTCCAGAAGCTCTGCCTGGATCCAGAGAAGAATAGGGCAGAACTCTGTGCAATGAGCCTGTGTGATCAAACCCTCCCTTCCAGGATCAAACCTTCCCTCCAGACCATGTGGAGACAAGGCAGGAGAATGGGTGGGAAGCCTGAGCACCAACAAACACACACCTGACCATCCCAAAGGATGGAAAGTTTGAGGCTCTGAGGTTTGGTCCCAGTCCCATACTGGGTGTAACTGTGAAAGCAAAACAATGTTCCCTAAAGTCAGCATGATTAGGCTTTCTCCATAATCGTTATTTATAGAGGGCTGGGCCCTGGGAGTGAAAAGCTGGGGAGAATTTTCATTCTGCCTGAAGGACTCGCAAAGATTAGCTGACAAAGTTTAGTGACTGGGAATTCTGCCCAGATTCAGCTTCAGGGAAGGAATTAGCAAACTGGTTTAATGGATCAATCTTTTCACTCAATTTCACGAGGTGATGGTGGAGATGTGAAGTTTGAAGGAGGATGTGCATGTCCCACAGAGATTTTCCACAGATTCGTGTCTGACTTGCACACCCCCATGTGAAAGTGAGCTACCCCCCTGCCTACAGCAGCCTGGCAGGGTGTCAGAACAGACCAATCCAATTTGTGAAAAATAATTGATCCAGCTGCCTAAATCTCTGCCATTTTCTCACTCCAAGAAGTATATTTTTGCAATTATCACACATGTTGAGCAGCAAACACAGATGAAAGTTCAGTTTTGTCTCAGTTCACTGCTTGACAGCTGTAACTATATATATATATATATATATATACACACACATACATAAAACAGGGCTCCCAAATTATTTCTGCTGAGGAGGAGGAGGAAGGCAATAGTTGCTGCATACTCTTTGCTTTATATGGATTTTCCCCCACTATTTGGAGAAAACAATAATAAGGAGCAGACAAAATAAAATTAAAAAAATAATAAGTGAAAGTAGTGAGAAATAGCAGTTGTTCTGAAAGGGAGAGAAGGGAATGAAAGCAAGTCATTGATCTAAAATGCTCTGCCATTTGATAGCCAAACAGCTCACTTCTGAGTGCTCTGAGACCCCAGTGCTCTGGGTGATTACCCAAAGCTCATTTAAGCCTGTGGGAAGGAATCTGCCAACCCAACTGACTTTGGTTCATCCTTTAGCCATGCAGATGATAAAATTTGAAAAAAAATACTGACATGAACAAAAGAGTGTGCAATGTGTGAGAGAAGGGAATGTTTCTTGCATTAACATTCCTGAAAAATCATTTCTCCTGCAGCTCCCACTAAAACCAGGGCAGCAAGAGCTGGTTTAGGGAAGCCTCTCTTTGGGGTAGCACTGAAGGATGTTTGTTTGCCTGTGACTGAACATGTCCCTAAACATGGCCATTAATTAGGGAGAAGATGCTTAAAGCAGTTTGGATCCTACAATTGCCTGGGGTGTTGTGTTGAGGGGGAGTGAAAACTTCAGAGAAATCCATGTGCAGGTGAACTCAATGTTACACTGACTTTTTATCACAGAAAAACCTGGGAGAAAAGGTCGACAGCAATTGAGAAAATTTGCCTTTGGTGCTCTGAGAGCCACCCACTACAGCCAGCTCTGTCACACATCTGTTGAAGCAGCAAAAGGTGGTATCACCCATGTCACTTCTGGAAACCTGGAGAGAGATGTGTAGTAACAAATGAATTTGTAACAACAAACAAAGAATATTTGTAGTAACAAATTTATTGCCCCTGTGTGCCCTCTACTTACGACACCAACTCTGGCTGACATTGCAAAACTACAGGATACAAAAAGGAAGGCACCAAGATTGTCATTATGGACCTCACTCTACCAGCAGCAAACCCCCTAAAAATTACCTTAAAAGTCACAAATGTGGCCATTAGATGCTGCCTGATGTCTTTACTGAGCACCTTGGTCTATCCCTGGACTCTGGGGAAGCTGAAAGCCTGGATGACCTTGGATCCCTCAGGTGTTGCTGGACCTGCCCCAGGCTCCCAGGGCACAGAGCATCTAATAGTTATTTACTTATTTATTTTAGTTATAATAATCTCACTCATTTACCCATTAAAATATCAAACAAACAAACAAACAAAAAAACCCCAAAAAGTCAGATTTTGAAAGTGAGCCCTGTGGTGGTGTATTTAATGCAGGAGAGATATTGAGTGATTGACCACCTTGGAAACACTGTGGAGGTAAAGGGAAACTTTAGTTCTTCATTTAGGCAACGTTTTTTGTATTTGGCTGGCGTGGGGGCAGGGGAAGCTGAGAGCAGCTCTCTCGCTCTCCCCGCACACTCGCCCCATCCCGGCTCCCTGTGAGCCGCGTTCCCATGGATACGCCGAGGATTCTCTGCCGAGGGCTGCACGAGCGGCTGATGCCACAAACACGGAGAGGATTCCCCTTCCCGACCCACGGGTCCCATCCCCGTGTGTGGATAAAGGGATCTCTCCCCCACACCACCCCACGCTTCACCTGGATGCTCCTGCTGTGGCAGCAGCCACGCTCTGCTCACTCCTCCAGCTGCAGCCCTGATTTAAACCAACATGCAGGCAGAGAATGCAGAAAATATTTCCCTGAAAGAAACCCTTAAACTGCCCCCTAAAAAGCAGCCGGAGGTGATGCTATGGCTACGGTACATACTGGGGACAGAAAATTTGATAATGTGGGGAATACAAGCAAAGCATGGCAGGCATCCTGCTGAGGCACAAAGAGAGCCAGTCTGTTGTGGAGCACAAGCAGGAATCCAGGGTGAGACCTGAGAAGGATGGAGGTGGTTCAGCTCACAGCAGCTGGAAGGAGGCAGGAATTTCAGGACACAAGGGGAAGGTGGGGAGCACACAGCACTGCCCACCAGGGAACACCCAGGGAGGGAGCACAGCAGCCCCTGCCATTCCTAAAGCCAGGATGTGCTCACATGGAATGTATTCTGCACATTGAACTACTCAAGAAATTACTATTTCCCAATAAAAGAAGCAAGAATAATGTGTTCATTTAAAAATAACCTGGAATTTTCTTTTCTCGGGCATCTTTGGCGACAATAATGTTAATAATCAGATACTGGGCTGGAAAGAAGGAATTACTTGGTACATCATTCTTCCTAAAGCAGACCCAACCCTATGTACATCTTGTCAAACATCCCCACATGTTTTTAAAGGTCTCCAGTAGTGGATACACATGTTGGCCCACAGAAAATCGACTCCATTCTATTTTTAAATTCAAGTTCATCTCATTTGAAAGACTTTTTTCATTGGTCACCAGACCACAATTTAACACACGAGTTGTTCTCCTACCCTGGAACACCAGAACCTTCTCCAATGTCATCTGGTGGCAGGCAGCGTGGGAAACAGCTCATGCTCTCTGCATACTAAATCTCCTTCCTCAGCCTTTGCTCCTCCTGACAGGAATGCTCCTAGGAGCCTGCTCTGGGAATGATAATTAGATTGCTGATTAATCATCAATGCTCAGTGATACAGCGCCATTCCTGGTGATTTTAAGTTTGGAGGGAGCTGTGGCCCTGGGCAGGGGAAAGCTTGGGATGGAGGGCCATCACCCCAGCACCTGGAAAACAGCTCAAGGCATCACCCACCCACACTGGCTCTCACCAAAACCAGGGCAGAACCTCCAGCTCTGCCTGCAGACCTCACCTGGCTCTTCCCCTTTCTCCAGCAAAGCACTCGAACATTTCCATGGCAATTCTGGCGCTTTCCGCCCCCTCGCAAAGCCTGCCTTTGTTCACACAAGTTGTAAATTTGTTTCATTTTCTCCTGGAGCTCCCACACCATCAAGATCAAATTTAAGGTGTTAATTAAATGGAACGTGTAACACTTTACAGTCCAACAGACAGCAATTTGGGCTAATGGCAATGGCTGGAGGTGGGTTACAGCTGTGGGCAGGGAAGGCTCTGATTGCCCCCTGTTGGCTTCCTGCTAACCAATATTTCTATTTTCCTGTATATTCTCCCACTCCTTGGGTTTCAATAATTATTTGACTACACCTCACTGACAGCACATTTCAATTTAAAGGCTTTACTTGTCAGCTTATGCGTGCATATCTGCAAAAATAATTCTCCCTGTTTATGGTTTTCAGCTCCCCAGCCTCCCAGGTGTCTTTTAAGTTCAACTTTATTTTGCCTTCATCTTAATTTAACAGCTGCAGAGGAACACACAGCAAGTTCCAGGTTAACTGGTTGATGGGTTTTAGCCAAACATCCTAAAGAGTTCATGGTCGACCATAAACTCATTTGAGGCAACAACAAGCACACCAGGTCACAGTCTCTGCATGACAACAAGCTGCCTGCAGCAAAATCCAGCTGCAAACACCTCCCAGAAAAACCCCAGAGTGCCCCAAAAGTGCCCCTGCATTGCCTTGATCTGTGCACCCTACATGCCAATAGAAAAGATTATTTTAAAATACATTTTTGCTTAGAAGTTCTTGTCTAATAGTGGTTGAGAGAGTTTTCCTAATAATCAGATGGCTTCCATTTTCTGCAAGTTTGTGTGAAAGGCTGGGCTGATTGCTCGGACAGCACAAGATCTCTTGTAGGTATGAACTGTCTAAAACCAGCATCAGATTTTCCAAACAGATTTACCATCAGTCTGAATGCTTTTCGTGACAGTTGGAGCAGTTCATAAGGAATTTGGTATTTGATACTGGAAATGCAGCTTCTTTCTTGTTCAATTATTTGGACAAGATACACAGATGGCTGTATCTTATTTTGGTCACTATCAGAGAAAAAGTTTGCCGCGTATTTATACGTAAAAGTTCAAAATGTCTTTTTATGCTCATTCTTTGCCATTGACCTCTAATTCCCTGCTTATGCCAAAGTCTTTGCAAACAAACTGATCTGTTACAATCTCCTCAGAGCAAAATATAAGATGGGTACAAGCATCAGCAACGCCAAGCCAGGGTTTCATTTACTTATTTACAGATAACTTGGTGAGGGATTTTCCCTGCTTCAGTTAGCATCTGCTTTGCCTTTTTTTTTTTTTTGCAGCAAAATCATCAGCTTCAGTTTCTGTTGTGGTGGAATGGCAAACCCAGGACTGAAATGGGGGATAAAGCCAAGTGAATGCATTAAAGTAGTGCACACTGTTTGCTGCCTAAAGCTGTGCAGTTCAGCTCCTGTGCCCTCAGTCTTAGCTCAGTTTTTAAGCATAAACAGCTACACTACTTTCCTAAAATGAAATTATAAATGATAAAAAAAAACATCAGAACCTTTTAATCCTGGAAATGCTTTGTAATCTGTCACCACATCACCACACTCATGTGATGACCAGCATTTCACATGGAATAGAACAGGTTAATTTTTCAAAGGCTGAATCATCACAGAATTCATCTATAATAGGCCATGCAGAATAAAAAGCTAGAGATGCATTTAAATACCCCCAAAGCAATTTGGTTAGTCAATGAACCACAGTATCTTCTCCCCACTTTCTGGTTCACTTGGCATCCATCACTTCTATTTTGTATCAGATACTCATTGTCTGGAGCAATAACAGATATGTGATCCAAGGAAAGGAGCATCCCATTGAATTGCTGGCACAGAACATAACACTGTCATTATGCAGCATTTTGGTGCAAGCCAAAATACCCGGTTTTAATGTGTTCTCTGCAAAGAAATTATGGCACACACATCTCTGCTACATAATCTCAGCATGTTATTAAAACCAGATTTGAGTTCATCCTGGGGGAGCTAGCAGGGGTTGGTTGTAGTTTTAAACTCCTATTTCCACAGATAGAGATGATTTGGACACCTCTTCCTTTTTTTCTTTCTTCTCATTTTCCCCCTTTTCTTGCAGAATAACATTTTTAAAGTTGACATCAAGTTTTCAGATTTTCACAGCACAGAAGCTGTGAGCACAGTGCTTACTCCTGAAAATGTATACTGTGAAGCTGACAGCTTAGGAAGAGGTGAAAATTGGATAAATGACTAGCAAAGATGGCACAAATGTAAGAGAACACCTTTCCACTTGCAGCCAAATGTAGCCAAAGAGCTCAGTTTCCCTTACTGCCATGGCCTCTCTCCTGCAGCTCCAAGCTCAATTACATTCCCCTCCCATCTCCTTCCAGCAGCTGCCTCACTTCTCTCTGCTCATCCTCACCCCAAGTATGTGCTGAAGACGAGGTGTTTGGTGTGTTGTACAGCAGGAACACAGCACAGCATAATGGTTCAATATCTACAAATATTTCTACCATATTTCTCTTACCAAAAACTCACAGTCTGGCTGATGCTTACTCCAAGGTACAGTGACCCTACCTCACCACTGTGTCCCTTCTGGCACATGCCCCAGCAGAGAGAAATCAGTTTTATTCCACCATACACCCCAGAAATACAAATGCTCAGAGAAATCTTCAGCAATCTCATCTCTCAGAAATAGCATCTGGCACCAAAACTTCATTCAGAGGGAATTACCAGCTCAGCAGAAAGGCTGAAGTCAGAGCCTCACAGCTTACTTCACTCTCTCCACCCAGGAAACCTTTAAATCCAGCGTGAGTCTGCCAAGCCCATCACTGAGGGCTTAAATCCTGCTCACAGGTAGCTCTAGGCAGTTATAGCTGCTCTGCTTCTCATTTTAAATATAGATGTATAGGATTTCTCCTTTAAATTTCTGTAACCTATTGATCACAGTGAAACCTGTGAAAGGTAAAAACACAGACCTTGGTGGATCCCCAGATAAACCACCTCAGGATGGGCAGGACCAGAGGCTGCAAGAGAAAAGTTGGGGTTTTGGGGATTGTACTTGGAACACAATGGGAGGGTTGCCAGGGTGAGACCAGTCCTGGTGGTGGAGGTCCTGTGGGGTGCATGGAAGTGGCCAAATGCCTTTGGTTCAGGACCTCTAGCACTGTCAGATGAAAGGGAAAAAACCTGCAATATCACAGCCTAATTCCCCACTCTGTGGAGAACATAGGAAAACCAGAGATGACATAGCAGAAACTGCTCATGCAAACCTTCAGTGGGGGCTGCCCTGGGATGCTGCAGCATCCTGGGCTCTCAGCAGGCACCTGGGTGCTGCAAACCTGTGAGCACCAAAACCAGCCAGGGCTCCAGTGCAATAGATATCACAGCTGAGGCTCGGGGGTTTGACTTTTACTCAGACACGTCCAAATTGTTTTGATTCACTGACTTCTGGCTTACCCAAAAGGTAAAGTTTAAAGGTTAAGTGAAACAGCAACAAAACCAAAGCCAAGAAGGATTCTCATTGACTTTTGAACAGGGTGAGGGAGCACTGATTTGCACCAGCCCTCCAGAAAGGGAATAATTGTAAATAAACATCCTCCACACCTTCCTCCCACACATGCAGGCAGACACACACTCTAAGCTGCTATCTCACTTCATTCAGCTCCAACAGCTCCCAGTTTCAAGACAATTAACCCTTTTATTATTAGTTCCAATGTATGGCATGCTGGTGTTTTGCTTTTATACCCTGAATCTTCTAGCTCAGGGCAATTAACCTTGCAGGATGAGGAGGGAAGCCTGAAAGGAGATCTCTCAGCACAGAATGGCACTCAGGCAGTCCATCCATCACGCAGGGACACAGGAGCTCAGCTGGGGCAGCAGTGCTGTCCCTTCACTGCATGCAGACAGCACCAACGCAGGCTGGGCTGCAGCCAGGAGCCACTTGTGAGGAGCTGACCAACCTCCAGGGACCCAGGCAGCATCATATGTGCCCCTACAGAGCACTGAACACTTCTGTGGATGCAACACCCCTTTGAACTCTAAAATCCCCACTCCTGACAGCATTGTCTATTTAGGTCCTTTTAGCCCAAAATAAGCCCTATGGCAATGGCCAGTTCTGGTAAATAAAGGAGGCAAACCTGCTTCTCACCTAAGCTCAGCAGAACCTGTCTCTGCATTTCACTTCTCTCTTCATCACTGTTATTGTTCAGAGAGGTGAGGCCATGCAGTCAACGCAGATTTGGGAGATATTTTCCTTCCAAAAGAACACATTACTGCACAGCCACTCCCTGGCCATCCAAGCTGGTTCTCCTGAGCAAGGCTGACCCAGAAACAGCATCAGGGGCTGACAAGCTGCAGATTTCCCTGTGCCACAGAGCTGTCCTGCTGCAGCAAAGAATTTAAGTTTATTTCTCCTGTGGGCTTTTTTGTTTCCACTTGTACAGCCACAGTGAGGGTGCTGGGCTTGGCTGCAGAGCTGTGGTGCCTGTGTGAGCACAGCTGGGAGCTGAGATGGGGCTAGGGACCAGAAAATGCTGAGCCAGGGTTTTCCTCCCTCTGTGCCATGTGCCACTGGGACCCAGCCTCTCCACGGGGCAGGGAAATGCTCAGCTGCTGTTATGAAACACATCTGAGAATGGGTTTGCTCCACAGCCCAGTTGTGACAGCCTTGACCTGCTTTGGAGGCATCCCGGCTCTCTGCCAGGCTGGCGAATCAAGGCATGCTGAACTGCCAAGTGCACCAAACATCAAAGGAAATGAAGCTGTTCCCATGGAACTCATTTTGCTCTCTGGCCACGAAAACATTTCACTAGAGCTTCCCTTTGAAGAGGCAGGCAGTGAGGTGTAGCAGGATCCCCAGCAGCTCCTCACCTCAGCCAAGCAGGGCTTCACCTCCTCTGCAGTACAGACCAAAATGTCTCAAAATTATTGTGAGAAGTCCTTTGCAAACACAATACGAATAAATACAAGAGAGGTAAAAATGGCTACAAGAAGGGGAAAGGTAGTAAAAGAATTAAGGCCATTTGCAAATGGTTTGAATTTCCAAATAAATTCCTTGCTGGTTGCCAGCTGTCTGGGTCCTGAAACTTGGCATAACTACAACAGACACTGAACTTGATACAGACATTTGGTTCCCCATATTAATCATGTAGAGTAGAAATAGAATACATCACTTTTGTGTTTGCCTCATCAGCTAAGGCTTTATCCCCATTAGACTTAATGGAAACCTTCCCTTCACTTTCCTTGTGGCCAGTGTTTCAGGTCCAGAGCACAGCACTGGACTGTGAGGAAAAATCCCAGGCACCTGCATCCTGACAGAGAATTTCCAGCAGTTCAGGCTGATCTCCTGCACAGTCAGGGCTAAAGTGGGCTTTGTCTTTACAGAGAAATCAGACAGAAATCCCAAAAGAGCAAAGGAAAAGGACATCAGAATCAATGAGCTGCTTGTGCTGGAGGGGAGAGCAAGTAGGTGGAGGGAGAGCTGGGGAGCTGTGGGATGGCTGGTGCACCCTGGGCAGTCAGGACATCCCTCTCTCAGGGAGCATTTGCTGGACTGGATTATGTCAAGTGAAGCAAAATGGTCCCATGTGACCCTAAAATGTGTTAAAAGGCCAGTGCACATCACTGTGGTACAGTGAGAAAAACCTTTTGGAGTACTGCCAGCCTTGCCCACTGTGCAAAGCCAGGAGGAGAAGAAGAAGTGACTCATTGCAGCATCTCTCCTTTCTCCTTCAAACACCAAACACACACACAATTACCCTAAAACCAGAAAGTATCAGGGGGTTAGTATAACAATACATGTCTCATGCCAGTATTGTTCTAGAAATGTCTTTTTTCTTTCTTTCAGCTACTCCCACAGGGCAGCAAGCACAATACATGTGCATGCATCTGGTGTGCCACAGACATCACAAAATGAGTCAGGTCCTCAGATGGTTTTATTCAACTTGGCTGTCCTGATGGTTTTAATATTTATTTTTTTATTATTTCAGTTCTTCCTTCCAAACACTCTCCCATCTCATATTCTGTATGCAACAATAGCACCATAATATCTAATTTTATCATAAGCATCTCTGCAGTATCTCACAAAAGAAAAATAGATGTATAGATGTTGCTGACAAAGCAGCTGTGTCTGACTGGCATTTTGTTTAACAATTCCTGACATCAGATTCCAAATCCTACCTTCGCTTTCCTATATAAAAAGAGTTTCTCCTTCCATTCTGTTTATCTAATACACTAATCCTGAAAGGGTGCTTTTGAATACCTTCATGCTGGGAGTGGATTCTCAGGTTATTCATGGCTGACACATGAGAACAAGTCCCTTCCCCTGTGCTCACAAGTCTGCACATAACATCACTCCCCTGCACCACTGATCATTTTGTCCCATTACAGTTGCTAGGGTTTATTCTCCTGCTGGATAGAAACTCTTCTGATTTCCAGAATGTGAGGCTTCTCCTGGAAGTATTAATTCCATGTGTAAAAGGGGGTGTTTTGCTTAAAGTTTTTGTCATTGTTCTGGGGGGGAAAAGCAGTTTTATTTAAAAGATCCCAGATGACTTTGATTTTGGTTTCATGTTGCATTCCCATACCTGGTGGAAGCCATCACCTCCTTTTTCTGACCTAGAGAATTGTGTTGCATCTGGCCATGCTGCTGCAAAGGCCTCACATGTGTTCCATCTTACTGAACAAAACCACTGGATTCTTGCAAAATGTTACATTTTGCTCCATTCAGTGCATCCCGACACAACAACAGTCTTACCAACTCAGATCAAAGATAATTCTAGCCCAAACTCAGTGCCTGCCTTACTGTGACCCAGGAGCAAACAAAGATAGAGGAAAAGCACATTTTCCTCACTAGACTGTCCTCCCTTCCAAACGTCTGCCACCCAAGGACTTTCTGGATGTTTCCTGTGAAGTCAACAAATAAAGTCCTGAACAAAGAATGCCACATTCCAACTGCATGGAAAGCATCAATTCCATTTGGTGCTCCCCATCTTCATTCTGCTCCAGAGCTTCCCTGCAACCAGGCCCTGCAGAGCAGTGCCAGAAAGAGGGGCTCTTATGGCAAAGTTGCCACATGACTTCATGACTCAGTCTTATGGCAGCATCTCATGACGGAGTTAGGGTGACAACATTCAGTGTGGCCATTTGTCACCCTCTAGAGGTAGCTCCTGCCACCCCTAGCTCCTGACAAGGCCCTGGCAGCTCCCAAGGACAGGAGCTGCTCATTCATAGCCAAAAATTCCAGGTTTGGTCTCCGGGTCCTGCACCCATGCCACTGCAGGGTATTGTTCACAAAGATCTGCCTTCCATGCTCCACACAGCAAATACTGAAACACACTATTCCTCAAGATCCTGTGGAAGAAATCTGCTCTTATGACTACTCCTTTATTTAAAGGATTATCCATTAAAAAAATCACAGTGCATGTCCAACTTTTGCCCCCACAAATGAGCTCCCATGGTAATCATAAAATCATCTGATGGCTTCCTGTTAATCTGCAGTGACAGATTTGATTTCTGTATGCAAATACTGGATCTAGGTGGGGGAGGAAGCCAAATTATAAACTTTTCCCTATGTATCAATCTATCAGAAGTGTAACAAATAGAAAAAGAACTGAAAAATTCTCCATGAGGTTTATCTTACATGTGAGTGTATAAAAATAGGCCAAAATCCACAGGAGAAGAAGGAAACAAAATCCATTATCATCCTTTTCTTACTTCAGAAACCATTGCAGTGGTGTCTGAAAGCACAGTCCAATATGTTGGGATCTCTATGAGCACAGAAGGCAAGGACAAGTGTTGGTTTCACATCACTGAGCTAGAGACTGTGACACCACTTCCTGGGGACCAGCACTGGCCTCCTGCTCCCCATTTGTACAACCCTGATGTGTTTCTCCCATTTATTGGACTTAATTTAAAGGGAGAATCTAGACAGAGCCAAAGATGCTCCTGTTCTTGAGGTCACAATGCACCAAACCCCTCTGCTCTGAGGCAATCCCCAGATGAAGAGCACAGACTCAGCAGAGTCCAGCTCTTGCTCCCAGAGGATTTTTGGTGCCAGCCCATGGCCTGGATCTGCAAAGCCAGCACTTCCAGCATCCAACTCACCAAGGAGCAAACCTCCCACAAAAGCTTTTTCCTCTCCCAAAACCTGTTATGGAATGAAGTGTTTTCCACAATAAAGCCTGGTCAGGTGTGCTGCCATGAGCTGGGACACATTTCTTGCTTGCCTGTGACCATTCCCAGCCAGTGGGGAAAGGACCAGAGGCTGGCTGGCAGCAGGGTCGTTCTCTCTGCCCCACTTGGCTTTGTCCCACGGAAAACCCTCATGGGTGGGAGGAACACTGAAAATCAGCTTATCAAAGGGCCACCAGGAACCACTGCAGGTGTGGCCAGAGCAGCTTGCACAAGATGACCACTGCATTATGCAAGCTGAACTGAAATACTGGTCAGAGGCAAATCTGTCAATCTCCTTGCCTTTTCCAGTGTTTCATCAGAAGCTTTCTGCTGCTGGAGAACCATCCAAAGAGTCAGGGCAGCCTTTGGAGTGCAGCAGAATTGCATAACTCCAGCTATCACACACATGTCTGTGCCTGTTTACACAAGAGGGGAGTCTGGTCTTGTGGTTTCAAATAAGCAACCAGCAACTGATTCTGAAAGATTGTTGTTTTATTCTCAGCATTCTGAGAAGTCAGGTAAAAAAAAAAACCAACCACAAACTCTGGAAATCAGGTGAAGAAATTCTCTGCAAAACCTGCAATTTCTGCAAGAAAAAAAAATTGTAACACTTGGCTCCAGATCTCACTTTCCCTGGACAACCAAGTGATAGCACCTTCATTAAATTCAGCAGCACATTTCCACCTGGGAAGAAATGAACCACTATTCCATTTAAAGGGGCAGTAAAAGAAACATGCCTTTCCAATAAATCTTGCACCTCTATTCCCCTCTACACCATTAAAAAACATAGAGCAAAAAGAAACTTTTAAACATTCACATATGAGATGTGAAGGTAGAATATTAAGAAGACACAAAGTTGCTTTTTTTTTCTCCTAATCTCCAAATTAGTAAAAGGATAACTCCTGAACACTGACTGTAATCCAGTGCACTTTCACCTAACCCATTTAAATCCCCAACTCTTCTGAAGTGGCTGGATCTGCATGCTCCTTTTAAAGGGTTGTTTTGAAATGCTGAAGGGTGTTTGTTCCTCTACATGAATAAATTTAATATTTCAGTTGCATATATTCCTTCCCCCCGACATTGTTGTTTGGGATTTGCTTGGGAATCCCAGAAACAAGGAACACTACTTCAGTCAAACTCCTCTGGAAGGGTTTCCCCCATCCAAGCTCTCTGTGCAAAGCCCATTTTGGCATCAGCAGCTCTTTCAAAGGAAGCTCTCACAAAAGCTGCATCTCTGCTGGGAGCAGCAGACTGGGCTGTGCTGGGGTGTTAAATACTTCCATCATTATGCTGTCTAATGCCTTCTTTAGACCAGGCTTGTCAAATATTTTTGACATTATGCATTTCTCTCATACTGACAAAGCTTTGGAGCTCTTGAAGCTTGTCAAACAGCTGAGCTGAGCTTCAAAAGTGAACTGTGAATGGAGGTGCTTATCCTGACAGCCCTGCTGCTCACTCAGGCCAGCTCTCACCTTTCTGCACAGCTGCTCCCTCCAGCTTTTCCTACCACAGGTAACATGTTTGTGTGGTTTTTTACACTTGCAAATATAAAAGCCACAATAAGAATCTCGGTTACAAACATGATGAAAAAGTCAGGGAAGATACAGCAAAAATGGCACCTCTCAGTTACAAACATGATGAAAAAGTCAGACAGGGAAGATACAGCAAAAATGGCACCTCTCCCAGACAGCTGTAGGACAAACACTCTCTGTTGAACTGCAGTCCAAGATTTGTTTGGGATGATGAATAAGATCTAATGACAGATGATTAGTATCTTAAGAGCAACTCCATCCCTCCTACTTACTCCATGAGTCTAACAGAGCTGACCTTTTCATAATTCCTGGTAATTTTCACATTACATCCTGAAAACACAGCTAAAATGAGTGTGCTGAAGTGCAGTGTGGGACCAGAAGGGACACACCAAGCAGGGAAAAAGTGTGAGCAAAATGTGACAAATTACTAATCCACACCTTCACAGACCAAGTGCAATTTGAGATCCTGAGTGATGTGTGTTTGATGGATTCAGCTGAGCTGTATCAGACAGAATGGGCTATAATCCACTTTAGAACTGTCACACATTAGTTGATAATGCTTAGGAGAGGATTGGTGGGACAGAATGACATGATAACAGAATTACCTCCATCGCCCACCTTGCACAAACCATAGATTGAACTCAGATCAGAACACTGTTCAGGACTGTTCAGGACCTCATCACAACCTATTTTGTTCAGAAACCACATCTCAGTTGCACAAATATTTTTTTTTTCTTCTTTTTTTTTTTTTTTTCTGGCCTGCCTGGCATTTCAAAAACTTTGAAAATAAAATTTGTTTAGGGATGAAAAAGCATCATTCACTTTGAGATTTCTAGTAAAAGGAGGTAAGGCAAAGATTTTAAACTAACAAACATTCACTTCAACTAAAAATTTCAAGACTTACAGTTTGATGAATATTGAAATGAAACATTTCAGTCATTCTGCCTTTTTTTGGTGACAGGTTGCTTGGAGCTTTTATTTCTTACTGAAGTATTATCTGAAGGCTTATATTAATTTTCAAAATATGCTGGTTAAAGCAATGTTTCATTTTTCCTCCAAAATTATCTTGAAATTACAACTGCATTTCATGGGTTTTTTACTCCATAGGCATCCTATATTTCCAGGAGGCACATGGGAATAACAAAGTTGAATGTAGGTTGGCAGTGATAGGCCAGAGATGCAAATAACTTTCTATGAATTTCTGTAGCCCTCAGGTTTATGAGAAGGGTGCTGCAGGTCCTTTCCTCACACACTTGGAGAGTTCTTACATAGGCAACTTCAGCTTGCAAATAGCATTGCCCATGTCCAACAAGGACAGCTTGTCCTGCTTGAAAAGACACAAAGCTGTAGCTAAAATAGTTGTGTCAAGAGCAACCAATTGATCAGGTCTGTTTCTTTCAGCTTTAGTTGCTGGGTCTTTTCCTTCCCATCTGTCTTTGTGAGCATCTCCTCCTTCCCTCTCACTCCCCTACTTTCCTTGGGTTACCTTCACCCATTGCTGGTGGAAATTGGACACAGGAAGAAGGATTGCTGGCAAAACACAAAATATCACAGGGCAGGGGTCTGTAGAAGAAAAAAAAGACTTTTCTGTAACTACTGTGGTACTCCTTAACCACAGCATTAATCCCAGCCATGCAGCTCATTTCTTCCCCCACTGCTCTCTTGAACTGTTCCCATTTGGATTGAGAGTTTGTCAAAGGATGGATTCTGTTCCTGGTTTGGGAAATGTTAATGCAGGGTGGCCTTAATAAAACAGTGCCAAAGCAGTTCACCTCACATCCTCTGTGCACAGCTGTGAAGGGCCAAGAACATTTTTGGTGGTGTACAAAAATAATGAAGATAGATGTAGTTAATAAATAGGTAAGTTCGTTTTCAGCCCTCTGAGCTCCTCATTTTCTTTCAGCATAAGCCCATTTTTTACAGCTGACTGCTGTGATCTTCCAAGGGATGTGCTGATGTGGCTTGAACCAAGTTAATTTGCTTCCTTTTTCTTTTTTTTTTTTTTTCAGGATTTGCAGATGTCATCAAAAATAAACAGTACAAAGAGGGGGGAGAAAGAATAGGCAATGCAGAAACTGATTCAGAAACTAATTAAAATAAAGCATAGTTCTCAAAACCTCTTTAAATTATTCAGATGTCACAATCCAAGGAAAAACTGTTCTTTTCTAAGCATTCTGGTTTTTTTACCTTCCTCCTCCCTGCTGAAATAACTAATCTAATTAAATGTTGAAGCTATCTCCAAGTGAATTCAGGTTAACACAGACATGGTTTGGGAGGCATCCAAAGATCTCCAAGTTATAGCAGTTTTGGAGAGTTAAGTGCTTTTTTTTTTTTTTTTTTTCTTTTTTTTTTGCTAAAAGTGATGAAACTCAGGACTCAGGAACTGAGGGGTGGGGGACCTGGTACAGCTGCCAATAATCCCTGCCCTTGGTCAAAGTTCCAACAGCACTGTACAATGAAGGGAGCAGGTCCAGCACATCTGGAGACTTGGGCATGGTTTATGGCTCAGGGATTTACAGCCCCTTTCTCTCCACTTGCCTTGGGCACAGAGAACAGAGAGGCAAGGAACAGCTTCTGCTGCTGCACCACTCCAGCCCCTCTTTGTCCATTTGTGTACTCCAAAGAGGATCAGATAAACACTCAAGCACCACTGCCATCACCTTACAATGGAGGTACCAGGCAGAGGGATGCTTGTTCAGCTTCCAGCCACGGCACTCAAACTGCTCTCCTGCCTCGTTTGCAACAAGCAACACAAATTCCAAATAGATAAAACTGCAGTGGATCAGTGAGCTCTTCAGAGTGAATTCCTAGTACAAAGGGTGTTTCCACCAAGATGGCAAGTTTCCAAAGCCTTCTCTTCCTTTCACATCTCCCCAGCAGGGAATGCAGCACCCCTAAGAGCAGCAGGGCAGGTCAGCATTTACCCACCATGGCAGGACCCCTTCTCCTGCCAGACCATGGGTACAGCTGAGCTCTGAGCCTTTTACACCCCCAAAAGGCCTTCAGTTTTGGGTGCTGAGAAGAGAAAAAATCCTCTACCTTGACCTTTTGTATCTATGTGAATATTTCAGGGAAACACCCAAGGAAATTGCTGTTTCAGGCTGGTTGTGGGGATATTTGTGCTGGCTGAACCTGCTGGCAATGCATTAAAGACTGCAGCAGATCATAATTCTCACTTAACCTACTTTATATCTCCAGCAATTATCACTGCTGCTGGTGCACTCCTTCCCTAACTTACAGAAAATACCCAAATTCAGTTACTTTGATGCTGCACCTCATTTCCAGCCATCCCAAGACATAACCTGCAGCCTGGGGCTTCCCCCACCTGAGGAACCACTTCTCCCATCCCTGAGTGCTTTTCTCAGTATTCTTCTTTGTCTTACCAAAGTGTGAATCCTCCACCCATTTTTGCCCCCAAACCCAGCCCCTGCCCACAGGTCCTGAGCTTCCCTTGCCCAAGAGCAGAGCTGGGAGCAGTGGTGTCTCCTGCTGCTGTTAATCTGTCATTAGTGTGCCATAAGTCACCCAGATATACTGCAACCATTACAGAACCTCAACAGGGTGGAAAAAAAATAATTTGCTTTACTGTCAACATAAAAAACTTTTTTATCTTCATTGACAGTTTTATTTAGAAAAATCTCAGCTATATTTTAATTTGTCTCTAATGATATCTCTCAGAAAGCAGCGTCTGTATGTTAAAGTTTACTGCAATAGCAGCTGCTAATTTTCTTTTTTCCACTTTTTGCTTTTGTTTCACAGATATTTTTAAAGAAAGGATGCTTCTGGGGTATTTTTGTTCTTGTGAAAAAGCACATCTTTCTGACAACCTTGCAAACTGGCTAATTATCAATGGTTGGTAAAGATTCATCCATGTTACCATCATCACTGGAATTTAAAAGGGCATATTTAAATCTTTATCTAGGGGAACACCTACAAATTCACTTCACAGAGAGAATGTTACACATTTTAATGGAATACCATCCTGCCTTTGCTCTGTGAATATCTACCTCTCAATAACAACAAAACCAATGACTTGAAGTCAAAATTCAAGGGGCTAGGGAAGTACTTTTGTAATCTGTAGTTTCAGTGATCAGTCTGGATGCTGAGAAAGGAGGCATCACTGATGGTATGAAATCCTGTTTTCTGAAAATAAGGAAAAGAAATGAAGGCATCCATGCTTTTGAGCTCATTCTGTGTTTTCTCCTGGTAGGTTAGCCAGATTTTCCTGGTTCACGACCACAATGAATTCATTCATGCACGGGCAGAGTACATAAAACAGCAGCCAAGGCTCTCTATTTAGCCAAAACCTTTCTGCCTTCCATAAAGTATTTCCTTTGGAAATATCAAAGCTTCTGCAGGGCTCAGCTCTGGGATTTTGTGAATCAAAGTTAATAAAAATCCACAGGCTGGTAGAAATCCTTGCTCATAGAAAATGCCTTGCAACAGGCCAGAGCTCTGCTTGTCCCTCCCTCCAGCCACACCAAAGAGCTGCAGCAGTTCCCTGGAAAAGCAGGCTGGAGATGGGGGCATGGAGAGAGTCAGCAGTTTTGGGGTAGTTCCCTCCACACCAAGGTCCATGAAAACCCCTGAAGTGTATAAAAATTAACCCACTGCCCTCTTTCTTTAAAAGCTATGCGTGGCACCGTATTCTTGGTAAAAAAAATTGACAGAAAAACCCCCCAAAACCAAAAAAATACAGGCTGTCAAATAAATACTGCTGGTAAAAGAAGTTCCAGAGGGATTGTGCTGTCTTTGACTAGACATGGACAGCAAGAATGGCAGATGGATTGAACTTCTTCAGAATCTGGCTTTGTTTGTTTTATTTTAAATCGTAACAATATGAAACTGATCTTCCAAAACACTTTCTTTTTTCTTTCTGAAAGATGAAACCCCAGAGCAAGAATATTTGTGCTGGAAAAGAAGTTTCTCAGATGAATAGCTTTGTACAGATGAGGATAGAATTGCCTGAAATAGCTTTGTTTTGAAACAATACATTGTCTCACAGGAATTTTAGACATTCTTTATGAAGGCAGCACTTGGCATTATATTTCATGCCTTTCAAAGTATCTATTTTCATAGGAAATGAGGGAAAGGGATGGGAAAGATGTTTTCCACCAAACTGACTTTGTGGTTGTAAGGAAGATGCTTAAGAATGGACAGAAGAAAAAATATTATATCCTATTCATCCCAAATGGCAACAGGAAAAATAAAGAAACACTCTCTCTAGAGTATATGCATGAAGAAAGATTTTCTTTGAAGAAAGTCGTCTCTTTATTGCTGAAAATATGTTTCAGCTTGACTGATGAATGTGGGAGAACTGCATAGGTGAAATCAGGAGACCACAGCTGAAAAATATCACACAAGGGTACAACACTCCATCAGCTCAAATATAGTCTCTAGGTTTTCCTAGCAGCTTATTTTCTGTGTCAGGCATGCTTGTTAAGCCTTTTTTCTTTTTTTTTCCCGGAGAAAATGTCACACAGTATTGTTTGGATATGAGACCTATTTACAATGCCTCCAAAATGTGAAGGGTCTGATTTGGTGGTCTGGTTCATATCCATCTGTCTCTAAGGTCCAAGGCACAAGCTCCAATAGCTTTCCCATAGCCCTGTGGATCCACTGTTGTGGTCTGGATTCATCTTAGAATTCCACCAGGACTCAGATTTCACCTCTGGGTCATCAAGTCAGTCAATCTCCTCGTGCTTCCATCAACTGTTGGAAAGCACCACAAAGAAAATTTGGAAAACCTGTCAGGTGCACAGAAAATTCTCTTTCTGAGCTGCAAGCCACGCAACTCCATCCTCACACAACAGAATGTTTTTTCACTTTGTAGCTTATTCCTGTTCACTACCATCTTGCCAGAGGGCTGGCTCACATCTCAGCCTCCCAGCTTCGTTTTCAGCTGGTAGTTAAATCCATCATTCAAATAATTTTTCATTTGCATATTTCTTCTGAAGAAAGGTCCATTGTGGGCACATTATTACTCACTCTCTATTTCCAGTATAAATTTTAAGTCACCTCTTTGTCCCTTGTGCAGCCCACACACTGACGCAGCATCTTCTCACACTTCTCTCCCACACAGGCAGCTCATGAAATTACACTCCTAAGCCATGAAGGGGATGATGGATGGCTGGCATTTCTCTGTTTCATGCAGGACTGGCTTACTCAGAGGCTGGTAAGAGGAGTTTTAGCTGGCCCAAGCACCATGCAAGATGCACTGGCTGCCTACATACAGATCCTTAATTGCTTAAAGAGTTGACTTCACAAAAAATATTTCTTTGACAGACAGCTCTACAGGCAGCCTTGGGCAAGAAAGAGGTCAAGGAGCAGAGGCAGCTGATTGCCATCTGGAGCTCAACACCACCAATTCCTCATTTGGGTGCTGGAGCTGCCCCAGGAGCACTGCCTGGGGGGGTGTGTGCCAAATCATCAGTAGAAGGTTTCTAGAGGATACAGCTGCTGGAAGAATTCACAGAGAGGTGGAGGAGAGATTTCACCAGGGAATGGGAAAAGTAGAGCTGAATGTGGTATTTGTGCCCTTGTCAGATAACACTAACACACAAGAGTGGAAAAATAGCTGTAGAAATCTGTTTTTCCACTTGTCCCTGCACATCAGTAATTATTTGCAGGAAATCATCCTACTCCAGACACGCTGGTAAAATACAGCCTCAGCCCATCTCGCTTTCATGTTGGGTTTTTTCTTTTCCTTGCCAAGGTGTGGAACACGAGGCCAATAAATCTGCCTTGGAAAGGAAAAAAACTATCTCAGAGAAGCTGCTTCATCATCTTCCTTCTGCTTTTCTCTAACAGTCAGTGTGGCAATATCCGCTGAAGTTTAGAAAGCATTATTGTTACAGGATGTGTGGGAACCACAAATACCATTTGAGGCCAAGTTACAGTAAATCCTATTCTTAGTGTCATTAGTGGAAGTGCTTCCTTCTCGTCACAGAAGCAAACAAAATGAGGTCCATTAATTTTTCACTGGTGGAGCAGTAAGGAGGCACTTTAGAAAGGGGGAGGAAGGACTCCAGTCAGGGACCCAAGTGATTGCAGACCTTGGCACATTGCTGAGCCCAGAGGCTGGAAACCAGTTCTGTCTGTGAGTGGTCCATACCAGAGTTCTGCTTGTTTCTGTAAAATATCTTAAATACAAGCTCAATTTGAATCTGTAATTATGTTTGTGTGAGCATGATAATAGTTATTAAGGCCAAGTGCTACAATAAGGCAAATCATTAATTCTGCTGTTCCTGGCCACTATCTGCATTACAGAAGAAACACATTTTTCTAATAGTTTGAATATAATAAGACATAAGACAGTAAATATTTAACTTGGTCTTAGCGTTTACACTCCCTGGACTTGGTATTCCCCTGATTTATGCCAAAGTGAAGTAGGTTCAAATCCATCAAAATCAATGGAGTTAAGCTAGGGTAAATCAAGCCCTCTATTACAAAAAATCAATTTTCCATTTGTTTTAATACCATTAATTTAAATGAACTCACTTGATATTCTCATATGTCTGATATGTACATGCAATTTATGCCAGGAGTAATCCTGGGCAAACCTGAGTGCTTAGGGCTGCTCAGCCCACTCAGATTTGAATTGCTATTTCTAATAAAAGTAGTAACAGGATTTAATTTTTGATCTTTTATACTGAATCCAAGAGCAGGACATCCAGTTAACTTAAAAACAATCTAGTAGACCTCAGCCAATCAAGCATGTTATTGTTGCCCATCTCCTTTATCTTGGGCTCCACTTGCATTTTCATTTTTAACTGCAGACCTATTGGTAGCAGGGCTTTGAAGGCTGGAAAAATTGTCACTCAGAAGTCAAGGGCACAGACCCCACTTCTGAATCTGCCTCCCTGCTTTGCGGGTTAAGTCAGACTGCTCCCTTGGTCTTCCTTGTCAGGGTTCTTGCCTCAAAATCACCAGAGCATGGTTCCAGGTTAACTGGATCCCATATAAGATAAAAGAGGGAAAAGGGCTAGATTTCATTTTCTAGTTCTTGCAAAATCCCATATCCACTGGCAGTGTCTGAGCTTGAAAATACACCTTGCTAATGCCACTGCAGAAAGGAGACAAGAAAGCATTACAGGAAGAGACAGGGCTAAATAAAAAGTGGGAAGAACCCTCCAGAGAAAAAGGTAATGTTCCAAGGAGAAGATGCTTTCTTTGGTTTTTGATTTCTTTTTGTTTTTCTTTTCTTTTAAACCAAGAGGTGCATATGGGGAAAAAAGAGTGATCAGCATGGCTTGCTGGCCACTGGGTCAGAGAGAGAAGGGCAGTAGGAAAGGTCATGTTTGCCTCCAGGTCCTGGGCTCAGCTGGGATGGGGGGTTGATTGTCATGGAGCTGAAAGACCTCAGTCACCCTGCTTTTGACCCCTCTGGAAATGTGGAAATTTAGTCCCTAGGCTCATCTCTGATACCTGCTCCCTTGAGCATCAGACCTGAGGAAAGGATTTTGTGGGGAATGTTTCTCCTCCACTGGCCCCAGGCAGTTTCTCCAGATGTGTTTGGTCCTGTGGCCCCCATGAGGACAAGAGCCACGGGATGTCTCATTCCAGGACACACGTGTATATGGAAAGGGACAAAATCTTACGTCTAAATCCACATTACTCAAATGGGCTTCTTCAAAAAGGTCACTCAGTGCTGCGTACAGGGCACTGACAGGTAACAAGAAGCATTGTCTTTAATAAATAGGAGATCTAGTCCCCAGAAAAGTCCATTCCTTATTGCTTCACAATGTTGTTGTGAAGATTGATAGTCACAATAAAACAAATCTTGGTGTGTCTGCATTTTCTTACATACATTAGGTAGATTAGCAGGATACTTCCAGCAGAAGTTCCATAAGCAGAAATAAATTATGGTTTATGTATCTTGTGAGCCGCTGGTATTAGAAGTTTAAATATTTGATCAGACACATACATCTTCACATTTCTTCTCCTTGGCTGATAAGGCAAACAGAGGGTAGCCAACAGGAACTGAAATTAAAACAAAGACCCCCTTTGAGACATAGCTATGGAGAAAGGGTGAGGCTCTGAAAGGCCGTGCCAAGACCTGAAAAGTTCCTCTTAATGAAC
The DNA here is from genome assembly GCF_014805655.1 of Passer montanus. NCBI lineage: Eukaryota > Metazoa > Chordata > Aves > Passeriformes > Passeridae > Passer > Passer montanus. The sequence goes on from NW_024367596.1 coordinate 6,249,216, forward strand.
CACTATGAATTAAAATTCCCGCTGGCTTTATGAGGCACCAGCTAAGCAACGGCACCATAAACAAGGGAGCATGTTTTAGGGGATGGACCCAGTTCTTTTGGCTGTAAGAAACACTCTGAGCCTGCCTTGAAATGTCTTGGCCTCCTGCAGGAAATGTGCCCAAGATTTTGCCAGTGTTAGGATGTGTCAGTGCATCACTGCAAGGACAAGGACACGAGAACAGCAAAGGCAACGAGCAGAGGAGAGGACGGGGAAATGAGTTGTGAGAGACGAGGGAAAAGGGAACAATAAGGAAAGAAGAGCAAATTAAGAAGGAGGGGAATGAAAGCAAATGCAGGAAAGCTGCTGAAAGGGGGCCAAGGAAATCATCCCCACACGACTGTGTGTTCATTTCCATCATTGTTCTGCTCTCAAGTCTTGGTTTCCAGATTGTGCATCACTTCTGACTGCCCAGAAACCCAGCCCCAGGAGAAACAATGCAGCTGCCTGGGCCAGTGGCCAGGATGCTGTCTGCCTAAGAACATTTTTATTGAACTTGAAGTTACAATTCTTTGTTTCTGAAAATGTAACATTTGATATAAACCCAGCGTGCTGACCTATTCCTTTTGAAAATGTAGAAGTCATTTGAGTTTTAGATCCAGCTTTTGATTAAGAAGCTTTTAAGGGAAAACCTCAAAAAGATTCCCATGAAAATTCCAGGCCAAACCCATTTTCTGGCCTTTAATTTCCAATAACCAGGGAGGAAACAACAATAAAAGCAGGGAACAGAGACACTATAAGTAACTTCCACAAGATTATTCATTTTCCTTAATAAGGGTCTTTAACAACATCTCAACTCATGCAATAGATAAGCAGAAACAAATCAAGAAATTCAATAGAAATAGGAAACAAATGGAAAACTAAGAATAAAAATAATTTGATAAAGAACTTGGTGAATGGGGAGAAAATGAACTGATTTCTCACTTAACACTGCTGCCTGGGGTTTTTCTGCCCTTCATGGGCCATTTCTTTTGCCTATGTCTTTTTCTATGACAGAAGTATTTGGGAGTTGGTGGAGCTCTCTCTTTTCCTCTGGGGATGAGCTGGTACAATAAGGAGTCCAGTCCCTTTCTGTGTCTCATTCAAAGACACAACTAGAGACCCTTCCATCACTCATGTGTCTGTTCTCTTTGAAGCAGAGATCCTGGAAGGAACTGGCAAAGGGATGCTGCGGGGAATCAGAGTAGGGAACATCTTCTGCTAAAAATATACTACAGACATGGAAGAGATCATAGCAAAAAATGTCTATATCTGGGGTTGGTTCTGTTGCACTTTTAAATTTGGATTGCAGCTCTCCTTTGTGAAAGACCCCCCCAATATGGAGAAGAATCTGGGGGTTTTTTGATTTTGTGGTTCTCCAGTCTTGGCAGGTCTGTTCAGCAGTAGTTCTAGATCTGCAGCAAGGGATGGTGTGATTTGCACTCTTAGATAAGTGCACCTTACAGTATTTCTACACGTTATCTTCCCTGTATTCAACACCATTATTTTAGAATTTAAAAAAAATATCAGAGCTAGGTGATACACTCAAAATTAACAATGACTTAATTAAAACACCACCCTTCTGCTGCCTTTCAGTCTGAGAAAATGTTCCCACTCTTTCATGCCCATCATTCCAGCAATTGCTGGGGCTTTGTTTTAATGATGATAATCTGTTGCAGCTCAGACACAGAACTAACATTTTCCCCCAGACACCCAGTCATTTCTTTCCTTGTGTGTGTGCTTTATTTTTTATGGGACCAGCTGCTTTGTGATCAGTGAAATGTCAGAAAAATCATCTTACCATAACAAAGCTGAAAATAAAATATTCAAGGAAGCAAACTCCCATGGAAATCTTTAAAGGCCTAACAAGGGAGAATTCTCATCTCTGTGCACACGGGTGACTCACTGAAGTAAATGGGAATTACGTGTCTGCATCAAAGATTTCAGTATGAAGAGCACAGATTTTCTCTCAGCTTTGGCCTTTTGGAATGAACTCACAAAAAGTTTTGATGAAGATTCTAGATAGAGATAGACTTGCTCAGTGATATCAGCCCTGAACCAGAAGGATTTGAGGGAGGTACAGTGTCATCCTGTCAGGATTAAGTGCATGCTTAACACATTACCTCCTTAAATGCTTTTTATAAATCGAGTGCTCACATTCAACTGTCCAATTTAGAAACGGAATGTATGACACTTAAGGGTCAATACAGGTGTGTCTTTGCAAATACAGAGGTTAATTGACATAAAGCTTGTTACAACATGGACTATGGAAATAAAAGCTGTTTCTGTAAATATTGCAATTAAACAGAATGTTGTTTTTCTAATTGTTGGAGAAGAAAGCCCCAAATTACCAGGAGGAAAGAAATTAGAGCAAACAGATCTGCAGGAAAATAACCCCATGAAAAATTTACAAAGATGTACTCATGATGCACCAAATTATCCTCTCGGGTTTCATAATTCTGCGAGCGAGTGCAATTAGTTAACGGTGGTGTTGTTATAAAGCTGCACACTGTGGCTGCCTGGCTTTGAAACTGCTCCAGAAACCAAAGGCTGACGCTGAACAACCATTGTGTGTGGGTATTAGGCAACAGGAAATCTGCCTGATGATAACTGAGTTATACCAAGCCCTGCAGCAGCCACTCAGACACTGTGTCCATTTAATCTGCAGATGGCAAAGCAGATACGCCATTCACAGCTGCATGCATGAGGATATGACATCTTTGTCTATATTAATCTCATGGCTGGCTTCACATGACTCATTCAACCTTTTCTTCTATTACATGAAAGGGAAGTTAACTAGCAAGACCTCTGGTGATTTTTAAATAGGTCCAGCCCTGCTGTGATCTACATTTCAAGCAAGAGCTCTTCCCCCTGTTCCTCAAGCTCTCATTCCTTGCAGTTGTGCAACTCCACAAATCCCCCGTTTGTGCCATTAGCTCATTCCCAAAACAACCTCTGTAAAGCACACAGGCTGTGATGCCAAGAATATGACAAGTGGGTCAAATGTACTAAAGCCTGCAGTGGGGGAGACAACCACGGGCAGGCTTTGTTTTCCCAGTTATCAGCAGGGAGATAGAAGACTTCAATATATGAACAACCTTAATTTGAAAAAAGAAAAATCTGCAGTATCTCTGTTCCACAAAGATAAGCTGACAGCCAAGGCAAAACATGGTTATGCCCAGAGGCAGCAGGAGCAGTGTAACAGGCTCCCCTGCTCTCCTCATCCTCTGTGGCAAGACTAGGATAAACACCATGGGTTTAGCTCCAAGTGGTTCACAGGGGAGCTCTGCTGTTCAGAGTAGCTTGATTTTGAGATCTTGTGCTCTGCTTTTCAATCAATATTCAGAAAAATACATCTTCAAAGTGGAATATCACTGGGGGGAAAATATCACACTTTTCATCATCTTTTCCTGCAAAATGCAAAGAACATTTTCAAGGTCTGAGGATGTCCACACAATAGTAATATTTTCAGTTATTCTAGCTCCTTCCAGCCTCAGAGGAGATTTTGTTTTGAAGAGCAAGAGACATTCCCCTCAGGACTCTCTCCACAGAGAAATATCTCCTAGAATTAGGCAGGATACTGAAAGTGAGGTGCAGAAGAGAAGCAGAGAAGCTGTCATGGTTGGCAATGGACATATAGACCCCTCAGGGCAGGGGTTAGCTGAGGATACAAAATTATATGGGAAAAAACAAAAGAAAAAATCTTAAAGCATTTTCATGAGGAAAAATAAACATTTTCATGCTAAATTCCTATTTTGAAGTTCAGAGACCACATTTTTTCCATAATAACCTCATTCAGCCTTATGCAAATAAAAATAATTAGAGAAGAGTGAAATATTTTCCCCATAAATGCTTGTCTCATGTGGGCAGAAAGCTCCAGTTGCTTACAGAGAAGCAGAGAATCCAGGGTCCAGCCATAATGACTATGTTTCCAAGATGTTCTTGTTTGCATCTCTCTGCTCCATTAACAGTGTGCTGCCTGCTGAAAGCTGAGGCAAGTAAACTCAGGGAACAAGTTATCTGTAAAAAATAATTTGTGGAGAGAACATCTGCTCCACAGAAGTGGAACCAGGCTCTAATGAAATGTTTTAAACCTCCCAGATTAGTACAAAGAGCTGCAGGCTTCTGTAAAATATATATCGTCTCCACTTTTTCTGCATGTAAAAAGCAAATAAATACTTAATAAACTTTAAAGTATTTGAAGATGTCCAGATTCTTTAGGAAGGTTAAATTAAGCTTTTCAGGGGCTTTTGATGATCAATAGCTAGATCAGCTCTGTGATTGAAGCAGGCTCACTAGCTGTGCTTGAGAAGACTTTTAACTTCAAAGATTGATGTGCTTAAGTGATAGTGAAAGAAATTATTTGTTAAAAAAAATAATCTCAGCTCAATCAGTAAACTTTGATGGACAGCTGTGTTGCTCTGGGAACTGAATGGCAGCAGCCACATTTGTAAGTTATCAGGTGTTTAAAACACAGGGGAGTAACTAACCTAACCTCTTGCAGACCTGGGAAACAGGAAATCAGTGGATATCCTTGGACTTTGCCAAGTGCATCTAAAGCTGTGCCAGATTTTGGTGGTCAAAAATGCAGAGCTTCCCAGCCCAGACCCCTTGTATGGAACATATATGTATGTATATATGTTAATGTTTTCCTATTTTCTTAAAAAAGAAGAGCAGAGATGCTGCTGAGTATTTCTGAAACTCTCCAGTGACAAGAGCAGTGCTGTCCCCTGGCAACCTGTGCTTGCAAACATCTTCTCCTCTCCCAAGCCCCCAGAGCACTGAGTTCAGAGAGCAATTCCCTTTCCTTTAGCAGACCAATGCTTGTGGCACACAGATGAGCAGTGGTGCTTATTCCTTAGGCCAACTGTGCTGTTCCATTTTTATGTGCATCAGATGCAAAGTAAGGTGTGATACCAGATTTGGAAACCATGAAAAGGCAAGGGGCTTAGAGGATGACAATAGAGACCACAGCATTAGAAAGTTTGCTGGCACTTGTTTGTGCTGCTGGTTCCTCTCAGGAAATGCCACAATGTGGATACAGAGATGGGCACTCGCATCTCTGCTAAGCAGTCTGCAGGGGCAAAGGTATTTCTGTCAAACCTAGAATTTGACATTCGGCAAGGGGGTAGCCCTGGGTTGAATTCACTGCTTGCAGCTCTGGCTAAAATTATTTGTCATCTTACCAGGAGATAAAGCAGCAGTATTGCCATGAGATAACCACATGGTTATTCTTGTTTGCAAGGAGCTGCTGGGTTCGTACCATCCATCCATTCAAAGTTACTGTGCAGTGTTTCTGAAGATTTACCCTAGTCAATAACCTGTCAAATCTGCAGCAAGCCCCTCACCACACAATTCACTATCCCTGCAGGGATACCAGCAAACAGGAGCTGATCCCTCCCTTGGAAACAGCATATCACTGAAATCTTGTAATATTGCACTAAGAAAAGCAGAAATGCACTTGAAATTGCTTTTCATCCTTTTACAGTGCTGCTCTTACCTCTTCACTCCACTGGTAGGAAATGGACATTGGCAGCCACTGTCAAACCTGACAACAGAATTAACAGCTCTGGTAATTAGCAGGAAAAGCCCCTTGCCAGGCACAAAGCTCAGACTGTAAGGTGATCTAAAGAACTTCTTTCCCCCCCAGGGCCAGAGTAGGGATAAAATCATAAAAATGGTGAATTGCTTAGGATATGAAAAGAGACAGCTGAGCTACAAATTTTAGCTCGGCAGATTGTAGTCAGATGTGCTGTAAAGACATGGCTTAACCTGTACCTCAGAGCTTGTTAAAGACAAAGCAGGCGTCTTAGAAACCCAGCAAATTAGATATACTGCAGGCAGTTAACAGGAATAAAGGAGGTTAAATGGCCACTAGTCACACTTTCAAAACCAGAGGAGAATTTAGTACACATCTGAGCCACGTGTTTGAATTGGAAAGCATTCCCCTTCAGATAAACCACACTTCTTTGGAATGCAGAAACTGAAAACTCTTCCAGGTAACCTGATGGTGATGATTTTTTAAAATTTCTTTTTTTTGCTGCAAGGAGGAAATATGGCCTTCCAATCAGCTGCTCTCACAATTAAGAATGCATGAATATCAAAGCAAAACAGGAATATGGAAACAGTATGGAAATATTTTTGAGAAATGGCAGACTATATATTGGCCTAGTCTGCAACTATAACTGAAAGTTACAGTGAAATCCTCTTTCTGAATAGCTATAAAAAAATAAATTAGAAAGTTTGCTGGCAAACCAGAAAGGTTTTGTCCATTTGCAGGCTTGAGGGCTACACCATATCAGGGGCAGCCTAGAAAAACCCCTTGGAGAATATGCATGGAAAACACAGTGATTTAGCACCAGGATTAACATGACATAGCAAAGCACCACAATGATATAAACACCTCCCCTCATTTGTAACTAATTAGACTTTGGATAATACTGCAAATCATTTGTATTTGTTCAAATTTTAAACTAACTCATCTTTGTATTTGAAAGCATTATCTTTATGTATGTTAATACCAAGCAAGAGAAGCAATTCTGTGTGTCAGCAGCTACTGTAGAAAATAATCAAGGAGCCGTTGTCCCTTTTGTGCTTCTAATCTAAATATACAGAGAAAGCACTGGGGAAAGGAAATGTTGTTATTCCCACCTTAGAGCTGGAGAATTGAGACAGATAAGAACTGAGCAATTTTCCATCCTTAGAAGGGAAGTCTGTGTCAGAAACTGGGACAGAATGCAAATTTCTACAGCTATTCTCAAAACAGGTTTGTTGGCATAATTGTTTTTTGTCTGCACATGTTGCCAAATTCTGAGAAACGTTTATGGAAAGCAAACCTTAAATATATGTATTCAGCAAAGAGCCCTTTTGTGTTAAGGCAGCGGATGGAGAGAGAGATTCTGTGCAGCTGATTTCAGAAAATGATAAATACTGACAAAAGAAAATGGAAGAGAATGCATGATCCAAGCAAAGGAAACACACTTGTGTCAGATCACATAAGCCCAAACTGCTGTGCCTGTGTGGAAGGTGATACCCAAACACAGCTGGGTGGTCTCTGGGCAAAATATCAACTCAAGTCACTGAACTCAGCGATGTTACTGCAGAGAGCTGAAAGCATTGTAGTTAAAAGCACTGATTAACAAGGTGAGATCTAGATAGAGGGGGGGAAAATGACATACAAGTGCATGGGGGTTTTGCTGAGAAGGAAATCCTATAAATTCTGAGTGTCATAAGCTGATAGAAGACAAATATAACAAAGCCACACATACGTTGTTGGTACCCCACTGAAATAAATGGGTTTCCACCCTCTGGTAGAGATAAAATTTGAAGACTGGGTGTGACTAAATTCAAATGCATTGGGATTTCACTGAGGAAGACAAAATTACAGAGTGATTGTGCTGCAGACCACAGCCACAATACTGGTGTAGTTTGACCTTTTATTGAAACCCTCTCCAGAAAAAAAACCACACTGTGCTTGATTCCAATGTCCAGATTTGGAACAAATAAAGCTATTTTATTAGGAGCAATTGGGTTAAGTATAGCACTTAAAGATATGTCTCGAAGGATTGCCTACTCACAGTTCTTTTCTGTTTATAGGATAATAATAGTGGGTGGATTTGCAATTAGGGTTGCATTTTCCTAAGATTTTAAATAAAATACTAATATTTATGTGCAACTGCTTCACTGCTCTTTAGAATCCAAGTGGTTTGGATTGGAAGGAATCTTAAAGATCTCTGCCGTGGGCAGGGACAACTTCCACTAGACCAGGTTGCACAGAGCCCCATCCAACCTGGCCTTGAACAATTCCAATGACATGACAATCACAGCAAATGGGTCCAGTGCCTCACCACCCTTCGAGTAAAGAATTTCTTCTCATATCTAATCTAATTCTACCATCCTTCAAGCTAAAGCTGTTCCCCCTTGTCGTATCACTTCATGCCCTTATGAAAACCCCTTTCCATTGTCCTTGCAAGCCTCCTTCAGGTGCTGGAAGGCTGCTGGAACATCTCCCCAGAGCCTTTTTAGCTGTGCTATTCCCTGAATGCTTATGATTTTTCATCCCATTAAACAGAAAGAGACCAGGTGGATCCTTTGTGTGTCTGTTCCTGGCAGTGGCTGACTCAGACCCGAGGATGATGGGTGGCTTTGCTCGCCCGCTGTGCCCTATCAGATCTTCCTTGTGATGACTTTGCCTGATAGACTCAGCAGAGTTCCTCCCAGGATTTATCAGCAAAAGCAATGTCAGAATAAGACCCTGTGCACTTCTGCTACAGCCTGTGGCAAAAACATGATTTCCTATTTGGGAGTTCCTAATCTATCAGACATTAATTAATGGTATAGACTGTAGATAGAGCACAGTTGAACAAACTCGGCAGAGAGGAATCTGAAGCCACTCCAATATCCCGAGGGCTTTTCATAGCTCTGCCCTCCTTACTCAGAAATGTCATTCTCTAAAGTAGGTCTTACATCTTTAGAAGATGAGCGTGGGGAAAAGCTCTCATCTGGGATACAGAGACAGTTTCAGGCAAAATAGCAGGAGTGGCTGCTCTAGTTTGATGAGGGTTTCCTCATTATATTCAGTGCATTTCAAATGTGAGAGTTTGGTTTTGTAATGATATTTCACATCATCTTTGAGCCTCCAGGGGCTGGATGTAGGATTTCAGAAATAAATATATTAGCAGGAACAATTGCATCCTAGGAAAGAAAAAAAAAAAAAAGAAGTTACAGCTTTCCTGATTGATAACTTCAATGTGCCACCTACAAAGGCTTGTGTGTCTCTGCTCTGGAGTTTCCCAGGCTCTGGGGTACTTCAATTAATTGTCATTTATATAACCAGTGCATCCCTTTCTCAGGGGCAATGAAAGCTCTGACTCAGGAGAAAGTCATGAGATCCCTTTCATCACTTGGGAGCAGGACCTGTGACTAAAAAGCATAATATTTAACTAGGGTTTAGTCTCATCTCTGAAGCACATTGTAACAGGCAGCACACTTTGCTGCCTAGTTTTTGTTTGCTGACTTCAGGACTGTACTTCAAAAGCTCCCTGTCCTCCTAATAAAAGTGCTATGCCTGTCTTTTATCATGTCCTTTGTTGTAAGGTTTAGCCCATATTCCCAAATGGAAGATGAAGAGTAGGAAAACTTATTCAGCATGACAAAACAGTCATTGTGTTATAAAAAGTGTAGTGTGTATGTAAGTGAAAATGTTAGAGAGAAAAACTCCTAATAGAGAGCAAACCTACTGAGATATGCTTTTCCTCTAACAGTACCCCTGCCCTAAAACAGAGAAAAGAGAAACAGGAGAGACAGGTAGAAAGGAAAAGGCCCATGCACGTCCAGCTTTAAGGAATCCTGTTGAACAGGGTTGGAGGTATGTGACAGGACATGTGCCTCATCTGCTTCTCATTAATCCTCTACCCTCAGCTCTATAAGCCTCATGTACCAACTTTATTGGGTCAAAGAAAGCAGCTAAAATAATCTTTAAAGAAATAAATGTTTTGGACAAAATATTCTGTATTTGTAAGGTGCTTTATTAAAAATGCTTTTCCTTGGCTGATTCCTGCTCATTCAACTAATTATTTTGAGGCATAATAGTCATTTGTAGTTTTATCTTCAGGATACATTTTTGATTGAGTTTCAAAAGGTAAGATTTTAATAGAAAGGCTGTAATCTCAGGATTATTTATGTCTCGCTATGATTAAAAAATTTAGTGTTTGTACGTAGCAAGCTCAGTCTAGTCTTAGTGCTCTTCCTGGTGAGAGTTACACAATACTCATACCTACCTCCTAGGTCTGATTTCCTTAACAGCACTTTGGACTGCATTTGCATCAGCTAATTAGTCATTCCAGAGCAGCACAGCAAGTACCTTTCAATCCTAATCTCTTTTTGTGCAATTTATAGTGGCATTTAGTCAGAGCAGAGCATGAATATCTTGCTATGCTACTCTGAAGAGCTACTCATGCTTCACGTAGTTTTTGTCCCTTAGCAGCCTGGTTTACCTGGGCTCTGATCTGCAGAGCCCTGGCAGGAGGGCACACCCCACCCCAAGCTTCTTGAGAAAGAACAGCTATTGACTCACAGCTGTGAGTCAGATATGGGGAAAAAATATTAAAAATGGCATGATTTCAGGACCATCGGTGGCATTGTTTGTCATAGCTCTCTATGAACCTGCTTTATCCTTTTTCCCTTCCTTCACAGCTGGCAATTTAAACTGGCCTTTAGTCCCAAAAATCCTCTTATTTATAATCTGGTTGGCCTTAATCTACTAACTCAAGCTCACGCTGAATGATTTGTAAAATGTACAAAGCAATTTTTAGGGGGTCCCACAAGGAATTTTGTTCTAGTTTGTTAATTTTTCTGTATCAGGAGCACAGATCTCTGTGGGTCTGAGCAAGTTAACATCCCTGGTACTCACACACCTATGTTAACCTGAAGTGTCTCCAGCTTAAAGAAATTTATCTCTCTCACTTGCTCATTTTACTACTTGACTTCAATCAAAACTATCTCCACTGAAGTCATTCTAGAGATTTCATTTCTCTACTTAAACACACCATCTATCCTCACTTGTACCACCTCCCTCCTCCTACTCATTTAAATGGGCTGTTATAGCAGGGCAGATTAATGTCACCATCGTCTCCCTTGATTTAAATGGTGTTTGATTATATCTGTCAGGATATACTTCTCTCTAAGTATGTGCTCTTGCCCGATGTGTTAATCTGATGGAGTAAATGGGCCTGGAGACATGGCCTAATCATTGCACAACATTAAATAGTTAAGGCAAGGTTCAGGCCTCCAGGTACAGACTTGCTGTACTGGCAGTCCCTGCAGGCAGAGGAAAAAGTGCCAGGTCTTGATGATATAATGGCCAAAGCACAAAAGAAAAGCATGAGGTAGTCAGAAAATACCACATTTTCTACATTTTTACCATTTTTTATATCCATCTCTCTCTCTCTCTCTCTTTTTTTTTTTTTTTTTTTAAAGCTGCTTTTCCTGGACCTAAGAAGAAAAATTAAATGTTCACCCTAGAGCCAGTCTCTACACTCTCCTGAGTGAGGACAGACTGTCTCCTCCTTCAGCAGAGACAGCAGCAAGGTGAGGGGAAGGGACATGACCCTGGCAATGGGAAAAGCCCAGGGAAGCAAAGCAAGGTCTCCTGTTTTAGGCCAGACCTAACTGAGGAGATCTGGACTCTCCCTCAGAGCAGCAATTATTTTTGTAGGCACACAGTGTAGGTGGTGCAGTGCAGGCTCCTTCAGGCCTTACCAGTATTCAACCATAATTAGGCACTCTATTTATATCAACTTCATCAGCAAGGTTGTCCAGTCTAAGAGTACATTTCCTATGGGAGAATCTCTGAAAAGGTGGTAGAATTCCATTATTTCCTGAGAACTCCATAAACTTGGGAGTTGGTTTTAGTTCCAAAATAGAAAGCAAATCTTCAATCAGCAGAGGAATGGAACTTCAATATTTTAAACTTTCTACATTAGTTTTTGCTTAAATAACAGTTGAAATAAGCTTTTGAGACAAATGCTTTCAGATGAGGAAACTCATTAATAAAATATTGAAACAGACTAATGACATTATTGAGGGTCTTTTTGACATTTTTATTCTATCATTTTAATCAAAGTTAAACCAAAGGCATTCAGTCTAGTTAAAAAAAAAAATTAAGTAGAGGAAGTTTAGAAAATTCATGCAGAAATTTTTCTGGAAACTTGAGTAGGAACTCAATGCCATTAAAATATACAAGTTTTAAAGAAGGCCCCAAAATAAAATTAAAGCCAGAGCAACCTCCACAGTACTTATTTTGGATTACATCTTTTGGGACAAGAGCATTATATTATGAGATTCTCAGCCTCAAAGACACATCCCCTACCACAGCTGTGCTGCACACCTCCATGGCTCTGCTGACTTTCAGGTTACTGCATTTCTCACCTACACAAGAGTTCTTGTCATTACTTCATTTCCCACATCTCAGCCCAGGGTCAAACCCACTGAAAAGCCCCCTACCCAAAACTGCTTCATGCCTGACAGATTCATGCTGTAAATAGGGAAAGAAGGGAATAACATGGAGAATAGGTTTCTTCCTTTAAATGGATACATCACATAAGGATAAAAATCTTCTCTGCCAGAAAAATCTTTCCTCACATTTGTGATAGGTCACAAATGAGGAATTAAAGAAACACTGAGCATGGATGATGACATGAAGGCTTCCTAACAGCAGATGCACTCATTTTTTCCTTAGCTGCAATTTTATGACTAAGCATAATTTATGAGTGATAGTAGAAAGGAAACATAAAGCTATCAGCCTAAGGTATGACTGAGGTCCAAAATGCTAAGAGATAAATGCACAGGGAGAGAAGAAAGTCTAGTCTGGGGAGGAATTGTTCTAGAGCTCTCTGGTCAGGGACTTGTTAATCAGTTTTTTGCCAGCTGACTCAGTATCAAGTGTACATACTACAGAAGCAACCACCATAACTTCATGTTTCTCTAGCCCCTCCTTTCTAGATGGATCATTATTTATATACACTTGGCTGTGGGCTACATGTCCCCTACAGGAATTTACAGTCTCATTTTATTCATGATGTTCTGTTACTGCAGTGAAAAGAGCCATTTATATCTAGAGACAGGCAAGCAGTAAGAGTAGCAAACAATGGGGGAGGCAGTGCAAGAAAAAAAAAGCAAAAAAAATCAGGATCCCAGAGGTTTTGTGTACTGAGAAGTTTGGGATGACTTTCTCTAGCTACAAACATTTACTTCAGGGTGGTGGTTTATCATGTTATACTTTATATCAGTACAAATCCTTCCTGTGCATATTCCCTATGTTCATATTCATTGCTCATATTCATGAACACTGGATTCAGCATGACCCAGCTTTCCCCCCAGTGTGGGACTGTGGTTATGCATAGGCTCAAAAGGACACCCACAGCAAGGCACTGCAGGACACTCCATCCCCTGCCCAGCTCTGGTGAACAAGGCAGTCCTGCAGCTGTGGGAGAACAGATGGAGCTGTGTGGCCCACGCTGCAGCTGGGTAAATGCCATCAAGGAGTGATGACCACAGCCAAGGAGGCAGCCCCAAGCCACAGCCAGCTCTGCCTCCCCCCCCTAACTGAGCCAGGCCCTCAGCACCCCACAACAAACTCCCTTCTCCACAATCCTTCATGAGTTATGCAGGGGAAGAAGAAAAAGTGATGCTGCAAATAGCACAGAGCGTTGAAATTCCCAGCCCTCAACCTCTTGTTTTATGTTTCATTGCCCACAATAGCCAGGCTTCCCAAAGACACCTGCAACAGAGCAAGAGTAAAGTGCTTTCTCTGTCTCCTGAAATGAGTTTGTTTGTTTGGGTTTTTTTAACCAAGAGGGTTTATTGATGGTATAAATGTGAGGGAAAGTGCTACTCCTAATTACATCCTTATAAACAAAGGGGGTTTGGGGAAAGCAGGAAAAACACATTGAATTAGAAGGGCTAGAAAGAAGGCTTGAAAGGGTCCCCCTTTCTACAAAGAGAAGCTTAATGGCAACAGGAAAAACATTGAGAGAGAAAATCCTGTAGCAATAGGAGTAGCAGTGATTCACCACTTCTAGAATTAGATCTGTCAGTGTTATGCAAAAGCCCACCCATCCATTTACTATTTTTCATTATCATCATCAGCTCATCCTGGTAAGGGGATACTGGTATTTGCAAGGCTGATACACAGCAGTGATTTCTGGTTAACCAATCAGGCTTAGCATCATTTACATTGCTAATCTCACAGAATGCCTCCACAAAGATATTTTACCATCCTGTATTATTTTGTTTACATCTTGTATCCACCCTTTAAACCTTAGTCCTTTCACACACTGGCTGCACAGTTAACCATGCAGGCCCCTGTGTAGCCAGTACTACATCATTAATGCACACATGTAGTTGTGAGCTACTGAAAGGCATAATATTCCCCATGAACATGGCCCTTAGCTATTTTGACAAAATCCACAAAAAAAAAAAAAAAAGATACCGTAGTTATCCCACAGAAAAAAAAAATGTTTTTCAACTAGAATAAGACTTGCCTTCAGCCACAAGCCAAAATATTTTTTCCTGAACTATGTTCTAATGCTGTTCTTTACACAAACATTGATTGTGTATACAAGATAATAAATGTTGGGAGAAAGTTTTTAGAATTGTTCATCTGGAATGAAAGGTGGATGTTTCCTAATCAAAATAACTGTGCATAGAGAAACGAATGAAAGGAAAACAAACCCAGCCATTATCCACACTTGGCCTCACGAACAAAGTGCTAGGCTGAGCCAAGCACTGGTATCAATTTTCTTTGCTTAATGAAAAGGTTTTCCGAGATGTAGTCCTTTCTGCTTCACTGTGGATTGACAATGCATTCTGACCTAATGGAGGCTGATTACTGTTTCCATTATGCAAGGCTGACAGAAGCAATATTTCTTCAAACCACAACCTGTTGTTGAGCACAGAGTTATTGTAGTGTGACTCTGGGCTACAAAGGCCTTTTCATATCACATGTTCCTCATCTTCTTTGAGGCACCACACGTCCTCCCACGTGATGATGGGAAGACCTGTGGGGCTGTCCTGCTGTCACTGCTGGGATATCATTGCTCAGGATTAAAAATAGAACCATGTGGAAGTTTTGGTTCAACATGAAAACCACATGTGACCCACACTTCAATTCTCTAAAGACAAAAAAGCACTAAGCACCACAATTGAGAGATTAACCAAGTGGGAAGTCCTCAGCTCCTCCTCATCTCCCCAAGGCTTAACTGAGCACTACCAGAACTGGCACAAGAAACCACATCCTTCTTGCAAAGCAGCAAAGAAAAATTTAAACTGCAGTACTGTGTATGTCTTGTCCCTGTCCAAGAGCTGTTTCTATTTGGAGGATTTGGGAATTTACCAAAGCAGGGGCAGATTCTGGGCTGCTCAAGCCAGGCCTGTGCCCAGAGTCATTACACAGACCTGCCACTGTCTCCTCTCAAAGCCACCCGTGCAGTTGGTATTTTGTTTGCATTTGCTGATCACCTGCGTCAGTGATCTTTTCACCATCCACATGTCACAGCTAAGGCCAGTTCTGCCAGGCTCTGATGGCACACTGGATACTCATTTTGCTGGGTGCACCGTGGGCTGCACATCCCAAGGGGAGCTTCACATGTCCCTTCCCTGCACAGCAAGCCAGCCTGGCCAATGCAGGCTGCAGTTAACCCACAGGACTGGGTGAAGAACCAAACCAGCAGGCTGCTGTGCTGGCACCAGCTGCTACACAGCAATGTGTCCTGGGCACCAGGGAGAGTGGGAACTGAGCAAATGAATAGCCAGTTTTAAAGTGATAAGCTTGTGGAAAGGCTTTGAAGAAAAACTCAAGGTGGAAAGCTTGGTACCAGAGGCAGAAGAAAGTGTGTTCAAGGGAAGAGCAAAGAATCCAGCATGGCCCAGGTCTGCGCTGTCACTCAGAGCTGCTCTGAGGCTGGTCAGGGTTTTACACCCCTCTTTCAGCATCAGTGTGCTGGGCAGACACTTCAGGAGAGACCCTCCACAGTGCTTTGCTCTTGCCCATGTGATCAGTGTCACTACAGCTTGTGGGAACCCTCAGTGTCCTCTAAATTAGATGCATCCTTGCTAAACCAGCTGTGAAACACGCTTGTGCCTGCAAAGCCTCAGGAAAAAAGGGGAAAAAAAAAACAACAGAAACTGCCACCAACATGAATAGAAGCTTTTTCCAAAGAATATTAAAGGAGAGCTAACATGGTTTTCACATGCTGGGTGGGGAGGCCTGAGTCAGCTTGAGGAAGTGGCTGTCTCTACACCACCTCAAACCACTCAGCCTCCGAGCGAGTCTTCTCTCAGAGAGAACAAACTAACGCTGGAATACATTCCTTAGCTTTTGGTGTATGCATTTGCTCCCTGTTTGGATTATATTCCCCCCAGTTATCTGCTATCAGAGAGACCTCACAGCAAGAGGCAGAGCACAGCCAGTGCGGGAGGGCATTGCCTGGACCCTGTCCCTGTGTCATGGGCAGCAGAGCCCCTCAGTCACAGCTCTCTCCAGCCTCTGCTGACCCTCAGAAGAACAAAACATCTGTGATTGCTTGGAGGATTTCTCCCTATACTTATGCTGTGGCCAGGGCTTCACCTGCCAAATGGTGTGTTGCTGGGTGCTGGGATTTTGTTAAGCTGCTCCCAGAGCAAAACCATTTGTTGCTTTTGAATGAACATCTAGAAGAGTTGTTATTTCAACAAAACCAATCAACCAACCAACAAAAAAAAATCACAAAACAAAACAAAAAAAAACCCCCAAAACCTCCAACCAATAAAAAGAACCAACCAAAACAAAAGAAAACACATTGCTGCATGTGATTATTCTTCAGTAACATAACTGCTGGCATGGTGCCACCAAAGACACAGCAGCTGAAGGGCAGAACCACATGAAAAGCCAGACACCAATCAATTGCCAGACAAAAGTCATTACTTGTGGACTCCTGGTTTTATTTTTCTGGGGACCAAAGGGGATATAAGGCTCTATAGCTCTATGAACTACAGATTTTCACACCAGGTTGGTATTGCAGGTAATCCCCCACTGTTAATTAAAATACACTGCTGTCCTAAACTTGGCCAACACAAGAAACTCCCACTCTTTTACAGCTCTGCACAGCAAACAGCCACAGAGAGGACAGCACCTGGCTTTTCCACGGGCCACTTGTCACCTCCCCTGGACACTGCCATCCCCATCCCCTGAGGAGTCACTTAATGGCACCCACAAGCAGCAGCACAATGTCCTGTCTGTGGAGGTTTCCTGCTCAAACTACAGAAGGCAGAGAAGGAAACCAATGAAGTGACCTCTTTAAAATCGAGCAGAACCACGGGTAAAACCACAGCTCTCCTTAGCTCTGTGCCACAGATTTATTCCTGGAGCCACAGACCACAGCATTAAGTTGCTTGACTTCAAAAGCTGTGTGGGTGAATAAGAACAGCAACTCTTTCTAGCTCCCTTTTGCCATGTAAGATAATCCTGGTATATCTCACACATCCTTGAAGCTTCCTGTCATTTGGCATAACCAGAAGTATGGGATACTTCTGCTTATCTGTTCACCACCTTTCCTGGTGCTCAGGACAGACAGTTTGGGTTGTGAATTATTCAGAGTGCTGTGCACAGTGAATATGAATTTTGTTTGCCATTCTTGAGGTACTGAGATCCCACATCAATGTGGTGTAGGAATCAGCTGTGGGCACATATGGATAACTGTGCCTTGCCATCACTCTGCAGAGCTGTGCACTCTCCTAAAACTGACTGAGAGTGGCCCATGTAATGCTTTTGTCAAGGAGAAATGTGCTTAAAACAATTCCATAAGACAGGCAGCCACACTGGTATTTGCATATTTCTGTGCTTCATTTAAAAGGATCTGCTATATGTTGTGGCTTATTTTCCAGGCAAGGCTAAGTCTGGAATATATATATATTTTCCTAACTCTTCAATTTGTAGCAATTTCACTCTCCTTCAAGTCCCTCCAGTCTGAGCACTGCTGCTGCAATACGCTTCCATTTAGAGGAGCAAATAAGTGGCACAGCCCCTTGGAAACTCTTACCACAGGTATTCAGGAAAGAGCTGGCAAGAGCCCTGCTGCAGCTCACAGCCCCCCTGGGGCAAGCACAAGATTGGCACAGTGCAAACCAAGCCAAAAAAATTCATAAATGCAGATGAAAAGAAAATTCAGCATAATCCTTTTCCAAAGCCGATCCTTCATGAATCTTGGGGATGCCAGGCTGAGCACGGGCTTGGCTTTCTGCTGACATTCTAATGGCTGATAAGACTTTGGCACACCAGCAGGAGGGAATTAGCTGTGCCTGCAAGACACCTCCAGCTGCATCTCACATAACCCCAGCAGGAAACTTCACTGCCTGAAAGCAGCACTACAGCACCCTCAGAAAATGCTCTGCTCTACCAGGGGAGAACTTTGGGTCATGGAAACAAAAACGTCTCCACGTTTTCTCTGGAGAAACGTGCTGATTATGGCAACAAGGCAAATCAGGAAAGGGTGCAGCAGAAACACAGCGGGCACCTTGTCTGCTGAGTGCCCACAACCCCCCTGCCACACTGACTGCCCACCAGTCTGGGGGTCCCACCTCCTAAAATCTGACTTTCTTTCATCTCTTTGCAGATTAGGCTGTGGCTCCCAGGTACTGGACACTGCCTGCTCTCTGGTTATGCAGAGGAGCTTCCTCAGCACTTTACAGCAGAAAGGTTTTTGATTTTTTTTCCTACATCCTGGTTTCGAACAGGAGTTTCAGCTTCTAGCCAGGTTTATTTCTAACAATAATAGCCAGATCCTTGTTTGCTGTAGATGATAATCTCCATAGAAAATAAGGATAACACCTGATTGAAGGTTGTGTTTCAGGGAGCAGTATGATCTGATGTCCAACTCAGATCTCATCAGGCCAGGATTTGGAGATCTTTGGGTAGAAATTATGCATTCAAATTTCTGTCAATGTGGTTCTTGACTTTTAACCATAGATTCCTGTGAAAATCCAAGCACTCTTAGACTGCATGATCTTTAATCACATATTATTTTAAATATCTATTACTTGTCATTTCCTCTTTTGGATCTGTGCAGAAACAATTCTAAAGAAGCTCCCCAAAATCAAGTTAGTACAAACCTATGCAAGCCTGTTAGCTTCTAAGTGGCCACGCTGACTTAAATGCAAAGACTCCAGCTGACTTCATGGGAAGCTGAACCAGGTCAGTAATGAAGGCTGTGAATTCAGATTTGGTTCAGGCACACAGAAGTTCAAAGGCTTGTCTAGATCTGTTGAATAAATGAAATCACCAAGACTTTTGCACTTTGCAAGAGCAAACGCTACCATAAGTCTTGAAAATGAGGATACTGCAAGACAACCCTTCTGACAGTACTGCTGCTACACTGAGAACTGAAACAAGAAAGGCAAAAAAGGAAGCATTTGGTATAGAGGTGAACACAATCTCAAAAAGAGGAATTTTTTTCCCCCCTTCCTGAATGCTCATCTTTATTTTGCTTCCTTTCTGCATTGACTCTTTTCATCAGGAGAAACAGTATGCTCCTCTCTGCTTTCTCCTGTGCTAGCCTTGCTCCAAATTACAGTCTTAACCACATATATTATTAGTTACATGTCCATGGCAATCAGCTCCTGTCCTCAACAAAAGGCTTCTGCTCCCCTATTAACAACATTTCATCGCTGCATAGATAGATACAGAATGACAAAGGCATATGAAATAATGAACAATTCAATGAAAGCCCCTTGGATTTTCCTATTCTGCCCACAGTACAGGACAAGAATGAGGAGATATTTCATGAAATTAGAAAGGCTGCAAAGGCTGATACAGATTAAAGGGAAGACTTTTCCTCTTTAAACATGGTTTATAACCAGTCTGTGAAATTAACTGCAGCCTACTCAGAGCAGGGGAAGAACAAGATCATATTTTCCATGTCCTTTTTTTTTTTAATGTGGAATCTAGTGACATTCATATCATCAAAGCTAGTTTTGAAATAAAGCAGCAAGGAAATATTTTAGTTAAAAGGAAATATGAAACAGGAGGAATTGGTCTGCATAAGGCCATTGTGGGAACTTTCAGTTTTCTGGCTGGATTAACAATGGGTTTAAGTGGAGGAGGCTTAGAATAAGATGCTTGAAAGACATTCCCCTGGAGGGAAGGGTGAGATGCAGATCCAACAAGCCAAAGCCCTTCAGATGTCTGGGTAGGCTCTGGAGCAGGAGGGGCAGCTCTGTCTGTCCCACAGTGGTCAGGGTGGCTGGGGCAAGGCAGAACTGCCTTGCTGAGCTGAGGCACAGGGTGAAGGTCAGGAACAGGGGACACTGAGCTGGCACTGCCTGGCCAAGAGGGGCTGAGAAGGCAGAGTGTTGAGCCTCTGTCTTCCACTAGCCCTGGCCAGAGGCAGCCCAAGCCCTGCACTGCTCTGTGTGCTGCAGTTTGCCAGACAATCCCACCAGTGCCACCTTTATCTCTCGGGAATCTGCACTGTGCCACACGGAGCCCAGCACCTCTAATCAAGAAAATTAAAGGTTGCCTTTCTCTCAGTAAATGTATCAGTGAAATTTATACTCAGATCCACTTGTAAGCTTGTTTCTGTGCTATAAAACCCCAGTGCTAACTTTTGATGTACCTCATGTATCTCCTGAGAGCACCTTCTTCCACCATGGCACAAGCAGCTGTCCTGGCTGGTCTCTTTGGGCAGTGGGACAATGCAAACACCATGCTGGACTTCCCCACCAGCTCCTTTTTGTAAGATGGAAATCTCATGGTGAATTACTCAAAGATTCAAAAGCTCATTGCAGTGGCTTAATATCCACTGGCAAAATTAAAAGTGGTAAGGGATGTTAATCTTCATGCTCCAGGGTATAAACTAATTACCATCTGGAGTCACAGGAGGAAGCTTTCCTCTATATACTGATACAGCCTTTTACTGTTGCCTGGGAAAATGATGAGTTTGGAAGAGGTTCTTCCTCTCTCCGATGCACTGACCTTTGTCAAAGACTGGATTCTCGGCTAGTGGATCAATGGCTTATTTTGGGATGACATTCCTGTGTTGATATATCACCTTCCATTCAAATTCATCCATTTGATTTAACATCCATTAGCAAGGTAATGCCCCAGAGCCTTGTATTTGTCAAATTGTTTGTTTACCCTTTTTATTCCGGAGATTAGTGCAATCTTACATGCAAAGTGCAAGTGAACACTTTCATGGCTCTGTAACTCTGATCTGAAAGGTTCCTGCCCTCCCGGTGCCTTTTGGAGGCAGCAGCAGTGGTGACACTGGTACAGACCCAAGCCTTTTATCAATGAGAAGTGTGGCAGGTCTATTTGTTTGAGCCCTTGCTGACACCCACACTCTCTGTAATTCAGTCTGACAGATTGAGGCCATGTTCCAAATCTCACAAAAGAAGCAGAGGCGGGTATTGATTTTTCTGTTATTGTTGGCGATTTGCTGCCTCATTCCTTTAACAAATGAAAAAAAAAAATTTAAAAAATCTACATGTAGTAAACAGGAAGGTCACAGCTGCTGGTTGTAGAGCACAGAGTGCTGTTCCCCCTATTCTTCTCTGTCTCTCTGATTCAATGGGCATGTTCCACAGGCCTTGAGCAACAACACTGGATAAATATGAAAAAAATGGCCATGGTGCTGCTTACAACCCAGAGTGACTCAGGAGAAGCATCTTTCACACTGTGACTTTGAGTAACGCTCCTGAATCCAGAATCAGAGTAACCTCTGCTTCTGCAGTTTTTCCTGCACTAACCCTGGCGTGGAGAGAGCCTTCAGGTTCAGATGGAAACCAGGCCCCTCAGCACACTGTGCCCAGGATTAACTCTAACTCAGGTATCATTTGTGAGCCCTACACCCAGTGCAGATCCTACACAGATGAGCTGAGCACTGCTGGCCACATCCCGCACTGCTCCAGGCACCATGAGGTCAGCTCTGCCCGGGGGCATGCCCATCCTGGGCATCTGCTGCATTTGTTTGGCAAGCTGAACATCTTGTAGCACCTTAGACCTGATGTACAAAGATGCTGAGGTACCAATCTCCCATCTAAACCAACAGAACTCAAGCCCTTCCCTAACCTATTCTGTTATTCTGTTTCTGGGAGCTTTCTAATCTCCAAGCATACCAGAGTAAATAAAAAGATAGATGTTTATGCATCTGTTGCTTTTATTATACATAATCCTGAAATGTTCAGGATTTCCCTTTTTACAGCTAATTCAGGACCGAAATTGTGCAGATTCAGGTTTGAACTCCTGGACAGAGTGTGCTTCCAGGTGTGGAAATAATTTGTAGTAATTCTCAGTAATTTATTACCAGTGCCTTCAGATTTCTCCTAGAAGATGCTGAATGCTGCTTTGTGTTTAGCACTGTGTTAAAAAACCCAAACAAATAAAACAACAGACAGTTTTAGTTGCTCAAGTTTAGCTGGTTTTGTTTCTTGGGGAAGTGGGATGACGTGGAAAGGCTGGACTGCTCCCACATATCCTCAGTGGAGCAATGGATACCAAACACAGAACACTTTAATGGTATGTTGATGCCTCTAACATAATTACAAAATATATCAGAGTTTTTTTAGCAGCCTTTCAGACTTTAGGAGCAAGCAGTAATATCTTGGTGCTGTGAGCAGAGCCATTTTCACTATCACAGGGCTCTGACAACCACCTTCCTACGCAGTTTGTCATGCTGAATGTCACTAATACCATCTGAATACTGATACTCTTCATGACTTTTTGTTATGCTGCATGTAAAGACTTTATGTATGTAATTCAGAAAAGGCATTGATAAATAGATATAAATCTTTGGAGAGGCTACTGAAAAACCTCATTTAATATCACACTGATGTCTGTGCTGTGTTAGGCTTCAAAAATATTTTGTACCCTTTTTATGAGCTCAGTGAGATTGCAGTGATTGTTCTTAAAGACGACTGAAAAACACAGCAAACTCCTGGGAACACTGACATAAATCTGGAGTAACTTTGTTGCTTCTGATGGAGCTACCTGTGCATTACTGGGAGTGTTATTCAGCCTGGGGATTGTGTCATACCTGCACTTACCAGTGAGAAGAAATATAGCTGCTTAGCTTATTGCATGTGTTTGCACTTTTCTTTTTGAAATCCTTGGCTTCCTTGCCAAAACAAGTATTTTCCCTTGTCCATGGGAAGTGTTGTGTACTGCCTTCTTCTGGCACTGGCTCTCAGGGAGCATTTTCTGCTGCCCCAGAGGATGAGAAAGGAGCCAGCGAAAGGGAACCTGCTCCTTCGTGGCTCACTGGTCAGACAGAGGGAAGCTGGACCACCAAAATCAGCGGGAATCCTTATTTTTCTTGTTCCTGTCATTGCTGGCTTGCACTTCTTCCCGTGCAGCCTTGCTCCCACCAGCTGGCTCCATGGAGAGCAGGAGGGCAGGTCCCTCAATGGCCATTCTGCAGCTCTGGCCTCAGGGCAGCTACAGCCTGGGCAAACATCTGCTCCAGCCAGCAAACACTGGGGGTTTGCTTTCACCACTTACACCCATACCTCTTCTACTGCCCTTTAAAAGTTTTGCATTATTATTTTTACATTTAAAAATAAGTATGATGCTTTCAAGGAGATTAATCTATGCTCCCAGGCAGGATGGACTGCTCTTTGAAAGGCATGAGCTTTACTTGCCACAGGGGCACTGCATTTCTGTTTTGGGCACCCTGGCCTGGAGGAGATAATAGTGTTGCAGCTAAGGATGCTGGCACATCGATGAATGCAGCTCATTATCACTGCTGCAGGCCCAGGAAAGGGAGGGTGAGACTTTGCACTGCTTCCATTAAGGCTGAGCCAAGAGGTCACTGCAGAGGCCGGAGGGGCAGGATCTCACCAGGCTGGAGGAACAGGCAGATAGTCCCAGCACCAATGCCTTCAGCAAATATCAAAGCAGAGAGAGATGGGAGTGAGCATGGAGGCACAGAGAGGTGAAGTGATTGACCCAAGGTCAAAGCAAAGCTGTTTTCCAGAGCTGGAAGCACAGCTCTGCTGAGTCCACCCGTGGAGCTCTGCTGATACCCCGAGCATCTTTGCCATAAGTGAAAGAAATGCCTAATTTGACAGTATTTATATTGTGTACAACTGTAATGGTGAACATGTCATGGCAAATTTCTTGGTCTTATATGTGATATTACTTCTTCACAATACTCATATTATTAGTAGGAATGCCTTACAAATGCTATTCATGATATACCTGAGGAGCATGATAAATAAAACATAAATGGAACAAACACCCAGGAACATTAATGGAGAAGGCTGTGGGACTTCAGCTACCCTAGGAACTTTTCAATTTTTTCTCACAGAAATTGTTTCCACAGGTATTTTGATTTAAATTGGGCTGAAAGGGAGGAAGAAAGAAAGTTTAATCAGAGGATTGTCAACAAATTACTCAAGAGTGGTGGGCAGCATCACTACTCACAGTTTTATAAAGTATGTGTCCTTCCTACAGACAAATTGTTCCAGGGCTATCTGGAGAAGGGGAAAGGGAGAATAAAAAAAGGACCACTAACAGGTACAGTATTAAATTTTTTACTTTGTTTTCAAAAAAGGAAGTTGCTAGGAATTTTTTCTTTGCTGGTGTAAAAACCATAAACTGGTACAAAACAGGATACAATGCAGCATTTACACCTAATTATCACACAATTTTCCTCATTGTTGGGAGCTTATTAGAAAAATGTTAGAAAAGTTGTGCTAACCTAAAGAAGGAAAACCATGGAAACACTTTCTGCTGTAATAGATACAATCACTGATAAAATAGACACAATCACCTATCAATTAAGCATTTGAAGAGCTGTCAGCATTGCCTTTTGACTTCTCTACCCAAAATCTTGCCTTTCAGCAAGAAGATCCAGCCAGGGATGAACAAAAAAAAAATTGCTTGTCTTGGTGCAGTGAAAATTTGTCAACCTAAAGAGAGTTTTCCTCCCCAGATTAACTCTTGTGAAGACACGGGAAGAGGTGCAGGATGTCAGAGAGAGGTAACAAAGCCAGCCAGTTCTTTCTGCACACCTTTGCTTTCTCCCTGCCCACACTGCCCTGAGAGCAGCATCATTTACAGTGGGAGATGAGCCCAGGGATGGCAGGGCTTGGCAGCTTGGTGAAAGGGATTTTAGGGTAAGTTTTGGTAAACAAGTGATCCTGAACAGCATTCCTGCACTCACAGTTGCATTGCTGACAAGCTGGTGCCCCCAGGAACCTGGAGGAGTTTGGAAGCAGAGGGTGGCAGAAAGATTCATGTCTGAAACAGTCGTGGTACTGTGATATAATGATGACTGCACAGGTTCTTTTAATCAAAAAATTAGGTTTGTTTGTTCTTTTAAATAAACCACTGATCCAAGTTCAATAGTAAATACCTTCAATACCACAAGTGGCAGAAGAGATGGAGAAAGCTGGCCCAGAATACAAAAAGCATTGTAACTAGAAGCAAATTAAGTGCTTATAAATTGATAGTGTTAAAGTCTGGGGAACAGTAAATGAGGAACACTCCAGTCAGTTATAGAAAGACTTAGATCATTTAGAAGCTAATAGCAAAGACAGTTCAAAGCTGACAAACACAGAATAATGAGGACTTTTAAATATCTAATACTCTCTGTGAATCTTAAAATGCACAGATTAAAAAGGTAGGGAGCTCCAAAGAGACAATCTAAGGGTTGTTTTGGGGTTTTTTTCTGTTCTGGAAATGAAGAACAAAATGCAAGTGTTTCTTGGGAACAAGTATGTTAACTAAGTGCCCTTACACTGGGGACAAGTTTAGCCAAAACAGTTAAATTGTTTAGTAGGTAGCATAAAACCTAAGGAGAACAGCAAGAATAATTTAGAACAAAATTATTTGAAATCATCAGAAGTAGGCATCCTGGTTAGTTATGTATTCTTTAAAATTGTAATAATCATCTGAATTCCTTTGCAGATATGGCCTTCAGGAAATTAGAAGTCACATTTCATATGGAAGTCAACATACAAAGGAGTTCATTTGCTTAAATCATCCTCTACAGTGAGACTAAGGCCTCTGAGTTGCTTTAGTGTTTGGAAAACACCACTTTGTGCCTCAAACCCAGTCCATAAAAATCACACCCTCCAGTTCACTCTGCCAGACCACATTTCAAATTTAAACACAGTCTTTGTGAATGTTCAGAGAGTATCTTTCAAAGTCTACAAGATCTTATTGCTCATAACAGAAACAAGCAGATCTACCATCACTTGGCAGGTGTTTAATTACGTGTTCTAATGTTTTCTTTTTTCCTAAAATCATGTTTCTTCTGAAATGAGACAGCTGACACGTATCTCCCTGAAGATCCTGGCTCTTATGTGGCTTTTCCAAAAACATAAACACCAGAGTGTCTCCACAGTGGAGCTATTCCACAAAGGTTAAAAGGTGGAATTTTCACAGGATCTTCTGCCCTGTGAAATTGCACTCTGGAGCTGACTTGCCCCTCTCCAAGCTGACCAGCCTACCCCTACATCACAGAGAGGAGTTCAGTGGCATCTCTGAACAGCTCCAGTGCTTCTCTAAAGCACTAAACTGGTCCCAGAATCACAGCCCTCCCTGGCCTCTGAGCTGCAGAAAACACAGCAGCTCCATGCAACCAAAATAGTGGCTGGTTACCACACATTAAATAACATGGATGAAAACTTTACTGAGCTCCTACAGCACAGCATACAAACTTGGCCAACAAACATCATTAAGCTTTGCTTAATAATCTTGTAGCATTTGGCAAATATACTGTTCAATGAGTGCCTTATAAATGTAATAATTTAATTTTAAGCCTTCCTTCGAGATATGCAGTTCTAAGGGTGAGCATGTGTTTTATTATAAGATATGAAAAAACCCAATCAAATGGAGTAAGTGATTAAAGGACCTCAGAAGCTTTAAATAAAAAGGAGGGGAAAAAATAAAGAAAAAAGTCAAGTAGACCTAATGAACACGCTGGAAAATGGTGCTAAAATTTGCCTGGAAATGGAATTTTCAACCATTTTGTGGACTAGACAGTATTAGGATGTTATCTGCAGGTATTTAACAGTCAGTATGTCTGTGTTGTTATGTCATACATACATGAGATGCATCAATATCAATGCAATCAATCAATAAGATATAGGGCAATTTTTGAAGGACTTCACACTCCTAGAAATAGTCTTGCAGGTACTGAAAAGACAATAATAAAAAACTGTGCTGAAGTTGTGAAGGGAACTATCTCCCATCAGCTGGTCATCTTGTTTTCATTATGTAGATGAGAAAACCTGAACTGGAAGAAGGATAATTAAGTAAAACATCTTGTATTCAGGACAAATTGATGAAAAATAGATGCAGAAATAGATGTAAAGAATGGCTGACCAAGTTGTAGGTAGGTCAAAAACAAGAGGAAACGAACCTGTAATTATCAGAAGCACAAAATGTAATTCCTATAAAGTTTCAAAATTCACCAAAGGGATGAAATAAAGGCACTGAGTAACATGTCCTTCCAATTCTCAAGTGAGTCACTGGAGAACAGATTAAAACTTAAAGTTATATTGAAACTGAGAGAAAGAATAAGATTTTTATAGTTTTGTTCAAGAAGGGAGAGTTAAACTAAAAATACAAGATTAAATAGGCCATGTATGTAACTGCTGCTGTAACATCACATTCAGAAACCCCAGTGAATTAAATAACTACAACAGAAGAGACATCCCGTGTTGCAGGTGTGTTGTATCACGTTCTCAGTTGCTACCCCTGGCCCTAACACCACTCATTAATCTCTAATGAGCCATCTCCTCTCACCAAACACAAGGACATGGACAGCTCAGAGCATCCTAAATGCTTTGTCCATCTCTTTGCCATTGAAGTACAGCCCCTTCCCAGAAATTATGATGATGTAATGCAAGGATCATATGCTAGGATGGAGGAGCATGCCAGGAAATGAACATATTTTCCATAAGGAAAACTGAAGGATAAAAGTTTCATTTATATTTTTTAAATGGGAAAAGCTGATTTTTTTTTTCCCACCAGGAGACTGAAGCTGTTTTGAATCTTGTCAACATTTAGGTATTATCCAAAATCTTTTTAATCTGTTTTGCTCTAACAGACACAGAAATGAAAATTGAGACAAAGACATCAACTGATGGCCCAGACTGCCCAGTAAACAGACCCCCTAACCTGGGATCTGCACCTCAACACATGAATAATATTATTTGTTAAGAAACATCCACACAAAGGACTTTCACTTGCAATATCTTGTCCAGGTAACCCACTTCTGGCAGCCTTACAATACTTCAATTTATAAGGCTCAGAAAGCTGAAGGAATGCCTTTTGAATATCCCTGAACTGGTGTTGGTCTGTGTGAAATCAATAGGCAGCATTCATTTAGCTGGAGGTTGAATCCACGCCAATTGTGACTGAACTGGAAGGTCAAATAAACACAGATATTTCAGGATTAAGGTTTGGAAAAATTAATTGACCTTTCATACTCTTCTCTAAAATTTAGTTCTGGGACTGAATAAGGGGAGCTGCTGCTCCACAGTGACTAAATCATGTTGCTGGCACATGAAGTTATTGCCCATAGCTTTAATTTAAAGAATGATGCCATCAAGGACTGAGCACAGACATAAACAGGCTCTGTGGTTTCCCCACAGTCATTCATGTTTTCCAGCCAGTCCAATGGCTTTTGGAGGAGAGAGAGGCAGGTGCCATGTCCTGTGTTGGACAAATAACTAAATAAGTGACTGTCATTGGCAAAGCTCTGACTGCTGCTGCATTTTCATTTGGTATTGGTACATGCATATGACAGAGGCAGTCCTTGCCCACAAGGGTTGGCCACCTAAATAACAAGGAATGGGGATGAAAATACAAAAATATCTTGCCCCTCATACTTGGCCTTGGTCAAACATACCCATGGAAGCCACACCTGGTCTTCTGGTCTCAGATGTGCACCTCCCTCTCATCACAGAGAAGAAAAAGATGAGCTCTCTCTTCAAAGAGAAATCAGCCCCAATTACAATAATTCAAAATTCCTCAGTGAAGAGGAGCTTTCTGAACCTGGGCCAGGCATGAAGGACAAAAGAAACCCGGTGTGCATAGTAACTGTTTCACAGCATTCCTTCAAAGTTTCTCCAAATGATCCAATTTTTCTGCTATTTATCTGTGCAAGAAGGAAAATACAGCTCACCTGAGCAGATTATAGTTTTGCTGCAGGATTAAGACTTTAAGCAAGTCTTGTCATCTTTTATTAGGCATAACCTAAGAACACACTGGTAAGGCATAAACTGCATCATTGCTAGGTAACGTGAGATTATTCAATTATTATTATTCCAGTCATCATCGTGCTAGAACATGTAGAGATTTAAAAGGCAAATACCATAATTATACCCACAGGAGAAGCATGTGTAGGGGTGTCCTTGCTGGGTTCATAAGTAGGCATTCTTGGCAGGTCTGGTTTCTATATGAAATGTTTTTTTTAAAAGAAAGTGCAGCAATAATTCAGGCATTCAAACTTCCAGTACCACTTCCTTCTTGTAAATATGCAAACCAATACATTAAGTATAGGTGGTCTTATCCCATCTCATTTATTTTAGAAATCCTAACAAGGCTACAGTGTGATAGTGATCTTACAGATTCAGGGTCTGAGAGGTGAAGGGAGAAGCTCACTTTTCCTACTAATAATCAAGCATCACTTGTTGCATTTCAGTGGCTCTATTTGAATGAAATTCAGGTCAGGACGCTGTGGGAAATCAATGAAACTCTGTTTCAATGAATTCCTGAAATTTTGGATAAGGGTGCATTTGTGCAGAGTTCAGCCCAATGCTGCCAAGGGCACAGGTTGTGTCCAAGACACAAATGCAGGAAAATAATTTCTCCTCATCTTCCATGACCAGCAATTCTGTCCAAAGGCTGATCCCAGCACTTGGATATTTCTAAAAAAGAGAAGTATACCTCTTCCAGGTTGTTGTGATGCCAGTCAAACAAATGCCAGTAGTTCTGGTCATACCTACTGCCGCCCTTGCTTTTCCCTGCTGTTTGTAGATAGTTTCAGTCAATATAAAACATCTTTCCGCATTTAATCCATCTCTCTGTTGACCTCTGAGCAACCCCAAATTGGAAAGATGTTGGAACCATTTAACATTGCAAGCAGCACAACTGCCCAGACCAACTTCTAGTGAAGAACCAAGTGGAAAGGTTTAAAACACTCCAGCACTCAACACCTGGGAATATTAAAAAGATCCCTACTGTAGAAATTCTCCTCCTATATGACATGTTAATGAGAACCTTAAAAATAAATGGACTTGAATTTTAAAGGCCTTTGAGCTGCCCCTGGAGGCCAGCTCAGCACCCCCAGTACAGTTTGTTATCTGAGAGTTAACAGCAGGAGCTGCACTGCCTGGAACGGTCATGGAAGAGTCTGGAGCTGTTCTGCTACAACAGGAGGGGAATCAGGGATAATTACAGGCTGAATGAGTTGCATAATACAGTGTGCATCCTCAGCAGTACATTGTGTCCTGATTACCAGCACAGAAGCTAGAGCTGCACTGATATTATGATTTTAAATTCAGCTGTCTTTTTTTTCTTTTTTTTTTTTTTTCCCTAAGAGACTGAATACAAGAGGCAGGAACAACCAATTCCAGAGATGGAAAGGAACAAAAATTGGTCAGGGGCTCAGAAAGAATAGTATTGTCTTCTGGCTGGCAGCCTGACAGCCACAGATTTCTGTGTAGTTCTGTGTCTAATAAATAGGTGGAAAGGCCTTTGAACAGGCTGGATGCCTCTCCTAAGCTCTTCATTAAAAGCTTTAAATTTCAGGGCACCACTCTCCTCTAGTATCCAAGAGGTCAGGAAACCTACTTTCAGTGACTGCTGCCCATGAGATAAATAATGGCAGGTCCTGGCAAAAAGAGAAAGGACAAAAAGAAAGAAACAGCTGCTCAGTCTGATGCTCAGAGGCTGCAAGGGGAGGGATTTTAAAATGAATGTATAACCTGCCATGTGCTAAAATGTCTAAATAGGCTTTGGGTTCAGTTCCAGATCTTCAAAAGGAATGTTTTCAATCATGTCTTTACAGGGGTTTGAAACTTCCCATTAGCCTACTCCCAAAATGATCTTTCTATTCTCACCTTCTAGAGAGGCTTGTCCCTTGCTGAACATCCTCTCTTCTGGAACTGTCCCCACCATCTGGACAGTTTGTCACAGCCATTTTCCTTTGGTTTTCATGCAATTTCTCACTGTATTGCATTGCAAGTTGATTAAACTAATTTACTTCCTTCTTATGTTAACAAACAATTTTTAGTGAAGTCAGGGCTTCCTTCAAAAACAATTTTCCTTTTCATATCTTGCTGTATGTCAGATGCCCAAAGAGCTTCTTCCAGATTTCATTATTTAATCACTTCTGATGGGAAAATCAAAGTCATGCAGGACTGATAAAGCTGAATTTTCTTCAGAAGCAAACATCAAAATGTCCCACCACTTGTTTGGCGCAGACATGCAGGTATATCTGCGTATTCAGATCCAGGTGTGTGTATATATAGATATCACACACTTGTGATCACCTTGAATTTATGCTCTCCAGAGTAATTCTTCTGAATGTATGTGTTGTGTATGGTATTCAGGTTGATGTATACAGTGTAGAATTTTAATTTTCATTCTGAATTAATTAAGAATTAATGACTACTTAGAGTGCTAGTCAGGTCTTAAAATGCTATTTTTCTCAAAGGAAGGCAGTGGCAGAATAAGTCAACTCAGAATAGTACAATTAGATGCAGCTTCATGAAAAGCATGAAGAGTTCAGCACATTAAAGGATATTATTTTACTGAGCATGTTATATGCAGCGAATGAACCTTTTGTACATCTGCAAACCATTTAAAATTAATTTATTTTTCATTCTGTCTTACATATTGTATTAGAACTTCAGCTAACCAAGTACCCTTCATTTCTTCAGTCATTAAAATTAATATATTGCCATAGTCTGAAGTAGAGCTGGACCTAGAGTTAAAACAGCTTCCAGCATTGCACAGCAGAAATGTTCTGAAGAGATGCAGAGCCCCGTGGTCATCATTTCTCCAATGTACTACCAAGTGTTACACCATTCCCCCCTCTCCATGGGAGGCTAATCAGCAGCGAGGAGGCAGTAAGGAATTTTAAAAGAAGCCTGGTTCAGCAACATTTCTGCTGTACAGGACTCCCTGTGGGTGTGTTTCTTGGGCTGGCAGTTGGAGAGTGTGAAAAGAAACTTTCAGCTACACGAGATATTTGCACCTGGGAAGGAGCCCCTGAGGCAATCCATCTTCCTTGGCTGGAGGTGAGGATAAACTAAACTGGGATCCCGAGAACCACGTTATTCCCACTGCAATCTCCAGTGAGGATTATTAAGCACTGACAGTATGCTTGTCACCCAGGGTTAAACGCATCCCACGGAGAGGAATTACACAGCCCCATATGCCACGTTGCCAGAGCCAAGCAAATATTTTTCAGGCAAATATTTTATTCACAAAAAAGGGCTTATTTCTCAACTGAAGTGATTTGCAAATGCAGATCAAATTCACTGAATTGCCTCAGTGGTTTAGTAAAAGAAGGGAAAACAAGCTTCTAAAAAAAAAAGTGCATATTTTAGTTGGGGAGTTTGAAACAACAAGTCTCATCTTTCTGTTTTGTATCAGCATTATTTCTTTTGCATAAGATATTCCAAGATCTCTGTAAGCACAAGCCTTCCCTCCCTACATTTTGGATCAAAGCTTAATTTCACACAGAATTATTTTCCGAGGTTTGTGGGTAAAGAAGTCATCTTTATTGGAAAAGGCAGTTTCTGTTATAGTTAGAATACCCCAATGTTTTGGGACCTGATCATAATTTAGGTAAGTGTAAAAAAATATTTGTTCAAGTGAAAACTGCAAGGTTAGGCCAGTTTTTACGAACTGTGAAACCAAGGTGCTAAAACATGAGCTGTGTGTCTTGGGCAGAGAGAACTTGAGGAGAGAAGCAGAAAATGAAAGAACATCCACTGAGATCCTGCAAGAAACAATATCACTGCTTTGCAAAAAGCTTCAAAAATTCCCAAGCCAGCAAGACAATTCCCATCTTAAAAATTAGGAATGTTCTTACCCATATTGAGGCTTAAATGTGCTAAGGCTAGGGATGGGATTTGGGCTAATTTAATCTAAGACAATGGGAATACAGAAACTGTGCATAGAAAACAAGGGCAGCAAGAGACAATCATAATAACAGAGTTCAAAACCCTCCAGGAGATGAACAGATGATGCCAGTCATCAGTGGAACAAAGGAAAAAAATGAGATGAAATTTGAGGGGAAGAAGCATTTTTACAGCTCCAGCTAAATAAAATCTCTAACTCTCCTACAGCGTGTTAATGTTTATTGAGCAACAGAAATACAAAGAAAAATGAGACAGCGAGGTTACAGCCACCCACAGCTGTCCTCGGGTTGTGCTTGTAGGGATAAAAGATGAAGTGGTTTAATACCTTCTAATGAGATTGAGTCATCCCACCTCCTCTCATCTGTGGCCTTCGGATCAGCACAATGGCAATGTCCTCACCTCAAGGATACCTACGCTGCCACAACTTTCCATTGTGGGAGCAGAACACTCGGGAGGGAAATCAGATATTCCTGCATCAGACAGGCAGTGTGTCTGCACTGCTGAAAAGGACTGTGTGGGGTGGGAGCCTGGAGAGCACAGGACCAAAGCTGACAAAGCAGAGGAGCCCTCCCCACTTTACAAACCCACTCACACCTGGGACTGGGGTCCTGGCTGGAGATACAGCCTGGAAATGCAGGCTTGGACACGAGTGGGGATGCAGCCTTGAGCAGGAGACAAAGGAGAATCTGCAGCAAAAGCAGAATTTATGATAGTCACCTCCTTTATCAAGCAGATCCCCAAAAGTCACTAACACCTATTTTACCACACCACTTCTTCCATGTCAGCCCTGGGATTTGAAGTCAGCAGGAAAGGTACCTGCAGGTCCCATTTTAATTCATGCTCAGAAAGCCCAGAAACACCAAAGATACAAAGATATATTGTTTTCATTCCATCCTGCTATGCATGGGAACATAAATTTTGTCGTTCTCTGATACATCACCATTCCTCAAGAACCCCCACTCATTAAGTGAAAAGGGGGGAAATCATTTGCAGGAAGAGCAATTAGTCAGTGCTTTCCTTAGATATCCTCACTTGGAAAAACCTCTCAGCCTTTTCCCTCCCACCTCTCTCGAGGCTGAGCTCTGACAATAGCACTGCTTGTTTCCTTGTACTCTTAACTGGAATATGGGACATCACACAGCACTTGCATGATTCATGAGGAACACAACACGCATCTTCGCTTTTATGAGCAGCAGTATATTGTTGTCATTTTACAGATGCAAAACTGAGATGCAAGGGGATTAAAAGGGAAAAAAAAATTCCCTTTGTTCCTTGCATTTTTGGGATAATTACTTTCCACACACATGAAATTATGACAGGGCCTTAGAAACAGACTTTTGGTGCCTGGTGACAGAAGGCTCAGCTCATGGGCTCCCATACATCCTTGGGCTGTCCCTGCAGCAGGGAGGGCAGGCTCAACACCAGAGTCATGAGGGACCAACCTCCACGGGGCTTGGGTGCACACAGGAGCACATTCTCTGGCACTTTGTTTAGATACTGAGAAAGCATCTCCAGAAGGTTCCCCATGGCCTGCACTCAGCATGAAGGGTGAGTGTGAATGAGGGATTTGGTGTTCCCAAAGCAGGCAGCCCCTCCTCCCATGGGGCAGACAGGTCAAGCTGTGGTGTCTCAGCATTCTGTCACTTTATTACTATCAGGAGATGTTATCAGCTACCAAGGCAGCAAACCCAGTCCTTCCCTTAGAGGTGATAGGGTTGGAGTGAATGGCTCCTAAATATCCCCTAAAAATCTTGAGTGTAACTTCTACTTTCAGCCCAAATGATTAAATCCTGGTGTGATTAAAAAGAATAAAAGCCATAAGTAGTTGCAGTCAACCTCTCCCATGATGGAAAGCCAGTAAATATTGAAAGATGCATGTTCCAGTTTGGGTCCTAAAACAAAGAACAGCACAAGGTTTGTGATTGAAAAGGGTCTATGTTTGCCTCTAAGCAGGCACCTTTTTCAAATTCTCGCTCCTCAGCCCTACTCACTGATAAGCTCTGATAAGGCACTGTCAGCTCCTCTGAAATGCATCCAGAAAAGAGCTAGAAGCAGCAATATAAGCATGAAGATTTATTACCAGATTTTGACTTGAACTGGGCTTGTAATTTTTGTCCATGACAGAGAGGATAATCTTCTGAGAATGGTAGAAGGAAGCACAGATCTGAAGTAGGGAAGGGTGCTTTGTGTTTTGTGACATGTTTGCTTTTCCTTTCCTTCCTCCTTCCTCTCCTCCATGAGAACGTGCACCCAGAGAAGACCACAGCTCTCCAGACCCACAAACCCTGGCATCAGAAGAACTCCTTTGTCTTCACACAGAGAGAGTTAGCTGTAGTGTCTGAATGTAAATAAAATCTTTTATAGCACGTGAAGAAACATCTTAGCAATACCAGCAACTGTCTGATGAAATGTCACTAAAATCATCAGCATTCATCAATGTAAAATAAAATTTCAAAAGGAAGAAGAGAAGAAAATTAGACCAAATATTTATGAATTTTAAGTGTATCTGCATTCAATTCAGTTGATTTCAGAAACATGGTTATCAATAGACCAACAAAAGTTCCAAGTGAAAAAAATCTCACTAGTTATGTCCAGAAAAAGGTACAGTCCCTGAAATGTAATACAATTCTTACTAGGACAGATGGACAAGTGATGTCAATTTTGGATTACTTTCTTTCCTGAAATAGAATCTTATCTATATATGCAAGTGTGTTTTCCCTCCACTTAGCCACCCTCCCCTCTTTACAACAGGTTTGACAGGAATAATGATTGAAAATTCTCTTGGAAGCATATTACTCTGTGAAAATCTTGACCTCCATATTTTCAGAAAGTAAATTTTAGTCATAATTGGGACACAAAAGCATGAGACCTCTAAGGTACTGAAACTGAGTCAAACTTCACTGAGGCTTTCAATTTACAAAGCCCACAAGACAACTCTTTGTTTTGTGTTTTTCTCCCAGTCTTGATTTCCTCTCCACTGCCTTCATGTTTTCCATCAGGGAAAATAAAATGCATCCCCCAGACTTCAGTTTTGATAGAAAAACTCATCTAAAAACCCCAAGGTCAATGTCAAAAATCATACCTCATATGTTTTAAGTGCAGTGGAAACAACTGTGGCAAAACATTCTCCAGCCACGGCTGTGATCCAAACATGAACTGGGGCAAGGCTAACTCAAAACAGATGACAGGAAATAGTGATATGTAAATAACAATAATGTGAGCAGTGCTTTATGCTGTCTGTGTTGAGAGAAATGTAAGCAACCAGTACATTGCATTTTCGGAATTTTCCAAATTTCAACCTAATGTTTTACTATCAAAGAATATTTACCATCTGTGATGTGAGAATTTTAATCAACTAACATCCCATTATAAACTGTGTTTTTGAAATGACTTTTTAATAATTTTAGCTGATCAATATATAGATTAACATGACAATCCTTTATTGCTAAATTTATTTATATTGATATCAATAGTATGGGACTTTGAGTTTCTAACCCTTTTATATATCTGTATTGCTTGATTGTCTAATTCTGTAAAGCAACAAACATGAAGGCAAGTTGTCATTAATTTGGAAAGTAATCTGGAATCCAATTCTTTCAGACAATTTATTCCCCAAAATAACTCCCACAGTTTCAAATATTTAAGAACTTCAGTGCTATTTCATTCCAGGAGTGAGTTCATTTGAAGTCTTTCTTTTAAAGCAATGTATATTGGCATTGACTGCTCTGAAATTAGTTTAAGTTAGATCAGAAATAGACCTATTGCCTATAAAAGTCTTATCTGCTATAGATCAGTGGTTAGCTCATGGTTACTGGAAAATATTTCTCCCTCCCTCTTTAATCCTACTCTAATTGGTTTTCTTACTCCTTCTTTAGAAAACAAACACAACATAGAAAAGTAAAAACAAGAAACAATTAAACTTCCCCACCCCTATAATTCTGCATCCGTGCAGATTCCAGATACTGCAACCCAATTCCCTCAGGCCTTAGATCCAGGAGTAAGACAATTCTTTCAACACAGGTCAAGGGTCTATAACAACAATGCTGCTGGAAGGGGCTGTAGCAATGCACTGTTCAAAGTCATCCAAGCTCCAATGAAAAAGAAATATTAAGGGCCAGATTAAGGAGTTTTTCTGAATTTAAGGTAGACAAGAATCTGCCCAGAATGAACAACAAATCATTTGTTGATTCCCTTTCAAATAGGAATTGCAACACCTCATGGGTTAAATCTGTTTAAATATGATTCATTCTGCTTTTGCTAAAAAGCTATTTTCCATCATCTTACTCCTCGTATTTCCAGTTCCGTGTGGGTCTCAGCAGATAATGAAAAATACAAAATGCCTTTCTTTGCTTGGACTCAAGAAGCTGAAGATGTCCTTGGCTCAGAGCACCCAGCCCTAGATTACCTGTTACCAGCATGTGGCTGGGACTCAAGTTTCATCTCTCTCTGCCCGAGCAGTGATGATGTGGATACGTGCATTACTTTAACTGTCTTCTTAGTCATCTTGGTGATTATTTTTTCAGATACACAATACCTGGAAATATGCTGGGTTTTCCTGATAATACATTAAAATAAATTTGCCTGTAAAAGTAGCGCTGAAGTTTCCATTCCAAGCTGATAGCAATCACACAATCTAGGCCAGAGTTTACATCTGGGGTAGACCAGCCGAGTGCTATTTAAATCTAAAAATATATGACAATTTATATCAGTTGAGAATCAGACCAGCTGTTTTTAATGGGGTTTCATTTGAAGCAATTAGAAAATGTAAAGTTGGAAATCCTATCATCTCGTTAGTTTTCCAAGGGCTATTATCTAGTCTGTATCGCTTCTAGAGGAGTGGAGCTCTTCTCCAATTACTCATTCCTAATTCATATGCCAGACTCTCCAAGCTTCTCCCTCCACGACTTCCCAGGACACAAAAAGAAGCTGCTGCATCACCTAGTGGCTAAAGCAAAGCCTTCAGAGGAGCAAGGACACTGCTGAGAAAGGGCTTCTTCCCCCCGTGCTTCTGTCTCTCTCTCTCACTTACTTTTATAATGCAGAATTGCAGAATTGAGATTCTTTTTTTTTCTTTTTTTTTTTTGGGGGGGGGGTTGCATTTTTTATTTAGAGTACTAATATTAATGAATATCTAAATATATGAAAATAGCTCCTCAG
Organism: Passer montanus; assembly: GCF_014805655.1. Taxonomy (NCBI): domain Eukaryota; kingdom Metazoa; phylum Chordata; class Aves; order Passeriformes; family Passeridae; genus Passer; species Passer montanus. Next base: position 6,287,031 of record NW_024367596.1, read on the forward strand.
TGGGAAATATGTTCTGTTACAAGGTAGAAAGCAGAAGTTGCCACACAGAAGAGGAGTCAGGCAGGTCCTTCCCAGTTAAAGGCTTCACCTCCCGACCCCAGGAATGGCTTAAGCCACCAGAGCAGAAGAAAAATGTTTCTCCCCTCAAGCCCAACACTAGGGCTACTTGTGTCTCACAGGTTATTCACCTAGTCCACAAAACTGGGGTCATTTGCTGCACATGAATTTTCCTCAAATAAATCTGAAAAAGAGCCTCTACAGAAAACGTGTTCAGCACTATTTTGAATGCAGCTGAAGGACAGACTTTTTCCACTATGACAGTGGATTTGAACAGATTGTCATAACACAGGTAGTAGAAAAATTTGCCATACCATAACTCTGAGTGCAACTATTAAAAAAAAAAAGCTGAATTCCATATTATTGTTGCTAGAGAAGCTGAATTACATATTATTATTATTATTATTATTAGATATGACGGAGAGTTTTTTCCTCAAAATGATTTGCAATGAGAAAGAAAAGTCAATTAAGCAAACCAAAAATACCCCCAACAAAATCAGATTTTCCCAGACTGGAATTTGCCTTGGGAAGTACTTGCTGGTCTCTTCTTCCTGTTTAGTACTTTGTGGAAGCTGTTAAAGGGAGTGGAGCATGCATTAGACCACATTGCAAAACCATCTAATCCTGCACTTGGATGGAGGCAAGAGACACCTGAACTACATTTTCCCGTAACATTGCACTGGATCTAAACAAAAGGTAGAGTATTTCTACACTACAGCGCTCTTCAGAACTCCCTGTTCATAAATTTTTTCAGTATTTATTTCAGTTCAAGACAGAAACATGGCAGAACATCAGAATTTGCTATGGGTAATGATTTCCAGTGTTGGCACAGCTCAAATAATATTTATATTTTACAGCACAGGTTTTCTCCCAGAATATTTTATGTTTCAGTACTCTCAGAAGGACAGGACAAGCATTAGAAATTCACAGACAATTATGCTTTTTTGATATCTTAATTTTGATAGTGACCCAAAGCATTGTTACCAAATACAAAGTGAGGAACACTCTACCCACGTAAAAAGTTACAAGTTACTCAATACAGGTGGTTGGCTTGGTTTCTTGTCACTATTTTTCTCCCTTTAAGTGATAGGGAAAAGCAAAGAAAACCTCTAGGAACTGTGTATCCTAGAGGAAAATTAAATTCTTCTGTAGACAGGCCACAGCATAAAATCCTTTGAGCACCAAGAGCACTGCCAAGGAAGGTTTTATATCCTCAGTGAAGATTGTTAGTACCTGTGGTATTTTCAAGCCTGACACCTGGAGCTCCATGACACACGTCAGACATTCACAGCATCCCAGGAAAGCCGCCTGCACAGTGAAGTCTTTGTCAGACGCTTCCTCTGATTCATGTTCTCTACGACATGTGCTTATATCACTGTTACTCTGGTTAATAACCTGACCCTGAAAACTGGAAATATACCACAAATCACCACCATGGAAGAGCTTACGTCTCAACTTCCTGACTGGATTCAAAGTTCAAATGATAAACTCATCAGTGGGTGTACTGCTTTCTGTTACCAGTGCAGAGCTATTAATCTTCCAAAAAGGACTGCAGTGACTTACTCCGGATGATAACTTTGTGATGGGGAAAGCAAGAAAAATTGTATGGCAATCACTGCTGACCCCTGCCATTAAAATGCTATTTAGCAACTCTTCAAACCAGGGCTTCAAACCCAGTGGGCAGCTGGCCAACAAGATCAAAGTCAGTGGGAGCTCTGCCCGAGTGAGTTAAGTGTTAGTAAGTGCCCAAATAAGGCACTTATCCAGAATGCAAATATTTCTTCCTTATTCAGCATGTGGAATTCCCATTGATGTAAATGAAAGTACCATGTGTGCAGACAATGCAAACGAAATCTACAGCGTGGATCAAGGGAAGGAATTTTGCCTGCAGTGTTACGAAATCTTAATCATTCATCCAGCTCGAGAACCCCAGGCTGCAGCAAAAAAATGTTGCACATATTCTGTGTGAGAATCACACATCCACCATCTCAAAACCTTCTGAACTGGAATAGGGCTGTTTTTCAATTGCCAAGCTGAAGAAGTGAAGAAACTTGATGGGTTTTGCACGGTGACAGAGAATGAGGTTTATCAAATAAAATAAGCTATTCCTTATTCGTGAATAAAAGTGTCAGGATATTTTTAAATGACCTTCGCTTAGTTCTATACCTCAGAAATGCAGGGTTTCTAATGCTAATGTGCAGGCACACTGACTTTAGCACCACATTTATAACTCTCTGAACAAGAATACAGTACCCGCCTCTGTGTCAGTCCTAGAGGACAAAAATACATAATTTTAGTTCACTTCCCTGATATGGAAATCAGAAAACTTGCTCCCTTGTGGCCGAGTTTCAGAATTAGGCTTTATTTACAAGTAAATCAAAGCTTGGATGGACTGAAAGACACATCATTCATAGACAATGATTTTGCTAGCAGACCTAATGGATCTGGACAAATGACAAACTGACTGAAATACATCTGTAACTAAATGGCTGAGATGTGAATCATTATCATTCATGGAGGTCAGACTACCCAGGCTTCAGCAGTGTTCTTCTGACTATTAATAGTCTTGAAAATGTTTGCAAATGCCCCAAGTTGCATGTTGCTCTCTAGTTGTCATTCACCATTTGCTACTCCCTGTCAAAATGTTTCAGTCATTAAACCAGAGAGCAGAAAATATACCACATGCCCAATCACACATTGTGAATAATAAGAGTAGACAATTTGTGAGCAAACCCAGAATCAGAATAGAATTCATGAAAACAATTTAGCAGACATCTGAAAAACAGATCTCTTTCCAGACAACAGCAGTGATTTGCAGGTTTCTTCTTAATTAAAAAGGGAACAGTTAAATCCATCAAGCTTTGTGTTTTGAAAAGTGCTATTATTATAATCCTAATATTTCATCTCTATTTCTGCTTTCAAAGTGGCTTTCAGGAGACTACTCCAATTTACCTTTTCTGTTTCAACAAAAATAACATTTATTAGGAATTCAAGTTGAAAATGCTTATTGAGAACATATGACAAGATACATTACAGGGGAATATTGACTGTCTCAGAACTAAGAATTCTATATCCAGGAAACACAAAGAAAAAAAGTTAAATATTACAAGAAATCCAAGTATGTAAAGATAACAAAGAGTTTGATGGGATCAGCTTTAATTCTGCCCATCATAATTTTTAAAACACATCCTGAGAACTGACTGCAAAACTCGCTGTTCAATATGCACTATGCAAAGTGGCTTGGAAGCTTGATCTCTCTCAGAGCCTTTTCTCTTACTGAACAAGCATGCAACCACTTTGTACCAAAGGCAGATGTGACAGTCCAGTTCTGATTTCTCCCGAAGTCACACAACAGAGTTAAAAAGAGCTATTTTTGCAAGCATTCCTAACACCAAGTCTGACTATTTGCAGAAAGCCCACCCAAGAACAAAGTAAATGCCTCTGAAGCACTGGTAAGTGGGATTTCTTTTGGGGTTATCAGCAACACAGTTCCTACACAAATGGAATAAACCACCACAACATCTGGGCTCTGCTCATTGTTCAGTTTTCCTGCTTGTTTAAGGATTGATATTCTCATGGCTTCTCCTTGGACTAACATCAGCACATCCCATGGCAAAACACAGCACTAGACCTTGATAGTGTGCAAGATGCAACATAAATCTGCATTGCCCACATCTGTTCTCAGTCCAGACCACCCCTTTCCTGGCACAGTAGTTTTGCAGATGATCAGATTCCACTTTCTGTGTTCTTGGTTCTCATTCTAGACAGAATTTGTTTCTCTAAAGAACATGAGCACAAGGCTATTTAAGCCACAATTAAGCCCTCAGAAATAGGCCCTAAGTGATGCATAGGCTGCTGTCAGCTCCCTAAATTCCACCCTATGTAATTTCTGCCATCACCCACTCACATTATGTTATTGTCTACGGCTTCAGAAAATTGCTACTAGTGCATGCATAACTTCCATTCAACAGAGCCTCAATGATTGTTTTCTTAAACGCCCTCTGAGCTTCCCATATTGCCTCTTGTGCTTTTACAAAGACATTTCCCCAGTATGAAATCTCTCTCCCATCTTGTTTGGGAAGGAGCATGATTCAGAGTTCACCCCGGAACATCTCATCAGGGAGAAGGGATTGGCTATGCATCATTTCCATTCCTAACACTATACTGACCTCTAGAGTAAAAGTGCTGCACACCTGACAAATCGGCTGGGCAGAAGGAGAGAAGAAGAAAGCAGGATGAGGTCTTTCAGAAGCTGTCTGCCCCCAGGACAGGGGCCAGGAGCCAGGCACTGGCACAGCACAGAGCCCTCGGGGCTGAAGCAGATCTGGTTCAGCAGATCAGGTCTGGCTGTGCCTCATCCTTCACGAGCAGGACCAGGAGTCTCACAACCCCCCACGCAGCATTTTACACTTTGATTCACATCCTGAGGATTAGAAAACTTCAGGCTCATATAGACTGGCAATGGTTCACACAGCTTCAGCTCTTTACTCTCATTTTCACTTTTCAAACAATGGTATTTTAAGATCTGAACATGTTCTGAGCTATATCTCCACTAGGGAAAACAGTAAAAAATATGTTCACAGTTTTCTCTAATGATATCAATTTCCTTTGCCTTCTCTTTTCCTTTTTCTAAGCACTCAACTGAAATATTGATTACAATATTTTTCAAGCTTGAGTGAGCTCTCTTCAGGAAAACTTTTCAAGGCTTCAAAAATATATTCCAACCAGACTCAGCCTGAAAGTAGGCTTTACTTGTCTTCACCTGGATTTCTCCAGGAAACCTTTATGGACTCTTACTGGTAAAGTATTGAAATGTGAGCAGAAAACAGCTGCTTTACACCATATTGACTGGACTGTCTCTTAGGTATAGTCAAGAAATAGCAATGTCTAAGAGCACATTACTAAGGTTGAGAGACTCTATTAAGAGACACATGGCTCCCATTCAGGCTCTGGACAGCCCACAAGAGCAATATGGACAACTCCTGCCAGTTTCGAGAGCTGCCCACAGAATTAGCTGGCTGAGTTACACTGTCAGCCAAATGCCTAAAAATTTCATTTTACATCCTGAGTACAAAGTTCTCTGGACTTTTGAAGCTGTCTCACAATCAATTAGAGATATTTGGGTGAGATGGATTTGCACAGTGAACACCTTCAGCAATTTACAGCAGTTTCTCATATCCAGCAATAATATTTTTTTTTCTTTTCCAGTTTAAGTCAGTTATTTCTGCTCTCTTGCTCCCTCAGGTGATGTCAGACCAATCTGTAATAAACAGGTATAGTCACAGGCAAGACCTCTGAACTTCTGCTGGCTGGAAGGCAGAAAGCCACTTCCTTTGATCTTCTGCATTACTGCAGCAAAGCTCAGAGTAAATTTTAAAACAGCACTAGTAAAAGTTTTTCTATTAAAAAAAGATTCTCTAAGAATTACATTGATACTTTAAAAACCCTCCCAAGCCATATATGGCACTGCAAAAAGCTTTTCTATGATTTTTAAAAATAGCAACTTCCACTGAGACGTTAAATGAAAGAAAAACCTCGTGCTTAAGATTTCAAAAGGTACACAACTTGTGCTGATTTTCTGCATTAATTCCCTTCAGGATCAAAAGCAGTGTGTACTTTCCCACAAAACCAATTGTCAGTAAATACAGGTCAGCATTAAAGAAGTTCAAGCAGCCAGGAGCCAAGCAGGAGCAGCAGGTGAAATGGCAGGGCCACAACCAGCTTGGTGTTAAAGCACAGGGAGCAGAGCTGGGCAATAAAGGGTAAAATGGGTCTCTGCAAAAAGGTTTGTTTTTTGGCTTTTTTTTCCAGACTACACCAAGCAGCTGGATGGAAGCACCTGCACTCCAGCAGAAGGGGCTCAGTAGCTCAAGCTGAGAGCATTGTGCTCTGTGGGAGCAGGCAAGCACAGCACCCCCAGAGCCCAGGCTGCAGTCACTCACAGCAAAGTCAAACACAGGTACTCACCCCTCTGCAGCACTGCTGGCACCTCAGCTGTCCCCAGGGCCAGAAGAGGAAGGCAACAAGGAGAATCAGATCCCTCAGGGACAATCCCCCTGACTAACACATCCTTTGCACTCACAAATGCCTCTGAAGATCCTTTCAGAGCTGTAAAACATCCCCTTGAAGATCTTTTTGGGCAGCTAAAGATGATCCCGTCCTTGTGCTGCAGGGAGAAACTGAGGAGAGACAATGCAAAACAATCCCTCACCCTCTGCAATGAGGCTGCAGGTGCTTTGGGTTAATCTTAAAGACTGGCAGAGAAGTCAATATCAGCCCTCCAGGTGATGGACCTCAAACTGCATTTTGTTTATTAAGGGGATCCATATCTGAAGCAATACACAGAGTTCTTCTTTAATCCCATTTTTGGTCCAGCTCCCAGCACGGTGTGAGCCTCCAGCAGTCCCAGGGTGTCTCTGCCCTCGGGTGCTGACATCTCCCAAGCCCTGGCACACGCTCAGGCTGTGGGGACATGGACAATTGGCTGATTATGGCAGATGGGGAGCAGCAGTCACCCTCAGCACCTGGGTTCAAAGACAGGCAGCTTTGAGGGCTGGAGGGGTGTCCCTGCACCACTTTGGAGTTACACACACACAAGGATGTGATGCAAATTTCACCTTCAGAGAAAGCTCACAGCAGGGTCAGTGTGGGACCTGGCTTGCACAGGCTGCTGAACATTGCTGAGATGAGGTATCAGTGGTGGAGCAGCTGCAACCTCACCTAGGAGGAAGCCACCAAAGCCTGCATTTTGTTTATGTTTCACATGCTACCTCCTAAAATAAAAATCAATATGTGTCACACTAGTGATATTTAAATGGATAATTCCCTTTCTAGTGAACTGATGCTTCCCTTTGCCTGCATGATAAACAATTCTGGGAACTCAAAACAGGAAAAGACCTTAGAGAGAGGATGAGAGGTGCTCAAGAGACTTGAGGTACAGGAGGCAGAAAACCAAACTCACTGGCAAACTGCTCAAGGTCAAAAATCGATGTACGTTGTCAAGATGTGTTGCTTTGTTTTTTAGTCCCAGTGTATTTATGTGATACCACACTCTCCATCCCCCTGAAAATGTACAGAATATGATGCTATGGTGGGGACTGCTGCTGCCACAGACCGGCCAAGGCACTCAGGAGATCCCTTTGCCCCTGCAGGGGAAAGCACCCACATCTCAGAGAAGTTAAAATGTGTTTGACATCCAGGGCAGTCACAAACTTGTTGTTTTGGCTACACAGCAGTTCCTCTTCAGGAATGGGTAACAGCCATTTTACAATGTCATTTCTCAATCAGTTTGCACAGGCTGCCAGGAGAAAAAGTCAAATCCTCTTCCAAAAACTCCCTCTGCTGCCAGCTCCTTTCTGTACCAAAACAAGCATCTGTCTGGCCAAGATTTCCCTTTGTAGTGTCAGCTTTAACCTAGATCACTTTCTTGGCCTTCTCTGAAAAAGCAAGAAGGAAATGTGTAGGATGAGGGACAAGAATGGGCAGGCAGCAGCAGCAGCTCCAGAAGTAGTGACAGCTTTTCATTACTTTGTATGATTGCACAGTTATGGCACAAGTTGCATGATACCATTCTTGGATGAATAGCTAGAACTTCCTAAATAAGGATTACAAGTGATAAATAATTAATGAAATAACAGATAATACATGACAGGCAGTTAATACCTTTTCTGGGAACAAACGTCAAATAATTCAATTCCACTGAAAGACAGAAATTTGTTAAACATGTATGTGAGCAAGAGAAGCTTGGTGTACACATCTGAGATAAATCAATTAATGATCATGAATGTGGTCAAGATGCACAGTCACTGAGGACTGAACTAATGTCATTTGGACAGGAGCAGTGCTTTTGTGGCATTCAAACAGTTCTCTGAAGGTTTTATGGAGTTCCAAAGCTTTGTAGTGTCAGGCTCCTCTCCAACTTTTGGAAGCCAAGTATCTTGAAAAGTTCAGAGGGAGTAGGGGGAGGCAAAGAAAGGAAGCAGTGAAGAGGGGAAAACATAAAACATCATGGAATGGCCACTTTTTTTTCAGCTCAAAAGAATCTGTTGGGTTAAAAATGGCAATTTTCTCATTGTACCCTGAGGCCTGGCTGCCAGAGGTGTGAGCTCTGAATCCAAGAGTAATCCTCTTTAAAACCACACAGAGGATAGTGAGTGCTTATAGTGACAGCCATGGGAAGAAATTTCCAGGAATACTTTGAAACATTACTGTTTACTCCTCACTGTGTGAACAGAGAGCCTGTGAACTAAACTTCCACAGAGACATGCTTTGAAACAGATTTGAAACTCATGGTTTTTGTCCTCACCTAACTTCTAGTAGAAGCTGAACTTTATTTGTAAGAGAAACTAGTTTGGGCCAGCTTCAAGGCCCACCAGATGAAAATTAATGAAGTCTCTCACTACATCAGCTCAGGGCTCAGCCTTGAGGGCAGATTTTCAAAAGGTTCCAGGGAAAATTTCAAGTGATCACTATCCCTGGGTGTTACCAGAAATGCTCAACACCTGACTAGGGGACATCTGGCACCCAGGCTCAGACTGACCCTGAAGGCTGAGTTCGAATTTGGCCACTTACTTGGGAGCTTATATGGAAATGATCTTCTCTGCAAACCTTGCCTAGGGCAAGCAGTGCTCTGTACAGCCTCAGAGATCTGCCAGCTTCCAGATTTGTCTGGGTTCCAAAGGCATTACTCATGCAAAATTCAAAGAAATGAAAAATAAACAGAAGGTAAAATAAAATGAAGACACAACATTACCCCAGCTATATTAAAACCTGACTCAAACTGTTAACAGCCTCACCATATTTACTGATTGTCAAACAGCATCAAGTCAGTATACAGGCAGAATTGTTTGTGGTATAAATATAAAAGGGTATCCCAGACAACTGTAGCATTCCCTATGGCAACATCCTGTGAACTCTTCAGAAAATGTAAATAAAAACATAAAGTCATGTCACTGTGCACAAAAGCCCTGCAGAGTGGATGCCCTACAGATACGAACTGTAATAATTTCTTCTCCTGGGAGCCTTGATGATTTTCTTCCCACAGCTTTTTGTGTGTATGTCTGAAAGGAGTTTCCTTCATTTGAGGGCTCACATTCTGTTCTGGAGCTTGTTAGTGCAAAGGAGACAAGTCTAATTCTGCTAATCCTTGCTGTGAAGAGAGTCAAACAGCATTTCCTATCTGCTGCCAGTATGAAACAAAATCACACTTCTATCAGGTTCTTGATACTATCTCACAAGATAAACTTCTGTTGCTAATAATATCTGACACTTCTATGTATGAACACACCAAAAATACTTCAGAACAAATTGATCTCTGGTGTAACTGTATTGAATTTACTGGAATTAAACTAGAACTAGGCTGGCATGTTAGGGGGTCAAAGCAATAAGTCAGAGAGGCTCTTTTCCCCTCAGGCTCCCCTGACAGTCAGGGTTAATGGTGCCAAGCAGAGCTCCCAACACTTCCCTAGAGCCACCAGAGGCTTGAATCAGGATTACACAACACTGAGAGGGAGCAGTTTTCCTTTTCCTTCCTTCTCTTCCTTCTGCAGAAACCCGGGCAAGGAAGAAGAGCTCAAGTCAGTGTGGTTCTCTGATTTCTCATTCCAGGCTGGGGCATCTGAGTAGGGTGTGCATCCTTTTCCTGCTGATAATTAATACAAACTCCTCCTGCCTCCAGTGGAGAAGATGAGAGACAGAAAACTGTCAGAAATGCTCTAAGGTTAGGAGCAATGTTCTGCAGATATAAAGTTTGCTCGTCTCACTACTGACCAAAGATATTTAAAAAAATGAAATTCTCCCAGGCTTCATCTCCATGTCCTGGAACCTCTCTTGCCTGGCAGTAACAGCTCTTCCTGTGCCAATAAGAACAGAAAGATCACATCAATCTCCTGAGGTGTGCATCTGGCTGAGGTATCACTGGGTTTTGGGGGAATACTCTTGGTTTGTAATTTATGCATCACCTCACAAGGGTTCATGCAGCATTTCATCCTAAATGGCCTGCTCAAAGTAGAAAAACCCAGGAACTGCTTCCTTTCTGGCAAGGTGTTTTACAGTACAATGTGAGTTCAGCAGATTGGAAATTATAACAGCCTATAACCATGTTCAAGTCTGCTCTGACACACAAAAAAGTTTGTATTTTATACATCTCCTAAGTGCCAGGACAGCAATTTACAGACAGCAATTTACAGAACGTTCCTGCAGCTCCTGCAGACAGCAGTGTGACTTCAAGAAAATCTATTTACAGCACCTAAGGGAGAGGGAAAGGCCCAGTGGCATGGAGCCTGTGTTCTGGAGCTCATCATGCAGCAAAGGTGTGAGACACGTCCAGCCAGAGATCCCAAGGGTTTGGATACCTGGCAAGCAGCTGCAAGCAGCTGAGCCTGGCCTCCACTGACCACAGTGTGAAACTGCCTCTTTGGAGGAACCCCAGCCTGAGGAGTGTTTATGTGATTGTATCCAAGAAAAAAATCAGCAGACCTACACATCACAGATAAATACACACAAAAAAGTAGGTAAGACAATTTTTTTTCCTGGGGCATTTTCCATTAAAATATTAACAAAGTGACATCAGCATAAGGGAACCCCAAGGTTCTACAGGAATGGGTCATATACACCCCTGAAAAAGGAGGAAGGCACAGAGGAGGCTGCAGATGCCTTTTTGTTTCAACCTCTGTCTGCACTGATAACCTTCAGTAACTGTAGGTGCTCAGACAGGCACATTTGAGCCAATATTTTCTCATTTATTGTTATATTTATTTGGCAATAAATGGCAAGAATATGACCATTATCAATGAATAATACTTCTATGAAATGGCTGTCTACTAAAGCAATTACTCTAGAAGCAGATATTTTATTGTGTATAATAATTAGTAAATATCTGTTGTTGAAATAACCTTTGTAAAAAGAACATTGCAGGCCCAGGTGTCCCCTGTTGATGTGAAAGGAAATCCCTCATCATTGTCACCCCAAAGAAAAAAGCACAGTGAGAGAATGAGTGCCTGGATAAGTGCCCATGTCTTGGACATACCATATGGTATCCACGTCTTCTTGATGCTTTGGTTGTATTAAAATGTTTGCGGCACTTGCATGAGCCACATGGAACCTCTCAGTGCCATTTTCAGCCCCACAAAAGGACAATTTGGAAGTTATCCAGCATAAACCATGATGGCAGTTTGGGGCTGCCATTCCCCAGTGGCCAAGGCTGCAGAAATTTGGGGCAGAACTGCATTAACCTGTCCCACCCCCACTACCCTGGGGCTGCCCTCCCTGCCCACCTCTCACATGTGCACTGCACAGACATTTCAGTCCACAGATGGAAAAGCACCTCCTTGGAACAAACAGGAAAAAACAGTGGAACAAGGCTTAGAGGCAGCAGGTTCACAAGAAATTATACCCAAAAACTAAATTCCAGAGATGGAAGATGCACTGGGACAGCAAAGTGAAGTTGAAAGCAGAACCACAAAGCTTTAAGCATTTAGATCAGCAATATTGCAAGGGAGAAAAGCACAAAGGCAGTGTCAGATTCAAGATGAGGTCAGAAAAAATCACTGCAGAAGATCTGACTAGACCTTGGTGTGCTGCAGATCTCAGTTCCCAAGACAGGAAGCCAAGGGAAGGCACATGCAATGGAAGTGCCTTGGGTAGGAATGCCAGGAGGCTGACAGCAGAGCCCAGCACAGAAATTAACTCCTGGCAACACAGCTAAGGACAAGAACATTTCCCTGTGAATAAAGGACAGCCACGGAGGTCACGCTGAGCATAGAGGCCCAAGGAGGAAAACACATGGATTTTCCAAGGCATTAATAGGTCTTTTGTTTCCTTTCCAAACTCTTACACTGGCAGCAATCACATACCCAGTTGCATCTATGCTAAAAACCCAAAGGAATTGGGCAATAACACCCAGTTATCTCAAAGGGATTTGGTCAGGTCTGCTCAGGTTTTTGTATGCTAATTGCAAGAAAATAGCAATCTCAAATTCTGTCTTGTTTCTCTGGGAAGGTAAATATCAAGTTTGTTTGTTTGTTCTCATATTGTAGCTGATGTTTCCTCTCATGTTTTCCCATGGTTTACTCATTCACATCACAGACAGCTTGAGTTACAGGATTCAGTTTCCTCCCTATTAAAATGCACCCCTTGTAGGGTGGAAATTGCAAGGAGAGATCTTGCACAGCAATGCCGATTAAAAGTTTGCAAAACAAGGTGCAAAATTTACCTGGGTAGGCCTCCTCCAAGGTAGTGTTTCATGAGAGAGGTGAGTCCAAGCCATCAGGGTACTGGGTTTGGTTTTCACCTGAGCAGCACACACCAACTCACATTTAGGGCTGGCATTGCTGAAATTTGGGATAACAGACACTGCCCAGAACTGCTTCCCTCCCACTCCTACACTGCCTATGTTTCCTTCCCCTGTCAAGATAGATAGACAGACTAGACAGACACACAGACAGAGCTGGGAGGGACTCAGCAAGGATCCCAGTTAAGTTATATGCTCTTGGGTACAAAATCCCAGAGTGAATATGTATCACCAAAGGGAATTTTAGTGAAGTACTGACTGGGTTTGGAAATATGCCTTCCCCTTCCCAATGTAACCCAACAGTGTGTGAGTTTAAGTGTTTTTTATCCAGAGGAGGTGAGGCTACATCTTATGACCACTCAACATTGTTCACAACTTCCCAGGAAATTTGGCTTCATGAGGAATCACCCAATATCTTAGAATAGCCTCTGGGCCAGGGTCACTTCTTTAGAACACTTCTCAGCTGTTCTAAACGTTATTTCCATGAAACACATCATTCCTTTTATGAACCTAATCCCTGGAAGTGTTTGCTTGGCTGCTTTTGCTGCTCTTACATGAAACAAACTGCATTTTTAAAGTTCTGGTTCTGGGTCCTGTTTTTTATCAGAAATGCTCAGGAAATGTAGCAGAAACATGTTATTTGTCAAATATAATTTCTATATGTCATGTTTATATGTCATTTGTATATTTATTTATGGTCTCTTTCCAGGTTATGCAAAGGTGGCCTATCCACTAGAGTCCAGACTGTGATTTTTGTTTTAATTGGTGGTTTTGATGACACGTCATGTCCTCAAGCCCACTTCATTACAGGATTTTTAGGTAGGTCACATTTAAACTCCCAAGGATGGATGGCCCCAGAAACCTCCAGAGAATTGTTCTGACAGCAAATTCTCTGTTAGGATTTTGCAGGTTCTTGCAAATCTGCATTTGACTATCCTCGCTATCTATTTACATTCATTTTAGCCAACTGAAGATTTCCTTATTATTACATTTTTATTTTTTCTGTAAGGGTGCTTAAGACTAATCAAACATCCCTGAAATTCTTAGAACTGAGCAGATGGGGCTGCCCTGGAAGTTATCCCTGCAGGTAAGGCCTTCCAAGGTGTTCAGAGTTTTCATGGCTCTTCCACATTTTAGCATGCATTTGGATCTGCTGCCAGGAGGATTTGGCACCAAAGGCATTGAGGTGGGGCTTGCAGGGGGATACATCCCTATCCTGCACAGCATTCCCACCTGGAATTAGGGCATTACATCAGCCCTTTCCACTTCCCACACTCATGTTTTTAATAGTGCTGTCTCTGCTAGAATCCCCTGTTGACAAACCATAAAACAGGAGTGGAGAAGAGGAGCAAGATCACTTGTTAACATGCAGAAGTCATTAGTGAGGATACATATCAAATAAAATTTAGTGGAAGGGGAAAGTAAATTAAAACTGACACCAACAGATGTTTATGAACAATGGACAGAAAAGAGACTGTAAAGATTTATTGTGTCTCACACAACATCAACAAGAGATGCACCAGTGAAATTAAATGGCAGCAACCAGAGGAAGGGATGATAGGGAATCTTTTTTCCCAGAACATATAATTAATTTGTGATGCATCTGCTATGAATTACTATGAGGTCAAGTTAACAGGACTCAAAACCATTCAGCTGTTTCTATCAATAAGAATATCCAGATACTTTAAACCATGAATAAAATGTAAGAGGGAATTTCTGTAAGTGCTGAAACACAACTTCTATTCTTCTCTGAAAGCACAGATAGTCAAGCACCACAAAACTATCATGTGAAGGGGATTTTCTTGAAGAAAAAGTGAAGTGGAGGGTGTTCTGGGTCTGTCTTTTAAATACGGAATAAAATATCCTGAAAACAGATAGGGGAAGAAAGGTAAATGGACATACTTAAAACATCAAAAGTCAAAGGCAATCCCCAGAGGCAATACAGTGATAAAAGGGGAGTGTACACACTGAGATGTAATTATACAATTAATTTTAATTAATTAAAAAAGCTAAATATATGTCCCGTTCAAATATTGATAAAATTAATGTATAGAATTATACAGAGAGGGGACAGCAAGACAATTTCAGTATTTTGAGTAGTAACCAACCCCTAGATTGACTGTAAACCTTTCCTTATTGTACACAGAGCCAGGTTTGGTACCTAAGAATTTACCCATGCTTCTGGCAGTTCTGCTTTGATAAAGAGGAAGAAAATATTTTGCTTCAAAGGCCCTCTGAAAGCCAGTAGCTTAAATATAATTGTGCTGGATGTACTCCCCTGATTTTCCTTCATAAGGTGACCAGCTCTGTGAATAGTGAGAAAGCAAAAATCCATTGCTGGCAATTACTCCAAACAGCTGTACCAACAAATTTATATGCTGGGAGGCTTGTAAATGATGTTCTACCATTAACCTGGCTCAATTATTCAGAGTTGACATGTCAAGCTTTCAACCAGCTACAAAGGCAGCAAGGCCAGATGCTCTTTCTGAGAGAAAATTATAAAGGAGGGGAAAGTGTGCTGTCATGTCACTCCATGTTGTGCCAGGCCAAAAGGAACATTCTTAAAGGAATAATCCAAAAAGACTAAAAAAACAGGGTTCTATGTTCTTCTAGAAGTCTGGATTTATACACAGGGGATTTAGTGGTGTAGGTCAATTGTCCTGCCCTCCAAAATCAGTTCTCACCTCTTGTACAGTGTTTTCAGTCCTCAGTCTTCAACCCTTGGCCAGCTGCTGCTCTAGAGTTTGCACAACCACTGTGTGGCAGGGGCAGATGCAGGGTACTCCTGCCCAGGGAGCAGCTCTCAGCTTGGACACAAGCAAGCCAGGGCTGGGGACACTTCTGTCCCTCCTGAGCCTGTGTCCCAGGGCTGGGGACACTTCTGTCCCTCCTAAGCCTGTGTCCCAGGGCCATCCCTTACCTTGGCAATGTGGATGGAAAGGCTTTTAGGTTATCTCATGGCTGATAGAACCTGATACAGGAAAACTCCTTCATCTCCTTGGAGGAGATGCTGACTGCAGTTTTCAGGGAGCACCAAGGAAGGGCACAGGCACACCTGCTGCTTTGGGTCTGAGGAGATTTGGGAACCAAGTGGATTCAGGTCTTTTAGTATTCCAGATGGGAAGCAGATGACTCCTTTCTCCCATGATCTGCCTTATCACCTCGTTATGAGCTGGGTGTCTCCTCACATAATTCACAGCTTTTAAAAAGTCCACCAGCCCATGGAGATGGAAAACAACAAAGCAAGATGTCACAGGGTTACAGGGGCTCAGGGGTGGGGCTCAATATTACATTTCATAGGATAGCTCCTGCAGCAGTTCTTTCACACCTCTGTTACTGCACACAGCATTTTCTGGCTCTGTGCTCAAGGCAGACTTCATTTACCCTGGTGAATGGAATCTTAATTTCTCTCAACCTCCCTGAAGTAGTTCCAGGTTTATTCTGAGGCAAGGGAAGAACCTGATACTGGTTCTTGGAAAACAAATGAATTTGCTGCACCCTGGGAATTTTCATACACAATACATCCATCAGGTTTCCTTTCTGACTAACATTTGGCAACATGTACGTGTCAATTTTTTTTTTAATTCAAACCAAATTGTTTGTTATTTCTTCCATTTTCCTCTCTGACTAACATTTGGCAAGATGTACGTGTCAATTTTTTTTTAATTCAAACCAAATTGTTTGTTTTTTCTTCCAAGCCACACATTGCCTGTCAGCACGAAAGTTTCCACACTGCCTCTGTGGGCTCACACACGTGGCTACCCTATGACCCACACCGAGGAGCAGCCCTGGCTCTTGGAGAAGCTCAAATCCACTGAGACAAGAATGTGAAAACACAGCTGGGCCCAGCAGCTTCTGCTGCTGCAGTAAATCCCTCTGCCCCTCCACACATCTCCCTACCCTGAAAGTCTTTAGAGGTGAAATCGTGAGTTTTCCTTCTCACTGCAGTTCTGGTTTGGCACTAAAATCCTTCTCGAGGCAAGGACAGTTTGGCATATTTTCCTCATCTGCCCATCAAGCTCTTAAAAAATTAAGTTATTAATCATCTGAACATTCACCTCTGCTGCATTCGCTGGCCAGAAACTCCCATATGTGGTTATTTTAAATAAGACTCTGCTTCTGTTGAAGACTTTTGAATTAAAAACAACCCTGAAGCATGGACAAATGCTTAGCAGTGTATTTTTAAAGCAGTCAGCTGAGCTTCTAGTTTATATTTCAATAATTTGCTTACTTGGTTAAAAAAAAACAAAAAAAAAAACCCCCAAAAAACCCCATATTCATCACTTAGTTTATCTGAGGTCTCTGAGGTCTCCTCTATAACATGGACAAATGCACCTTGTCATAATTACTGCTTAGCAGTGTATTTTTAAAGCAGTCAGCTGAGCTTCTAGTTTATATTTCAATAATTTGCTTACTTGGTTAAAAAAAAACAAAAAAAAAAACCCCCAAAAAACCCCATATTCATCACTTAGTTTATCTGAGGCTGGAGAGGTCTCCTCTATAGCAAAGCCTCGCTTGCAAGAAGGAAGAGAAGTTCGCAGCTAAATTGTTTTGTAACAGATGTATCGATGGAAAAAGTTACTAACTGGGAGTGTTCTCTCCTTCCGAGTCTCCCGTTGCTATTAGTGCTGCTCTGTAGGGTGTAGCTTTCCTCTTGGGCTTCTGTGTTTGCTTTACGTGTTGCTTTCCTCTTCCTTTTGCTCAGGAGCCTTTTTACGACCTGGCAAAATAACCCTGAGCAGCAGCACGGAGTCTGCAGGACAAAAATGAGCCTCTGCCTTAAATATCCCCGAGACAAATGGAGGTGAGTAAAAACCACCCTGGGCTGGGGGATTGCTCTTGGTTTGCTGTTCAGAAGTTATTAGCAACTAGGACTTTGGATTTGTTTGGGGGTTTTCCCCCTGTTTGGCTGCGGTGTTGAGAATTTAACCGAAGTCAGGCATGGAAATGTAGTGGAGTTGTAATTGCATCCAGGCCTTGGGTAGGGATTACAGAGTTGGTTGGGACAGAAGTCCTTTGAGCAGGGATTCCTGGGCCTTCCTGGCAGACTCAAGCACATTTTCCCTCCTCCTTTCCCCTGGTCCTGCAGTGTCCCTGTGCTTGTGGCTCCCTGTGCACTCTACACCTGATGAGAGCATTTACCCTGCTCCCATCACCTCCTGCACCTCATATATAATGCAGAGGTTGTATTTCCTCAGCTGTACTGAATCCTGCTGTAAAAGCAGGGTGCAGAGGGCAGCTTCTGGATGCACAGTGAATCTCTGTAACTAATAAAATATAGCACCTACCCTGCTGGAAGTGTCAGTGTGAAAGCAGACTTGACAGGGTAAGTGATCCCAGCTCATAATCCTGTAATGCTGGTACAGTTTGGTGGTACTGGCATAAATGTGGTACTGAGAGCTAAGCTGGACTTTGAGATAAATTAAAATGGTGTCTTTAAAGGAAAATTACTCTGGATGGGATTTGATGACATGCAGATTTTTTACTCACAGGGTTGTCATCCTGGCAGCTGGGTGGATGAAAATGATTCTGTGTTGTACAAACAAGACTCCACATGAGTCAAAAATAGGCAATTACAGACTTAATATTCTTGACACACCTTCCTTCTAAGTTATCTTTTAAGAATCTTGAAATTCACTGAGATAGATTTTTTTTGTACTGTTCAATGAGTATTTCTAATATCAAAATTTTAGGTTATGTTAATTTCGCCTGCACACCTATGTTTTGTTGGTCTCCCACTGTTTTTTCATGGGGTTTGAAGCCAGGTTTCCCAACTCTACTTCCAAGAAAGAAAACATTATTATTTCCTGTTTGCTGATAATTCAATCTTATGTCTATGTAAAAGTTTTCTAGGAAAATACTGTTAGCAAACAACTGTAGGTCAGAGACCACAGGGCCAGTTCGTATATGAAACAGAATGAACATATTCCTAAAATATTTGATGTAGTGCAGAATCAACAGACAATTTTAATAATGTAGAATCAATGAATTTTTAGATTGGTTTCCTCTCCAGTTCACAGAGAGCAGACACTTCTCCCTCATGTTGTAAAGTACCAGAAAGCAAAGTTGTGTTTTGGTGCAGGAAGGAAATGTAACTTCTGGGGGGACTCTGACTCAGCAAGGGTGTTAGAGAGGGACAGCCTCAAACAGGAGATATAAAAATTGTCTTTCTGTTGGTCATTGCCTCTGGCTTCTCCCTCCTGTCCCATGCAGACCCAAGGCTCCTTCACCCTGACTGGGTGTTCATGCAGTGCTCTGGCTTTATTCATCCCTCTCCACAGCAAAGGGTTCCCTGCAGCTGATGAAGAGTTCACATGTCTGTACCAGAGCTGACAGTGTGACTGCTCACTGGTTTCATGGAAACTCTGAGTTTAGCTGCCTTTTTGTTGGCAAACCCAGGCCCAGACAGCTGAGTCACTCCACACAAAGCAGCAGCTTTGAACAGTTGCTTTTCCAAAATTTGCTGTCACCAAGGCTTCCAGGACACTTCTTGCTGCAGAACTTTGCTTTTCATATGCTACACTGAGACAAAAACACAGGCAGCCCCACACTTGGTACAAGGGAACAGAAAGAAAATCCTGTGTGAGGAACAAAGCCAGAAGGGAGGCCTGGATTGTGTCTAAAACCTTGAACCACAGACAGAGAGAAAAGAATTTAAAATAATCTAAATTGTTATTTTCACAACTTGGTTTTATGTAAGGGAATATTTCTACTGGCTTTTCAGTTTCTCTTTTTGAACAGCTTGAAATGCTGCCCACAGCCTGTGTAAAATCTGAAGGGGCAGATTTTGGGCACATGGAAATAACCTATTGCAGCCATCAAAGCCACATCAAGGTGATGTAGGACCAGTCACCCCTTCTCTCCTGAGCTCTCAGCTGGAGAACAGACCTTGGATTTCTGCTGTGAGCTGTTCATGCTCACAAGTCCTTCTGCTACTGAGTTATTCTAGCTGGCTATTACATTAGTTATTTCCAACTATTTCAATAATTATTCTACTCTGAAAAAAAAAAAGGCAGAATCATGTGAATTGCAGAATCCAGAGGTTAAGAAAAATAGCATCTGAGAAACAGTACACAAAATATCCACCTGTGAAATAAAAATGTGCTGGGGAGTCAGTGGAGAGTGAAGGGAAAGAAACACCAGAGCAGCCAACTAGAAAAGAAGCAGAATCATGTGAATTGCAGAATCCAGAGGTTAAGAAAAATAGCATCTGAGAAACAGTACACAAAATATCCACCTGTGAAATAAAAATGTGCTGGGGAGTCAGTGGAGAGTGAAGGGAAAGAAACACCAGAGCAGCCAACTAGAAAAAAGAAAAGGCCAGCATAGGACTTGATAGTCACAGGAAGATCAAAAATAAAATGAAACTACTTTGAAACCTCTCAGCTGGAATACATTTCAGAAGAGCCACCTCGTCTCAAAGAAAGCTGTCAGAATAGCAAATTGAAGTCAGCAGGCAAATTCGAACAGGAGATGTCTTAAAAACAGGAGAAAACCATTCCTATAAGTAATACTTGACATGTCAGGAAGTTAAATACTTCTAAAAGAGAAATATTTGGAATGGGCAAAAACTGAATTTGAAAATCTTCCATCCAGTGTTTTACTACCTGCTGCTGGAGATCTGGAAGCCATTTAAATTATTTCTCAAACTCATTTAAAAAAAAAGGGCTTGCTTTCCCATCCCCTCAATTAGAGAAAAATCATCACATCATTTTATGTTGAGAGTTAGTTGATGAATGTCGTGTCATATGTCACTGCCTCTGCATCTGACAGGAATCAAAGCAGACACTTTGAAAGGCAAGTGTCTTTGAACTGCTAATTATGCTTAACAAAGAAAGTGTTTCACATGTTGCTTCTTAATGAAATTTCTGCTTTTACCTAAAAGGTTTTTCTCCCATCTTATTTCTGGACAGCATGAATTTATGTTGAAACTAACAGTAATCTATTTATTTCTGATTATACTGGGATGTTTTAAAAAGTGGGGGAAATCTTCTGTGTTTCTTGCATAACCAAAAGTTTCTGGAGATTTGTTGAGAAATAGTGGCAAAGGTAACTCCCTGGTAGATGTGCTTCTCTTTTGGATGTATGGTATTAAAGGCATCTGTGAATGTTCTGAATGTGAAAATAGTATTTTAGCTCAACTCCTCTAACCCCAGAAATTTCTTCTTTCTCAAATTTCTCTTTGGGGCCTTATTCTCAGAGCAGTGTAAAATACCCCAACAAAAGCTACACGCAGATAAATCTCCTCAAACAAGAGCAATTCTCAAACAGGAGGATAATTTGTAGGGAGAAAAAGATAACAAGTGGTGGGCCAGCAATTTGGCATTGTCTCTAATTCCACCTCATTTAAGTACTTTGCGTAAGGTTCAAAAAAAAAGAAAACAAATATATAAACAATAAGTAAATAAATAAATAAATAAAATCAGCAAAACCCAAACAACAAACACCCAGATTGCAGTGCAATGAGTCCTCAGAGCCTCAAATCTTTTGACTTACATCCTTCTCTAATCTTAAACCTTCTGAAGTGATGCCAAAAAGTGAAACTCTACAAGTCCTGGGCTAGGAAGCAAGTGGTGTGTGTCTGCTCTGCTTTGATCTGCCAGAGAAGAGATTGTTTTTCTGGTCAACACCAAGCCAAGTCTCTCAAATTAGGAATCTTCTGTCTAGGAAAATACTGGAATATGAGTCTGTGAAGTCCCAGTAATGTAGAGAGCTGCTGGCAAATCAGGAATTGATGGTAAACCTGCAGTACCTGATATGAATCAGTAAGTTTTGTACTGTTACTTTCCATCACTGGAATCATGGATTTTCCTGCTGTTAGCCAGACCAGAATTATTTTTTTAAAGTATAATATTCTCTGATTTGTATTCCATGAAGTCAAGAAGGGAATGAAAGATTTGTGCTAGCTCCTCAAATTGTAAGAGACAATGTAAGCTCAAGAGTGTTGATTCTCATTTTCCTTAAAACTACTTTTATAAAGCTTTACATATACAGGCAGAACAAAAATGACAGTCAGGCCTGTTAACTACTTTAGAATTGCTCCTTTCCATTGCCAGTTTGTCCCACACACTCCTGTGAGGTATGCAGTTTTGGAAAAATTCTTAAAACATAGAAATAGTACAGTTCAGTCAATTGCTGCTCATCAGTAAATAAGAGCATTCAGAGGCACTGTCACACAGCAGAGCCTGGGATTAGCTCTCAATTGCCTCTTCTGTGAAATCTCCCTGCTGTTTCCTCACATCCATTCACAAACATTCCTCCTTTCCACCCACTCACAGTCCCTACAAGATTGTTTAGGAGCTCAGCTATTTTACCGGGATTAAGATGTGGACATTAGATATTAAAAGCAATTTTAAAAATCCATAATGTGCTGGTGGCATCTTTAAATGCTTCTCTTGCTCTGGCACTGACTGGTATGAGCTCTGTGATGGTGCCAGGCTGACAGCCCTGGTGGGATGCTGGGTTGCAGGAACAGGTTTGGTGCCATTCCCAGTAGGTCCTGGGGAGAAGTCCCTGGATTTTAAGTGTGGAAGAGGCTCCCTGTGGAACATGCAGCAACCTTTTCCCAGTGACTGTGGCACTGAGCCTGGTGAGTTCCTTTTGTGGGGCCATGTTTATGCACACAAAAACGTGTGTTGCTTTTGTGTGCATAAACATGGCCCCACAAAATAACCCATAAAAATGTGCTCAAGGATGAAAAGCAAAAGGACAAGAGGAGGATGAACCAAACAGGGAGTTAGTCCAATTTTACCTTATACCCTGGGAAGGCAAAGCAAGAGGAGAGTAACCTCGATGAGATCACTGATGAGCACTGCCTGAGAGCTGCTCAGTGTGTGCCTAATCCCTTTTGTTCCAGTTGAGGTATTAAAGGCAACTGCATAAATACTCCAGACCAAAAACCCCACCCAGCCAAAATTCATCTATGCACATTACCAAAACAATCCCATAGGCAAATGTTAGCCTGTATCTTCCATTTCCCAGTCCTGAGATCTGCATGTCCCCAAAGGATCAGCGTGATTCCTGATTGCATTAGGACACCATGCAGTGGGTGTTGTACACCAGACTAACACCCTGGAGAGAAGCTGCTGGCTGAGCAGCTCTATTTTTCATGAAGAACACCTTTCACTTTATGCCTAGTGAAGTGATGTGTGATTTGGGAATTCAGGAAATTATTTTGGAAAACAGGTTAGGCAAAACAGAGAAGTGGTGCAGGTAAAGCAGAACCTGCCATGGGGCAGTAGATGGACCAAGTGACCCCTGAGGGGCCTCCCAGTCTTTCTTTTCTATGATTTCTCTACCTTAATGCTTCTGTCTCACTAACTAGACAGCTGGCCCTGTGCCAGTCAACAAACAAGAAAAATTATGGAGACTGGCTTAGATGAGGCCAGTTTGGACAGTTTTGTTTGCACTCATGAGCAGCCACGAGCTCTGGAGGAGAGCTAACAGGCTCCATGCATGGCCAGTTGTTGTCTGTGTCTGCAGACAACTGAAGAGCTGAAATCTCTCCCCACAACAGAAAGGTTGTGCATACAAAAAGTATCCATTTCACAGCTTCTGTAGAAAATACCCAGTTGCCTACCCTAGTCTGTGATACTGCTTTTGTGGCACATATTCCTCATTGCATTAGAATTCCTGTCACAATATTGACTTTTAAATGAGGGAGTAGACTTCATCTATATGTTTGGAGGAGGAAGTTCTAAAAACTACTATAAAAAATGTCAATTCCTGACCTTATCCTCCAGCTGAGCCCTGAGAACTTTGGTCTCTTTTGAGAGGCTGCTATCAGCGTGCTCAAACATGAGCCAGGTTAATGCAGTTAACCCTGAATTCCTGCTGGTGTCCTGGCCTTGCCTGCCTGGACAGTTTCAGGTGTTGAGGCTGCTTGGAAACGATGCAGCACTGGTCTGTGTGTTACTGGTAGCACTGGGAAAAGGAGCAAAGGGAGAGGAAACATCTCCCATTCCACTCTCACCCACACAGGGTGGAATCCCTTGCAGCAGCAGCTCCTGCTGACTCCAGTGATATTCCCCTGAATCCTATTTCAATGCATTTACTGTGCTCAGGAGTTTTGTTAAGAGATTGAAAGCCCTGGATTTAGAGCTATCACAAAGCAAATAGTCTTGAAAATAAGTGTATTTGAGCAAGAAGAGCCAAGTCCTCATCTGGAGAGGAAACTTTGATCTCCTCACATCAGCCCTTCTCCAATTTTTTTCTCGATTGTACACAGGGGAAACTTTAAGATTTATCTGAGTCAGAATACACCTGAGTTTTAGTTCTTTCACTGCTGAGAAATATGTACAGTTGTTCCCATTATTTCAGAAGGGTTGGTTTGTTGGTAGTTTTTTAACATCACCCCCTGGTGTCTTTTAAATTATTTTTTTTGAAAGGCTCTTATTTTTGCATCTTAGGAGTCACAATGAATAAAAACCTGTGAATGCAATTCAGTCCAGATCCACGTGTTGAGTCACAGGCTCCTCTTCAGAACATGCAGGAGTCAAGTCTTGTCCTTGTAAGGGGATTGGCAGTAGCTTTGAAAAGATCTGTCCTCTTTCCCAGTTTGCAATCATGAGCTGTACTTCCAGCTCGCTTTTTATATAAAAGCTATCCACATGTTGAGTCACGGGGTCCTCTTCAAAGAACATGCAGGAGTCAAGTCTTGTCCTTGTAAGGGGATTGGCAGTAGCTTTGAAAAGATCTGTCCTCTTTCCCAGTTTGCAATCATGAGCTGTACTTCCAGCTCGCTTTTTATATAAAAGCAAATAAACATTTTATCTGCAGGCATCAGATATTGTCTTAGCAACCATCCCTGTATCTGTGTGCAGCTGCACAGGGTGGGGAAGGAGGCTCCGAATTTGTGATATGGTCTGAGTGTGTCTCACACTGTTCATATTCATGCTACTGTTACGAGATCCTTTTCTTCCCCTCTCTCTCATCTTTTACTCAACCCAAACAAAGCCAAACAAGTGCTTCCCACATCTCTGTCATCCATCACATAGCTGCTCTTTCATCCTACCTGTGCAGCATTTTCAAAATCAATGCTTACATTTTGTCAGTTACTATTAAACTGTTTTTTAGTGCTCTAAATCCCTTGGTTTGTAGAATGCCCGAGCTAATGAGGTGAGCAGAACCAAACCATTTCAGGCACTGCTGGTTCAGTGAGACCTCAGCTCTATCCCTGAGCTCCTCCTCACTCTGAAGAAGAGCTCCCTTTGCCTCTTGGAGTACATTTCTGACCTTTGCCTCCTTTTACCTATTTGAAATATGTGGTTTTGCCATGCTCGGGCAGTATTGCCTCACAGAGCCAGCCAGGGACTTCTTTGTGCTGTCCTGGGGGTAAATGTCACCCTCAGAGCCTTATCAGCACACCAGACAGACACACACCTGCATTTCCCCCCCATATTAATAAGGTGAACATTATTACACATTTTGTTAAGCCACAACTACAACAGCAACCTTGGGCAGTACAACCCAGGCTTGACATTGATCCTAATCTAAAGGCAAAGCTGTGCTCAGGCAGGACAAGCTTTCAGGTTTTGATGGCTGCTTGTGTTTCCAGGTTTTGGTGAGGAAAAGGTGTTGAAAATACAATTTAAATTATTTATAATTGCCTTTCGTGGTTCCAGATAGGTCAGATAAACATGGGAGTGAATTTGTTGAGGAAAACAAGCTGCCATTCTGAACAGCTGGAGGTTTAGCCATCCCCAGAGCAAAGTCCATCAAACCCAGAGATGTGGCACTCTGCCAGACTGCTGCATGTGTGTCACTTTGATGGTCACATAGGAATGCCCTCTGGGCAGGAGGGGATTAATGATAACTCTCTGAAGCCCCAAGTGCCTCATTTTTGATCTTCCTGTGGCAGTATATTTCTTCCATTTTCACTTTGTTCTCAAATCTTCACTCTTCATTTAAACCCTCTAAGGAAACTCCTTGCAAGATAGATGTACATTATCCTTTCAGGAGAAACAGAATCTCTGTCAGAAAAATAAATACTGAAATCTGTTTAGTAATGCCCCTCATGTAGACATCTCTCTCTCATCTTCTTTAAATATTAGTTTAGAAACCAGCTTTCATTGACAGAAATTTAATTGCCATAATCCAGATAGCATGGAATATTTCTGTAGTGATGCTCTAATGCTAATTTGCAAGAATGGGAGAACATTTGCCATCCTAACAAATTCCTTTTGTCCTTGGATGAAAGAGGCAGCAAAGACAGTGCCCCTGGCTAAGTGGAGACATGAGATCGATACCCACAGTGCCCTATATGTGAAGTCTAGTGTTGGAGATGTTAATAATTTTCAGTTTAACTACTACAGAATTAAAACTAAAGTTTTATACTCATTTCCAAGAAGAAACCTGCTTGGAAATAGCCTGACTTGGTGTTTTGAAAGATGGCAAAGATTACCTCTTCATAATGACCTTGGAGATGTGGATCCAAATAATGATATCTGGGTATTTATACAAATGGTTCTTCTCAGAGCTACCCATCACAGCTAATTTTGCCAAATACACATGAAGCTTATAAAACCAGAAACATCTCCTACTTAATCTGAATCTGTCCTTGAAAGTGGATGGAATGAGCCCTAAATCCCAGTTCAGCAGCCTAATGTGAGACTTAAGAGCCACCGTGTGAGGTACAAGATTTGGTGGCCACTGTTAGTAACTACAATTAAACTCAGTGTGCAAACCCATGTGCTGATGATAATGATAACACCAACCAGCCTGGACAGTATTTCTACATCACCCTCCTCCTTTTCTAAAGCAGTGGTTTAGGGCTAAAGCTGTGGGTGGAAAAATATTTCATTTAATTCCCCAGGCTTGATACAGGTTCAGGGCACAGTCACCATGATTCACACTCCTCACTCGTGGTTAATCCCTGTTCAATCCAGTCCTAACTGGTGTCTGTGAATCTGACAAAGACTGTCCCATCTCACACATCCTGTAAGCACATTCCAGACCCACCAGGAACACACTGCCTTACCCTGAAGCCAGAGGTGCTTGGGCAGAGCTGTATCAACCCTCCTCAGCTGCCAGAAGGAAGTTAAAATGAGGAAAAAGGCTCCTATAGAACAGCACAGAGCTCAAGAATTGAGTTTGTCGGCAGACCATGGTGAGACAAGAGTGCCACTCAGCCAGCCTCCCCAGCCTGGGGACACTGGGTGCAGGACCAGGGGCAGCAGACAGGCCAGCTGCATCACTCTGCTCTGCCCAGCCTTGATGTGCACCTTGATTGTCAGGACCAAACAAGTTCTCTGTCTGTGAACCCCAGAGCCCAGCGAGCAGATCTAGGCCAAAGTGAGAAAGCAGCACCTGACAACATATTTGCAAGGACTGTTGTGAGTTCTGCACAAATATTATTTGTGGGGAGCAAAAACAGATTAGCATCTAACCACTGGCTCTCTGCAGAGTCACCTTCAGACCAGTCAGGCACAGTCCTACTTAATCTGCCTGCATTTCCAGAGCACTGATCACTATGTATCTTTGCATCGTGGCCATCCATCACAGCACCAGATTCTCATCTAAATACTGCCAGCAGCACTGTGAGCAGCAACGTTCCCTCCTTCTCCCTCTGCATCTTATTATTGCAGTTGCTGCTGGCAAAGGAAAGGAAAGTGGCTGTGTCCACAGTGACATTAGCAGAACTGTCAGCTTAATCAGTGCTGATCCTTTCCTCCCTCGTCCCTGCTTCTCTGCCTGTTCTCCTTTTTGAGGCAGCAGAAAATCTGTGTAAATTCACCATTGTGCACAGCCATCCAGGAATCCTGCTGGTGTTCCATGAAGCCTCTGGTACCTGTCTCCAAGTCCATATGCCATGTCTCCCTGGGCCACCAAGCACCCCAGGCAGAGCCATTTCCAGACCTCCCAGAGGCCAGGCTTCTCCTGGACAGCAGGAGCATCCCTGGGAGCAGCCAGAGCAAGGAACCCCTCTGCTCCCTGCAGGTTCCTCATCACAGAGGAAACAGGATTCCAGCAGCATTAAAGGCAGAGCAGGGCACAAGAGAGGCTGGGTGCTTTGACAGAGACCATACTGCAACCAAATAAAGTTGTAGCAAATTTTTCCAAATCCTTGGGAGCTGGTTTGTAAATAGTCCCTAAGCAATTCCATTCAAACAAAATATGGTTTTCCATTTTGGAAAGGAGTGGGTAAACTTCCACTAGTGGTGCAACCCTATTCTGCTCACTCATCCCACTGGGCCATTATGGAGAACAGCGTGGTGTGTAATTTTTGTATTATAAAAATATAAAATATCGCTGCAGACAATACTTCATAATGTGAACTGCAGAGGATTCACATGAGGGAACCCCTCCTGGGCTCCAGGTACCCCATTAACTCAGGCAGAACTAGCAGACGTGTGAGTAGAGAGCAGCTGTATTTGGATATACAGCTGTAAAGCATGAGATACACAGGCAGCTTGTTTGGTATTTTTGTTTGTGTAGGGTTCAATTTTTTTAAAGACAGCTTTCAGAAATGGGGACTTATTTTTTTCTTCCTCAGTTCACCAGGCTGATACGCAATTCATGGTGTGCCTTGTTTGATAGGTGTCAGTCAGCCAGAATTGGATTTCATGTAGCAAACATTAATAATGTACTTGGAGAGGGAGCATCAGAGCAAAGATAGATATCCTTGGACAGCTAGCATTTCAAAAGTTTCAGCATCCATAATCCTCCCTCTCTGTCTTATGTCCTGCACATTTAGGGTGTGGTGTTTGCACACCCTTGTCTCTCCCTACCCCTTGCCAGCTCATTGCAGTTCTCAGCCTTCTGTCAGTGTCACTGCCCTGTTGCCACCTGACATTCCCTACAGTCTGGAAAGGGATTTCAGTGATCTGCCCCATTGTATTCAACCTGCAGAGCAAGCACAGGCCAGGGGTTTTGCCTCCTGGTCTCTCCTCCATGCAGCCCATCTGAACCACAGCCAAGGCACAGCTTCTGCCAGGGGCAGGAGGGATCACGCTCAGGGGCTCAGCAAACTCAAATATTGTCTTTTCTTCAATTTCTCCCATCCCAGAGTAGATGTGGCCTGACACTATAGATGTGTTCCTTATACTGTTAATAGTTTTTCCCTATAAACTTTCTCTCCTTCACTGTGTCTCCATTGTTCCTCTGGCATTATCTTCTTTGCAAAGCAGTCAAGGAAAAATTAAGTACTGTGTTACTTAATTAATAACCTGTACCAGGTTTTCCTAAGATTTTGGGGGTCAGAGAAGGAAAGGTTTGTTTCTTCCCTCCCATGACAGAATAACCCCCTCCAGGCAGCACTGCAGCACTAGCAGGTAACTGCATTTCAGGAGGAGTAATTCCACCTGGTCAATATTCCCACCAGCCCAGCTGTGGAGAGCTGGTTGTTTAACATCTCTAGATTGCACAGTGATATCAACCTAATCAACTCCTGTCTCAATTTTCAAATCTCATTGAAAACCATACCTTGTCTTCCTCAGCAGTACTGCCTCATTTTCCTCTTCCACTGAGCTATTATTTAATTCACTGGCAGTAGCTGGCACTGACTGGAACACAGTTCACAGGGCTGACCTGGAGCCACAGCCCAGGGCTGAACAGTCCTACAATCTTGGACAAAGCACTGTGCCCCTGTTTCCTCATCTTTGCCATAAGAGTAATGTTTCTGCTGCCAAGAGAGGCTGGAATAATTATGCTTTGGGTATATTCAATACTAAACACTTCTAGCAGTCTATTTATCACGTTTATAGAATAATGGCTTTTAGGAATAAGAGATTAGAGAATAGCCCTGTAGTTACAGAGCTGGGCTGGAGTGCAGGAGAGCTCCTCCTGGCTCTTAGGAGAGACCCGAGGCAAGGTTTGATCTTAAACTTTTAGGATGGAAAATACAACCTTTTCCTCTATGAAGGCTAAGTAATTCCTATTTGTGAGTTTGCAACCAGAGCAGTTGCTGTCAGTTTTTAAGTGAGTTGTCACTTGTACAGTTTCAGTACGGATTCAGTTTATAAGTAAAGGACAAGAAGGAATAACTGCAGTTAGGAGAGGATGTGCAGCATTTGGTCAATATCTGTTCCATGTATTTAATGAAACCTTGCACACCAGAATTAATTCAATGAGGGAAATGTCTCCCAGAGCCATTGCTGACTTCAGTAGTCATTCATGACATTGAACAAGACAGCTATTACTTGTGTCCCTTTCACTGAAAATAAGGAGCACACTATCAGACCCAATGAAAAACCAGAAGGTTGGGTCCGTTCTGCTTTGACCCCAAATCCTCTGGGACACTCTTTGCCACAGCCCTGCAGTCCCTGGGACCCGGCAGCCCCTCTCCAGCCCCCTGTGCCCCTCCGTGCAGACCCCCCTGGGCAGGGCTGTCCCTGGAATCCACCTCTAGGTGCTGCTATACTACCAGCTATGGATTTCCCGGCAGGAAAAACGGGAAAGGCATGGCAGCAACTTCTTCCCGATGCAGGAGGAAACTGCAGCAGTTCTGGATCACCAAAATGTGCCTCTTTTCAAAGCGTGGTGTTAATTCTTGCATAAACCAGCACACCGGGCACAGCTATCCCTCCACGTCTTCGGCAGGGACAAGCTGAGCATCACCTTCTGCTTCATGTTTTCACCGAGGGACAGCTGCAGTTTAGCTTTTCACACAAAGGAAAAAGAAGAGGTTAAACTGGACTAGTGGCATTGTCAGGATAGGAGTTAACCCTGCCACGCCAAGGACAAGGACACAAGTGATTTGTCACAGACAGCAGCAATGCACCTGGGGCTGACTCTGGAGAGTGAGGTTTAAGGCTTCAGGCATTAGCAAATTAGCATTTTGCCTAATTAGATATTGATCACTATCACAAAGCATGTCATGACCACTGTAAGCTTACCACAGTGTGATGGAAAATTAGAACATGTACCAGAAAACACATTAATCCCTTCTCCTCCAGGAACTTTACTCAGACATTTAGCCAACCTGCAAGTCCTACCCTGCTGTTTCCTAAATGAGTGACAAATATTCCCTTGTTTCCCAAGGGCAGCCTCAATTTTCCACTTTATTGCTGTACAATGATTTTCACCTTGCATTAAGGTAAGGTGTTGCTCCTCCTTTCCTGATGCTCCAAGGGACACAAATTTAAGGTGTTCCATACCCAGCTGATCCCATGCCAGCTGTGCCAATCGAGGAGGAGGATTTTGTCTTTCCACCATCCATATATTCTGTATTAACTGTTTTCCTGTGTGAGTTGCATGCTGTGCAGGACTTGGCATGAGTTCTTTGTGGCCAGATGAACCCTCAACACCATCACACAAATATGGTGTTAGCATGGTAACAGTGGGTACCAGACCTCCCTGTCCCTGGGTAATGAGAACTATCAAAGTTCACATTGCACCCCTGGTAGCACATGCAGGCTTACATAAGTGATTTATTCCTGGATGTACTGCAGAGAAAGAAGCAAGAAGACTGTGCCTCCAAGAAGTTTACCCTGGTTCAGGTGGTCTGGAGGACCTTTCTGAAAGTGCCCACAGGACACTGTATTTCCTTTGAAACATTAATCTCAGCTTAGGGCAGAGATGCTGTGTGATCAGGCACAAACCTTGGAGAACAGCTCTTTAATTTTTCCATCTGGGAACTCTCCTTCCAACAAGTGCTTTTAATGCCTGTGTGTGATCTCTGGTGGTCTTTGCATGCTGAAATGTGAGAGCTGTGTGCTGCTGCTCAGAGGATGGGAAGGCCTCAGGCATGCCATGAGAATTGGCTGGGTGGCAGAGAGCTGTGCTAGGGTGCAGTGATGGGAGCAGCCAGAATGTGCTCTTCTGGAGCATGATCCAACACAGGTGATCCTGAGACACAGCAGGCAAAACCTCAGGGGAGGAAAAGCCTTGTTAGCCTTGGGATGCTTAGCTCTTGGCACTTCATACGGAAAATAGTGCCTGGCAGGAATTATAGATCCAGCTGCAGCAGTGTCCAGGCAATCCAGCAGGAATATCAAACTGTGGGTAAGAGGTCCTGGCCACATACACCCAACAGCTCTGCATGGAGATGAACCTACAACAGAATGGCCTCCCACCCACTGCTCTGCCATGTGAAACCATGCCCTAAATGAGGAATGGTGCTGGAGAAACAGCGGGGAGCAAGAGGCACCTTACAGCTGCACAGCCTCTATACCACAGGCTGTGCAGCTCCCTGAAAAAGCTCTGGAGAACTTCCCTGCACCTGCTGGAGAGCCGAGGTCTCCATTTCTCCTTTCCCTGCAAGGAATGATAACACTTGCTCCGAGTCACTCGTGGGGTTGTGATGGAAGCTGAGAACTGGGTGGGGGTCCCAGCTCTCTCTCAGTGCCTCTCTTGATGTTTGGGAGATGTCTGCTGCTTGATGTCTGCTGCTCCCAGAGCCACCGCTGGCTCCCATGGCTGCCACAGCCGACTGAGCCTTCAGAGCAGAGCAGCTCCCCCACAAAAGTGCATTTTGCAGCACTTCCCTGCAGCCCAGTCCAGATCATGCTGCTGCCCTGCCTTTGCCAGCCCCCTCATTCCTGTGCAGTTTCACACAGCCTGCAGGCAAAACTGTCAAAGCAAAGTGCAGCTTCCTGGTGCTGAGCAGGGAAAAGGCACCTGGGGAATCCTGACCTGATGCCAAAGACCTCAATGCCTGCAGAGACATTAATGCTCCCCACTAATGTTCTGCTGTCCCAAGATGGGCATTGCTGCCCTGACTGACCCAGCTGCCATCTCTGCCCAGGCATGATGCCACTCCTGATGAATAGATAGACAGGCTTTCCAAATATTATTTTGTATAGAATCAGTCTTGACTTCTCACCTATCAGCCAAATCCTCACACCTCCCCCTGTGTGAACAGACATACCCCAGCTTCTTTGCATTCAGAACTGGAGTGTTATTTCTAATTTTTATGGTATTTGTTGGTACTGCTGCAGGTGTTTGGGGGTTGAGTGAAGAGGAGAGAAGGCAGTTTATGCTTTTCAATACTGGAGTAGGATGTGTCTGTGGGTATGTTCTTCATCTAAGGCAGTGTTACTGATATCTGGGAGGTCTTTTTCTGGAAAAGAATGGGTAGCAAACCCTATCTTCTTAAGCACTACAGGCATTATCTCTTGCCCTGTCTTGCAGTACCTCCTGTAATTAGCTTTTGCATTAGAACTCAGAGTCCATTTTCTGTGTCAGACAATGCCTCAGCAAATTTTGGCTAAAGATTGAGGATTGGTATCTGTGGGAATTGAGCCAAAATTTACAGCAGAAACACAGGTTCTATTTTTCACTGAATTATATCTTAGCAAATGTCAGCGGGTGTGATAATTACTTGCTGGATGAAATATACTTTTTTAATCATGTCACTTGTTCCAAAACACTGTTTCTAGTATTTTCTCCAAGGGTTGTTTATTAATGACACCTCACAAGCTGAGAAACTGGGACTTTTCCCTTCCAGCCCTGAACAGGAATGAAGGGCTGTGTTTGGGGTTGCTAACTGAGACTCACTGCCAGCTTCCCTAAAATACAGATACAATTATCTGCTTTTATTGCAGCAGATGCTCTTACAAGACCTCCTGTGACTCTGTGTTACTTGTGGCCAATGATTGCCATGAGCTACACGGTGCAATCAGAGGAAGGGCTGTTGAACAAGCCCAGGCTGTTGAGCAAAGCCAGGCTGTCCCCCTCGAGTGTTGGTGGCATCTCACCACCTCACACTGGTGACCTGGTGGCAATCCAGCAAGGCAGAGCCTGCACAGAGCCGAGTGCAGCTTCCCTGTAGCTGGAAAACATTTTCAGTCAGAAGAACAATCTCTGCTAAAAATGGATTCAGGTCAGCTTTTTCATTGCTTTCTCTCAGGCAGGACATTCAGTGATTTGTCCTAGGCTGGGAGCACACTTTCTCTGCCCAGGGTGGACAGGCTGTTTCCTTTATCAGGAGTCCCCTCATGTCACACATGTCACAGCTGTCTTTCTGGCCCCTCTGTGTTCTGCATTCTTGTATCAGCTTTACTTTTTATTGAGTTGATCCTTAAAATCCCTCTCAGCATAAAAATCTAACAGTTGCCATCATGACAGGGTGACATCTGTGTCCATCTCAGTCAGAGGCAGCTGAACCCTGCTTTCATTTCTTCCTACCCCCCTCTCTCCTCTTTTCTCCTCTCTACCACTGAGTGTAAGCTCACAAAACACAGAGGCTCAGTTCAGAAGAACTAAGGGGAAAAGATCAAACACATATCAGTCATTTTTACTGTAGGTGAGGAATATATTCATATGACAAATCACTCATTCTCTGAGAAGAGAGACTGTATTCAACATGGGGGGAACCTTCCCTGTGGACATGCCAGAGACTGGGGCATCCACCACAGATATTTCAGGCTCTCAGAGGCTGAAATTTGGTCTGGCATTAACTGTGCTTGTTGGCCCAGTCTGTGAGCACTGATGTAAAACAGATGCTGTGCCACCTCTCAGTCACAGACATTTTCTGTCAAATGCCTGACTTCCAAACATATGTAATACGGGGTCTGGTTATGCTTCAGCATGTTTTCTAACAAATTATTTCTTAGAAATAAAGCACTAAACAAAGGGGAATTATAATGAAACAAGACAACAATGATAATGCCACTGTATGTATCTGGAGTAATGATGGGGCTAGATCAGATAATGAAGGTGTAAAATGGATAAACATTGGCACCTCTAATACCCATAATAAATTCTAGGACATTGGAAAACTGCATGATATCAACAAATAAACACTTCATAACACTAACAATAACAACCTCATAGAAAAAAAATTATATTTAGAATGATAGTCATTGAAGGAAAGTGTTCCAAAATGCAGAAACCACTACAGGACCACATAAAATGGATATCTGCATCATGAAAAAATAATCAGAGCCATTCTCTTGCTATTTCTCAGCTTCTTGGCTTACTCTGGTATCTCACAAAGCACCTTTTGCTCCTTTGGTTTTAATCCTCACACGTGCAATGGGGGTGACAACTGCTAAAGATAAGAGTGACATTAATTCCCATGGCTTTGGCTTTAACAAACTCTCTGCAGATCCCTCTGCCTGACAGGCAGGAAACTTTGTTATAACAAAAGGTGCTATGCCACTTAAAGGTCCGTGTTTATAATGATGGGGGGAAAGGAAAGGATCTTCTGTGGGAGCAACACAGGGGAGGACGTGGAGCACAGGGAATGGGGATGGCATTGCTGCTGCTTTGCCCACTTGGTCCTGTCTCACCCCACACGTGATGGAAGCAGCAGAGGTGGCAGGGAGGACAGCAAACTGCAGCATGGGTGCCCTGGGCTGGCAGCCTTGCAGGGCTCTGGGAGCTGCAGCCACCTCTGCAGCAGCAGCACTCAGATCACACTGCCAGCCCACTGGCTCACAGAGCAAGGGGATGGATATATCTTCCTTAACCATCCTCACCTCAGAGTTTGCTGTTTGGCCAAAATTAAACCAACAAATCTGCTGAGGTCCAACAGCCCCAGATTTAGCAATATATTGTAATAAGCTGTACCAGCTCTGCAGAGTCCCTCTGGATGTCACCGGGGATGAAGAGCAAAGGAGTGAGGCCAGATATCAGTCAGCATTAGCAGGCTAATAACAATGTCTCACAGCAGGCAGGGCTGGGGCTTATCCCTCTCCTTCAGAGCTTCCTCCTCATTCTGCAGCAAGGGAACCGAGGCACAGCAGTGGTGTTGGCAGAAGAGATCCCTCTGACTGTAAGGTCATCCCCCAGGAGCAGCAGCCCAGCTTAGTGCCCAGAAACCAGCCCCAGCCCCAGGCAGGTCTCCTCAGCCCTCTCCCCCTGGAGGAGCAGTCAGAGCCCACCCTGCTGTCATGTTGGGCTCAGCTTTGCAGCAGATGTGCTGCGTTTGCAAGTGATAGCCATTCCTGTCATATCCTGAAATTAATTTCTCAGACAAAAATCTGCTTTATTGGGGATGAAAATGAGCAGCAGACCCGTCAACACAAGCACAAGTGTGTGGCCAGCAGGACAGCAACAACATTTGTGATTAAGCAGCCTTTCCCACTGTTCCCTTCCTCCACATATGATAATTTAGTTATGGTGCCATTTTTCCAAGACAACCAAGTGCACATATTTTTCTCTTTTTAGTTGACTGCTGCAGAGTGGCTACACTTGAGAAAATTAGTTTTTATCATTTTAATAATCTAATTTTCATAAACCTTTTAACGCAAAAACAAAAACTACTTAACGCACAGCAAGATAATTAATATTGAAAATAGGCTCTGCAGGGGAACTGTAGTACCTGCTGCCTTGCATTAGGCTCCCAGAATAATGAATTAGCCAGGAACTTTAAGTAAGTTTGTAGGAACAACATAAACAGAGCCAACACAAACATCACTTCCACTTGATTTAGACAGATCACATCAAGAGGCTGCTTAATATGTTGATAGCCTGACTTTGAGAATAACTTCACCAGTGTCCCTGCTGGAAATGCAGTGACTCTTAAAAAACAAAATCATTCATATTCAGAATTCCCACTCTAGAGGTGACAGCAAAAAATGCAATTACTTATATGGCCTGAAGAAGAGAATATGCCTTTTCCCTTACCCCACAAGCCATGATGGAGTGAGGGAAGGGTTTGCAGCTGCAACACAGAATGGGGCAGACTCTCTCCTCACCCCCAGGACAGCAGTGGCCAGTTTGGACCAGGGGCCCAGGATGAAGCTCTCTGCTGCCCTAAAGGAGTGGTAAAGGTGGATATTCCCTTTCCTGGCAAACAGCAAGTTTGTTTGGGTTTGGGTTTTTTTGTTTTTTGGTTTTTTTAGAGTGTGACAACAAACAGCAAGTTTGTTTGGGTTTGGGGTTTTTTTTTGTTTTATTTTCATAGAGTGTGACAAGAGATATCAACTAATCCTTTCTGCTGAACGCATCTACCCCTAAGCAGTGTCACATAATTCATTCATGATGAGAACCAGGCACTGCCAGCAGACACTGAAAGGGCCCTTAAATGTCAAAAATAATGTGAGCACTTATAGAGCACTTAATAACTTCAAAATACTATACAAATATTAATTCATTATTTAAGGAAATAAATATTTAAGGAACTAATTACTGACAGCAAGAGGTTTATTGCTTTTTCTGAGCATCAGGTGTATTCCAGGGATCCTTTGAAGGACCCTGATGAATTTGTTGGGGCTGCAGCTTGCTCTGGGTGGGGGGTTAATGGCTGATGCTTTGGGGAGGGAGCCCAGCCTTAGCTTGTCTGTCCCATAGGAGGATTTTCAGCTTAGGAGGACCCAGTGGCAGTGGTCCCTGTCCTGACCCAGGTCCTGCACCCATAATTCACACAGGACCATTTCCAGAAACGACCTCTCCAATGCCTCTGGCAGCCAGGATGCACAATCTGCATGATTAATAAGTGTGCAGGAAAAGTTTTTTATCTGCCACTGTTACAGTCACTTCACGAGGGACTGCTCAAAGGTGTGAGGTTAAAACCCTGTGCTGGAATAGGAAATGGTGGGAGGGGAATCAAACAAGAATACAGATTCATTTAAAGCTCATCAGGGAATGATAAGGATAGGAAAAAAATCAGAGTGAATTAATGCTGTCAAAGGATTTAAAGGGAATATGAAAAATTCTTTTTATATGAGTATCGGGGGAAGACAAGCACAAATCCTAGACAGATGATATGTCCATTAATTAGTAAACTGAAAATAATGATGACTAGAACCTATCTTTAATGAGACAGATAAAAGAAATGTGGACAATTCAGAAATGAGGAAAAGCCAATAAAACACCTTTTCTTAGTAGCAGATGAGAAAATATTTCAAGGAAAATGAGCTGGTACCTAAATCAGCTGAAACAGATCAGCCTATGGTATTGGGGGAAGTGGTGAAAATGCCATGCTGCATGTGATTATTCCTCCTAATTAGCCACCAGAAGACTAAGAATTAGACTAAAGGAAAGGCTATATAGACACTTTAAATGAGAAATAAATTATCCCAGACACTATTTTATGAATACCTGCCTAATACCCTTTCTAAACTAATCATCATTGCTCTGGAAGGTGGTGAGGGTGAGGAATACAAAGGCAGGTGGCACAATTAGGGCATCAAATGTTCCTTGCAGGGGCCCCTGGGTGGCTGCAATCCCTTGGGGCAATGGCCACTGCTGCCAGCAGCTCAGCAGGACGGGGAACAGGACAGGGAACAGGACAGAAACAGGACAGAGAAAAGGACAGGAAACAAGATAAGGAGCAGGACAGGGAACTGGATAGGGAAAAGAACAGGGAGAAGGATAAGGAACAGGACAGGGAACAGGACAGAAACAGGACAGAGAAAAGGACAGGAAACAAGATAAGGAGCAGGACAGGGAACTGGATAGGGAAAAGAACAGGGAGAAGGATAAGGAACAGGACAGGGACTGCTGCCAGCAGCTCAGCAGGACGGGGAACAGGACAGGGAACAGGACAGGGAAAAGGACAGGAACAGGATAAGGAACAGGATAGGGAACAGGACAGGGAGCAGGACAGAGAAAAGGTCAGGAAACAAGATAAGGAGCAGGACAGGGAACAGGACAGGGAGCAGGACAGGGAGCAGGATAAGGAACAGGACAGGAAGCAGGACAGGGAGAAGGATAAGGAACAGGACAGGGAACAGGACAGAAACAGGACAGAGAAAAGGACAGGAAACAAGATAAGGAGCAGGACAGGGAACTGGATAGGGAAAAGAACAGGGAGAAGGATAAGGAACAGGACAGGGAGCAGGACAGGGAGCAGGATAGGAAATAGCAGGACAGGGAACAGAATAGGGAGCAGGACAGGGAGCAGCTCAGGGAGAAGGACAGGGAACGGGACAGGGAGCAGGACAGGGAACAGGATAAGGAACAGGACAGGGAGCAGGCTGCTCTGCAGGTGGTGCTGAGGCAGAAATGCCAGCACACAGCTCTCTCTGGGGTCTCCTGGGTGGCCTCACCACAACAAAAGGGTTTTTGCTTCCAGCAGCTGGAAGGACCACAACCCTGGAGAGAAGTTGCACCCCAGGTTGCTCTACAGGATCCCAACATTTTGGGACAGAAGTCACAAGTCAGTGTTTTCACCTGGGCTTGCATTGGTACAATAATGACAGAACTACCAGTTAGCTGAGCCCACAGTGTAGAATGAGCACAACAGTGCCCCCCAAACACCCTTTTTGGAGGTGTTGACACATCCAGCTGCCTCAGCCACAGCTCTGGTCACGGGTGTTTGGCACCTGAGAGCTGGGCCCAGCAGCACAGAGCCTCCAGCAGTGCCACTCTGGCAAGAATAAATCTCACCAGACAAACTTGATTGCTTTTCTGATAGAAACAGAAAATCAACAGATGAAGGGAATGCTGGAGCTGTAATATATTTGCATCTGAGCAGTGCATTTGATACTGTGCCTCATGAAATCTTTCTAGAAAAATTAATTTAAATCAGCTTGAAGATCAACACTGTCTTAATTGAAAACAGGCTGGAAAATCATAAAGAGAGGCTGACAGGGAGTGGCAAATCATGGAGCTGAAGATGTAGAAGAACCACAAAGCTGACTCTTAATTTATATTTAATATCTGCACTGTTCATCTAGAAATAGTGAAGG
The DNA here is from genome assembly GCF_014805655.1 of Passer montanus. NCBI lineage: Eukaryota > Metazoa > Chordata > Aves > Passeriformes > Passeridae > Passer > Passer montanus. Next base: position 6,325,896 of record NW_024367596.1, read on the forward strand.
AAACAACGTTTTAATAAGATATGCAGATGAGATGAAACTAGGAGGAATTAAATCCTCCACAAAAGATGCAAACAGACCCAGAGAAGATCAGCTGGGTCAGGACAGTATAAAATGCATTCAGGATTAGTTACAGAGCAGGAGACTGTGACCAGTTTTCACGTTTACTGGAACAAACAGATCATTAGTTTTCATTGGTAGGAGGAAAGGAGGTTTGGGTTCATAATTTTGTGTGTCTGCATCTGTGGATGTGAGTCTTGGGAGACTGAAAGCTTATGAAAATCCACTTCTACCCCAGCATGTTGTACAGTTTGGATATTTTCTAAGTTAGTGACATAAGGCAGGATTTGACTTCCTCATGGGTGACATTTTCAGACTGCAGTCTTCAGGACAGATGTCCATACTCAATAATATTTGCCAAAAACAAAATAGAATTTGCCCGCTAAACATCTGAAACAGAACAGTAGGGATTCCATCTAGTCTTTTCAAACTTGTGGACACAAGTTAGAACTAAGTTAGAAATGAGCTATGGCAGCAAAAGGGCAGTGCAGTTTGGGGCAGCACTTTGTGCTCTTCTGCTCTTTCTACACCTGGAACATTGTGTTCAGTTCTGGGAAGCTCATTAGCAAGGAGATATTGAAAAATTGTGGTGAGTTCAGAGAAGAGTAACAAAAATTATCAAGGGGATAGGGAGATTCATTTATAAAGGAAGATTAAAGGAACTAAATCAGTACTGGAAGAACTGAATCTGTAATATACTCAGAGAAAAATGGCTACAGAGAGATGTTACAATCCAGTGCTGAAAGGTACAAATGCCAAAGACAGGGAAAATTAAGTGGTGGGGGGGTAAAAGGAAGTATGATAATTAGAAATGAGAAAGGGAAACAGATTAAAAATCCAGAAAGAATTCCTGACAAGGGAACTCTCATGTGCTGCAACACTAGAAGTTAAAATGAAGAAAAAGCCAGAAGATGTGCAATGCAGGGTGATCACCCAGTCCCCCAGAGAGCCAGGAGATCACCGTGCTGCCCCCTGCTCTCCCTGGGATGGGCACAAATCCCCCTCTGGGGTGACATGAGAGCAATGAATGTATGAATATGTATGAGACCACTGTGCACTGTGAGCTGAGGTGACAGTACCATTTCCTTCATGTATTTCAAACTTCCTCCAGTGAGCGTTTGTTCAGGATGGAGAATTTGGATTCTGGTCTCTGGGTAATTTCCCCCTTGATTATCTGAGAGATTTAATGCTTGGTGGTACCATGGGACCAGACACACCTAGAGGTTTTCTCCTCTGTGCAAAATTTCCAGTTTAATCTCCCACACTTACAGCCACTTGTCATCACCCGACAGCAGTGCACCTTTGTGCCAACAGCAGAATTCCTCTGTGCCTTGTCCATGCCAACACAGACCCTTCTGCAGGATTTCAGCCTCCCCAGGACTGTGTGGCTGATGCAGCACAGCAGCTTGGCTTTCTCGTCTATTTTGTTTTCCTACATACATGGTATTGCTTTCACTTCTCAAATATTGATTAAGCCAAGCCAAAGCCTTGTACTAATCAGTGCAGCACAGTTTGCATTGTTGTACACGTGAGCCCTCTGTCACTGGCTTTGTAAAGCAGCACGTGAGCTATCTGTTTCCAGAGTGAGACAAGGGCTGCATGTTTTAGCTGAGATCAGCTCTTGTGTGCTCTGTATCACCTGCACTCTCTTCAGGAGTAATTTTATGCACATTAGAAAATGTAGTTTGGTCCTCCCCCACTCCTAATGATAGTTAATTAAACTAACTCATGTGAAGTAAGCCAACTTCCACGAATGATTGAGCAAAGAGAAAGGTTGGATGGCTGCATATCAACCTTGCATATAAGCTGATAGATCAGAGGAAAAAAGTGGAAATTAATTAAATGAAGCCATCTTTGGGAGTATTGTTTGCCCCCTCCCAAAAAGTAGCAGTCTAAAAGGAGACACTCTTTTAAAACACAGAGCTGAATTCTTCTGTCTCTTGCACCAGGTGAAACTCCTAAAATGAGCAAAACTTGTAGGGAGCTTATCTGGAGGGGAAGCACAGCCCTGCTCTGGGAACAGTGGCTGCCAGTGGGGTGAGCTGTGCCTGCCTGGTTCCCAGCAGCTGTCAAGTGTGAATTCCTGATCTTTGCATAAAGCCGGAGATGGAGTCAAATGACTTTGTATTACTGTCATTTGTATTCTGCCTCCGGATGCTTTCATTCCTCTTGCTTTGAGTAATATTTTTTCAACCTTGTCTTCCCATTAAAATTTCCTCTTCATTAGAGAGCATTTCAATATAATTTCCTCCTGAACCGAGCTCAGGGTACAGCCCAACTAATAAGAATTGCATGATCTGCATTATTATGCACACATAATCCATTATAATTGAATCTTATTCCACTTTAATTGCACGTGTTTACAAACACTGCAACAGATTATGTATTTTAGTTGATTGTGCCATTAATGATTGAAAAGTCAATGCTATTTTGTGTTAAACCCATTTTTGGCTTGCATAACTAGTGAAACAATATAAAAGTTCTGGGGAGTCACAAGATACATTTCTAACTTTCTCTGTTTTACTTTTAAGCATTGAGAAAAGTTCTCCCCAAACTGAAGCCATGCATCTTTAAAATTGCAACACTTTGTCTCATCCAAACGATGTTCAGCCTTCCAGAGTTTGGCAGGATTTTAGTTGAACACTTGGTCTTGGTTGAATTTGGAAGCTAAAGGTACTTTAGTGACACAGACTTTGTTGTTTTCTGTGATTTACAACAGCCCCACCACCCACAAGCTGAGTGCTTCTGTATTTCCAAAGAAGAGCTTTGCACCCAGAGCTCACCCATCTCTGAGCAGGCTGAAATTCCTGAGCAGGCCCCCAACTGCCTGACTGGGACTTTTGCTTTTGGGCACTGAGATAAGGTCAGCAGATGCAGAATTATTAAGGAAATGGACCTCCTGAGACTTCAGATACTGAAGAGAATTGGAAAATTTGGCAGCACACTGTGCTGTTTTGGTGCAAGGTCAGTTAGATAAGGTCAGTCAGGATGTTAAATCTAGACACTGCCTAGTTTGTCATCACATTTTGTTACAGGAACAAGGAAGCCTGATAGACCAGAATCCCCAGAAGAAAAAAATATGAAAACCAAATCAATATTTTTGCCAAGATTAATAGAAAATTAACTTCTTTTTATATGCCTTTTCTCAGATACATTTACCCCATGTAGCTTTAACAGAGACAGGAGTGCTTTATCTGGGCTCTGTTCAGCTTTTCCCCACATATGTTTATTCTGCTGCTCTTTCAGCCTCTGTGCAGGGCATTTCCTCACCCTAAAATCTGTCCTTCAGACATGAGTAACACCTTGCTGAAGATACTGACAGGACCACCAATTTTAAGCATCTTGCAAAGAGTCCTCAAAACAAACAGTAAATTTTTGTCACCAGTGCATCACAAATCCAGTGGCTTTCCCTTGAGCACCCCCTGATCCAGGAAGTCAGTAATTGGGAACTGACTTCATGGCCCCAAACATGCATATTGACTTGTTTAAATTACTTTATAATGTAACAAAATACTGCTATGCCAGTGTAGGAGAAAGGGTTTGTCTGAGTGGAAGACGGGTTTGGCAGAAATCAAAATGCAGGTGATGTGCTCAGCAACCTCAGGATGTGATTGTTTATGTCTTTGACAATAAATAATACATCACAGGCACTGAAAAATGGAGCTTCACAAAAGTCTTGTGAAGTAAATCAGAAGCTGTTATCCCGGACAGAGAGGGAGATGGGGCATAAAGAGGTTAAGGAACTTGACCAAGAGGAAACGGCAACCTGTGGCCACATCCAGCTCCTGGGGTGCCCTGGTCTGTGCTGGGAAGCACAAGCCCTTTCCCTCCCAATTCCCTTTTAGCTACCAACAGCAAAGAAATGGCCACTAATAATGCATTTGGATACTGAGTTGTCAGGAGGATGTGAAACAATGTGAAATTAATGGTTTTTATGCTCTGTGATGGATTTACAGAGACTCTCAGAGGCTTTAATTTGGACAGGCTGGGTTCTGCCATGCCTTATTGTTTCATCTATTGGATTTTTGATAAATATAAAGCCCTCCAGTGGGACTGGGGATCTGAAGGGTTTTGGGGTGGAATTAAGAAATATGGTATGATTCTGTGTTTATACCAGGAAGGCTTTTGTTTTGTGCTTTTAGGGATTTGGGCAGGAACTGTGACCTTGTCATTAATTGTTGTCCATTATGACTCAGAACAAACTTACTGCATTGTTTAAACTGTTTTCTAGACATCACAAAATGTTTAGACATTTTGTCTGTGTTGAAGTGTGAGATTCTGTCCACCTCTACACAGCTGTGTAAGATTCTAGATCGGGGGGTATGCTGGTAATGCAGGGGTGATCTTGTAGATGTTTATGCTTACTATTATTTATGGCAGTTTGCTGTGATTTGAAAATACTTTGGGCTGAATCTGGTTAATCCACGTAGCCTGCATGCAGTAAAGGCAGGATTTCATTGTCTAGCTGCCTTACCCTTTCTTCCTTCCTCCCCTGCATGGATGACATCCTGCTGCCTCCAGATCCCTACTCTACTCTCAGTGCAAAGTGGCCACAACCACAGTGGGCATTTCTGGTGAGGTTTGCACTCAAGCCAAGAATTTTTTGGGCATTTAGGGTAGAGTATGCCAGCATGCCCTTCTGCAGTCAGGACCCAGTGCTGAGGAAATGCTTTGCTCCCCTGTGATGAGAAGTGTGGCAGAGGTGAAAAGCACCACTATTTCTGCAGTCCTTTCGAAGGAGCCCCCGTGGGAGCTGACATTTGAAGGATTCCCTGCGTGTGGTGAGGTCTGCTGTCAGCCAGGGAAGCCAGGATCCCTGAACAGGCTCACGGGTGCTTTGTGAGGAGCTAAAGCTTTTGTTTGTGGGGAGCAGAGCTCTGGAAGGAGCAGCTCTGTAGCTACAGGAGAAGAGCTGGCACAAGGTCAGAGCCTTTAGAAAGGTCAAAGAGAAAACAAGCCATGCATGCACTGCCTGTGTGCATTTGCATGCACGTGCATATGCAATTAGGTCCGTGGGTGTAATTAACTCCTGGTTCTGGGTGCATATGGAAAACAAAGTGTCAAGTTGCAGAATACACCGTCCTCCTTGTGTAAGCATAACTACATCAACCTCAAAAGAAGAAAGAGGAGGGATTTAAAGCACTGCAAAAGGCTGTATTGAGGCTGGATCCCTTGCAAAATCCTTGTGCTAAATCAAACCTGCTTCAGTTAAATAAGCTCATCCACTCCTCCATCATACAAACTATTAGTTTTTGTTCTCAGTACAGAATAAAAAGGTCAGAAGTATTATCACTGGTTTTAACCTGTCACAGGTATTTGCTGCTGTCCTGAGGTGTGTCTGCCAAGCTTCAGGACCGATGCAATTTTTATGCCTGAAGGTTTGTACATACAAACCTCTGGGGGTGGGGGGTGGAAATAAACGAGTTATCTGACGAGTTGGCACAGTCTTAACTAGTGTTGAGCAGCTGGAGAATCTGGAAAGCACATCAGACTTAGAGTCTGTGGGGAAAAGAGGAAATTCTGCACTTACCAGAATCTTTCCATAAAAGGAACAAATTAAAGGGAGAGGTGAGCAGGCAGAGCACTTCAAAGATGGGAAGTCTGCAGACAAGAAAGTGTGTTGATAAGACCATTAAAAGCCAGCTAGCAGAGTGATTAATGGAACAGAATTGCCTTTTGGTTCTTGGGATGAGCAGACAATTGCATCCCAACGGGATCACCAGAGATCTGAGCACAGAAGTCAGAAAAATCTGCATTTATTCTCACTGCCCTCCCAAAGAGCTCTCCTTCCAGCAAACACTGATAAGCTGAACTTCCCAGATCTACTGGGATTTTAGCGGGCAAGGTTCTTGGAAGAGGAAAAAAAGCAGAGCAGTGCGGGAATAGGATTGGTGGCATGCAGAGCTTGAAGAAAATATCTGAGGAGTTCCTTAAGCAGAAACCTGGATGTGGGGACAGCTCAGGTCCCAGCCCCTTCAAGAATTCCCTGCAGTCCTTGGGAATGCCTGCAATGCAAGCCCCATGGCCAGGCTGGGAGGTCACATCTCAGCACAAATGTTTTCTGTCCCTGCAAGGCAGAGTGCTGCGAGCAGCTTTAAGCTCATAGCCAGGAGCAAATGGAGGGGCTTTCAAGCACCAGAAATACCCAACGATTAACTCAGCAGTGACTGAAATAAAAGAAGCGTCATGCATGGAGGAATATTTGGCACGTTTCCAGGTCTTAGCAAATACAAAACCCCATCAGTCTAAAGAAGCATTAGGAGTTTATGATGTGGAAATAACTGGCTGGTGTGTGACGCATTTCCAGCTTATGGTGAGCCATCCATTAGAAGGAAATGTTTTAGGCATTCTGGAGCTGGACTCAACCTCCCTGCTACAGGCCAAATGCCGTGGACATGAGGCAAGTGTTTCAGAAACAGAATATGCTGCCATGTGCAGAGAGAGAAGAGATCAGGGAACATTAGGCATAATTACTTCTCAGCTGTTTAGTGCTCAGATGAGGTGATGGGGAAAAGTCTTCTGTAGCAGTTGAGTTCAGGCAGTTCTGTCTGCTGTGGTGATACCTTTGCTGGCGTCCTCTCACTCTGAGGCACCCTCTGGATGCACAGAAACCTTTTACAGTTTGACCATTTGACTTGAAGAAAGTGCTCAGAGTAAAAGGGGATCTGCAGAAATGGCAGGAGTGAGTGAACTGTTCTCAGTGCATCTATTTTAGCAGTAAGGAAAAAAAAAAGGGTGGCTTGGTGGCTTAGTCATGTGCAGCAATCAAGGTCAGCATGACCTTGGGTTTGAGTAGCAGCACTCCATCCTCTCCAGTGGAGTCAGGGAATGCAGAGCATTCCATGGACACCACCAGGTTTTACAAATATCTTCACAATCAGGAAAAATCCTTGCTTTACCAAGGAGCAAACTGAAACACAAGGAAATGCCAGAGAATCCAACAGCACATCCAGCAGTGACAGACCATGGTTGGTTGCCAGTCTGTCTCTGCAGCTGCATTCTCCTTGGGAGTAAGCTGGGGGAAAGTATCAGTCTGTCACTGACAAAAGAGGACAATGAATCCTTCATCAGAGTAACTCCAAATGGTATTCACAAGCCTTACAGCAATTTCCTTAATGGGCACTTTCTGAAGAGTGTTTCTCTAGAGAACTTCCTCATTGGAAGAAAATCTCAGGTAGTTTCAGGGGCAAGTCACTTCCTGCCATAACCTTCCTTCCTTCCTGGGGGTGCAGGAGCTGCCCCAAGGTGTCTGCATCCTTTATGGTGGCAGCAGACTCAGCAGTGAATCTCTGACTCCAAGAAATGCTGCCTTTCATACAGAGAATACAAGACAATGGGAGCCAAAACCCAACTCAGTCAAGCTGAAAAATGGGCCTGTATCTAATTTTTTTCCTTCTTTTAAACACTAATTTTCTGTCCTCTGGGTCTTTTTAATTCTTCTCTCTGCTATTTTTGTCAAAGACAAGATTTGTGCTTTTTATTTGACACAGTCTTTTCAGTTCCTCTGGGAAAAAAAAATAAAAAAAGGGAGAAGATGTGGATATATCAGTGCCAGCTACAAAGGACTACAGGGAAGATTTCTCTGCAGGAGAAGCTCTGTTAGGTGTCACATAGCACCAGAGGAAGGGAGGTTTGGTCCAAACTCTTTACCTGTGGACAGCATTTTTAACACTGTGATATTAAGAACCTTCCCAGAAGAAAATGTTCACTCTTCTCTCCTGGAGTGCCAGGACTTCTCAAATGCATGTAGGATCTGCACACTCACACTTGTTTCCATTTCAGACAATACCACCTGGTCACAGTGCACTTGCTCTTTATGGCCTTTATGAAAGAAAATGCCCAGACATTTTCAGGAACAGAGTCCCTTTTGCTTCCTGACTTGAATATCCTAGTAAATTTATGGGCTTCGCAAGAACCTTCATGCTCAGAAGGCAGGGTCTGTTGCAGGAGGAGTTTTAATACCAAATCACAGAACGTCTTCAGTTGGAGGGGACCCACAAGGATCATTGAGTCCAACTTCTGGCCCTGCACAGGACACCCCAAGAACCACATCTTGTGCCTGAGAGCCTTGTCCAAATGCTCTTGGAGGTCTGGAAGCCTTGGGCTGTGACCACTTTGCTGGGGAGCCTGTTCAGTGCCTGACCTGCCTGTTCAGTGCCTGACCACCCTCTGGGTGAAGAATGTTTTCCTGAACCTCCCCTGACACAGCTCCAGCCATTTCCTAGGGCCCTACTGCTGCTCACCACAGAGAAGGGATCAGTGCCTGCCCCTCCTCTTCCCTCAGAAAGGGGAAACTGAGGTGAACAATTCCTTGACTGGCAATGTTGCTGCTCCCATCACTCCTCTGAAAATGTGCCAAGAGGCACTTTCATGGGCAACATGACATCTTAGCCATGCTTTACATGAGATAAAGAGACATCTACCTTGTGCCAGTAGAAGGAGAACATTTCCCCATGAGAATGGTGTCATTCTGCTGACAAGCATCACTGTGGCACGGAGCTGTGGCATTTTCCAACAGAAATGAGCAAGCCTAGCTAAAATACCAGGGCAGCCTCATGACCTGTGATGGTCCAGCACAGCCCTGACCTGGCTCTCACATCCCTCCCTGTGCCTGGGTGTGATCAGCAGGAGGCCAGAGCTGGGCTAGCGCAGCCCTGCAGGGCTGGGGCAAGAGGAGCTGCTGGCTGTCTGCAGGAGCTGTGCCTGAGCCCTGTGAGCACTGCCTCTGAGCAGCACTGCAGCAGAGCAGCAGCCCTGCCTGCAGCAATCCTCTCTGCACCTGGGGATGCCACAGCCCTGCCAGGATGTGGCTGGGTTCAGTGCTGCTCCCCGAGCACAGCAGCAAGAGCTGGGGTCACCTACTGGGGGGCTGAGGAGGAAACAGGGAGAAGAACTGCCCATGCTGAGCTGATGCCTGCCTGCTCCTCCTCCTGCTGTTTCCTGGGAGCTGAGGATCAGACCAGTTCTATTTTCAGGATTTAGATAAAAGTTTCAGTTGCAGGTCATGACTCCCTCAGTTACAAGGGATTCTGACCATTTTTCCTGCGGGGTGGGAACAAGAGAGCAGCTGCTCTGCTGTGCTTGCCAAGCTCTGTCCTGCCTGGCTGGAGTGCCCAGCTCAGGGGAAGCTGCTTCCTTCATCCAGAGGCCATAAAGATGCTGACACCCACAAACGTGCACACCAGGGAAATTCATGCATGGTCTCCCAGAGCTGGCCTTCAGTACATATTGTCTGTGCTCCTGCTGGTGCTAAGTCTCTTCCCTGTGCCCTCCTCAGACACTGCCTTGCAAGGCACAGGATTGCACAGAATCACTGCAAAACTGGAGATCTCCTGACAGGAGCAGAAAAACAGAGGGCTGGGAGAAGGTTCTGCACCACTGAGCCAAATTCCTGCAGTCACAGGCCATCATTCCATAAGATCCCCTTCATCCAGCAGTGAAGCTGTTATCATAAAACTGGTTTTACCTGGTTTACAGTTTACTTTCTTTACTTCCACCTCTTTGTCAAGAGGACTAATTTAATGCCTCATTCTTCTGATGGCTGGAAATCTTCCCAAAATTTCCAGCTTTCTACCCATTTGTTCTTGTGTCAGTGCTGTTCTTGAGTCGAAATAGCTCTTCCCACCCTCCAGTGTTAGCCCTCCTCCCAGCTGCATTTGTAGACAGCAGACACCTCTCAAAGCCATAGAAAGGAAAGGCTGCATTTGCTGCACTTCTCTGCAGCTATTTCTTGTTTTGATAGACCTTTTCTGAGTTCCTGTGCCAGGACTGACTGCCTGGTGCTCCAGGTAAGGTCTCATCAAGCCCTGGAGCAGGGGTGTTCACTCTGGATGTCTGATGCATCATCACAGACTCACAAAGTCTCTTGGGGCATGCCAGAACATCTGACTTAACTTTTTTCTCTATCATTTTGAAAGGATAAGCCCCATTTCACAGAAATAGTTCCTGTCAGGATTCTCTCAGTGCCCAGCATTGCCCTTCACACGATCACATCCTTCTTCACTCTCCCATCTGTCCTGCTGCAGCCTTCAAGTCTATCCCATTTTTTGAATAGTTTTCTGAACTTCCACTATTGTGCTTATCCACCCGAATTTCACCTCAGCCACAAATTTTGAAGCATCTCCTTTTGTGCCAAGAAAATTAGAATCATAAATGCAACCAAACACTCCCACCAACCCTAAAGGGACACCAGGTTCACCACTACACCCAAACTTTCCCAAAATGTACTCTCTGTAGTTGTCCAGACATTTCCTACACAATTCCACTAATCCCTGTTTTCTGCAGTTTGACTAATCCTGTCACCATGTCAAATACACTGTAAAAGTCCAGAGAGATTAGATCTACTGCACTGCTTTGTTAGGAAAATCAATTATCCTATCAAATAAAATCATCAAATGCATCTGACACAACATTGCTTTGGTAAAGCTTTGCTGCATTTTTTCTTTCAAAAAGAAGTCCTTTTGCCTCCTGAAGCTTTGTATAACTTTGAGGTCAGACAAACCAGCCTTTAGTCACAGAGATCATATTTTTCCTTTAAAAATATACTAAGGGAGTACTACACAAAGGGGTGACAGGAACAGTGACAAAGGGTGACAGGAACAGTGCCCCATCTGGAGCCACATTCCATACAAATTGGCTCTAGCAAAGCCACCAAAGCAGAACAGCACCTAACCTCTATTACCAGCCTTTCTACCTTCTTTTTAAAAATGTTTGAGATTTTTTACATTATTTAATTCAAAAGAGGTTGGAAATCATGCTTTTACCGTGTCAAAGTACAGACTCATGGGTTTAGAAGTCAAGCAGACCAAGTTCCAGAAAAATAATGTAAGACCTGGATTTTCACAAGACCTGTGAGAAACAAAATGCTGAATCTTTTCCTGTGGTAGTGAGAAAAATCTCTTCTTTAAAAAAGGCCAGAGAATTTGAAAGTGCACAGAAGCAGGTGATTAGAAATTAAAATAAAATTGTGACTATTACTGTGTTTTGTTTGGGTTTGATCCAAAGGCTTCTGGATGGTGCAGGTAATGGGCTATTAGATGTTCACATCCTCCTGGCTGGAGATCTAATTGTTAAGCTTTTCCATATCCTTTGATCACCCATGAAAAAGGACCTGGGTTTGGGGACCTGGTGGGCTCCTATGTGTAAATTTATGTCACCAACTTATATTAACAAAATTTTAACATATTAACATATTTTGTCTCCCTGTTTCCCCTGCTCCCTTCATCCTCCCCACTGAGGACCTCTGTGCTCTTGCCTCAGCCAGGGCAGCTTTTTTATTTTTCTCCCTGAAACGTGATTTTCATGATGTCCCTCCCCCTCAGGATGGCCAGATGTGATTGCAGTGCCAGCTTTTCATGGCTCTGGTGTGTGAGGAAGCCCTAAGGAGATCACCAGCCCACAGACCTGCAGTTTATGTGAAGAAGGGGGCAGAGAAGGGTGGAAGGCAATGAGCTGGAGGGGTTTCAGAGCCAGAAATGCTGTGGGTTTTGCAGGTCATACCACATCTTTATGATCCTTTTTCATGTCCTCATGGCTGAGAAAGAGTCTATCATTCATTGCTTGCTCCTCTACTGCTCCTTTCCTCAGCACAGCCCTCGGCCAGGGCTCTGCATTCCCTCCTCCTCAGTTTCAGTACCCACTGAGAGCTCTCCAAGCCAGACTGTGCAGGTCTGCAGTGAGGTATTTTTGCTAACTGTTTGTACAACACACACACAATAAAGATGGCCAGTTAATGAAAATTAAGAAGAATGAGGACATTTTGCTTGAGCTGTTCTAGGACCATCTTAAACAGCCTTGCATGGGTAATTTACCTCGTACTGCTATTAGAAAAAAGTAAAATGGCCAGTGACTGGAATTAGAAAGGAAAGTAATGAAATTCAAACATGATTATTATCAAAGACAGGCTCTAATAGGCTACCAGAACCCAGCTGAAAGTTCAGACAAATTTGAACTTAGTGGGAAAAAAAACCACTTAATTTTCTGTTTTACAAAACAGTTTTATGAACCTAATAAGGAAATTTTAGCAAATCTGATTGTGCAAGGAAAAAACTCTTGTTATAAATAATCAAACTCAGAAATTGGATGCCAGCAAAGAGGAAATTTCCTTCTCATTTATATTCTTGTTAAACCACTGAAATCAGAAGAGCTTCAGGAAAATTTAAGACTTCCTTTGTAAAGATATATTGCTTGACAGTAACAGGGCTCATACATTTAGATGGCTCTCCCATCATACTCAAAAATTATTGACTGTTATTATTTAATGGATAAAAGATCTCTGGGGAAAAATCCAATATCAGGATTGAAGTTTTTCAAAACAAAATGCATTTGTATATCTGGAGATAGGAGTTAGAGCAGACAGCACTACTTATACAGTAGAGAATATAACATATGTATCATGCCACGTACATAAATGCAGAATCTTGATCCTCTATGTCATTAGAAATAGCTATACTAAAAATTAATGGCAGGAAATTTCTTCACATCAGATATTCCAAGGAATATTCTAATGACTAAAATATTGAGAGTTACTGAAATAAAGCACATAAATAATACCAAGCACACAATGTCTTTTTGTTCAGTGGCTGCACTGCTCTTGACACAATAGAGCAGTCCCTGGAAAAGAACCCTGAAATGACTGAGCTGGCCAAAGCAATTAACACACACAGAGTTGTTTTCCCTGCAAGAGAGAGGACAGAAAAAGCACATCTGCTTTTGCACCCAGACGTGTATTCCTCGCTGTGGTGTGTGGGACAGGCATCACTTGCAATCACTGCAGTGCCACTGGGTTCCTGCTTGGCTCCACACCAATGCTCCTTCATGCTATCCTGCACTCAGCCATGCCAAACTCTGCCTGACACTGGCACAGGTGGAGCCTCTCCATCCACTGCCCAGGAGCTGCTCTGTGTTTACACAAGTAGAGATGAGAGATTAATCATGTCACCACTTCTTTACCCTTTTGATAGGTGTAATTTGGATTCCTTCTGTCTTAAAATCCTATCCTAACAAATGCTGAAGTGTCTCTGACCTCAAATATGAATGCAGCCCCCATTTTGGTTCTGCCCTGAGTTTTCTAACAGAGACAAGAGAGCAGCAGTGATGACAGCACAAATATTGCCCACACAACCACAAATACTGCCCACAAGGATCCTGCTCTGCCTCCAAAACAGGCCAGTGGCTCCTGTTTGGAACTGTCTCACACAGATATTTCAAATCCTGCAGGCTCAGTGAAGGCAGGAGCCTGTCACTGGTGAAGGGCACTGAGCCTCTCATACCCCACAATCTGGGGAAGTTCCAGGGCTCTCTTTCCTGGGAAAGGCTGTGCCAGGCTCAGGAGGGAAGCCTGGGAAAACAAATCCCCATCACAGGGTGCTTCACACTCCAGGGCCCTCCCTGGCTGCAAGGACAGAGGGAGCCAGGCCCCCAGACCAGGGAGCATCTTTCACACTTGACAGGAGCCTGCCACAGCCTCCACAGCTCCAGAGACCTCCCTGCTCACAAGGGCTTCCCAACCCTTCACATCCCACTAAACCTGATCAGAGCAGAGGTTCTGTCTCAGACCAGGAAGGACAGAGGTTCTTTGCTGGTTTGGTGGATTCACTCAAGTTGGGTTTGGGGAGACTTCTGAGGATCTGTTATTCACCTCTACTCTGCAAATAGCACAATCTGTCTGGAGGGTCAGGCAGGCTCTCCAAGGAGTGGCCTTGGCTTTCCTGAGGGATTACACTGGAGCTGGCTGCTGGGGGTGAGCCCTGCTCAAGCCCACCAGCCTGGCAGGGGTTAAAGATCCAGCTGGGACTACCAGGAGAGCAAGAAAGAGCCAGTGAGCATCGAGGCAAGAAGGGGGGAGCTGTTTTAGTCATCTGTGCAAAAATAATAGCAACTCTGAGGGGAAAAAAATCCAGGTAAATAGACATGGTGTGTGAGATAAACGAGACCCTGGGGATGTTTGTTCCTGCACGACCAGATCCATCATGCCTCCCCCAAAGGATATTGCATTTCCAGGGACTGGGGTTTTTTACTCCTTTACTGCACCAAGAGGCATTTGAAATCTGGGCAGGGAAATCAAGTGAAGGAAAGCATCCTTCCTGCAGTGGCTGTGGCTGGGAGGAGAGGGGATGAGAGGAGTGAGCCAAGGGTTAGAGAAGCTGGGTGTGCCTGTGTGTGTGTGAGGCACATCAGAGTGCCTTTATCCTCAAACAGAGGCAGCAAATGCATCCCTGATCCTGTAACATCCTGGTCACAGTGCAGCTGGGACATTAATTAGAAGCACAGACTTCCTGGGACTGCTTTCCCAGGTCTGTTCTGTTCCCACCATTGACACATCACTGGTTCCTGAGGTGTGAGGCTCCAGCTGGGAGCTGCTGCCAGAGGGGTTTGGGTATTGTTGGAGAAATTCTCATGCAGTGAGGATATGGCCCCTCATCCCAGTAGGGATGAACTCCACAGCTTGCAATGCATCTTCTGTGCCTCTCTCAGAGGCCAAATTTCGAGTCAAGGTTACTTCTAAGACTCCGAAAATAGAGCAAGTGCAGACAGAAAAACTTAAATAATCTTCTTAAAACTTCTCAGAGGAAAGAAAAGGTCAGATTACAGGGGTATCTGTCAACAATTTTTTCCTTTTTTGTTGTTGTTGTTTTAAAAACTCACGGAAGTTGAGAAATAATAAAAGATTACTTCAATATCCATAATGAGTATAAAATCATTTCAAGCAGATGTAAACAAATACCATTAGGTAATTAAAACCAGAATAAGTGACTGGCTAAATTCCTCTAGAGTCCACTTCAGCTTTTGATGATACATTGATATTTTTGCATATTCAGAACTGAAAAATTCATTAGAGAGGATGGAAAAAAGAAATTAGTTTTATCAATGAAAAAATGTGTGTTTATGCCAGAGGAGTATCCCTGTAGCTTGTCTTGAAAGCAAAGATTTATCATTTTGCCTATTTCCTCTTGGAAAGCCTCTGCTTAGTTTCCAAATACCTTTTTTCCCCAACTAATTTATTCGTAAGCACATCCTGTGTCCTCAGCTGCTGTGGTGATGGGAAAGAGGTGGCAGGTTTGTACAGGCACTGTAAGATTTTCTTTATGGGGAAGAAATAACTTTGTACAAAACCTATATATATGTGGAGACGTATGTTTAGGACCAAATGTTATCCTCAGAGGTATAAATCCCAAACAACTCTGTTTCAGTAAGTATAATCAAACCCCTCTGGTCACTCTGCAGGAAAATTGAGAAGAGATTTTAAGCTTTGGTGAATATTTGGTGTTCACAACCATAAATCCTGTGCTGGTGGATTTATGTGCCACTCTAGGCACCTGCTGCAGAATATAGATCAGGAAAATTAAAAAGTGGCATCTTGTGTGAGGTTTCTGCTGTCCCTACCAGCAGGCATTTTCTCCAAACAGGCTGGGCTTTGAATCCAGCCCAGGCAATGTTCCTCCTGCCCCCTGGCTGCTGTGAAGCTGCCACCAAACCCCTCCTTCACCCTACAAACAACCCTGCACTCCCACAGGGTCTCCCATGAGAGTCTGTGGTGTTGTCAGGCAGAAGAGCCAGAGGACACCAGGCACTGTGCCTTCATGAGTGGCTGTGTGTGGTCACAGCACCAAACACCCTGTACAAGAGGGAGGCTTCTCAGGCAGTTTTAGGCCCTTTCTCTTCTGAATTTAAAGTTCATCAGCAAGACAGCAACAATATAAACTTAGCAACACAGAATTTCAGTCATCCTGTCCCAGTTCGCAGGCTCACAAAGGAATTTATAAAGGCAGAGGATTATTCTTAGTTTACAAGCAGGGAAACTGAGGCACGGTGCTACAAAACAGCCTCTCCACAGTCCTGCTCCTGGCCTGGGCTTTTAGCTGTCTGCTTCTGTTATTGCTTCACTGAAAACTCCCTCACTGGGGCATGGTAGAACCCCCTTCCCTCCCCCTCAGCACACTCCCTCCACTACTGGATCTTTCCCACTTGATCTTCCACTCCTGGAGTGCAGAGCTCAGTACACAGCACCAAATCATCAAAGAAACCCAGAGAGGCATCTCACTGATGCAAAGGACCTTTCAAAAGGGAGAGCACAGAAATAGAAGCATGAGCTTCATCAGACAAGTGACTATTCCACCAAAGCAAGGCAGAGGCAGCTGAGTGAAGAATAAAAGGAAGAACAGATTAAAGGAGATAGTTGAATCCTGAAGAAAGGAGAGTTCTGCATGGTAGATGATTTGCAGGGGGTGGCAAGAAAGGCAAAGGAATTATCTAGCAATATTTTTCTAAAATTGCTGGAGAAGTAATATTAAGACAGGAATAGGAAAGTGTGGACAGAAAAAGCAATCCAGAGTTGGAGAAACAGCCAGGCACTGTGTGTTAAATCAGAGAGCATCTAAGTGGCCAATTTGGTGTTTCTGTGAAAGGTGAATGGCACAATGCTTTATCTGCCACAAAGCTGGGAAATCACAGCAGTGTCGATTGGAGCAGTGCTTCAGGAAATTATTGAACAAGAGAGAAACAAGCTCTGATCATGGCATTCCAGGAGAGGAGTAAATCCACAGAATTGCACACAGGGCTTAGGCCAACGTGACCTGCAAATGTCTGAGCACTAATCCATTGCTTAACAAATGGGAAAGCAGCAGGCAGCGATTGCTGCTCAGCAGAACTGCTCAGAGCAGGAACCATCTCTGCCCAAGAGTCTCACACAATATCGGGCTGAGAAAGCACTGCTACTGAGAACCAGGCTGAGCAGAGTAAAACTGCTGAAGTGTGAAATCCTGTTGGAATTACTCAACAATCACACTGGAGACTGGCCCCAGCAGCTGGGTGTGCATCCTCAGATACATATTTTACCAGCTTTAAGCAGGAAACATTCCCTGGGCCCAGCAAGCAGCATTGTGTAAGCAGCCTGTTTTGTTGGGTTCTGGTTTGTTGCTGTTCAAACTTACAGTCAATCCTCAGTGATTTGCTGAAGAGGATTGGGCACACTAGAAATCATTTAATTGCATCATCTCTACCAAAAGAATTCAATAGTTTACACCACCCATTGTTGTGAAAGATGATCAGTGAGCCTGGATTTCCCTTGCAGGCAATCACAAAGGATGCCTGACCTGTATCTCTGTGGAAAGCGTAATAAAGTCAGTGGTGTGGCCTCTGTTTGCACCAGCAGAAGCAGTCTAAAGAGGAAAAAAGGTTTATTCTGGTGTCTTTGCTGATAACTGTCATAGATATGTTCCAACTCTGCTGCTCCTCAGTACCTCAGGACTAGATGCTGTTGCAGCATATGAAAGCTTTGATGTTTCTGAAAATTAGCTCTGCATTAAGATATATTTGCTCCAGGTAACATCCCAGCTGGCAAATATTAAATAATTGGCACATCTAGAAGTGCAGGAAAACTGTAAGCTCTCAAAGATGGAGTGGAAAGTTAGGGTTAACCAGCCTTTATTCTTGCCAGCAACTCTACGTGCTCTGTTCCCCACGTGCCCCTGTGAAGTTTGAAATGCAGCAGATGTTTGATCCTGATCTATCAGCCTCCATATAAATGAAGGTGGAATTAGTGAAGAAGGAGGCAGAGTAATGTTTGCCAGAGAAGAGCAAGAAGATTTCTGACACCTGGGCAACTTAATGGTGGCAGATGGCAAAAGCTGAAGGCAAAGAGAGGGAGAGATGTGCACCAGCAGCTGGTGCACAAATGGGGAGTAGAGAGGCCTGCACTGACACTGCACAGGAAGAATTTAATACCAGCAGTTCTGTAAGAATGATAGTGTGAATATACAAAGAGGAGCCTGTGTTTTAGTTCAGACAACTATCGTTGAAAGTACCCGATGGATTGTCAGCCAAGGAGATTTTCACAGCAAGAAGCCATCTATTTGCATCAAACACTGTCAGTCTGCAAAACAGCAGCTTCTGGGTCATTTAACCACACTCCAGATGTAGTTATTTTCTCTTAGGCAAGCAGCTCAAAAAGAGCTGTGCAGGAAAAAGGCAGAGCTGGATATAAAGGGGGACAATCAAGCAGCATGTGGAAGCGATTAGCCAGTGACTGTGATGTAACTCAGTTAAATGAACACTTGGGTGTCCTGTGGTTCTCAGCATGAGACTGCAAGACTCTGGTCAAACACGGGCTGCATTCACACAGGTGCTGCCTGTTCTGCTACAGGGAAAAGAAGGGAAACCAGGTAGAGCTGTAAATCTGGGGAGTGACATCAACAAGGTTTCTTGATATTTTTTTCATTTAAATGATGGAGGTGAGATTAATATTTGTTCCCAAGATAATTGTTAGGAATTTATCTTCCCCCACACTGGACTCATCCTTTCTGGGGAATAGCTGCCCTCTGCAAAAAAATTCAGGTCTGAGTTCAGGCTCCACAACAACCAAGAGTATCTAGATGTGCATGACAGAATTCAGCCCTTTCTGGAGGATCCTTTTTCCTGCTAGACTGATTTCAGTGACACTGTGATTATACATCCTGAACACAGCCTGTTACCTGTCGAGCACACCACACCTGCAGCCCTGCCAGGCTAATGCTGCACTGAACACTGACACTCTACAGAGACACCCAGCGTGGAAGAGCCATCAGCAGATCATTCCTGCAATTCCTTTAATACACAACTCACACCAAGTATCTATGGATTAGTGAGGCTGCCTGCTGCTGTTTCAAAAAGACTCAGCAAGTGGGTAGAAGGAATGCTGTCTGATAGGTATGCAGCTTCAAAATATACTCATACTGTTCCTAGAGAATTTGTGACCACAGGAGGAGAAAATGTTGTTGTTTGTGCAACCTGAAGCTTTAATTGTATCATGTCCATTCTTTTGCAAGTAGAAATGTGTATTTGTAACTGATAGTTACACTTTCTAGTTACATATCTATAAAATTCCTGTTATTATGAGGATGACTCATAAAGAAATGATGCATTAGTTTCTCTGTTCATTATATTATTTGGCATACTTGAGCATGCAAACTGCAAACCTCATAAATCCCTCCTGTCCTTCATCCTCCTTGGCCATTTTCTAAGAACTGGTCAGAAACTGACAAAGGCATTCTAAATTGTTGCACTCCTTTGCAAGCAAAGGGTTTTCTCAAATAGGGCCCACTGCTGTACAGCTGAGCAGCAATTTCCTCTCCTACAGAATAGGATTTTGCTGATGGAAGGCAGAGTGAAAGCACATGTGAGCCCTCTGCTTCCCTGGACAGTCCCACTTTACAACATTCATACAGGGCAGGAAGACAGGGAATTGGCATGCCTGAAAGTTCCTCACTCCACTGCTCCCTGTATCTTCTCTCCAGCAAGGAGCAGATTGGAGTGCCAGAAAAACACAGCAGCAGGAGAGCCAGGATAGGATAGGGAGTACAGCAGTCCCATCACTGGTGGCAGCTGCTGTTGCTGCTCAGTGATTAGAAAAAGCCTGAGGAAAGAGGGAGCATCATGGAATCTCTCCCTAAGACTGTCCATGTTAACAGATCAGCCCCAGAAGGTATTTCTGGTCATTCCCTGCCTATGCTGCACACCTTGAACAGTTTATTCCCCCCTTCAAATACCACCCAAGGTAAGAACCTCTCCTCTCCATCCAGTCACACAACTCACAGGCAGCTGTCACCCCCTGACTCCCAAGTCTGAGTGACTTTAACTTACTGGGAAGGACTGAGGCCTCTGGGATCACCCTGGCAGAGAGGTCCATGAAGGAGGGGGAGATGGGAGAGCTTTTTATGAATCTTCTCATACACAGCATACACAACTGGGAAATTGTGAACATGGGTGGCAACCACCAGCTACTTTAACCTGGCATTGAACATTCTTGTGTCCAGTTCAGCACTGAAATCTTTCACAAGATCATCAGCAAAGTCAGGACTCCTAGACCTGGGTATCTCCAACCAGAATCTTATGTCTCTTGAACTGCTGTGTCATCCCACTTATAAATTGATGGCACAGTGAGACCCTTACTGAAACAGAAATATATTCTTGCCACAATGAGAACTTTTCATTTCTTTTTCTGCCTTAAGGTGAATGAAGGGCACATGAAAGATGCAAGATAGGTGACACAAAAAAAAAAACCAACTTCTTTAAATTATTCAGAAAGCAAGTATTGTTCAGTCAGCCCTGCTATCCATCAGCATGTAGCTGCCCACCTTGAGATTCCTGCCTACAAAATTCAAAGTCCCCTTTGCTGCCACCAGTTCTGGGAGAAGTTTGATGTGCTAATAATACCCCACTGTAAAGTGAGAAACAAAACTGGAGCCTTGAGCCCTCTCCTCCAACCCACTGACTGTGTAAGGAGCAGTGGGTAAAGAGGGAAGGGAGGGTGTTCAAGAGCAGCAGCAAGTGCAGGCAAGGGGGAAGCAAAGAGACCAAAGGCAGCTCTGGTGGGAGCAGCACTGATTCAGAAGCAAACATCATGCTCACAGTCCCTCCAGATGTCCCCTCCTATGGCTGGCTTGCACCAGCAGCAAGCTTGCTGCCACTCATCGTTTCAGTGAAGACCAATGCAGGAGGAGGAGAGACCAGTGGCCCATGCTATGCACAAACACTGACTTGCTGTTTGGTAAAGCAAATCTTGCATTAGTGCTATCCTAACCCTTTCTTTCCCAGGGTCTGAGGCAGCCATAGCTGGGGTTTCACTGTGATCTGCTTTCCTTCTTAATCTCTCCCAACACCATTCATTTCTGAGCTGGCTCCTGAATGGTGTTTTCATTTAGAGCAAAGGGCTGTGAACCAAGTGATACTAAAAAAACAGGCAGGAGTGGAACAAGCAATGAAAGAACCAACTCCTCACTTTCTCTGTCCCAGCCTGCCTTGGCTCTAGGGTGCCTGTCCAGTCCTTCAGCCCATGTGTGCCATTGCTGCTGGCAGAGACCCCTCTGTGCTGGTGGCTCTTACTTTTGTCCACTGGGGACCATACGGGGATCAGCAACACCAGTGGTAGCAGATGTTAACAAGCCTTTCTGCATCTTGGGCTGGGCTGGTCATTAACTGACCACCAAAAAGAAAGAGGCTCCAAGATCTCCTCAGGGCACAAATATCTCTGAGCTGGGCTTGGTGATTAACACAGCTTTACTGAAAACAGCAGTGTCCTGTAGCCTCTCTCACCAGCTCTCTTCAAATTCTGTGCTTTGGTCTCATTTCTTCTGCCCACCATCATCCCAGGTGCTGCTTACTTGGAAGTTCAGACAATCTACAAACAGTATTTTGCCTTTTGAGAAGCGCAGTGTACATCTGTGTCTTCTGTGCACACAAAGCACAGCACGGTCCCTTCATGCCCCTCTTTCTCTTAATGCCACAGCTGCCTCACAGAGTTTTGAGAACTTTCAGCTTCCAATCTCTACTTCCACCAAGTCCTGCGCCAGCCTCAGCTTGCGGCGGGGGCGGATGCTGCCGGCTCCGCTCGCTGCTCGCATCAGCCGGGAGAGCCACGGCACCTTACATTCCCGGGAGGGATTCTCTCTTTACTCTCAAAACAATGTGTGAAAGCCTGCTCTGCAGAAACAGTAGCCTCAGTAAGTTCAAGGATGACTGAAGCCGTTTCCTCTCCCAGGGAGGTTTAAGAACTACGGAGGGATGAATGGAGTTAGACCTATCGCTGCGTTCCTAGCAGCCATCCTATTACAGCCCTGAATAAAAGCAGGAATGGCATGTCTAGCCTAGGTTAATAAACCCTACGGAGTGCATGCCTAAAAGCACTACGAAACAGCCTTAAGTCAGCTGGAGAAAACTAATTTCAAGCATGGCTGTCTAGTGTTCCTGTCATTCCTATTATCCTCCCAAACTATTTCGGACATTTTGAGCAGCGAGCACTAAGCGATGAGTTAGCAGGGGTTGTGGCATTAATGGTCCGAAAAGGCTCCAGCACCGGGAGGGAACGATGACAGCGCTCCACAACCGGTGGCGGTTCGGAGGATTCCGCTGGATCTCTGCCTGTCAATAAGCGGGATTCGCCTGGGAGGAAGATGTGACAGCTCTCGGAGGTAGGATTTGCATGGCAAACAAAGGGAGCTGCTGCTGCCCGCTGCCCGTGCCCGGCTCGGCCAGGTGCGGCGGCAGCGCTGGGGAGGGGTCGCTGCCCGGGGGAGAGCCGGGCGTGGAAATGCTGTGGATAGTCCTGTGTTTTATGGCTGGAATGCCTCCAGGACAAAGCGGCTCAAGCCCCGCTGCCTGCTGAGTGTGCGTTCCACGTTGTTCTTCCCGCGGAGTAAAATGCATAGAGGTCATGCGAGAAAACACTTCACTCCTTTTCTTCTACCAGCTGTTTCTGAGGTGGGAGAAGGGAGAGGGGAAAGCTGCCCTGAAATGAAAGGGGAAGAGGAAAGCTAGGGAGCCTGTAAGATGAGGGAGACCTGCTATTAATGTGTAAAATATGTGTGGAGTGCCACCGATGTCGTTTGAAAGGGGGAAAACATTCGCGGGGGAAGGTGGTGGGAGGAATTTTCCGGGTGAGGGACTCCTTAGGTTATAACCTATTGCAAAAGAAGGCGTGATGTGTCCATCCATTTTGCATAATCAAAGCTTGCTCTGCACTGTTGGCACTGTTTCGCTGGACGAGAAATGTAGTTTCAGAGAGAAAAAGGCACGATTTCCTCCCGTGACACTGCCAGCCCCCTGACACCCTCCTCCCCCCGAGAAACCAGTGGGGAAGGATGAACACAGCCTTTAGTGGATGCTGAAGGGGCTGAGAGCAAGGGCTGAGGGGGAGAATGAACACTCAGTAGGATAACAGGAAGGCTTCCCCTGGAAAAAAATCTTGTTTCTTCCCAGCCAGAAGTCCAAGAGGTGATAGGCAAAGTTAAAAGCTTCATGTACTTTTTAATGATGTGTCAGTTTAGCATCACTAGAAAAGAAAATGTCCAAACATCAGTGTCAGGTCTGCACGGCCAGACAGGGCAGTGGGGTCTGCTCAGGGTCCTGGGCAGGGCCGGCTGTGAGTTCATGGTTTTGTGTGTGTGACCCTCACCAGGATGAGCAGCAGGGACATAATGAATGAAAATCATATTTCCATGCATATGCAGAGCCCTCATCATTCGGTGTGTTTGATCTGAGCGTGATGTTCCCTGGGCTGATGAATTGTTTCAACTTATTCATTAAAGTTTCATTTCCAAACAACAGAGGGACTTCAGAGTGAGTGGTATTTAGTAACAATAAAATGTTCTGCTTGTGGAAATGCTTCTCACAGGACCCATTAAAAATGCACGTAAAGAAGCTGAGAGTCACATCTTGCAGCAAGAGGTATGGAGTCACTTGCTGTGCTAAATTTTCAAATTAAGGTTATGATACCATTTTAAATCTACTTTAATGTGGGTGTCACTAAGGATACTTTACAACACTGTTGCAAAAAAACTCAGAGCTTCAAGAATTCTGTTAGACTGATTGTTTTCATTAAATCTTCATCAGAAAAAGAATTCCTATATAGCTGAGACTTACCAAGTAATTTGAATTTACTTATCCTAACTAATGTTCTCTTTAAGGAGAACCTCGGTCTGTTATATTGTGTTGTAAATAGGTCGTGATATAATTCTTTTTAAAACAAAACACCAATGACAATTTAACAACAAAAGTGCTTTCAGTCTAAGTGAATACTGGTTGTGCCAAAAAGAAGCAATATTGGATCAGAAATTGGTAAGAATTCCTTTTAAGAAACATAAATATTCCCCATTTGATCCAAGCAAGAACTTTTCAGTTAACTGCATTACTTTGCATTGCAAATATGGGGGGAAATAATTTCAACCTGTGTTATGTACTCTACTGAGTACATAAAGATAACAGTGAAAACTTTCTTCCAAAGAAATTTTTGTAGCAGTTTGCAGTATGGATCAAAGAGTTATTACACAGAGATATAAAATCTGTGCCAGAAATGAACAATGCCTGTGGAAATCAAGTATATGATGTTTTTTCTTCTCCATCTCACTTTTGTCCAGAAGCTTAGACAATTTTTTAATTTTTTTTTTTTTACTGCAATGCCTCTCTGAGAGAAGGGTCTGGAGGGGTAAAACCATGAGGAGGTGGGAGACTGTGTTCAACCTGTGCCCAGACTTATCTGTGAGACTTGGGCAAATCCCTCAGCATCTCTGGGAAAAGGGCAGTGCAACAAGGCTAGGGTGGTAGTGATGCAATGGAAATACAGAGAGTGGTGCTCAGGCGATGAGGCTGAACACAGGGCTCCAGACAGGGCAAAATGCAAAGCCACACTGTGCAGCAGAAGGAGATCAATGTTTCAGGCATTTTCAACTGTAAAATATGACACAAGGCAAATCCTGTGATCTAAAACTAAATCTGCTCTCAATACTATCCCAGAACAATTTGGCCACTTGGAAAAACTTCTGCCAGGATCAAATAGCCATTCATCTGAGAGCCTGCCAGAAGTGACTCCAAATCTGCCATCATTCCATCAGTGGGCAGCAGATAGTGAAGCAAACCACATCAGACTGATTCTGTGTGCTGAGGAAGGATTTCCCTGCTTTCTTCAGAAGCTCAATGAGTATTTTTGCCATGAATCTCACTTGCCCCTTCTGTTATGAATTGCGTGTGGAGGTAATGCAATTTTCTAATTTATTTATTTGATATTATTTAGGGCTTTCTTCAGCAAACAACTTCTTGGCTTACAGATCTTTTGGGAATGGCAAATGTTTGCAAATTTATACTGTGTTGCTTGGTTCAGTCCTGTGGTGTTCCTTGATTAGCTGACTTGTGCAGCTAACAGGCAGAAAACGAATTGCAAATTTCACAACCAAGTGTTCTGTTTCATACTGGATTTCCATCACACTCAGTCAGGTTTAAAATTCATGTCTTGCAAGTATTCATACCAGCAACACATAAGCACTGAAGTGCTCCCACCAGACAGATGTGAGAGCCAGGTTAAACAGCTTTCAATTTCATATGAATATTCATGGAAAGTGTTTGGATTCCCGCAGCTCTGTTAAAATGAATAGTTGGCATCATCCATCGTGCACTGTATGGGCCATTCTCTCACAGCACTTGCCATGTCCCCATGGTCTCCCCAACTCTCCAGAGTAAGGCCACAGTGCCAGTGGAAACTGTTTGTGCAGCCAATTTAGAAGGAAAAAACACCATCATGGAAATTTCTAAATTTTCCACATTATAACCTCTCCTGTTGTGCCTGTCTTGCACATATTCTGTGACACGAAGGCAGCAGGGAGGACAGCAAGAGAGCATCAACAGTGAGGCAGTGAGTGCAGGAGAAAACACTGAAAGAGGGGAAAATAAGGGAGACTGGCAGAAGGAGGGATCAGTGGTGGCACATGGAGCAGGCACAGAGGAGGTAGGAATGGGAACAGCAGGAACACCTAAAATACAAGTACAATTTTTAACAGTGAATCTAGTGAATTTGGGTCATTAACCTCAAGGTCTATGGTCCTACCAGACTCAGCCCATGGCAAGCCCTGGTGATATTGCTCCCAATCCTTCCCTGTGCTCACCAAAATTGCCACCAAGAAAGGGGGTGACAGAGTTTACTTTTTGTCAGGCAGGAGACTGTTAACATGCCATGGAGATATGGAAGAGTTGTGAAAATGGCCGATGAGAAGAAAACTAACACTTGATATATGGTTTAAAAACAGTCAAAACCAGTTGGGTGAAGAATTTCTGTCAAATGTATTTCCTCACAGACACAAAAAAATTTCAGCTGTCAAAACACCAAGCTCTTTTACTCAGAAACAAATCAAGGGGAGAAGGTTATAAAACATGAATACATTTGCCTTTTGAGATATTTTTGCACTGTACTTATGTCATATAGGAGGAAACCTCATGTCTCCCACTGAGTGAGCTCTATTGTCCACGTACTTTATATAGAAAGTCTGTTGTGAGCTAAATCAACAGGGTTGCTAAGACTTCATAGAGGCAACCAGCAGTTACACCCCCATCAGATGGCCCCTTTTTACCTTTTCAATGATTTTAAAGTCCAATGATCCTAGATATCCTTTTTCATTCTAAAAATAGAAGTGGGACTAAATTGCAAGTGCTGTGAGTCACACAGTAGAGTCACTACAGGCAACACATGTGTATTCATATTCTGTCAGGGCACACGTAACACCAGACTGATACTGCCTGGGGAGAGTAAGAGAATGAGGAGAATTAGAGGAACTAAAATCTGAGCAAATACAGAGAACCTTTGCTAGGACAAAAATTGACTCAATGTAGTCTGGTATTAAATCCCCACTTGAAATTTCCCCTAGATACTGTTAAAACTCCTATTACATCTTCAGATACTTTTTGTTTCTTAATACAAATCTATCCTGCTACCCACAAATAATCTTCATCTCTGCTTGTGCCAAATGGGATGCCCCAGCCATTCACAGGTACCCAGGAATTTTGCCTGATTTCAGTGTTCCTCCCACTCTGTGCCATTGCATTGTCCTGAATCAACCACTGTCAGAAGGGGTTTTAAGACCAGAGGAGCCAACAGAATATTTGTCCACTGCCCTGCTTCCCTTCCAGAGGCTCAGAGTGAAGTTTCATCCCAAAGTGATTCATTTCTCCAAGGCTGCCATCCTGGTGGGACCCCTCCATCTGGCATTGTCCCTTTCTGCCTGTTTAGGTGTGATACCAAAGGAGGGACAAGATAATTGCCTGCCTTAAAGAAGTACTGCAGAAAACATCCCATATCCTTGGTAGGTTTTATTCGTGGGCAAGCTATTTTCCACCTCAGCAAAGTGGTGCTCCTCACTGACAGCCATTAGTTATTTGCAAATTTAGTTAGGCATTATAAATGTCAGGCTCCAGGGTGCATAAATAAAGTTTCAGAGTAGTAACCTGAAATAAGTCAAACTAGGAAGGGTGAGAAGATCTGGAGTATGGTCCCTTTGGGACCTACTACCACTTCTAATTAATATCTGGTACTTAAAGCATCAGAGCCCATGGTTAAATCAAAGTCAGAGGGAATAAAGGAATATTAAATCCTCCTGGAGACCCATGTCCAGGTGCTCCTCAGTGCAGCTGCCAAATACACTGCCTCCCTGACCTCAGTCAGGAGTGTATTGGCTTTTTTGGGGGGACAGCTCAGGGCACCCATCAGCCCAGGGCTGGCACTGCCCCTTGTTCTCTTGTTGCCTTCCCATTCCCATCTAGCCACCCACTGCTGCACCTTCCAGCCTCTCCTGCCCCTCCAGGCTCATGGAACCTCCTGGAAAATGTGCTTTTGTCTTGACTCATGAGGGAGTCCACTTGGGAGCCAACAAACTCCAGAGCTGGTGCAGGAAAAGCAGGAGAAGAGCAGAGCCGGGTGCAGGCACAGGGAGCAAGGAGCAGCCACAGTCCTGGCACAGCTGAACACCCCTAAATTGCTCTGCCCTAATGACCTGCACAAACAGGCTTCAGGCAGCCACAGGCTGACCACAGCAATGTGTTGCAGAGCCCAGGACTGGCTGGCTGAAGGGCAAAGAAGGACAGCAGTGTGTCTGCACTCACTGCTCTTTGATCCTCAGGGCTCATCTGGTTATTGATGAGCCATTTTTAAGATTATATATGGAATTCCAGAGCTGCTGTTGTGGTGATAGGGAAAGAATTGATTCAGCTGTGAAAACCTGTGGAGATGGTGTTTGGAGGGCTTTTGTGGTTTGGCAAAGTTTACTGCTCTGGAAAATAAGAGTTTTGGAAAGAGAGTCTGAGTGGAAAGTGTCACATTAACTAGGACATCTTTTTATTCCTTCAACAAAGAATATATAGTTCAAGGCTTAGGGAGCAATAACCCATGGAAGGAACAAAGGAAGTTCATTTGTAGCCATAGCCTTTTATTAACTGGAGAATATGCAAAAGAAAGGTCCCCTGACTCTTGAAAACCACTCTCAGTGATGCCTCAGGGTATATAAAAATTTCAGATAAATTCCTCCATTTTGTTTGCTTCCATATAGCAAGTTGATCTGGATGCCACTCTGCTCTTTAAAAGCTTTGCTGCTCTCCTAATTATTAATTTCATGAAACACATATTCCCCCATCTTGCTAAAAGCACCACGGTACAAACTCTGGATATGAAATATCCCAAGAAGTCCAAAGCAAGATCTCTTTTGGTTAAGATGATCCAGTATTTTGTGTGCAGCTGATTTGGAAGGATTTTGTCACAGGTAAACAAGCTTTGGGAAAAAATTGCTTTTATCTCTCCTTGCTTTCTGTTTTAGTCATATTTCAAGTGGATTAGTATAATCTTTCCTCGGCCAAACTCCACAGCCAGTCTATTCCATCATTGTTCTAATTTTATGAAAGGAAATGACTGAAAGCAATTAATTAAAAAACTCTTCAGAGATGCATATGTGGATGTGCTTTTTCTCTAAAAACTCAAAAAAAAACCCCCTCTGCATTTGAAAACAATTTAACTGGTGCATTAAGCATGATCAGGATGTCTTTGTTAGGTGCACCTACCTTTTGATATTTCCCCACATAAATATGCTCATTGTGTAGAGGTATCTGCAGTAGCAGCCCAGTCAGAGAGGAGCCCCTGTTAAAGCAGGCATGAGTTTCAGGTGGGTTTTAATTTTCTTTTTTCCTGTGTGATAAAGTTGATTGATTTCATGTGAGGAGTCTTTCCCTGCTGGGACCTGAGCTGTCAAAAGTCATCACTGAACCTGCAAAATTCTGTCATAACACCAGAAGCCCAAACTCTGCTCCAGAACCATCAGAGTTCAGGGAAAATCCCCAGTAATTGACAAGTGAGGTTTTCTCAGCAAACATATTCTGCCAGACTGAACCATTATTTTGTGCACACACAGGCACCCACCTGGGGCACAGTGCTAACACAAAGAGTAAACTCCGCTGACATGAGTGAATTCATCATCACTAAGGTGACACAAGTGGCTTCACACTAAAACCTTGGACTAGGCTATTCACAAACCCTTCAGATCCATCAAAAAGGCAAATTCCCACGTTGCAAAGTGTGTGGAATCAAATAAAACCTCTAAATTTCCTTGAATTCAGGGGGAGGGATAAGTCAGAGCTCTTGACCCCAAAGCTGTGCCTGCCCTTAGTGAAACATCTGAGCTGTGAATGCAGAAAAGTGCTGGCACCCAGGGCCAGTGCAGAGGCTCTCCTGGCAGGGCAGAAGAAGTTTCCTCTGCGGAGGTGCTCCTGCTCTCTGGTGAGTGTTCATCCTCAGAGCCAATGCAGCAGCCCTGCTCATCTGCAGGAGCTCTTCCCAAGGCAGTTTAAATATTCCTAGGGAGGTTCCTAGAAGATTTAACATACCCTGCTTCTTTCTTTGTGAAAATTTGAAGAAAAGGTATTTTTCTGCCCTTCTTTGCTTTTCTCTTCATTTATACCCTTTTCATCCTCCATTAAAACATGTTGTTTGTCTATGCTTTCCACTCTCCATTCTCTTCTCTCTATTTAAAACCCTCACACACCACAGCCTGCTGGTCACTAGCCAGGTATCCAGATGGTATTTCTGCACCACATTGATAGGTGCCTTAGAAATAGCAGCGAGAGAGGGGAGGGGGAAATATCACTGAAGACTTCAGATGCTCTTTTTGATAAATGGCAATTGTAGATCTAATTAGCCAGTTCCATCCTTTTGAGAAGCTGGGGAAGAAACAACAGTTGCAGTCCCACAGAGCAAACACACCAGGACACGTCTCTCACTGTCAGGTTTTAGCTTTCCCCTCAGAGCAGTGTCAGACAATGTCCATCTGTCCATCCTTCTTCTGTGAGAGACACCAGGTTCTGCCAGGGCTCGAAGGTTTGTCTCAGAGCCCATCACCCTCCTGCCTCAGCGCCGCTGCACTGTGTCAACTACTTTTATACAGACAACTGGCTTCCAGAATAAAGAGCAAACACTGCTCACCTTAATTGCATGAGCATCCCTCTGGCAGTAATCAGGCTAATTGCTTCAGTCAGGCCAGCAGGACTTGGCTCTAAATCAACCACCAAAATGATTGTAGCATAAGTGCAGGAGTTCCTTTACAACTCCAAGGCCCACTTGTTAAACATTATTTACACCTCAGAAACACTGTTTGTCTCTTCCATTTTATCAGGAGAAAGGCACAAAGGTGCCAGAAGCACCTGTGGGAGTGGGGGGCTGAGCCCACCCCAAATGCAGTGACAGGGGAGACAGCTCTCCTTCCCCTTTGCTAAAATGCCATGAGAAGTGTGCCCTGGGGAGCTCCCAGTTGCATCACGTCTGGCAATCCCAACATTCCTCCCAGGAATGGCACAAATCTGCAGAGAAACCTGCCAAGAAGGGAACCATTGCCTGAATCTGCTGTAGCTGCAATGTTACAGCTTAAAGCATGAGGTAGCATATCCTTGAAAATATTTAGCTTGCCCAATAGAATGGATAGATGCTCTCGTTACCTGCAGAAATTTCTAGGGGTTGTC
This sequence comes from Passer montanus, assembly GCF_014805655.1. NCBI lineage: Eukaryota > Metazoa > Chordata > Aves > Passeriformes > Passeridae > Passer > Passer montanus. The sequence goes on from NW_024367596.1 coordinate 6,356,241, forward strand.
TAAAATCCTATTAAGCAATTAGTGTGCATCCTGTGGCAAATATTTTAGCATAATACAGAAGTTCCAGCAGATTCATTTTAGCAGTTTGTGCTGGAGGGGACAGGGAGTGAAAATCCCCAGAGCCAGCTGGTACACTGTGCTGGACATCCCCAAACCAAGGGACCTGGGAGAGGACCTGACTGGAAAGGCTTAAAATCCCATTTCCAGCAAGAGGTATGTGGGATAGAACCAGCTTTTGAGGGTGAGATCTTCAGTCTGTGTTTTAGGGAGCTGTGCCTTTTAAAATGGACGTTTTGGCTGTTTCCATACCCCAGTCTCAGGAAGAGCCCAGGCTGGGCTGTAGATTTTGGTTGTCCCCAGTGTAGGGTGTGACCCACAGCTGGAGCAGGAGCTGCCACTCAGCTCCACAACCCTGAGCTCTGGGACCTGAATTAAAATCCCCGTGGTTTATAGAGTGCAGGGACCCTGAAGGTTGGGGTGGAGGTGAGCAAGGGGACAGGGGGAACCACATTCAGCACCAACAACCTGCCTTGGTCCCGCTGAGCTGCTCAAATCCCAGTGCAGCTAAAGCTTCTTTCTAAGCAGTTCCAGGCTGCTGCCTCCCCTCTTACAAAAATCTTTACACGTCTCTAATCATTTTTACTGTCAATCTCTGCACTCTTTTTATAACCATTTAAGACTTTATGAGATAGGATGACCAGAAATGAAAAAAGATTCTGAGGATAGAGCACGCAATTGATTTATGTTAATGGCACTGTAATAATATTTTCAGTGTTTGATTTCTTTTTCATTCTGTACACAGCAAAAATGATGATTACTTTTCTATACATCTTTCATTTATTGAACCACCACTTATGCTGGGCTCCACAAATTTGTTCTCAGGTCTGTTTCCAAAGCAGTTAAAATATAATTAATTTAAAATCTGCCAACACATAAGAAGTTGAGGTGATTCTCTCCAATCAATCTTACTAGAATTCATCAATGAATTTCACCAGCTGTCATGCTTCTGGTGCATTTGTCTTTGTAAAGCTCCTCTGACTTCACCAGCTTTGACACACTTAACAACTGTTAATGCTAAAAAAAACTCCCACTCTGTAATTTCTATTGAACCACATCATCAGCCTTAGAAGTCCCCCAGATGAGCATGAATAAATATCATAGTCACCTGTGACAGCATCTTTAATGATTTTAACATTTTTACAGCGATAAATTTCATCTCTTATGCATAAGTCAGAAATACAAAAGAGAAGTGTGCCAAGATATGTTGGAGTTTATAAAGGGAATCAGAGAATAAATGTTGTTGCTTAATTTTGCTTTCATAACAGATTCTGTCTTGAAATATTAGGTGTCAAATCACCTTACCCTAAAAGGATTAGAATATGAAAAGCACCTCTCAGTGATGGGGGAATAAACCCTGACTATTTTTGTGATGGAGTTTGATAACCTAGCAGAAGGGATTACACAGGACAGTGTCAACAATAGCCAGAGACTGAGCATAAATAGTATTTTAATCTTGTTTGTCAGGTAAAGATGAACAAAAACCAGCCCAATTCCCACCTCAAAGTTGATACAAAATCCAACACAAGTATTTCATCAGAGGCCTGACAAAGCCACTTGCCTTTCTTCTATTTATTACAAGGTGGTAGTGGCCCTGCCTTATTCTGACTGGTGGGAGGCAGAAATACAATATCACAAATTTGGGATCTGTTGGAAGCTGGAAACACCAACAATAAAAACCATTTTATCTTCAAAGAGTTGCCAAAATTAAGGGCTACATTTTTCAAAGCAGCTCACCATCAAGAGTGCCTTCAGACCTCCCTGGGAAGCAACTGAGAGCTGGGGCACTGGTCTTTCATTCCAGCTTACCAAGAAACTAACAGCCTTCACACCTTCCCTGCAGACTGAGGCGTGGGCAAGGGATTTTATGTGAAGGGATTTCACAGTTGCAAATGGTGTCACACAAACCTGTTCTGTAGGTGTCACCTAATACCCAAAGTCTCTGGTTTTTTGGGATGAAGCCCTAGCATTATTAAGTGCTGCAGGCACAGGAGTCCATCCCAGCCTGAACGTGCTGAGCTCTGAGGCTGTGCAGCAGCCCTGGCATGCCTTCATGCATGATACATAACACAGAGGAGTTCCCCAAATAGCAAGTACAATTTTAGCTAATTGCCATATTTATTATTAATGTGTGCGACATGGCAGCCAATTAAAGCCTCGTGTTGAGCCAGGTGGAAGACAAACATGGAGCCATAAAGACCAATTAAATGCATTTAGAAGGTTGCACGTGAGTGCAACATGCAGCCCAAGAAGGTGCTGGGCCACGAGCCAGTGTGGTGTGTGGACAGGGGGGGCTGCACAGACCCCAGCACCTCAACATCACACACACACATCCTCTCTGCCTGCCCCAGCCTCCTGGAAAAAGATTGCTGAACTCTTTGGTGTGAGCAGCAGAGAGGAATGAAAGATGGGGACAGTAGCAGTGCAAATGAATTGCTGTATCACAGGTACTGAAGGATGATTTTGCAGCTCTCAGAGGCTGGATGGGTGATAAGTAATGCCCTGGGGTGGAGAGAGGGAGGGCAAAGTGGGCCAGGAAAGTGAAAGGCAGGGGGATAATTAATTAGAGACTACACCATTTTCTAGCTCTTTCTGTCTGGCAATTTTTTTTCTGGGTTGTGTGTTTACAGCATCACAGTAACAGGACCATCAGCTTTTCTTTCAAAGTGCTGGTTACCTGCCAGTAAATTGCACTGTATAATAGCACAAATACAGCAGAATGACATTTTCATTCATGAGATTTCATAGTAACTGCAGAAACAAACCTTCCCTCTCTGAAGCAGTGACTGCCTTTCAGATTCTCAAGCTCTCATTTCCCAGGATAGCACTTTTTCCCTATTTCTGTGGTTTTTCTTATGTTTATTTCTGGCTTTCGTGTGCACATGATGAGGAAACGTTGCTTATCCAAATGGAGTTCCTTTTTCTCTCTAAATCATCTTTTAAATCTATAAGCTATTTTATTGCCAGACATGAAAACACAGCTACAAGTTACATGACAGCATCTCCCCAGCTCCTCAGATTTCAGATGTGTCTTGTGCTGTGGTATCTCATTCACTAAATCTGTGTGAATAAGACAGAATATGTGCTGTAAAAGAAGTGTTTTATCATAAATTAACTCTCATTTCTTCATTCATATTCTAGAGATATTGTTAAATTACTTCACCTTCTGCTAACTCCTGGTTGTCTTTGCTATCTATCCTCACAACTGAAAAATCAAACTAACAGGCTGTTATATGTGAGAAGTAGTTTTTCCTGTAAGAAAATGAGACATAAAAATAAATGCTGAAACCAATAAACTTCAGAAAAAGCAAAGCTACAGCTGTCATCCTTATCATCAAGGATGGCACAGCTAAAAATGAAAATCCTCAAATTCGATGTTCCACAATGCCAGGTGCTGACTGTACCAGCCCACAGGAAGAACTGACCTCTCCTCAGTGAAAGGTGTGTGCTTCAGCTGAAAAGGTGTCAGAGGAGGGATTGTATTTTCTTATTTGAAAGCAGATTAACAAAGACACAGAAAATTTGCCTGCATTGTACCACAACACATAGGAAGCCTAAAACAAAGTTAGCAGTCAGTCTCCCAAACCCCAGCACAATGACTAAACCCCAGCTGATGTCTCCCATATTAATGGAATCGTGCCCATTTTTGCTTTATTCTCCTGGGTCAGTGCACCTGGTGTAAGAGCTGCCACCCAAGTAAAACAAATGCTCTGCTGGATGCAATCCTGCCTCCAGAGCCAGCCAGCAACAGCCTTCTGGGGAAGCTACAAGAAATTCCTTAATTGGTAAACACAGGATAATCTATGCCAACAGTGGTCCTACCCCGACAGAGATTAACTTTAAGCCTTGAAGCATGAATTTTTATGGAGTTCCAAAATTTAATTTGTTAGTGTTAAATATTATTATCCAAAGTGCTCTCACAGCTCGCAGATGAGTCCATTCCATCTCAGGAACTGCACTCCCATGCTGAACCATTCTGTCACCTATTTAATTAGCACAATTACCTGTGATGGACATTAGAGGATCACGTGAAACCCAGAGGTTTATTGGTTAATTAGCACCACAGGTTAATGAAGGAGGAGAAAGGAGAAGAGCACACAGATTTTTGGCTGGTCCCAGTATTCACAAGTGAGATTATAGAGGAAGGTAAATAACACTGAAATGCTGCCAGCCTCGTTTCCCTGGATTTCTGAATTGCTTCCCCTTTGCTGTTTCCATGCCAAGCTTTGAATTGCTTTGTGCCCAACTTCATACAAACAAATTTGCAGAAAATTCCTTTCAAAGTCTGACTTAACACTAATACGAGCAACAACCAAACACGAAAATAGTGTGTTTGAGCAGTTGGGCTATGGCTGCTCTTTCTGTGATCACTTAAATGTGGAAGAGAAACAATAAAGCCAGATTTGCTTTTATCTCATCACTACTAAGCCCTGGATTTTGCGTAAACAGATACCAAATGCACCTAAACCTCTTAATCAGCTTTTTTGTTCTTTTTTTTTTCTCTCAAGCACACAAAACAAAGCCTAGCTTTGGGGTAGGAAGAAAGGGAAAACTTCGTTGTGTCCTTACAGGAATATTTGAACTCTTTTTTCAAGGGTCATTTTTTCCCATTACAGCTCCCAGAAAATACATAATGCTGCAGTGGAGATGAACTGCATCAGGCAGCTGAAGGAGATCTGTGACCACAAACCCCATGTGGAAAACTCGCTATTTTTATATGCACATTTATAAAGTTTTTATCAAACTAGTGGGAACCAAAACACTTGTTTTCCCCCAAGTAACTGAATTTACAAGGATGCTGGACAAGAAAAAGTGTATGGCCAAGACTATGAACATGCTTTCTCTTAGGTGCCTCACTACAGACATACAGATGTAAAACAAAAGTGAAAATGAGACAAGGATTGAGGCAGAACTGTGGTGGTTCAGTGACACCCCTGTCCAAGGGGAGGCAGGGACAGCTCCCAGCCATGTTCCACAGATCTCAGAGAGTGCAGCACTTCCCAAACCATTTCCCTTCCACTCCCCAGCCTGAGACAAAGCTGTGTGTCATTTACCCCAATGGCAGCTGCAGCTTATTTGGGGACAGCCCAGTTTTTCAGATTTGCACTTACACTTATGGACATTTAGCTGTTCTGTAAACAGGTAACAAGTTCAGGTCAGGCCAGGGCAGCTTCCTTCCCTCAGTTAAACTCCCCTTGCAGTGAACTCACTCTTGGCCTGAAAGCAGCCTTGGCAGAGGGGCTCCAGAGGCAGCAACTCAGTTATTTCTGCCCTACGAGATACACAGGACTCCCCAAAAGTTGTGCTTTTTGTTCAAGAGAACAAAGATGGCACAAGTCCCTTCCTCACAGGCAGTAATTTGACCCTGCTATACAGCCTTTTAAAAACAACAAACCATCCAAGCAAATCCCCAGAAAAGCCTTTTCCATCTTCTCCTTCAGTGTTAGACTTGTGAGCAGCACAACTCTGGTGCCAGCAAGGGTTGGCTGAGCTCTGCCTTGCCCCCAGCACTGCTCTGGCTCCGGCTGGGATGGAGCCCAGCTGGGGAGCCAGGGGTGCCCTGCACTGGCCACGTGTCACAGCCCAGCTCCGTGTGGTTCTGCCACAGCAGACAGTGACTTTGGGCAGTGCAATCCATGCCCCTCCTGCCAGCCCAGCCCTGGTCACTGCCTCACTGCTCTGCTGTCACTCTCCCTGGCACACACTCTCAGAGACAAGGGTAAAAGCAGATCCCTTGGGTAGAATTACCCCTCTCTCTCCTTCCATCCCCTTTTCCCTCGCTGTGTCCTTCCCCTGACCACAGTGAGTGATCTTTAGCAGCACATGCCCCAAGAAGGTGGGTGGACGTTTATAGTGCCACTCAAGGTAAGTCAAGGCCTTCAATCTTTCAGAACAATTTGCCTTGCCAGCTGTTCACTATCAGGGTTTGCTCCAGCTAAGATTCTCCAGCATCTAAATGCCTGAAAAATGCAGTGCACTTCAGACCTGTTCTTTTGCCCTCATTAATCCCAGCTAGCAGTGGAATATACAAATATTTGCAGTCCCTCCAAAGTTTCAGAGAAGGTGATAAAGCACAGAGCACACAGGGCAAGAAAATCTAAGGACCAAAAAACCCAAACCCCACTTTTAGGCAGTGTCAATGCAGAGAACGCGGATGCAGGGAATGGGTCTGGGCAGTTAAATATTTCCTCTTTTTTTGGGCAGCAGCCTTTCCTGCCCAGCCAGCACCATGAAGCTGACCAGCAAGGAGCACAAAACGAGTCCCTAGTGCTGAGGCTGTCCATACAAGAATAATTGCAAATACAGAACAGCCAGAAAATGGAGTCGGCAGCATGAAAATGTCAGTTCAGAACTCAGTGGGGAAAAAAAAAGAAAAGTGTAAATCGTTCATTTTTAAGGACATGACTAGTCTCACTAAGAAGTACATTTAAAATTAAATTATCTCAACTACAGCAGAGAAAGGTCAGTTAATCCTTTTACTTGGAGCATATAGCTATTCCCTAGGATGTATTTTTTTCTTGTTCCATGCAAGTTTTTGCATCAGAGGGGTCCCAGTCTTCAACACAATTAAAAGTTATTGAATTTTCATTTGCACTGCTGCTTTGTTCTCATCTTGCTGGAGTAAATGCAGTTTTCAGCCCCTCTCCCCCACAGCATTAATTTTTCCATTGGCTTTATGGAAGCCATCAATTTAATGCCTGGCTTTTCTCATGATTTAAAAGCATCATCTCAGTAACGTTGTTATCTACCAGCCATATTTCACAGATATTGGGAAAGTGGTTTATACTGATATCTTACTTAGCATCTGGCTGACAGGACAATTGCAGGGAAATATTGCCAGAGATATAAGGCCATTTTGTGATAAATAATGAGCTTTAAAGTTTAACAGGTTGTTTTCTTCAGAAGAAATCACAGCAGTTCTCCAAGGCACAAAATAGCCACTTACCATACAAAGGCTGAGATGGAAAGTGCTCCTTAATGCATTGAATAAATCCTAGAGGGTGACCAAGGAACAGCTTTGTTCTGACCTGAAGGTTTTCATGGCTTCTTGAATTATCTAATTTGCCTGAAGTGAGTGACTGCTTCTGGGAGTATATGTTAGCTAATAATGCATTCCAGAGTTATTAAGGTTTATCATGTAAATCTTTATTTGAATGCTTTTAAAATGCATATTACTTTCTTGATAAACTATGATGGCTCCTTAGGAGCCATTAATACAAATTAGGGTGCATACCAGATGTAGTAGAAGGCCTTATGAAAAGTACTGATTCCACATGCACAGTAATCAGCTTTTAAATTATGTTAAATACTGCAGCTGTAATGTTTTTTCCCCAGTCTCAGGGACCAGATTACTTCTTAAAAAATATTTTTTTACTAAATTCATTTCCTCAGATAAAAGCCCAGTTTTCAATTGTGCAGCCAGGAGGTGAGAAGTTAGAGACTGACAAATTGCAGGGAGGGGAGGACAAGCTCTTTTCATTTGTACCAGTTAGAATTCCCCAGGTACTGTTCATAAATAATTTCCATAATCTAAAATATGTATTGCTTTTGATCAGAAACCTCCAATGTACATGCAGAGCAGACTTTCTTGGTTATTATTCTTACCTCCAGCTCCTTGTATTTGGTGCCTTTTTACAACACAGCTACCTCAGCCCTGCATAGCAAGTTCGCTGTGATAAATTCATTTTCCATAGTCATAGTGGTCTTAGGTTTAGTCAGCACACCACAGCACTGTTGCAAGCATCATCCCCACATGGGAAACCCTACCCTGATGCACCTTAAATGAACAGGATGATAGGAAGAAAAGTTGCATTGACTTCAGCTGGAGCCAGGTCAAATCACAGCCTCTCACCTTGGCCCCCTTTGAGCTCCTCCAAGGCAAAATGAGGTTTTGAGCCAGGCAGACTCTGCAAGGCAAAACCAGGGGCTGTGGAAACCAGAGAGTTCCTGGGGGAATGGTGAAAACACTAGCTCAGCTATAGTTACAGATGGCTTGTCTAGGGCAGATATTTGCCATGAAATAAGAGAAAAATCTGAGAAAATGCCCCAGGATCTGCCCCGTGCTGGATAAAGTGGCCTTGTAACCACTGTGAGTGGCACAGGACCTTCTGCCAAGGAGGATGGGTTCATTTGTGTGTTGTGACAGACAGAAAAACTGGATAAAAATTGCCTTCATACAGGAAAAAGACTGAAGGATGGGTCCTATTTTGCTTTTCTAATGGAAAGCTCCCCAGACCTCTCCATGGAGCATCCTCACAGTTCTATTCCTGCACCCTGTGCTCCCATGGCAAGCAGGGGAGGAAAGCATCTCTCCTGCCTGGGTATGGGGCAATATCACTTTACAAAATTCCTCAAGGGTTTGCAAAATATTGCTGGGATCAAGCTAGCCATGAGAAATGGTCAAGAGAGTAGCACAGAGAGCTTCTGTAGGAACCTGGGGAGCCATAGGGTGCTGCAGCACTCATGCACCCTACATGGTCAGCTAAATTAACAGGGGCTATTAGCCAGGGAGAAATCTCTTTCTGTTTGGCAAGCACTGCTTTCTGATCACCACTTACAATTTTTGCAAGCTTCTGTAGTGTCACAACTTGGTACCAATTATGTATTTGAAGACAACCCACTGGAAAAGAAGCTGTTGGCATTCCCTGACATATTTCTGCTCATTAGGTTGCAACAGGTAGCAGGGGACTATGGGAAGAGTGTTTGTTTATGTGTTAAATCTGCAGGTATCCATCTACAAAGTCCTTTATTCATCAGTGATATATCATGCTGCTGTTGAGCACATCCTGTACACACAGATAGATCTTCTTGACAGACTAAGACAGGCAGGATTTGGAGAGAAATTCTGCTTTTTAAAAACAACCTCAAGCAAACTGCCCATATCGGATTCAGTTTCCCTTGTTTATGTTTTTGAGCCCCATCTCCATCATTATCACATTCCTACTGAAATCTTGTGGTTTCAGACTTTGGCAAGTTCTGTTGAAAGATAATTGAAACGCATTAAAACCTTTTTCAATGGCTCCTTATTTCATCACAGATCAAGTGAGACTATCTGAAGGATTATTTTCCTTCCCTGCAGCAGCTCTTACCTCTATTATTTTCTTTCCTGTAATGAACCTGCTTGGTCTTAGTTTAAACTTTTACCTTTCCACACCCTTTGCACAAAACAGGTTTGGTTTTACTGTGGCAACCACACGTCAAAGGTAGGATCTTTTCTCTGTCTCTAGAGAGAGAAGTCTCCAAACCTCTGCTTCTCTCTCCTTTAAGCAAAGATTGAAACACATGTGGCAGCAAGGATTGTAAGATCCAGTTCCCACAGATGCTGGTGTGAATTGTTTCTGTGTTTATGAGTAGCACTGGACAGAGGAAGCAGATGCAGAGTCAGATCAGCTCTGCTCATCTCCCAGGTGTGGGGTGGATGGCTCTGGATGTGCTCCAGGCACTGGGGCACTCAGCAAATGCTGCACTTGTCACAACAATGCTGCACTTTTATTCTGTGAACAGCAGTGTGAGGCACCAGCTCCCTTGATGCTCCTTGCACAGAAAGGAGCAGCACTATGAAAGATTATAGCACAACTGGGGAGTATAGAGAAGGTGATAATTTATAATATAACGTCCAGAAATAATGTGTGTTCATCTGTTCCCATAAATGCTGAGACACCCTCAGAGTTTGTCACTTTCTGCACAGCTGTAGTCACTACACAGTCACACACAAAGGCTTTCAGCTGCCAGCACATGTTGACATTTCTGGGTTGGTTTTTTTTTGTTAAACTGAGCAAGCGTTTGATCAGTGTTCCATTAAGCCAGGCCTAGGAGGTGGCTTTGGCACAGGATGCCCCTGTTGCTGCCGTGTCCAGTGGCTGCAGTCACTGGCGTGGTGCCTGTGCTCAGAGGGGCTCAGTGAGGCAGGCAGCTGCAGGCAAGCACTGCAGGGCTGTAAAATTAACACCTGAGTGGTGGGGAGAGCGTGAGAGCTAAAAATACTCCCTGCCAAGCTTGGAGCTTGCATTAGGCAGATTTGGTGTCATTTCTTACCCCAGCTCCAGGCTATCTCCTCCCAGCACCCGAGCCAGCCGCGCTCAGCCACTGCCCTGCCAGCTTTGGAGTGGTCACTGGTGCTCCTTTTTGTGGCTCTCAAGGGGAGCTGGCACACGAGCAGCACAGCTCCAAACCTCTTGGGAAGTGCAAGCAAAGGGCTGATAGGCACTTCCCCACCTTGCTTTTCAGATCTCTCCAGGTAGATCAGCAGCAGACTGGAAGCACTTAAATCCCACTTCCACACAACTCCAAGAGGGTAGGAGCACTGGAGAGAGCAGCAGAGGGAGAATCACCCTGCTACACACCTAAGATAAATACCATTTAATAGATGCTATTCTGCTGGAGACACTCAGAACTGTGTGCAATGGGCTTTGCCCTCCCAAGAACACTTCATTTAAAATGGATTTTGTGACTATGGGAGGGCAGACAGGTACTCCCAGTGTATCACACTGGGACTGCTCTCAACCACAGCAGAGAGCTAAGAGGGGTACAAATTCAAGTATAAGCAGCAGGCAAAAACTAAGTTTCATACAGAGAAGAGGTGTATTCAAAGAGCAATATGTTAGGGAAGCATTTTGTTTCCTTTCTCTGCAGTGCTGCTGTGCCTGTCATTTAAAATTTTTGAGAGGTGGAGTTAAATTTACAAGCAGCAAGGACATAGGAAAAGTTGATAATAGCCATGGGCTCAGTCTATAGGGATTGATCCTGCCTGTGATTGAGCTGCTTTCCATTAAAAGGCTGACAGCAATGCTGAGTGTTTGATTTACCCTTCCAGTATCAGGATTTTTTACCCAAACCTCCTCTCTGTTCTCTCCAGGCCTGTTAGATTATCTTTCCATACCACTTTTTTTCCCCCTTGATTACTGTAGAAATCCACAACAACATTATTGTGTAGCAATACACTAATCAAGCAGAAGCAAAATTTTATTGAGCAGTCACAGTGATCACAGTGTCCCAAGGGGATTTCTGATAAGCCAAAAAGGTTTTTTACACAGTTTTAGAGCTCCCAGAAATGAACTTAAGACATTAAAAAAATTGTACAGAGTTGCTAGTCACAGCAGTGCCTGGCAGCCTGCATTGATTTTCCTGAGTGGGTGAACTTTATTTCCAGAAGTGCTCACCCAAAGTCAGGTTGCTGCAACAGTCCCTGAGGAGATGGTCTCTCAGGAGGGCAAACACTGTCACTGTAGATTACACACAGCTCTCCTCCACCTCAGACCTCTGCAGGCTGCATTCCCATCCCCAGAAAGTCTGGTCTTATCAATCCATCTGAGGTATTTCTATTTCTCTGACCTGATACCAGTCAATTCACTCATCAAGAGGTTTACAATTCACAAAATCACAGAGTATCCTGAGTTGGAAGGGACCCCCAAGGACCACCCAGCTCTTAGATGACTGGCTTCCCCTCAAGCTAAACATCAAAAGTTCATCAGGTATTAGTTGTTTTAAACAAAGAAGCCAAAATCCTGTTAATGTTTTCCTGGGATTTCACAGGACCTTCTTTAAAGCTGTCACTCATCAGAGTTCATTTAGGCATCTCCAAAGCAGCATGTCCAGGTGTCTCCCCAGCTGACCCACAGGCACATGGGCAGTGCTTGGGCTGGGAGAGGATCCCAGCCCCAGCAGGGACAGATCTCACACCCAGATCTGAGCCCAAACCCCACAGGCACCCCGTGGGGCCAGGGGCTGCAGTGAACTGCAGCACTGAAGGGAGGAAGGCAGGCTGGAGCCGCTGACTTCTGTCCAAGAACACCTCCTGCACCTGCAGCTCTGCTGCACTCCCCTCTGGGGTTGCAATCAGTGCAGGGAAATCATGGAAAACAGATCTCTGGGGACAAGGAATGAGTGGAGCCCATGAAAAACTGGGACCAGGTATCTCTCTGAGGGAACCAGTGCAGAGATCAGTACTGGGCAGCTCCAGCCTCAGCAATCTCAGGTGATCTATGGCTGAAGCCTGGCGTGCGAGGCAGCCAGCCAGCAAGGGGAAATCATTTCAGCTCAGGGTTATTTCTATTTTTAACATTTCTGTGCTTATTTCTGCCTTTCAAACAAAATGCACTGCAGACAGTTACCTGTGCACTGGATTGCAGAGGTAACTGGGGTGGTTTCAGGTGCAGGTGATGCTACAGGAGGAGGCATTTCTTAAGCAGGAAAAACCAGTGATAACCAAGGAAATCAAATCACTTTTACCCACCTAGTAAATCCCCCTCCAGGCAGTTCTGGGACAAATTAGCAATGGGTTATAAACCCCAGAAGTGTATTAAGAAGCCTACATTCCATCTGATGATTTTCAGGTCAACTCTTAGAGATTGACATAAGAAAATGTTTTATTGGCCAAGTGTAAATATTTCTCCCTCCAATTTTTTAACATTGTTACTCCTGACCAAGGAATAGTTGGCAAATAAAGCAGCTATAAACCCTCTTATCCAGGGGAGAGGGTTCACCCAGGCTGTTACTGCAGACAGCTACATTGTCGGGAGTAGTTAGCAGTAATGAATAATTAATGAATAAATAATGTATTTGTGTCTCAATACCCCAAGGTCTTTGGGCACCTTCACAGAAAATAATTAAAACAATAGATTACAAATAAGATAACAAGTCCCCAGGCAAGTGGATGTACATAAACCCAGAGTAATGGAAAAACAGAGAGGACGTGGAGGCAGGAGCTCGCAAGTTCTTGTGCTTTGCTCTACAGAGCTCACAGCTCCTGGTGGTGCACTGTGCCCTGCCCTGGCATGAGGAGAAACCAAAAATACCACGGGTTATAAACCCCAGAAGTGTATTAAGAAGCCTACATTCCATCTGATGATTTTCAGGTCAACTCTTAGAGATTGACATAAGAAAATGTTTTATTGGCCAAGTGTAAATATTTCTCTCTCCAATTTTTTAACATTGTTACTCCTGACCAAGGAATAGTTGGCAAATAAAGCAGCTATAAACCCTCTTATCCAGGGGAGAGGGTTCACCCAGGCTGTTACTGCAGACAGCTACATTGTCGGGAGTAGTTAGCAGTAATGAATAATTAATGAATAAATAATGTATTTGTGTCTCAATACCCCAAGGTCTTTGGGCACCTTCACAGAAAATAATTAAAACAATAGATTACAAATAAGATAACAAGTCCCCAGGCAAGTGGATGTACATAAACCCAGAGTAATGGAAAAACAGAGAGGACGTGGAGGCAGGAGCTCGCAAGTTCTTGTGCTTTGCTCTACAGAGCTCACAGCTCCTGGTGGTGCACTGTGCCCTGCCCTGGCATGAGGAGAAACCAAAAATACCACCCCAAGCAAGAAATATTCACAAGCATAGACCAGTGCATGACACTATCACTGGCAGAGAGCAGCCCAGCAGCAGGTTATACACAGCCCTAGCAAGAAATATTCACAAGCCTTACTGTCAAACCTTCTAAAGTCATTAAAGAATGATGGCCAGGAAGGAAAGCACAGGTTTGCAGGTTTCTGAGGGGCCTGAATCCATGAGTGCAGCCGGTGTGAGATGCAGGTGGCTCCTGGCCATGTCTCCTGTGAGGGCCTTTTCCAGCCAATCCTACAGGAATTCAAATGGTTTGGTGGGGGCAAAAAGCAATTCCTGAGTATTTCCAGCTTTGTTCCTCCTGCATAGACCAGTGCATGAATTACAACTGCTGACAGCTGGGCCAGACACCATCACTGGTAGAGAGCAGCCCAGCAGCAGGTTATACACAGGTACCTCTGGTCTTTGGGGTAGCCAGAGCCACCCCAAACACAGCCTGAATTGGGAATTCAGGTGAGCAGCCTCTGCTCCCTGCTGTACACAAACACACGGGCTGCTTTGCAAACCCCCTTCACACCCACTGGAACAGCAGGATCTCCTTAGAAAACGCAGCAGTCTAAAAGCACCTTTTTCCAAAAGACCCAAAGAAAGGTTTGCAGCTACCATTTGAGGAGCCACAGGCATAATATTTAAATAATTCACTGATCTGAATGGTTATGAGAAAAACATGGAATGAGCTAAGAGTTGGGGAGCAGAAGGGGAAAGTGGCTGTTTGCAATCTGGAGCACCTCTGTCCTGTCTGTGCAGATGCTCAAAGAAATCTCTTCCAGATTTTTATTTCTCTCTTTATGGTGCAGTAGAAAGGTCACAGGAATCTACAACCTGATATTATATACTTTCAGTTATTTGTGAGCATTGTGCAACCAGTATTTCCCCACTGCAGAGAAAGAGCATATTTGTCACTTGTGCCCATATATCCAACCTGCAGCATTACCCCTTTCCACATTACACTCCCTATTGTACAGCAGCTTGGCAAGGCTGCCACTGCACTTCATCTTAGGTGTGAGCAGAAATCCCCCAGACTTACACTCAGTGCTCCACCTGAAAAACCACCCAAAAGGTAGGTCTGAAGAGAGCTCAGCCTGCCCTGTGTGATGGTATGGGTGAGGAAGGTGGCAAAGCCTGCAGAGCTAGGAGATGAGGCAGCTTCCTTCAGCAGTGCCCACAGTTAGTTCAGCTTCAGTTAGTCGGGAAATTTCACCTTGGTTTTCATTGTTTACCTCATTCCATTCCCTATTACATTTGTAATTCTCTCAGTGAAGCTCATCATTTCGTTTCTCCATTGTTTCTGAACTCCTCCCCAGGGCTCAATGCAGCGATGGGGAAAGTGTGAACAGCCTCACGAATTAACACAGCTCTTGCCAGCACCAGTGCTCCCCCAGCTCCCGAGGCAATGACTTTTATAGAGGGGACAGAGCTGTAAGCCTTGGCTGAACACCTGAAAACCTCTGCAGAAAACCAGGAGCCAGATTCCACCTGATCCCACAAAACCTGCCGTGTTCATTCAGAGACATTGGGTTGGTGGGAATTGTATGTCCCAACCTCTGCCTGGGTTTGGGGTTAGAGCTCCCCTGTCCCTGAGCTGAAGGAAGCTCAGTGTCCATGTGTCACTCCTTCCTCCCAGGGTGACCCAGCACAGCAAGGTGGGTTACAGAGCCACCCTTCAGCAAAGAAAGCAACTGCTCGAGGTGACACTGCCTCCCTTCCTCCAGAAAAGCTCAGAGTAACGGGAGCAGTTTTGTCCCTAGGCACTGCTAACTCCCAAAATTAATTTATAAGAGACTTACTGAACATTTAGAGATGACCTATGAAACCATCTCCAGCGCCAGTAAAGTCGTGGCATGGTGGGGAACACTTTGCCATCAGGTGGAGTTTCCAGCCAGCCTCAGCTCACCCACCTGGATGGAGGATGCTGAGTGCCAGCCACACCTCACTGCCACCAAAGTGAGGATTTAGGAGCACAGCACAGTTCCAGAAAGGCTGCCGTGTCCTTACACTTGCCAGAACATAAGCTTGGGGTGCAATAAAGCACATGCTGTTGGGTTTAGAGGTGCTCCCTGTTCATATTTGAATGTTAAAACTATTTTAAAATAACTGTTTTATGTCCGTGGCCTGGAGAATTGGGGTCAGTACATGCTATAGCTCTGAAAGGCATAAATAATTACTGCTTCAGAGCTGTTTAATCCAGCTGCCTCCAATAAGGTTTTTGGTGAGTTTTTGTTGTTGTTTAATTGTTGTTGTGCTGTGCTTTGGTTGGGTTTTTTTCAGTAGATTAAAGGGTTATTTCTGTTGGAAACAGACATCTTGGTAATACTGAAAATGAAATGTCCTAAATCAGAGCCTAGGAATGCATTATTTCACACACTAGCTACTGAATGATGAATTAATAACAGTATCTCAAATACATCTTCCATCAATATGCTTATTCAGATTCCATCAGCATTTAATTAACATAAATTATATGACATTAGGAGGATTCAGGCAGTCATCAAAAAGAACAGTTCTCTTGTAAGCTACTGAAATTCTTGTGGTTTCTGCAAGGCAGCAGTTTTTATTTTTATTTTCCTCTAGAAATTCATCACAAATCAAATGTTTTCACAGCAAATTTAGAGCTGACATTTTCCTGATTTTCTGAGGATGGGATATTAGATCTCTGGCTTTGTTTCAGGTGTTCTAAGTTTTATGCCAAGGACTAGCACTTGTACAAAGGAAGCATTGGCAGCATCTAACTGCAGAGAGACCTTCAGCAGTCCCTATAACTCTACAGTGAGGTGCAGCATCAGTAAACCATACAAGTCACTTTTCATTTAAGCACCTAAAGTCAAGAGAAAATAGTTATGAGTTCCTAAGAAGACTGGGTTGGTTTTTTAAACTCTCATAACAACATGAAGGTGTTGCTGTTCTGCCTTCAGAAGCGCGCAAGGGAAAGCACAGCCAACCCAGGAATGGGAAAGTTCAGGTGCTGGAAGTGTCAGCCAAGTGACCAGAATGAGGAGGAGAGAAAGAACAGCTGTAGTCCCCCATTGGGCTGAACAGCATCCAAATGCTCATTTGCAAAAAGAAGGGAAGCAAGCACAAAAGGCAAGAGTGAAAATACAAGGACATGCAGGCGCCTGATGACAGAAATGGGGATATCAATTTTTCTGTGTGCCTTTCTGGGGCTAAGAGAGGGAGATGCCTGCTTTAAGTTATCACACAGAACTGAAAGTTGGCAGAGTCAAACTAATAAAAAGCTATTTGAGTAAAGTATCAACTATAAAAGCGCATTTTGCTGTTGTTTTTATTGTGGCTTGTGCTTCTGTTTAATTGTATTCTTTTGTCTTTAAGTTTTATACAGCAAAAAAAAAATTAGTCTGAAGAGATGTGACAAAGCAAAATATTTTATCCTGACAGATGTGGTTGTTCTTTAAACTAGGACAGGGGATTGCCAAGAAGTGTCAGCTCCCCAGGATGTTACTCCAGGGAGGCAGGCAGTGCAGTGCACCAGCAGGGATGCTGCTGTGCAGGCTAGGATGGCAGAGCTGCACGTGCTGCTGGAAGCAGTGCTTTCCAAAACACTGTGAAAGTTTCCTAGGTGTAGTAAAGAGCAGATCCTGGCCCCAGAAGTCTTTGGGGGGTTTGTAACAGGGGGCTGACTCTCCTCTGCATCACATGAAGGAGAAAGAGTGGCAGTATAAATAAATGGATTCAATGCATACTGCAAGTGGTGGGGAAAAGATGAGCCCTGCATTCCATTACACTGTTCTAGTCCATATAATCCACTCCAAATGACTCAATATAAAGCTCAGTATCCAACAGCCCTCCCTGTTATTGTTATGAGTTGCTGCAGAGTGACAGCACCAAGCACCCTCAGTCCTTCAGCAAGCAGCTGCTCCCTCTCCAAAGCTTCCACAAGGGACCAAAGAGGAAAAGGGAGATAATAACAGCACAAAATGTTCAGGATTAGACAGCACGTCAGTGACTGAAGCAGGAATAAAGCCCACCCCAGGTCCTTGCTGTCCTTGCTGTGTGCAGTGGGCTCCACACCTGCCCTGTGGTTCCACTTGATGCAAGATGCTGTGTTGGGACTCCAGCACTAATAACCACAATTTCCACAAGCATTGTGCAGGTCTGTACAGGCTGGGAAATAAACCAGCAAACGTGGAATAGAGTCTTGAACAGGACACTTCTTCCCTGAGATAGCAGAGGATGTGTGTGCCCAAGGAAAGCCCAGAGAGGCAGTCCTCTGTTTTCAAAGGGTGCCACTTTCACAGCCACACTCAAAGCAGCTGTGGGTATCTGTGAAGCCTCAAAACTCTGCCCACAGAATAAGTCATATTTGGGTTTTCCCATTGAAGAAAATCACTTGACATGTTTGAGCCTCAGAGGCTCAAAGGGGAACTGCAGGACCATAATTTTTATGTTGCTATTCACTTCCATCCCATCCTTTTTCATATCCACAATTTAAGGGCTCAAAGGAAATTCTTCAAAAACAGTAATAGTGGTCCTTAATCATCCTCCCACCTTAAGATACTATTAAAAACAGGAAAGATGAAACTCTCATCCTTCCTTCATCCCCAGGGCAACAGGTACCAGCTGTATGCTTGCATGACCCACACTCTTTGGGTTCACCTTCACACCACAAAACACTCCCAGGAGCAGAGGGAGCAGCACAGGCAGGGGATTGGGCACCACCAAGGCTCTGGCATTTTTACAATAATGACTGAGATTTTCAAAGGGGAAATGAACAGTACAAATCTGATTCTAGCTCAGTGTGAATTGGACTCCCAAGCTCTGGGTCATTTTTTTTAAAACATCCAGATCAGAATTAGCAACAAAAGCATTTGCCCTTTTTTATCCCCCCTTTACTTTTGCATTTTCCATTACACAAGTAGAAAGCAATACTGTACTATAACAAGCAGCCAGAGCTAAGCTGAAACACCTCTCCTGCTATAATCCCTCCCTTTCAGTTGTTCATTTCCTTTTCTCATGACATTCTCAAGAGGATTATTAATAATAACTGGGGACAGATATCTTTTCTGTCTCTAACTTTGTAATGGGTAAGTTTTCCCTGGAACATATTACCAAATTTTTTTTTGCCAGACATCCCCCTGCCATGCCCCACTCCTCAGGAGCAGTGGTATTTCCAGAAATTAAGTTAGCTCCACTAACTGCATTATACCTTCCACTCTTGACAAACCACCCTCCATTGCCTTAATGTTCCCATTATATTTGATACATTGCATCACTGTTCATTTACTATGGCATTTTAACTTAGGTTTAGATTATATATCACTGGTGGAGCACTCTGGGATAAAGGGCAATGAACGTTTTAATTGCCTGATAAATTATTAAGGACACTCCTTTAATTGGGCAACGTGGTGTTTACATCTTTGAAGCAAACACTTATGGAATCTGTATGGGTGCAGATTTGTCTAAACACACAGCCAGAAGCCTCTAGGTCCCCTTGAGAATAATAGTTTTATCAGGCTATTAAAATAAACACCACACAGGATAGATTGTACCAGATGCCAGGGGAGATCAGCAGCTGGAACAAAGAGATGAGGCTCCATCAAAGTCAAAGGAGGTGCATTGACTTACATCAGCCAAGGGACTGCTCTTCCACAGCCAATGGATCTCGCTCAAAGCGTGGTAAAATAGCAAAAACCTACATTTTCCACTGCTTTAGCTAACCTAGTTCATTTGAACTGAAATGGGTCACAGTGTACCCACACAAGGAGTTCAGCAGCAAACCTGACTTCAGAGGGAGCCCAGGGAAAATGCAGCTGGGGAGAGAAAGTGCATATTGTGCTAAACAGAGCCTGCTGTGGCAGAAACCTGAGCTTCTGGCTGCTTCTGCATGCAGGTCAAAAGTAAAACATCCCCTGGAAGGACACAGCCTAGGCAGCCCCTTCCAGCCCACAGAGAAAAGATGGGACAATACAGCTGGGAGGAAGCACAATACTGCTTGGAACCTCTCTGTCCCCAGCTTTTTCTTCTGTCTGTTCATCTCTGTACTTTGAAACTGGGATTTCTTAAAGTTTTGCCACATCTCTTCTTTCCTGAGCTGTGTGAATGTAAAAGTATTTGTTGCATTCTTTCCAGACAGATGCTATGCTTCTTGCTTATTAAAATAGAGAGAAGGGAGCAGATTGTCTAGGATGAAG
Source organism: Passer montanus (assembly GCF_014805655.1). Taxonomy (NCBI): domain Eukaryota; kingdom Metazoa; phylum Chordata; class Aves; order Passeriformes; family Passeridae; genus Passer; species Passer montanus. The sequence goes on from NW_024367596.1 coordinate 6,375,794, forward strand.
CTTTATGCTTCTTAGGAGTGTTGAAGAAATGAGCTTTTTAGGATAAGTTAACATTTCAAAGGTGTTGCATATCTATTTGTTATCAGTTTTTGGCAACACAGAGGGCCTGAGCTCAGTCCCTGCATACAAAATAACACTGTAATGAATTGTACTTTATCTCACTCTGACTTGACCCCTGCAAGTCAAGTTCTGCACAGGTTCAAGGTAAAGAGGTTCCAAGCCTGCAGGGGACAAAGCCACTTTTATTTCTCTGACTTTGCAGCGGCTCCACTTACAGCTGGCTTTGGAGCAGTGTCCCTGTGATTCAGGGCAGTCCATGCTGGGCTAAGGGGCAAACAGTGCACAGATCCTGTGGGGAGGGTGAAGACAGAGGAAACAAACCCATAGCATTGCCTGTTTTAGCAATTTGGGTACAATATCCACTGCTTTCTTTAAAGGGGCTGGCACTGGCAGACAGTCACAGCAAGGGCAGGAGAGAGTCACAGCACCCGTGTGAGATGAGCTGAAGACAGGCAGCACCTCCACCCTGCAGATGTAATGGGGACCCTCTGCTGGAGTCCCCTGGTGCACTTTGGGACCGCCTTCTCTGCCTGAAAATGTTTTCACCAGAATTGCAGAGCACTGGGGCAGCTGGCTTTCACCTTACCTAAGGCTTCACTCTCATTCCTCTACGGCCAGAGGACAACAAAGCAGTTTGATAAGAAAATACGTGAGCACGCACGTGCCTTTACATGCACAACGTATGTACCTAGACACACCACTTTTCCTAAGAAAAGATGGCACTTCAGTCTCCTTTACCTGTCAAGAGGTCACTGTGTTTTGCTGGGGTAGGGACCCACCCTGATGCCATGCCACATGGCCCTCTCTCACAGCTGGATTTGGCCCCCACTTCCCACAGCACCTGAGTAAAAACACAGTTCAGCCTTACAGATAAAACAACCCTCTGTCCTTTCAAGGGCTGCTGAGGAAAATGCAGTCACAAACCCACTGCTTACTGTCGGTGAATCTCAAAAACAAAGCCAAATTAAGTGAAATCCCAGTTGCTGCCTCCTTACAAAAGCTGAGGTTGAAGCAGTGCATCCAGAAAAACATCTGATTCAATGCTCAGATCTTAAGAAAATCAATCCCTGTGAACATGCACCCAAACAAAAACAAGTGTAGATGGAGAAATTCCTCAGGTTAATGTTTCCAAACAGATCAATGCACAAATGCCTGTGCATTGATTTCCTGGAGCCTCAACCCCACATTAGCTCTTCAGGACAATCCTAATCAGCCATGGATCTATGGAAACAGGATTGAGGCTATTACAGTTTCCTCTCCCACCTTCTCCAATTCTTCTTCTTTTTACTTTCTGCCAGACTCTGGCTTCTTGGGCACCTCCTCCAGTTCTGAACCAAAAAATTCTGCAACCAAAAGCATCACTCTCACTTAGGACATTGTTGTGAAAAGTCTGAGCAACATCGAAGCAAAAATTCCGCTGAAAAAATTCCACTTGGAGAGAGTTAGTGACAGCAACAGCAGCCTGTTGCCCGTTCTTTCCCTCTCTGCACATCTTTACAATGAAAACATATCTAGAAGGGTCAGGAGCAGAAGTGTGTCATCTACACTATCTGCAGGGATTAGAAAACTGGTATGAATTATCCCTTTCATTAATTACTTGATCCTACCTAATCCCCAGTAGATGATGCTGACCTCAATAGACCAAATCTAGGTTTCTTGGCCTACACAACCCCTTTACAGTGCTTCCTAGCTCCCACTGCAGAGATGCTTTCCAGCTGTACTACCTCCTTCCTTGCTTTTTCACTTGCTCACAAGTTCCATGGCTCATCCACTGTGAGTCCTGCCAGCTGCTCTGGGCAGACCCCAGCCCTTCTGCACCCCTCAGTGAACTGGGTCTGTGTGCCACACTGCCCCAAGACATTATAAATCCTCCAAAAAGGACAAGGAAATGTCTGATGTGTGTGTCACTCTGAAAATTCAGGGAGATTTACATCCTACTGCATGTAAAATCCCAGAGAGCTGTGGGCTGTTGGACATCCCAGGCCAAACCAACACCAAAAAAAGGGCCCAAAACTGCAGCATGAAGGAGGCAGCACTGGCACCAAGCCAGTTCTAAGGGATACCAGCTCTGTGACGTATGCAAATTGATTTTTAAGCTTAGTGGCTACTTATCTCCAACAGCAAAATTACATTCAATTAGGCTTGCTAAATAATTAATGGCAATGCATTTGATGTGGCAGGAAGTTCCAGCAGTGAATCACCAGTGTTTCACATCACAGTGCTGACAGTAACTTGGGCTGTTTCTTACACAGAGACATCTTTCATTGTTTCTTTCAGGGTTTCCACCATCCACACCCAGCCTCACTGCCCCTCTCACCTAGGGCTTCATTTGAAGGGATAAAAGGCATCTGCAGCCCTGAGGAGAAGGGCTTGGGAGTGTAGATGGGCAAGGAGTTCCACATGACCTGGCAATGATTCTCCCCCTCTGTTCTGCTCCCCTGAGACCCCACCTGCAGTGCTGCACCCAGCTCTGGGATCCTCAACATGACAAGGACCTGCTGGAGTCAGCCCAGAGAGATGCTCAGAGGCTGGAGCACTTCTGCTAAGGAGACAGCTGAGAGAGTTGGGGTTGCTCAGCCTGGAGAAGAGAAGGCTCTGGGGACACCCCAGAGCTCCTTCCAGTGCCCAAAGGGGGCCTAGAAGGGAGCACAGGGACATCTGGCAAGGGAATGGAGACATGGAACAGGGAAGAAAGGTGTTAAAATGAAAGAGAACAGGTTTAGAATGGATATTGGGGAGTAATCCTTGATCCTGAGGGAGGTGAGGCCCTGGCACAGGTTGCCCAGAAGCTGTGGATGCCTCATCCCTGGAGGTGTACAAGGCCAGGCTGGATGTAGCTCTGAGCAACCTGGGCTAGTGGGAGGTGTCCCTGCCCATGGCAGGGGTTGGATCTTTAAGGTTCCTACCAACCCAAAATATTCTATGAAAAATAATTGTTACTATTGTGGTTTTTAGCTTAAAGCAATTAACCATACATGGAAGCAGGATTTACTGCTGGATTTTTCTCCGACAATGAAGCTCTGAAAATTTTTTGTAATGAAGTGATGCAGAAACACTATTTAGTCATGCAAATGAAAAGAGAATTAACTGTAAAGCATTCTGAGGACCATGAACTTTTTTTGCCAGAATTCATAGCAAAAGATTTTTATTGTCAATCAAAAGGCACAAACACTTCAAAACTGTCCTTTGTGTGTGTGTATTGTTGGGAGAAGGGCAAACAAGACAGAGTAAACATTTTCTGCAATCTGCAGGATACACAGGGCATCAAATAGGGCTGGAAGGATGAAAAGAGTTTTCTGAGAAGCCTATGAACAGATACATAGAATTACTATTGCAAGCTGAGAGGGAAGAAAATTTTCCATTCATCACTGAGGCACCCCAACCTTTACCAAATCCATTCTTTTGCTATCTCCTTCACAACACCAGAGCAGACTTTCAAAGAAGAAGATTTCAGCAAGCAAGCTACAAAAATTCACTCTGTTCTGCTTTGCAGTCTGAATTATGTTTTCTCTTGATGGTCAGACAAACTGTTTTTCTCCCAGGGCAAACCCATTATCACTCCACTAAAGCCTGGGTAAGCAATCCCAGGCTTGGCCCAAGACAGCCAAAACTCAGCTGGCTCCTGGTCTCAGTAACTGTCTGCTTTGGCATTTGAAATCCTTCTCAATAACTGCCTTTTTAAAGACTTGTATTAATACACAGGGAACCTAGAAACACGGGCTGGAGCATGTTGGATTAGAAACTAAGAACCTGCAACTGTGCCTCCTGTTAGCTGGATGGTTTTGTTTATTTGTGCCATCATGTTTTACACCCTCCCCTGCATAGTGGGAAACACGAGCAACAGCAAAGCCACTGGCTCCAGTCCTGCATGGCAGTATATTCCTCTAATTTGGTTTTACACCGTCTTTCAAACGCAGCCTGGCTCCATGTCTGTTCCCAAAGAACGGGTAATTCCATAAATATGTGGTACCCCCTCCTCAGCTACTCTTTTATCTGGAAATACCAGGAGCTGGGGCCAGCAGTGCCAGCCTCCAGCTCAGGGCACCCACAGCACTGCCAAGTCAGACTTTTGGGGTTCTACACACACACAGAGGTTTAAATGCCCAGCAGAGGTAGGGAGGGGGGAGATCCACTCTGCACTGCACGTGCAGCACTTCCCTCTCTGAACTGCAGCATTTTGTAAACAGTTCAGCAGGCTGTATATAAAATTTGAGCTCTCTATTACCCTAATCTTAGAGATTACTGCAGACTCTCACATTGCTGAGGATCAAAGATGAATAGCCATTTTAACCTGTGCTTCCACCGTGGCTTTTACAACGCGAGATGTAATGACCAGGTGCTCAGCTGGTATAAACTGCTGCAACTTTATTTTCTCTGCTAGCAGTAACAGCCAGTTCACATCGTCCAAGGACTTCTTGCAAGGTTAGTATTAGACAAAGCTGGTGCAGGTCTCACTAAATTCTCTAGCTTTTATTCTTTTTTTGTTTGTTTGTTTTTGCTGAGATCTCCACTGATGCAAAACAACTCAGTAAGATATTGTCTCTGCTGCAAACACTTGAGTTTGTTGACACATAAGATCAGCAATAGATACTTTAAAAGAAGAAATATAAAAAAACCCTTCCACCATTTCCAGAGTGAAGCTGGCACAGTGGGAGTAAGATGCAGTGGTCCTGCACAGCACGTGGCAAGGAAGGAGCACAAGCACTAGTCCCAGGTACAGGCTGTTTCCAAATTCCTGCTTGTCCCTGCATGACACAGCCACAGCTTCAGCCCAGCCCAGGAAACAAGGTCATTGTCATCATAATAGCAAGCAAACATTGAAGCTGTGGGTGTGTCCATGAAACAAACCCTGATGCTCAAGAAATGCCCAACTGGTTGGGGGTGGCTCAACAAGCAGCAGCATCCTCTATAATGAATGAACCAGTTGTACTCTGCACAAAAGCCCTGCAGAATTTGGTTTATCTCTTGGTCTCCAGTTCAGCCTAGAGCTACAACTGTCTGTGAAAGCCAGAGAGGAACCCAGCTCAAAAAGCTTTGAAAGGGAAAGCTGTAAAACAAAGCACACAGGTGTTCTGAGAACCAAGTGTTACCTGGATCTCTGGTGATGGTGCCAGGTGTCTGCAGTGGGGCTCAGGCCCTGCACTGAGAGCAAGCAGCACACATCATAAAAAACTGAACATCAGAGGTTAAAAGATGCATTGCAGGAGGAACACATGCATTATAAAAGAGTTGGTGAATTAGTCAGAGACTGGCAAAAGACCGGAAAGGCTGGAGAACACTTGAGCATGATGCCAAAAATCCACCAGCCACTGAATGGCTCTGCTGTTTTGCCAGCTAAATGGCTATTCACACCACTAGGACCAAGAGTGACAGCACTAACAAGATTCATCACACAGCATCTACTCTGGACTCAATGAGAAACTGCCCCAATAAAACCTGCCAGCTCTGCTGATGTATATTATTTTTATTAGAACAGCCTCTCTGATAACCACATTCATTAGGAATTTTAGCAATTCATTTCTTTGTGAAAACTTCTGTGTATGAATTCAGCACAGACAGATGTGAATGGGAGCTTTGGAAAGACAGCATTATACTGATTCAGAGCTATATTTGTCAGTGGGTGTAGCAAAGAGAAAGGTTTAAAGTAGTTATTTTTCTGCAAAGCACATTTGTGAGTGAAATGGTAAATTACTGAAAAGCCTGGGCTATCACCTGAGTTTGTATTTAGCCTCCCACTTAATTCTAAGGTCAGATGCAACATGGGGACACTGAGGCCATTACCCTCAGGGTGCAGTAATTAGTATTCTTCACTTTTCATTTTTCTTGACCAAGATCTCCACATATTCCAAATTAGACACCAAACCAAAAGCAAGGAACTTTCCTGATGACAACTCAGTGAAGTAGGATGGAACAGGATCCAACATCCCTCCCCCTGAGCTTTCCCACCAAAGCTGTAGGGTCAGGAGATGGCAGGCTTGGCTGTGACAATGAGTGACATTTCCCTGCCAAGACTTGGTGAGCAAGGGTAGGGAGCTGCAATAATTGTCCCATTTTCCCATTTTCTTTCCTCCCATTTTCTTTCCAATGTGACAGTGCAGAGACACAAAAGGAACAGTTTTCCCCAGCTGTCCCAGTGGGGCAAAGCAGCCAAACAGTCCCTGGTACATCCCCTGTGCATAGAGACCTCAGAGTGCCTCCCCATTCCCATTCCACAGCCTGTCCAGAACTTGGCTTTGTGATTCCTGCTTTGCACAAGCACGAGGTGAGCTCCAGCCTGCAGCAAAGCAGGGATGGAGAAGAAGCAGCAAAGTGACTCTTGCTGGGTGCAGGACTTCCCAGCTGCATCTGTCCCAGTCAGCAAAGCTGCTCCTCCAGCTCAGACACACATGGTGCACAAAGCAAGGTGTCAGAGGTGACCACGGGGACAAGATGACACACCCCTGATGCACCCCTCCACACCACAGGCTGCTCCATCCCCAGGCTGCCCTTAGACAAGGGCTTTTCCAACCTTTTGGGAGCTTTTGGGAATGCCATTCCAAGCATGCAGAGTGAAGAAGTTTCCACACCTGCTCATTTAGCAGCCTAAACCCAGTAAAAATTTAGAGTCCATGCACAGTTTCAGTGTTATCCCCTTGTGCCACAAGATGAAGCTTTTAGCAGCAAGGTCACACAAACTCCCAAGTTTGCCATGTAACATCATCCCACTCCCACAACAGCCTGACAGGGCTCTCAGAAAAGGGAGCAGCATCTCTTGTTTAAGTCTGTGTGCGTTTATGAATTTCTCAGCTCTCTGTATACACAGAAGATCACATCATACTTTAAAGGGTCAGGAACAGGAAATGCAGCAGGCTTTGACTTCCTTTCATCCTCACAGCAGAGACATTCACTGTGGTGGTGAGAGCCTAAAATCTACCTAGTCATGTTGCTAAACTAGGGATATAATTAAATGTAGAGGCACACACTGTGTTTGTAAGCCATGAGCCATCAGTCTGACTGTTCCCCAGTCTCTACCAAAAGCCACAGGTCAACACCCAGCCCCTCCTTTTCCCTGGACAGGGCTGAGGAGATGAACATGCATGAAACAGCAGTAAGGTATGCTGGAAAACCAACATTTCAGGCCAGTAAATCCATCCTCTTTAACCTGTGAAGAAACGGGTTTAACCTTGGGATGGTATTAACACAAATCTCACAGTATGGGCAAACAGCAACTTAATTTTAGTGAAATATTTTTATCCCTAGATGGCCAGTCTTGCTAAGTGATATGTCTAATTCTCCAGAGGGACAAAGACCAGCAAAACCTGCAGTATGTTGTTATTGCAACAGACAGATGAGGAAAATCCCCACACAGACCCAAGAGCCCATCCTGTGCAAGGGGACACAAATGATGTCAGAGGTAGCAAGTGCCAGAGTGCATTTAACCAAAACTCTGCTGGAACAGCAGGAATAAGGGCTGACAGACATCCTCTCCTAACAAAAAGTTCATCGTGGCCTCTGTGGAAATGAGGTGCCCTTCCCTGTACCAGCTGGTAAATGTGAAGAGACAAGGGGAGCAGACAGACCAGAATTCTGATTGCATGGTGCTGGGTTGGACAGGGGTGCTACATCCAACTTCACTCTAATACTTCAAAGTCCTTCAGAGGCATTTTTAAACAAAAGGCTAAAATGCAAATCTCAGCTCTTGCCAGCTAGAGAAGAATTTTCCACAGCAGCCTCTGAAACATTAGGCACGTTATTATTAACGTTGTGAGAGAAGTGGACATTAATTAATGCTGAATTGCAAAGAAATTCCAGTAGTATCACATATTTCACTCCTGCTGCTGCAGCAATGAACTCATTATGAATAAAGAAATTAAAAACATATATCAGAGGGCACAATTAATGGTCTTCCCCTTATTATTAACTGTGAGCAACTTATACCACCAGACTAGAATAAACGAGGAGGAACGTATCTCAGCTTTTGTTACAGGATAAGATCACAGCCCAAGGCACATCCTTTGCTGAGAACAAAGTGTTTATCAAGTGACTTCAAAGATACTCACTGTGACCTTGAGCCAAACACTTTATATCTGCCAACCAGCAGGTATTCTATCTACAAAACAGTAACAGCAGCTCTTACCTCCTGCAAATTCAAAGTTTGGGGTGTGAGGTCCTCTTTTCTTCTCTGTCCTTGCACAGGGGATTCTGTAATAGTTGTGAAGACCCTTAAGACTCCTTCAGCCACAGCAAGGGGACAGTGAAATTACAGCTCAAGGTGACCTGTGTGGTATTTAGGAGCAGCCCTGCTGGAGGAGGAGCTGGGGTAACCAGAAACACTTGGACAGGGTGGCTGGCAGCACTGAGAAGCCCAGCAATGGGTGGTTACAACCAAGCAGGGGAAAATTTGGCTCCAAGAGTCCGAGGTGAGCCAAGACCAGCTGAAGTGGGTGAAGCAGATCCAGCAGGATAGGGTCAGTAGATCAAAACTCTGCTGCCAGGAGGGGAGGTGACACTTTTCTTGTGAAGGTGTAGCATTGCACAGTCATCCCTGGAGAGGAGCACCAAAGCCACGGCTGCAGAAAGTCACTGATGCTCCAAGGACACCCGAGAGCAGCCCAGCTCCACAGCAGACCTGCCCAGGGACACCAGCTCTGCTCCTGAGCATTTGCCCATTCCCAAGACATCTGTCACCTTGCACATTAACCCAGGCTGACATTCAGCCAGGCACAGCTGCAGCTGCTGTGAACCTTCCCTGCAAGTTCCCATGCCAGATACTTATTTCAGTACTTCTTGCTTTCATGTCTCTACTATTTTTACTATTTCCATCAGTCTTTTTGGCTTGAACTGAACAGTTTGCCTTCACATTATTTCCATCATTGCTCTGCCCATATCCAATACGTGTGTCAGTGACGGCAAAATTCCATGAAGCTTAACTAAATCCATGTTTTCTGGTAAATAATAGCAGCGTGTCCCCCTGTTCAAAGAAAATTATGAGAGATTTATTAATGTAGCATCAAGTGAATTTCTGTTTTATGTAATTATGCATTGAATTTAAAAAGAGATGTCATGCAGGCAATCTTTAGAGTCATAATAGACAATCTGTAAGAAAGAACAAAGGAAAATAATGTTAATAAAACATTATGCCCTAAGCAAGAAATAGGCTTCATATATCAAACATGAGTAAAGATAGTTATTTGATGTAAAATGGAGGTGTGACCTTGCTGCAGAAGTGTTCATTACCTAACACTGCAACAAGCAAATTAATGGATTTTGGAATGGTGCAAATAGCAGTAATAATAATAGTCATTTTGGTTTCTGGCATTTGCTTGCTGACAGCCAGATTTAGCAGCAAGTGGTTTGTGTATTTTTTTTTTTATTTATTTTTTTTATGAAAGGGATTGCAAATAGAATTCCACATAGCCTTAAAGACACTACAGAGGCATGTGTCTAGTGCAAGGGTACTGATGAGTAATCAAGGCTTTACAAATCCTTATATGCCAAGCAGTGGAACCCAAAAACAAAAGGCTGGCTGCCAGAAGAGGATGTGCTTTACACAAGGACACAGGTACACGTAGTACTCTCAAGTACCCTGACATTCCAATCCCTGCATGGGAAGGTGATGTTTATGGTTACTATGGAAATTACAATTTCACATGCATTTTGCACCTGATAAATGGTGATAAACAATTAGTCTGTTGGTGCTGTTTGAGGGAACTGCAGCACTGCTGGGAGGTGTAGAATTGTCAGGTTGAAACATCCTCCTCCCTGCAGAGAGTCCCTTCCTAAGTGACAAAGGTCCCTTGCTAAGTGACAAAGTGAATTGCCTCCTCCAGTAGGTCCCAGTTCAGTTCTGGCCCTCCTGGGCTGGACTGTTGCTGTCCAGAGCCCTGCTAGCCAACAGGGCACCACCCCAAATCATCAGCCAGAAACTCCATCTTCAGCAGCTGCTGGAGAAGGTTTGCCCTTCCCACCCCCTCAGCCTGTCTGCAGAGCACCAGGAGCAGGCCACAAGAATAATGTGCTATTCCAGGTGAAAATTTACTGCAAGAGTGACTGCTGCTCCTGGAGGAGCTGGACAGATAGGGAAAAGCTGATGGCACTGCAGCGATAGAGAGAGCACTGAAGCACGCTGCCCCAGCTGAAGGATGTGCTGCCAAAATTTACCAAAGGGAGCAGGAAACACTGCACAGGGGGTTTTACCTCATTAAACCTCACAAAACCTAAACTGGGCTTTAGGAGCCACTTGTGATGGAGCAAGTATTCTGTGTGGACCCGGCAGGATTGCCTTTGTTTTTCAACAGAGATCACAAATAGATTTCTAAAACACTTTGATGTGTTTAAAACGGTGAAGTTACTAGGCAAGTAGGTACAATAAAAAAAAACATCTCTGCAAATGGAAAATCCCCGAGCATATATGCTTTTCTAAATGCTATTGGAATTTAAAGCTCTGATAATTGCTTTGTAATGTAAGCAATTGCATTATGAGCATGAACACCACAGCCCATGCATCACCACTTTCAGCTCTGCCTTCAGTCATTTCCCTCAAAATACACTCTGATTGCAATAGACTAAAATCTAACTCATGGCAAGCACTAAAGAGAGTTCATTCAATGGACAAATCTTGTATTTCTGAGGTTATCTGCTCAAGACTGGGAGAGGAGGAAGCCCTGCACTGTGGGGCAAGGCTGGGCACCAGCTCCAGTGCTGCCAGCTGGGAGCCTGTCCTGGCATGGCAAAAGAGCTCCAGCAACATTTCCAGAGGGCACCAAACACTTTTAGGTGTCTACACCGTGATTTATTAGAGACCACTAGAACAAGGCAACTTTTCTAACATAGAAAATGTCCCTCCTCAAAGTGAAACAAATTAAAATGGAGAAGGCTGAAAACAAACCTGGCTGCACCTTTGCAAGCTGTTGTTTCTTTCAGACTTGCTCTGAATTTAGCAGCTTCGCGGGCTGCATCTAAAATATATTTAGTCAGCCCTGAGTTCTATGCATTTCTCATTGCCCATCACCACCCAGGCTGATGTCCAGCTGCCCACAAAGCCTCCTTTCTCCAGGGGCAGCTGCCAGGGCAGAAACAACGATCTGCCTTCCTCCCCTCCACCTCTTCTGTGGACTAGAATACACAGTAAATCACAAAAAAACCACCCAGCTGCATCAGGGAGGGAATGAAATGAGAAGGGAAATTGCCTGAAGGTGCAGGAAAGGCTGGATTTGGTACATGGGATCCGCAGTTCCCCAAAGCTGGAGTAGGATCTCCGTGGTGCTGGGCTATAGGTGACCAGCCTGTTGCTGGTGGGTCCTCCCATGAGTTTGTTGCTATGCTTTACACAGAATTTGGGCTGAAGCTGTGTGGTGGGTGCCTGCTGCTGGGTTTCTGGAGTGAAAGTTTCACAAAATAGCATCACAGTTTGTGAGCAGTGGCCTGGAGAGGAAATGCTGTGTTTTCTCTGTGTTAAGGGCTCTGAAGCATTTAATTGAAAATCTTTAGCAACCTTGTACTTAGGAAGAGGAGCTGGGAATTTGACAGTAGATTTTTGGTGTCAAATGTGTGCCTTTTGCTATTTCTGGGGAGAAAAAAAAAAGAAAGAAAACCAAGCCAAACTGGCCAAATTGTGACCTATCCAGCTTTGCAAATACTCGTAAAGACCTGCTCAGACATAGGAGCCAAATTCTGCAGTCAGGCTTGCTCCCAAATGTTCTTGCCCACCAAATCCCAAGAGGGGAAATTTCCTCTCCCAAGTCCTCATGTTTGGGGACAAAAACAAAAACTCCTTTTCCCCTTGTCCTTCCAGAAGAGCCATCCCAAGTGCATCCCACAGCTCTGAGCTTCCTGCTGGGTGCTCAGGAGTGGGAACATCCCACCAGAACTGGGGAGGTTACAAGGACTGCACTGTCCTGCCACAGATCCCAGCACCACCAGGAATCATGGAGCACCCACCCTTGGGACAGGACTCTGTTTTAAGCACTCCTGTCCCTGTGTCCCAGACCTTTTGGCTGCAGTTGCAGTGTTACCACTTCTGAGAGTGTTGCAATTTTCTGTACTTTCAGTTCCTCAATTACATTGATTATCACATTAAACATTCCTGGTACTACAGGAACAAACTAAAAATAATAAGCTTGTATCTTCCTAATACAAATGAAACCCATTTGTACTACTAAAAGTGTAGCAGGTTCATTGTTTCACAGTAATGAAGCTTTCATCTCAAGAGACTCAATTCATAAAAAATACTTGCCAAGGCTTTGCACGTTTTCTTTTTTTTTTAAACTGCCATTAACAGTCCTTTAAGTTCATATCTTATTCAGCATTAGACCAACAACTGAAATAAAAGAGAAGAGACACAGAAAAGCAGAAAAAACCACAATCACCTCTGGTGACAGGGACCCCACATCACCCTCAGCCAGGGTCAGTGCCCACCCAGGCTGAAGGCACTGTGCACCTTCCCCTGCTATAAATAGCTGCAGACACCTTTGTTCCACTTCCTAAAATAGAGACACACTGTAGAGGAGATAGGAAGAGCACAACACTGTACATAAGCTCTGTTTTTATATCTATAAATGTCAGTTTGTAACCAAACCCAGGCAGGGTGGGCAATAGCCCAGCTGAGGAGATGCTGTCTGCAGGGAAGCCAAGGGAAGGATGCAGGCACCAGGTGGGGGGTGAGGAACCAGCAGGTTCTGATGCTTTTCCACTTCTCCCCATGACAAGGCCCAAGACACAACACTGCCATTAAAACATATCACATAAAAATTGAGATCTGGCTGCTCCAGAGGTTCAGCAAAGGTAAACAGTCAGATCTGCTTCAGGTTTCCTGGTTGTCTCCATAGGTCAGGTCTGGCTTTGAGGGAGCATCTCCTGCTCCAGAAGAGTTTGGGGGAGGGCTGGGCATGGCACCCAGGTTCTGCTCTGAGGCTCCCCCAGGGGAAATCAGCTCCTGCTACCCCTGGGTAAAACAAAAGTGATCCTGCTTCTCCCAGTCTGGTGGCTTCTGGTGACAGAATGGCACTGAGTGGCAGTGCTGCTGGACCTGACCTCTCTCCATCCTTCTCTCCTTGAGGGGATCCTGGAGATGAAGCCAGCCAGGACATGCCTGCAGACATCCCTCCCATCAGGGGCTCCATCTGCTTCCCTCCCACCTAGAGGCACAGGCTCACAGACCTGGTAGCAGCAAAGGCTTCCAAGCTTCAGGAAGGAAATTTAAAGGCAGGAGAGAGGTGGAGGAGAGGCTTTCCCTTGTAATTTCTCTTCAAGCCTGAAACAGCAGTACCTGACCCCACACAGCAAGGTCCCACCTGCCCATGCCAAGCCTCAGCACCCACAGTGGCAGCAGGAGAGCAGGGAGGGGAAGGATAAGCATCAATATCCCCTTTTCCTCCTGAATGATGTGGAAGTCAGGCCTTGCTTATCAGAACTTTGATTATCTAAAAACTCATCCCTTAACCAGAATGAGGTCGTGTTCCTGACATGTTCAATTGCATCAAAAATCAGCTTGAATATATCAGCCCTCATTTATCAGAACCAGTTTATTGTCACTCATATTCCTTAATAAGTGTAGGTCTGAGCACTCTTGGCTTTGCTGGTATGGGCAGCACATTTACAGTCAAGCTTTTTCCTGCTAAAATTAAAGACCCTGAAACCACAGGTCTGAATCTAAGCAGGGCTGGATCAGCAGAGTGCTCCAGGTGCTGGAACTCCCCTGCTCAGATATTAGAGGGGTCACACCACCTAATGGGAACACAGATTTGGTCCCAAATTGCTGACATCCATGGAGTATGGTCTCCTCACTGCCAGAGCTGCCTGGAAGAGCCACACTCCAGCTGCTGGTGCTTCCCAGGGCTGGGCAAGCTTTCACAATGAGCTCAAAACCCTCTCACAGGAATGGAAAAACATCTCACGGATTTGGTGCTTTCTTGCTGTTTGTAGTGATGATTCAGAGGAATTAGTGCCATGGAACATAAGGCAAGTGAGGAAATACAGAGAGGGATGTGGGTTGCCAGTGTCTGCCTTGTGAACCTGCCTTGCTATTCATCCTCTGCTCACTTCTGCCAAGGGGTGCTGGGAGGGCATTGCAAGAGAAATCTAGGGCTGATATTAATTCCTGAACTATCTGGGAAAAAGGACTGGAAGCAGTTTGGTTCCACTCATTTAGAATTTGATGTCCCCTTCACTCAGTGCCACAGAAAGCCCACCCAGAGCAGGACAGTCCTGCTGGCACAGACAGCATGCACAGGGAGCTGGAGCTCTCTGCCTGTAGGTGCACCAGACATGCACAACATAAACAGTCACCTCCAGTCCAAAACCATTCCCTCATCCCTGAGGAACCCCAGGCAAATCTCACCACAGAGCTTCCTGGCATCCTTCTCTTACACTGGCTTTCTGAGCACACTCACTATTTCAAACACAGAGTGTTCTTAGCCTCCTTAGCCTTGGATCAACTTTTCCAGCAATACTGATTCCTAGGGAAAAAAAAAATCTTCAGTGAGCACCTTCCCTGCAGCCTGAGCAAGCTCCAGAGCCCGGGCAGCACTTTGCTATGTGTGAGGAGGGGGTCAGGCAGCAGGGGCTCGTTACCAGAGCCAGAGGGCAACCAGGCAGCATCAAAGACACCAGGCACACCTCCTGCAGAGTGTCACCCCGTCTCTGAATCTTTGTACTTGGCAATCAGTCCCACACAAGGCAGAAATCTGGCTTATTAAAGCATGAACTGCTGAGCCCCTCGTTAAATGCCAACCTCATCTTCTCCTGGGGGATTATTTACCCTGCAGATGGGGTTACTGACCCTGGAGCAGCAAAAATGATTTCTAGCAGAGATGAGGCAATTGGGGCACATTTGCCATCCGTAGGGTAATACCACGCTGTCTCACAGAGAGGCTGCTTCCCACACACATCAGAAAATATCCAGTGTGCACACAAGGCATATGTTTCTGTATAAGGTATCTATATAGTGTACCTCCTCTTTCTGCTTTCACTGTGTTTTATCTTTAAATTGGGAGAGCTTTTTAGTAGCAAATCATCAGAGAGGAACTGCTAGTTACCAAGGAGATTCTCTGATGAATCAGAGACTGACTGGTATAAGACCTAGACAGGCGGTAGCTTCTTAATTTGCGAGACCTTACATTTTAAACAGGGGGAAAAAAGATCCTCTCACAACTAACTGTGGACCTCACCAGCAAAGGCTGCTTTTCTTTTTGCCACAGAAGCAAACAACAGGAGCGCAGCATGGGAAAGCAGTGAGCAGCCGGAGACGAGCGGGAGCGCCTCTCCAGCACGCTCTTGACTCAGAAAAGCAAACACCACCCAAGGACAAAGTGGTCCGATGGAGGTGACTGAGGCAAAGGCTGGGAAGCCCCTGATTTCACACCAGCACGGGCAAGGGCACGCAGGGATGAGCGAGCACTGGAGAAGGAGCCGCACGCCTGCTCCTGCACAGCCCTGACACTTTGGGAAGCAGAGGGTGCCCGGCCAGCGAGGTCTGCCTGGCCACGGGCTCAGCACAGCCCTGGGACTGCCCCAGCCCTGATCTCCCCTTGCTGCCTGACTCCTGCAGCTTTCTTCCCAGGAGCAGGTGAGAGGGATGAGCTTTGCCAAATGACAGAGAAGGCACCGACTCCACACGGAGCGTCCTGCCCTCATGGAAATGGCCATCATGCCCCGGCGGAGTCACGGCAGCCAAGGATGCGCAGGCAGAGCGGATTTCAAGAAGAGCTTTTATAAATGTGGGGAGAACAAGGAGCTTCGTGAAATAAAGTTTGGAGAGAGAAAGCTCGGCTTTTTTTGGGTTGACTTTATTCAGAGGGTCTTCACACCCACTTCCTTCTGACAGCTTGTTTCTGTGTAGTTGCTGAATTCTGGTGCTTTGCCTCTATTTAAAAACCAAAAGTAATTAAAACTTCCTGGGAACTGTGAAAGCAGCAAGAAATACTTGGACACATTGAGAGACGAGATATTTGGAAGCCTTCTGCTGGTAGATAGGCTGTTTTCCCAAAGGTGGCAGCTACAGAAGTTCGTAGATGAGAGGGAAAATCTCCCTGTCGCATCCCATTGAAATCTCCATTTTAGGCACTGCTGCTCCTCTGCTGCTCAGGTAAACCTGATCCTTATGGGGGGAAGCTGCTGGATGGGCCAAGGCATTTGGGACGGGGTCAGTGGAAGAACTTAGGGCAGTGCTGGGGAGTGGAGAGTAAAGCATGTATCAGAGCACATGCAGGTTTGACTGCCAGGTGTACACTGGAAAGGATTTCCTAGAGTGATTGCATCTGACAAGGGGCTGGCACCAGCCAGGCTTTAACCGAGGAGTCGAGTGAAGGGCATTTTATTAGTCAAACAGTTTCAAGTGCTGCTCTGAGTTATAAATTACATTTGCTCATCTGAGGAATGAATTCGCTGTTGGTAGCATTTGTGGGCTGGAGCTAGAGGCTTACAGTAATGTCTAACTGATGCATATTGTGATGTTTCAACTTATTAGTGTACCCTGTAGACCTCATTTGGAAAGCAGAATGCTCTAGAATGCTGCAATAGAGACTGAAAACAGCATATGGGGTAGGGAAGGGACACAAGAAACACTCTCTGACAGCAAGCTGCACTCAGAACCACAAAGAAAAACTGTCAGGAAATTCCAGGCTGTGGCTCAGAGCTAGGGGGGAACTCACTGTCCATCCCCTCCAACTTCACACACAGGAGCTCATACAGCATTCACTGGCAGTGCTCCCCAGCTGTGTCAGGCAAGCTAAAGGTGCAGGGGTAACAAACTAAAACAGGCTGCCAGCTTTAAAGCACTTATTGGGAGTTTGGGTCTTATTTGACTTCATATTTATGATCTTTATTTGAAGTCATGTATATGTTTGCAATTAAAACAGAAAAATACTGAGGAAGCTGTAACTGCACACAAACTTCCCACTGACAGAGCACAAACTTCCACACTCTCCCCAGCTTCCAAGCTACATTACAGCAGCGCCAGTACTCCAGCCCTGGGCTGATTGGGAATATCCATATTCCTCAGAATGCATTCAGGCTGTTTGTCCAAATGTGTACAAGCAGCAGAAGCTGCTGGAACAGGAACTGTACTATTCACGGTGATTTTCATCCAAGAATAGCCAACAGGCAGGTTAGGGATTTACAAACAGAAAAACTAAGGCAGTGAGAATTTAAATAATTTGGATAAAAACTTGAAGCTGGATAGAACAAGTGTCCAGATGGGAACTTAAATCTTCACTTGCACTTTGTAATAACATAATCTGGAAAGCTTTAGATGTTGCTTGCTTGTGATTTTTGCTGCACAGTGCTGTTGGTCTGAGCACAGGGACCAGCAGTAGCAAAGCCCCTTGTGGTGTGATCCCTGGGCTGGAGCAGTACCTGCATTCTGCATTTGCTTGTGAATTCTGACTGCAGGAAATGAGTAGGAGATTGGTCTGAGTGGTCTGAGCAGTGGCTTTGGAGTTAGGTTTGTCACCACAAACATTTGCCTGTTTGTGGTGAATAAGGTCAAGGAAAGAGGTGAGGATTCACAAGGAATGTAAACTGCCATGGGAAGGGTGATTTCCACCAAGCAGTGGGGCTTGACAGCACATTTGGTCCCTCCTACTAACCTGGTGTGGGAATGAAGAGAGATTTTGTTAGATAACACTAAAATACAAAGAGACTGAGAGGCAGAGCTTGCTCCAGACCTCCACACATTCTTACATGGTGTTTCTGGGCAATCAGTTATTCTCAGCACACAGAGTGTCTGTTGCTGAGCACGGAGTCCAGGCACTGGGGAAACTTATGAAACAGCCATACAGATGAGCTCTCTGCCATAATCTACCCAGTCCCACTGGAGGAAATCCTGTCTTTCCCTAGGAGCCCTTCATTGCCCCACTAGAAATCTCCTTATTCTCCAGCAGCCCCTTGGCAGGGCAGGTAGGTTTTGCCTCACAGGGATGCCCTGTACCAGCCTCAGTCACTGGGTCCTCACCACCCAAAAAAGGTGTGTGGATAGATGCCACAAGGTATTTTCCCTGTGTTCCCAGCATGGTGTCCCAGCATTGCCCATCCTAACCTCAGCCATCACCCCAGGAGCCCCAAGACTGCAGTGGGTTGACTCAGCCAGGTCTGGGAGCAGGACTGAGGACCAGCCCAGCACCTCCCATGCCCTGGAAGGCAAAGCTCTGTGCTGGCACAGCAGGGAGGTGCAGGATCATTCCTGACAACCTTCTCTGAATGACCCAGATTGCATCACCGTGCTCTGGAGGGAGCCTGCAGCCAGTGCTCTTCAGATGGGAGCATGGGATTTACAGCATGGGGCCCAAGAGAGACAAGGAGCACAGCCATGGCAAAGGAAAGCAAAAGGCTCAGCATCCTTCCCACCTTCAAAGCTGGTAATGGTTTCTTATTTCCCTTTCTACTTTTGCTTTTGAAAGAGCTGGAGAAGTCACTTCTCTGTGCTGCTTTGCATGCCAGGTGCAGACTGCTGGGAGAGCTCAACACCAACCACTGAACCTTCCAGGTCCAGTGCCTTTCAGGCTACTATCCAAAATGCCAGAGGCAACCCAACAGGCTGGAACATTGCATGTATCCAGAATGGACCAACATCTCTCCCCTTTACACTTCAGGATCATTTGGTAGGCAGTGTGCCCTGAGCTAGATGCAGGATGTTGTGCCAACAGAGGGAAGGGATAGCAAAGAAGTCTCCTGGTTTCTTGCATGCTTGTTCAGAGGCTGCAAACAGAAGTTCTGATGCTTGCAGCACCCTGTGGGAGAAGAGCAGGCACAGGCAGCAAAACCCAGTCCAAGGGGTCTGTGTGAGCTCCCTGAAATAATGCTTGGGGGGACACACCAGGAGTTCCCACTCCCACAAGAGCGTCCCTTTGGAGCACTGCAGCTCTGCAGTGCCTCTTGGGCTGCACAATCCTTTTGGCTCATGCCCTCTAGTTTAAATGCAACAAGCATCCTCCCCATGCAAGTGCAAGCCACAAGCACCATTATTCTGGACACAGGAGCCACTTAGAGCAACACTGCCTCTCTCTTAATGGACAAGAGGCATCACAGCAGTAGCTACACCATGGACCATTAACTTACTGCCTGGCAGATTGATCCTGGGCTTTAACATGCATTTAACTAGAGGTTTAGAGCAGAGGTATTGCAGTGCAGCTGTAGAAATGCACTTTTACAGGACCAGCTTTAGTGCTGGTTGAACTCTGTGGCAAAGCTGCCCCTGGCTCCTGTATGTCCAGGGACTCCTGTGTGTGCAGGCAAACACTGTCAGGTGGAATATGTGGTTGTTAACAAAAAATATGAGGCAGTACAGCTTCATTAGTTGTTTTTCCAGAAATTAGGCAGAAAATTACTTAAACGTCATTTATGTGAAACTTGCCCAGTGCAGAACTGAAGATGTGCACTTCTGTGGCAGCCCCACAGATGCTGGTAACCCTTGTGCTTCAGGCACACTGATATTCCTTGCTGGGCTCCATCCAGATCAAGTTGGCTTCACTTAGCACAGCACGGGCACATACCTGTCCCTTACTGCCCAACCAGCATCTCCCAGCTGCACTCTTGGGGTGTGCAGGAGGGATAGGAGGCCAAATTTCTATAGAATATCTGTCAGTTTAATTACAGCTTGCTCAGCAGAGCCTTGCTCATTTCTACAACAGGCCAGTTGTACCCCTCAGCTGCTAAGCTGGTCTTGCTAACTGGTATGTGTCCAGCAGTAGTTATTTCTTTCCTAATATCAATGGAGATTTTAAATTGCCTTTAATTGGAGCTTTCAAGGATCTCCCTGTTTCTGTACTGGGTTTGAGCTGAAGAGTAGCCCTCCACACTAGAAATACAACAAACCAGAAAATCTGTCCATTTTTTATTCTGTTTTAATTCTTAACTCTGTCGTTGATGTGCAAAGGCTGGTGGGGAGACAAAATGCATCCCATATGAGGGAAGCACAAGTGAAAAACCTCAGAAATGTTTTAAGCCCTTCCATGTCCCACCCACATGCTTACAGTTTGGTTTATTCTGCTCAAAACTGAAGTCTGATCCCTGCTAACAACACAGTTAATTATCTCTGAGTGAAGGAGCTGTGAGGTTTTGAGGAGCATTGGACCTTTCAGAGGCAGGGGAGCCTGTTGGGAAGCACTCCAGCACTGCCACGTCACCTGAGGGGTCTCAGCACTGCCGGTCAGCTTCAGGAGGCAAAGGTCATTCCTGGGATTTCCTGTCATCACAAGGTCTTAGTGAGGAAGGAAAAGAGCTTTCCCCCCTCACCTCATCTCCAGCCCTAGCAATTCCCACTCAGCACATGTCCATCCTTCTGTGTCCCCCAGCTCTGCCATCCTTATTACATTTCCCACCCAGGCCTTATTCTACCTCCCCAGCTGTCCTCAGGCTAAGGCACTTCATCTGACACTACAAACTGCCTTATTCTCACTCTCTTCCCACCCCTCTGCTCTCCATCCCATGGCCTCTGCCCTCTGCATTGCCCCCACACCAGCTCCAGAGCTGTTATGACATCTTATCTGTGCTGCTGATGGGGTACTTCCAGCACCTCAAAAAATCCCCCCAGCCAAATTATTAAAACCATTTAATACCACATCTGACTGGTACAGGCATTGAACTACTTAAAATAATTTCATTTCTCACCAGTTACAGATAAAACAGACCCTTTTTAATCATTTTTTAATCATTAAGATATGGCCTGATGTGCATTATGAGATTATTAACAGCCCCAAAAGTGAAATAACAGATACAAGACCAAAAGATAGATCATAAGTGTTCTCAGATGCCTGTAGATTAATCATTTTACATCTCCATAGGAGCATTCATCAAGACATTCCATTATCACAAAGTCTTAAAGCCACAAGACAGCTCTATTCCCAGTTGCAGCTTTGCCTTTCCTGTAGGAGGCTGAAGAAGGGAAGGAAGGCAGAGGTTTGTTTGCCTCCAAATAGAAGATAGTGGAAAACATGGAAGAGGATATAGAAGTTTTGATTCCTCATTATTCTGTTTCACTCAGTGAAAAAACAGTGCCTTGCTGTGTCTATCCTCCACAGCAATTATAGAATTAATATTGCTTTTAAAGCGTTTTTTTCTTCAGTGCTTTCTTGAAAGCACACATCCACTCCTGATCTCATGGGCTCAAAATGTACTGTTGGTATTTTTGAAATCGATTGCAAACTCCTGATCCATAAAAATAAGCAACACCATGAGCAACACAAGCACAGGTGCTGCTGGAAAGTGCAGTCACTGCTCAGAATCTGAGCTTGTGGTTGCACAGCCAGAGACAGAAACCCACAGCCTCCTTCCTGCAGCACGGGGGCCAATTTCCCTCCATTTGGGGTTTACAGAGATGCCCACACAGCAGTCCCTGAGCTCTGTGTGCCCTATGGAGTGCTGTGAGTGCTCAAGAAGCAGCACAGCTTGGTTTTAATTGCATAAGCACACAGCTTGCTCAAGCTCCACTCAGGCTCACACTCGAGGATCTGAAGAGGTCCTTGGAGCAGTCACAGCGCCGGATGCATCCGTCTCCTCTGCATGCACACAAGGTGCCTGAAGGCTCCCCTCCTTGCTCCTGGGGCACAAATCACAGCATTTCCTTTTATGCCTGTGACTCAAAAATACCAGAAAATTGCTGGTGTTGGAGTGGTCAGGAAAAGCAAAGCAAAAGTTGGAGCAGGAAGGCTCTACTAGGATTCGCTGTAAAGCGTCGGATGAGTTTAATCATCTCCTCTGTGTCTTTACAACCACACTCAATGCAGAAGCAGTACACAGGGCACCAGCAAGCCACAGCACTGCTGCCAGCCCAGTATCTGCAGGAGGGACCATTGTGTCACACACACTAACACCATCCCAGACTGGGCATTTTTGGTTTTTTCTGTTTGCACCTGACACGAGCACCCAGCCACACTCATAAGTCAGTCAAAGCACCTGCAGCTTCCACAGGCAAACCCATCATGTGAGACAAATGGTTCACTTGTTCTCACCATGGTTAATGGCCATGAGGCTGAAATTTCAGTTCATGCCAAGGAATACAATAATCATCAATACATTATGTCCACAAATAACCAGAGAAGTCTTGAGCTGTGCTACGGATCAAGGATGGGAAGAAGACTCGTTTATGCCTCAGTTGTTTGCGATCACTCCAGTTGGCTCCCTCTGAACTACACTTAATGAGTTATTGCTGTAGCCTAACCCAGAAGAGCTCCGTGGCATGTCATTAGATGTGCTGTGTGACACTGCAGACAGCTGCTGCCACCTGAAATCACCCATTAGAGCACATGCACTTGTTCAGCTCCAGGCAGCACCTTCAGAGCTTGAGCACCAGGCCAAGAACAACCAGATACTCAGGTCAGGCAATTAGAACCATTAAAAACTCTCTAGTCAGGCCTGTGCTGTGAGGAAAGATTGTTTGTTCAGGGGAGGAAGTCAGCTGGGAGAAGGGAAAGCCAATCCCTTGTCCCTGATCAGAAGCATTACAGACTGGAGCTCCCTTTTGTGGGAGCATGGCCAAGCTATTGCTTCTTCAAGGACCTGGCCAAAATCCAGCCCTTAATGAGCATTATCAATGGCATGTTGTTAGGTGTCCTGGGGAAGAAGATATTACAGAAATATGGGCTATCATTCATTACTGCTGCCAATTTTATAGGACAGATGTCAGCATAACACAGCCAAGGCCTCATATTTCTGATGCCAGCAGGAGCTCACAGCCCTGGAAAAGCAGGTCAGGGCCCCTCATGCTTGGCACCAGCTGGGGACAGGGCCACCATTGAGGGTGACCACAGACAAGAGCTCAAATGCCCTGCCAGAGCTCAAATCTGTGTGGTTTTATACCTTTCCCAAAAGTGCTTGTTCTTCCTCCACCTTTAACTGACAGCCCTGACTGTGCTGTTCCCAGTGGGGTGACTTGGTGCCCACATGTATCCTCTGGCTGCACCCTCATGTTTTCCCCCAAGCTGCTTCCCCATCAGGGGTGTCCACAGGAGCACTCAGGCTCAGCCTCACGCTGCAAACCATCTGGTACAGGCAGCATCAATCAGCTTCCCTCAGGCAAGGTCTGATTATTAACAGTGGAATTTTCCAAATATTGACTCATTTTAGCCTAAATAATCTCATTCTGTTGTTATTGCCTACAAAGCTGGCTCCGCTTCACCTTCTACAATACTTCAAAAGTGACTTAGCTGCATCAAAGGTATCTCACATGTGACAGCACCAGAAGCAGGGCAGGTTTAGTGCAGTCCATCAGCCAAAGTGAAACTCCCAGGCCCCCATCTGCTCCTGTCAGACAGTGATAGGCATAAATCAATACACTCATTCCTGCACTCTTTTTCCATGACTGCGTGCCTACAACAGGGAGGCAAGCACACACATTGAGCCTTATTGAACATTAATGTAGACCACAATGAACAAAAAAAGTGGCATCTTGTTGCAGTATAATATACACATTTCATCCCAGAGGGGTGCACACAGGGAGTAAAGATATTTTAAGAAACAATGTACATATAAATGGGAAAAACATCAGACTACTGTACACAGTACCTTGGAACACAAAGAGCAATTTTCCACTTGCTTGCAGCTCCCCATTCTTTGGTCCAACACCTCTTAAAAAAAAACCTCAAAATTTCTTCAGAACATCTCACAAAGAAACACCACAAAACAAACCCCCAAGGCTCCCACTCTCCTGGGTGAACTATTCCTCTGCTCTCCATCAGCCTTGATCATGGGCACCTGGAACCCACAAGCACTGAGCTCATGCTGGGCTGATTGCTCTGAATTGCCACGGTTTCATTGGCTTCAACAGATCCCTGATGATAATCAGTGTCAGCTGAGGATGCAGGAGCTGTTTCTGCTATTTGTTTATGAGCCCAGGCAGTGTTTGGAGAGAGTAGATAAAATAAAATGTTATTTCTCTTATTAAACCTGAATTCGAGAGGGTGGTAGCTACAGTTAACTTGCTTGCAAGCAAAAGGATTTGCTTTGTGACACATTGATTCTACCTCTGAAATTCAGCTATGAGGTTTAGCATCCATTTACTTAGAACAACTTCAAGGAACAGCAAGCAGGAGGTGGAAGAGGTTTTGGATGTTTTCCTGTTGCTAAGGAAACTTCCTCTGTGGTGGCTCTGTGCTCACCCCAGCAGGGTCACTTGGGCTTTGCTTCTCTGAGTAAGGGGTGAGTCATGGCTGGAGAGTAAATGCACAAACTTCCTAAGGCACACTTTATCGTGTGCTTCCACTCACAAGTGAAAATAAAGGTTATTAGCAGTGGTTCATAATAAAAACCTCTAGCAAATCTATATGAATACACTCATTAGTAGTCACATGCTCTACATTACCAATTGTATCTAACCCTTCAAACACACAGGAATTTTTTTTTTCCACACACTATTATGGGTCCTGTCAGTGTTAGGGTACATCATGCCAGAAATATCTTGATGTCACGACACTTTGAACACTGCTTTCTAGTTCCCCTCACATGATACAGCCAAAATCTGAATTACTCAACACCAAAATTTCCAAAACTACAATAGATTTTGCATGTGAGGCACTAGTGGCCAACCTTAGTTTTCAATTTGCTGCCATATTGATTCCAAAAGAAGAAAGGAGTGGTTATTAACCTTTGCCAAACCAGCTGGGTGTGCTGACATACAGGAAGGTGCTGGTGAAAGAACATGTCACACACATGACCATTTCATACTCTCTTACCTGTAAATTTTATTGTCTCTTTACTTTTACACCTTTATGCACTCTGAGAAGCCACCAAAGAAATAACTCCTGGTTTTGTATGTTTGTTTCAGGTTTTTCATATCTTGATTTTGTTTCTGCAAATGGTGATGAGTTTGACATAAGAATAGGTGTTTTTAGGCTATCATAAAGTGTGGATATTACAGAGGCCCATTACAAGGTTTTTGTTAATGATAAAAGATATTGTATCTTTGTACTTAAGGCTCCATCTGAGTAATCATCCAAATGCTTGCTTGAGTTTTCAGAGCTCAGCCTGGGCTTCAGCATGACCTGAAGCTGTTCTGGTGTGCTCACCAGAAGTCTGAATCAAGCCCTACTCTTCTCCTTCTTGATGTTCTTTGAGCCAGACATCAGCAGCTGGAATTTCTCATCTCAGTGTTTTTGTTCAGCAACCTCATGGATCCCCTAGTTTGGGCAACACCTGTTCAGTATTGCCCTGGAATAGATCAGGAATTAATCCCAAGGACCTGACAGAATGTCTGAATAATCAAATAATCCATCAAACTGTACTGAACTGAAGAAATGAGCATTCAGTGACTTGTTTAACTCCACGTGCCTTCCTGTAATGCAGATTTCATCTTGTTGGGGTGTTTGGAGGACCCTCACAAGAAGCCAGGCAGGTTTTATTTTGTGAATATAAATCACTGGGAAAAAATGGTGAGGGCTGAGCTCCTGCTGTGGAGCCTGAAGGCAGTCAGAGTTTAAGGGTTTAGGTGCCTGGTCCTGTCCTGCTTGACTCCTGGCCTCTCTGCTTTAGTAAATAATGCAGGATGATGCCTTTCCTCAGGCACATGGCTGCTTTCTCCTAAAGCCTTCTTACAGAAGTTTACAAGTGCCAAGATAAGCATTTAATCCTGCAGGGCTTGTGTTCAGCATGGTCAGACATCTGCAGGAGCACTGCTGCTCATGCCAGAGCACCCACCCCAGCAGGACAGCTGGGACAGCTCACTCTGACTGACTTTAGACAGCGGGTTTGGGGACTAAAATTTAACTCAAGACCCTCAAGTGAGCATTTGGCTGATTTGGGACCTGCTGAGGCCCTTTGATATATATCTGACTGCCTCCCCCAGGCAGACTGCCTTGCAGCAAGTCCTCATCATTCATTTTAAAGGAGACATTTAAAGAGAAGACATTTAAGGAGACCTGCACTACATTTGGGATTTTAGAGCCCTCAGAGCCCCCAGGCTGGACAGTCTTGCAGTGCTCCTCTCCTACCTCTGCTTTGCAGCAGCCACCAGACCAGGGAGGATGCTGGATTGTTATTGACTTGAGGATCTCAACAAATGCAGTGTTGGATCTTAAGGGCAAGGGTCCTCCACACTCCTACAACATCCCCTCTGCAAGACGTGTGTTGAATTTATTTGACAAAATCTTTTAATATTTCACAGAATCATTTAGGCTAAAGAAGATTTCTAAGATCATCAAGTTCAACCATAAATCCAGTACTGCACAGTCCACCTCTAAATGTCCCTAAAATATTTACTATGATCCCTACTGTCTTTTGTGAAAATGTACCTTGGCAAACACTTACCATAGTTCATTTACCCTTGATTTTATAGACCTTGCCAGGGACATTTCCTGTATGCTATATTAGGTGCCTCCATTTTCTCATATAGGCTGCCTTTTCCCCAAATACCAAAACATTGCTAGACCTCTATGTAAAAGCTTCTCAAAAGTAAAAGAATGAGTTTTAATACTGCTTCTCATTAGTTTAATGGGAGGTTTGTTTGGTTTTACAGTAAAATAATTGCTGAGGCAATTTATAAGCCGCACAAACATAACATTGTTATGGCTTGGATAGAAAAGCTCACTGTAAACCTTGCCTAGTACCCCCTCTTAAGCTTGGGGGATTTGGCCTCAGGATTCCAAATTATGTTCCAAATTTTTAGATATTCCAAAGCTTGGAAGGTCAGTTAATACCCAAACCTACCTCTGCTCTCGAGGCAGCACCTCCAAGTGAGGCTTGGTTTCATCTGGTGAACCTTGGCTTGGACAAATTATAAATTTATCTGTTGCTGCCACCTGTAAAACAGCAGGGAGATGGAGATGAGTATCCACAGCATTCAGCCCCACAGACCAGGGTGTTGTTCTTTGTTTCTGGAGTTAGATAAAAATCCATCAGCTTCTGGGGAGGAAGCGGGTGCCAGGGTTAATAGCTCAGCAGTGCCACAAGCTGTTCTGCCTGCCATGATGGGACTCTTGTGGGAGCACTGCTTCTGTTTTTGTTATTTTGATATTTCTGTTATTTTCTTCAGCCTATCTGCAAGAAAAGGTCTAATCTTATGTGATATCAGTCATGTAGTCTCAGACGAGACCATGTGGAAATGGTTTATGCTACACCCATGCAACCACCAGAACATTTTGGGTGTGAAGATTCAATGACAATTCCTCAAAGGCCCTTCCAAAATGTAACCCAAAGCCCTCAAGTGAACCTTTGACTTCCAATCCACTGATTATATTTCTAATTATTTGCAAAAAACAATGACTGATTTCTGAACCAAGACTTTCTGAAGATTTAACAGCTTGGCATTTGAGCATCAGTGATTTTGTTTCACTGATTTTTCCCATCCATTCTCTCAACTAGATGTTACCTCCCAACACAGAGCTCCAGGGCCAGCCCTGTGTCATGAAGAGCCAACAGGCAGCATATGGTGACATTGGGAAAAGGCAGTAAATTTTCACATGTTTTTTGGCCACCGACTGCAGTTGTACATGGCTCAGAGATGAAATCTTAGAGCAAGCTCCTCTGCCCTCCTACCAATACCTGAATCATACAGCAGGTCTTGGGTTACATCCAGGGCAGCCAGAAAATTGAACCCAAAACCAACCTAAACTCCTTTGCAAAGTTCATGCCTCTATTCTCCAAAATGTGACTTGCTCTAAAGATAATTCCATTTGCTTCCAGATTGCCTTAAAAACAAACCTTTACCTAACTTTGACCTCAAATCCTTCTGTTCCAGTAAGGGCTGAGAGGAGATTGCTCTTTAGGACTTCAGCACTTGTTAATACGCCTAAAGAGATTACTCAAATCTCCCAAACAAATATCAGAATAGATTCTGGATTAAGCTTGGGTGCTAAAATGACCTTGCTGATAAAATCAGCATCATCAAACCTCACAGATTGAAGAGGGAAGCCTGGGATGCAATTTTGACTCGGTAGCTATTATCATGGTGAGTTATCAGACTGCTCTGCATCTCTCCTTCCCTATCTCTAATCCTCTTGCAATATTCCTTGGGAATTGGTACGAGAAGTGTCAGATCTTCCAGATCCTCGTGGGAAAAACAATATACTGAGGCAGTCACTGGGGCTATGCACCACCTACTCTTTTCTTTAACTAACAATATTTGCTTTTCCCATTTTGGGTATTTGAGTTTTCTGGTTTGTTTGGGTGTCAGCACAAGGCTGGTTTGTGGAGCATCCCAACTCCTGTATTGTTCAAAGTGCCACTGATCAGATGTGGATCCAGTTTTGTACATTTGGTCAGGCATGTTGGTGTACCCTGGGGTCCAGCATGGACCATCTCCTTTGCCTTCCACCTCTGAGTGATTTCCCCTGTTTATGAGTTATCTATGTCCTGTGTCTGTGTGCAGTTTCCTTTGTGTCTCACTTGGGTTTCAGAAATAATAGTCCTGCAAAGACTGATGTCGATTTTGGCCTTGTAACAGATTTTTTGAGGACTAGGGGTGAGCTGGTGAGGTTTGTGTTAAGTATTTTTGTCATTGTGTTGTGGCCAGGAATGAATCCCGAAATTTTCCCAGGAATCTGTGATGAGCATTTCACAAAAGAGAGGTCATTACATCACTTTCAACCTACATCTCTTCTGTTGGCGTTCTTTTACTGCTCTTCTATAACCCCCTCAGTTTTCTGTGCAAAATCTCTAATGTCTGTAATGGGAAAAAATTTAAATCCAATAAGAATTAACAGGCTATTTTAAAAAAATATTCCTTAGAGGGCAAAGTCCATTACGACTGAAGCATTTACATTTACTTCCAAATCTCTTTACCCAATTTTCAGTTTAATTTAGTCATTTGCTAATCCTAATTTTCCAGCACTCTGCTTACAATATCTAACTGAATATCATTCATGTGGAAACACATTAAATTTCTGCCACAGACTGGAACTTGCAGCCTCTGAACTCTTGTCACTTTGCTACTCAACTGTCAGCCTGTAATGGTGGGTCTGACTCCCTCTCCTCACAAACATTTTAGTCACCAATCCCTTCCTGAGCACTCTGCTCCATTTCTCTGACACTGTTGTCCATTATGGCAAAAGTCCCACCAAACTTCAAGGACACCTAATGCAGGAACACAACTTTTTCCAAAAGATTTCTTCATATGCTATTATTTGGGTTTCCTTTGGCCTTAAATAATTTAATACATTTCAGTGTTGACAGTGTGGTGTGTCGTGCCTAGAAATAGCAAATAGCTGTACCGTGTCAAAATAGTGGAATAGTGTGGTTTGTGCACAGCAGTCAGGACTGAGAACTTTGTGTTGCACACCCCTGACTCCCCAGTGAAAGGATGAGTGGTCTGGTTTTGTGCCAGTGAGGAGGGCTGGGTTTGAACAGGCAGATCCAAAGGCTCTGATCCCATCACACAACCACTCCAGGTGGAGCAGGGCTGGGACTCTCTTCTGGCAAAGCACACCGTGCAGGGGCCATGGTGAACCTGGCCCTCTGATCCCAGCTGGGCTCACAGGGATCAAAAGTGCCTGTAAGGACCCCAAGCTGAGGCTGAAAGTGCATCTCCAGATGAGGCAGCTGGGAGACACTTTGTGCTCAGTGGTGCTGGCTCCCTTCCCTCCACAGCTGCCTCATTCGCTCTCTTCAGGGGGTTAGATTTCTGTGAGCTAATTTAAGGAGAAAAGCCTTTTTAATCCGGTATCTTACAGACTCAGAGTATGTATATTTTTATATTGTGAATAAAATATTAATATTAAGCTCTTTAGGCAGGGACTTTGTCTTCCGAGATCTCTTCAAAGCCCTTAGCATGCTGCTGGTATTACAGGTGTAAATACTACAAATAATATAATACAGTTTGGATCTGAGAGAGATCTGTTTCATTGGGAATGGGCTCACAAAGTGTATCTCTTTGTTGGACAGAAAAAGCTCAGCAATGAGGAGGGCTTTCCCAAAAGTTAGTACTGAGTCTTGACCTGGAAGAACTTGGGGAGAAGAGCCTGATTCAGGAACCTTTGATTCAGGTTCCCTCATAGTTCATGAGGCTCTTCTTGCTTTGGTTCCACCAGCTGGAAAGGGACAGCCTGCCCAAGGAACAAAAATGCAGTTTAGCATACAGAGCACTCATTTGAGAAGTGGGAAAGAGCTGTTTAACCCTGCCAGAAAACAGCATGTAGTAGCTCAAGGCAGAAAGGGAGAAGGAATTCCTTAACCAGATGAAGGCAAAGAGAGGGAAAAGGACTTAAGAAAGTAAAATCTTTGTAGAAAAGAATGTATTATTAGCTGAAAAAGTAATTTAGCAGAATAGTAATGTTCTCATACCACTGAGCAAATCTAATACCAACTCTGTAAATTTAATAAAATCACTGCAAAGGCAGAGAAGTTCAAGCTGAAGTGCACTCTTATGAGGCTGAGGCCAATGCCCATTAAGTACAAAAGAAATACTTCATCAGCTTCAACACCAGCTGGATCAGGTGTCCACTGGATTTGCATTGTCAGTGGCTGATATTGTCTCCACAGAGTAATCCACTCAAACTCGCCATGGTGATTAAAGTAACATCTCATTTCCACAACAATACAAGCAAATTCTCAGTGTGGAATAATAACATCCTTTAGATTGGAAAAGACCTTTAGAATCATCAAGTCCAGCCACTAACCCAGCACTGCTGAGTCAACCACTAAACCATGTCCCTACATGACTCCTCTACATCTCTTTGAAACCCTTCCAAGGATGATTATTCAACCACTTCCATGGGCAGGACTTGACCATCGTTTTGGTGAAGGAACTTTTAATAATAGCCATTCTAAACCTCCCCTGACACAATTTGTGGCCATTTCCTCTTGTCTTCTTACTTGTTACTTGGAAGAAGAGACCAACCCTCACCTTGCTAAAACCTCCTTTGAGCAGATCATAGAAAGCAATAAACGCCCCCTGCACACACATCCTTCAGCCTCCTTTTCTTCTGGATAAACACCCCCAGCTCCTCACAGGACTCATGCTCCAGATCCTTTCCAATCTCCCTTGCCCTTCTCTGGACATGCTCCAGCCCCTCAAAGTTTTTTGTGTAGTGAAGGACCCAAAACTGGACACAGCTCTGGAGCTCTGGGCGTGTGGCCTCACCAGTGCTGAGAGCAAGGGACAATCTCTGTCCTGGCCCTGCTGGCCACACTACACAAGGTGAGATGCCATTGGCTTTCTTGGCCACCTCTGACTCCTGTTTGGCCAGCTGTTGACCTGTACTCCCAGGTCCTTTTCTGCCAGGCATCTTTCCATGCCATAATCCACGTGGAATTCAGCAGGCTGCAATGTTCATGGAAAACTCCAGCCACTCACTAATATTTCACCCAGCTATCTTGGTTTATCACTTTTTGCAGGTCTCAGCAATGTCTCTTGGTTGAGTGTTCCATTAACTTTTTCACCTCTTATGTCTTAAAAAAGAGCAGAAGTAATCTTAATCCCCCTTATCTTGCTGCACTATTATCTTGCTGCATTCCTGGTGCCTTCCCACAGAGACTTTCTGGAGCTGTGTTTTTCAACTTAGCCCAAAATTGGCTTGGAGTGAGACAGTGCAAAGAGTTACTTGAACAAACTAGAAATAGAAATTAAAGTCTTAGTTTGTTCCTGATTTAATCTGATTTTAATTCAGATCAGATTAGGGCACGGTTTGTTTTACTGCATTTTAAGAGAAGAGAGCATTTCTCTTTGGAGGGAGATTGATTTCTGTTAGATCCTCTCTATAGATTAGTCCCTTGGGTGATCCACACACTTGGGCCTGCTGGGACCAGCAATTAACCCAAACTTGTCAACTCTAGAAAGAATTTCACCATGACATCAGTGATGTTCTTTTCCCTGAGGAACTCAGGGTGACTGTAATGAAAAAAGGGGGTATAAAATTGGCAATTGTTTAAATAAAAATGACCAGGAAGAACAGGTAGAAAATCTACTTCCTTTAGCATGGGATTGAAGTAATTTTGTGGATAATACATCTGTAATAGTTTTCTGCATTAGTAAATGCAGCACAGAAGCTTTCAAGTTCAAAGCAAGTCTCAGTTTATTGCTTCAGAAAGTACAGCCCAAAAGCTACTGATCTATTTGTACAGATAAGCACCCCACAGAGTTATCAGAATCAATGCAAACACTCAGGCAAAGATTCAATGCAAATAATAAATGAGTACAGACTTAGGAAATAGAAATGTAAGACTTAAAACTAATTGAAATGCTGACCTAAAGAATAGCTCTTTATGTGCATTTTTTTAAAACACAATTCCAAGAAAGGGGAAAAGAGTGCAAAAAGTGGTAATTTCAAGGTGGTAGCCAAGAGAGGAGATAAGAAGCAGCCAAAGCAAAGGACATGGACAAGGGCTAGGAAATGGTGAAAGCAACACTGCATTTTTTTCAATTATTTTTAATGTATATGAACTTAAAATGACTTTGTACAAAACAAGGTGTAATTTTGTAACCATGTTCTTTTTTGAGTTCAAGAGAAGCTTTGACATGAAACCTGGTTCTGAGCCATTTGCATCTGCTTTGGTTGTCTCTGAATCTGCCAAGGGATGGGATGGGATGGGATGGAATACCAATCTTTAAAGTACATATCAGCCAGCTCATCAGTTCAGAATTCCTGCTGATGACTGTATGGTAGGGTTTGGGTCATGATTATCCTGAAATCTTGAAATAATTTAAATTCTTCAAGGCCTTATGAATTCCAGGAGCTCCAACTGGACTGTGCTGGGTACAGCAGTAAAGAAAGGCCATTCTCAGTCCTAAATAACTCACAACATGCTCTAGCTTCACATCAGGTGTAACAAAAGTATACAGCCAGGTTCATATAAAGTGTTGCCTCACTCAGTTCAGTGCATTACATCTTACCCTACAAAGTAAATCCCAGCTGTGAACAGCCCTGCTTTGCTTGGTTTTGAATGAGGAATGGCAACAGTGTGGTCACAACAGATAGGTCACAACACCTATCTTTTCATCTCATCCACTTTAGTGTTAAGAGTCTGCAAAGTCTACAGTAATTACCAGCTAATAAAAAATAGTTTAGGCTGGGAAAGCTGAGTCCTTCAGGGGAAGTTCATGAGGTATTGACAGAAGGAATTAAACTATTCCTTGAATCAAGAAATAGGCTCCATTGCTGTTCCAATGCATAGAACAGACATACATCTTGTGCTCTGCTGCTGAGAACATCAGATGGGAACAGCCCTGGCTCATCCCAGGCTCACCCCAAGCACCAAGTGCCTGCTCTCCCTGTGGGCAGCCTGAGCACACCAGGAGCGTGAGCAAGCAGGAGTTTGGCACCAGGCTGAACTCCAGAGCTCCTTGGTACAGCCTTGGTACAGCCATCTCTGCAGAGGTGACAGGGCAGTCACTCTGCTGGTACAAACTGTGAGGCTGGCAGAGGTGCCCTGATGGACACTGACCCCGGGCAGTAACAGCCAGGAGAACAGATCCCTGTGATGGTGAGACAGAACAGAGTGGGGAGAGGCAGCAAACACCAGGCAAATGGGAAAGAAGAGGAGAATCAGGGGTGACCTCAGGTTGCCATGCACAATATGTAAAATAAACAGGGCAAATTACACTCTCTTTGACAGAGAGCATAATTAAATTGTGGAGCTTCTTGGCAAAAGACCCAGTGAAAGCAACAACAGGAGATGACTTGGGGCAAAGACCAGCTCTGAAACCTGCCAAGCACAGGATACCAGGAGGGTCTGAGAGGTCCCCCAGGCTGCTCACAGCTCTCCTCACAGCTTGGTGCAGGTCCATCCACACCTGCTGTTCCTCACTCCCATCCCCAAGCACCCATCAGCAGGTGCTCATCACTGAATGTGTTGGACCCGAGCTTTCACCCAGCTCCAGGTGGAAGAAGCAGAGAGCACGCCACAGGCTGATGTAATTCAGCTCCACTGAAATCACACCAGACAGTCCCAGAGCATGGGAAACACCACTGAGTTTCATACATGGTCCAGAGGGCACTCAGGGAAAGAAAGACAGAGAGAGGGTCAAAATTCAAAAAACATTTTGATAAAAAAAAATGTATTGTCAAAATATCAATCAGAAGCCAAGATTTGGCAAGATCTGTTCTTGTTTAACCTTCAGCACGAGATCAGGTCTCAATCTTTCTATTCTTGGTAACAGCTGATGAACACAGTGAAACAAGGTATTAATAAACATCTGCCCAGATCTTAGATTAATATGGAGAAGAATTAATGGAGGTCTTAGCACATTCATATTTTCTAATTATGGCAGATGACTTTATTTATAGAAATAATAGAGAGAATGGAAATTGTCACTGACACCATGTCAATATACGTAACCAAATCCAATCATTTAATTGCATTACATTTGGCCACGGACTCCCATCAATAAAGGGCTCTCCTTAGTCAGAGCAGTTCAGTGGTCACTATGTACTTTATGTTAGAAAGCTATTAGGATTAATTCTATTTTCAATGAATCATGAGGAAAACAAGTCCTCTTGGACATTCCTGTGTGTCTTTGCTTTGGGGGCAAAGATTTCCACCACGAGAGGGGAAGGCCACTGCCCCTTGTGCAGCTGTCTGATTTTCATGCTCATTTCTGGACACACTTTGCTTCCAGTCCCCAGAAGCATCCAAAACAATGGAGCAGCACCCAAACTCAGCTCTGTTTCAGGTGTCACTGGCCATGGCTAAGCCAGCTCCTGCAGCAGCTCTGGCTCGTGCCGTGCCCGCCTCTCTGCTGCGATAAAGAATCACCAGTGCTTCCGTGGGAACAATCACACCACACCACTGAGATAAATAAAGCATAATGGTGAACCTTGATATGTTTACACCTCCTAAGAGAGGAGAAAGAGGCCTATAAAACTCCCTCTAAAGGTGCCAGGGCTGTTCAGTTCATTTGCAGCTTGATAGGTAAACCCTGCAGCCTGTTTTTATTGGGACGTGCTGGTCTTAGAGAGCAGTTGGGGTTTAAGGAGGTTTTGGATTGAGTGGGGCTGTTTCTTGAGGGTTTAAAGTACATTTCATCATGTTCAATTTAGACAGGTAGCCAGGGAAGTTTGGATCTTTTGTTCCAGGAGCAGGGAAAAGTAAAACAAGTTACAATTATGGTGCCAAACGGTTTGTCACATCCAAAGCATTGCTAGTAATTTTGCTCCTTACACATTGAAGGAGATCTGGAGTGATGCTGAAAAGCTGAGAAAGTCCTCTAGACCTCTCTTGCTCTTCCAAAATGTGTTTCCTAATCTGTTCTGGTCTTCTGAAGCTATCAGTCTGAATTAATGAAAACAGAGCAAGGGAATGGTATAATTTCTATTAATTATAGAGGCAGGTTTGTGCAATAAACAGAATTCATATCCCTACAGTGCTGCTTAAGTACCTATAATTCAGCTGCCCTGCTCACAACTGCAGCATCTTCTTCGCGTTGTTTTACAAATTAGCAAACCTGGAGTCAGCAGCTGTGTACAGTGTGATGACATTTAGTTTAACTGCAGGGGATCTGATCTGCTGAAATCCACGGGTGGTCTTCCAAGTGCTGCTTTTTGCTGGGATTGAGTTGCATCTCCCAAATTAAGTGCTCCTAGATCAGCTTAATGTTTTCCATAGAAATGAAAATATAGACACTTAGGGAATAGTATCAGTTACTTATTGTAACTGCTGATACTCTTCCAAGTGCTGCCCAGCTAACACTTGGGGGATGCCCTTTCCAAGATGAGCAGAAAGAGGGGTCAGGGCACTGCTGGAGCCAGCCTGACCTTCCAGCTGGTTTGTATTTACAGCAGGGTACATGGAATAGGAACCCACACAGGGATATCTTTGCTCAGTGACCCATACCCCACAGGAATTTATTCTGTGCCTCCAAATCTGCAGAACAGAACTGGATGTGCTGTCTCCAGCCTTTCCTCTCCCACTGCCAGTGCTGGGGTCCTCTGGGGGGACTGGCAGCAGCAGTGGGCTGAATGAGCATCCTCTGTCACACCAAACCTGGGAAAACAGAGCCTCAGGAGGACCTGGCTGCTGAAACCACTGCTGCTCCAGCTGTGATGAGAGCTGGAAGTGAGAGCTTTGGAAGTGGGAAAAAAGCAAAGTTCCTGGGGACATAAAGGAAAGCTCGGAAGGTGCAGAGGAATAGTAATTTTTGTTCCACTCCTGCTTTCTACTTTCCAGATTAAATAAACTTTGCTTTTCTCTGCACTGAGTGAGAGGAAGCAAATTGCTGCTTCCCATTCAGCAGCTGTGTTTGACAGCAGAACTCCTGCTGCAAGCCCAGAACTTTGCACCAGCAAACTGGTGTGACTGGGGAGCACTCTGGCAGCTGAAACACTCCAGCAGCAACATTTCCCAGCCCTTTTAATGTGCCAATAGCAGACCACTTTGGGTGAAAACGTGTTTTGATAGCGAATGACTCCACCAGGCTACAGAAAAAAACCAAAAAGGCACTTCTCTGAGCTATAGTGCAAAAGGTTGATTTTTTTTAATCGACTACTCACAGGGCTGCTGGTGTTACATTTTAAGCATCTGACTCAGGCAGTCGAGTGGAAAGGTGATAAAATCCTTGACTTTGATTGAATTTCCATTGTGGCAAAATGTAAAAATAAATACCAACACTATGAAGAAATAAAAAAAGCTACTATTGGACAAAATGTTCCACATCACTTTTTAAAATCTGTACAGATACTGAAAAAAAATTTCTCTTTTTTGCCTCACATGAAGGTCAAAAATCAGCTTTCAAGCATTCCTTCAACAGGCATTATGTTTAAATACTGAACTGCCTGCCTGTTTAAGGAGTGTATTTCTTCAATTACATCCAACATTAGTGCAGCTGTTAGGATTTCCCAAAGGACCACTGCAAACTGAAGAAAAGCCTTCTTTGTGGTGCTGACAGGCTCTGTGGCAATGCTCTGGCCCCTTGCTTGCTTCTGCCTTCAGCTTCTGACCTCACAGGTGTTAATAAGAAGAAAATCAAGTACCCAGTCTCTTCTGAGTACATATCAAAGAGCACTGAAATGAGGGACTTCATTAAACTTGTAGAGAAGCTTAAAAAGAAGATTTTTTTGAAAGTAGTTCTAGTGTAAGGAAGAGCAGCAAGTATGGGTGAAAGTTAAAACACAATAAAAATGCAGTTCCTGATAATATTTACTCCTATTGAATTACCACTATGAAATCAATAAGGGATAAAAGCCCTCTGGACACATTTGGAGGAAGACTACCAGCTTTTATTCACTTACTGCACTGTATTAGAGAGAAAGACACGCTTTACAAGAGGAACAGGCATGAGCAGGGCATTAGCTGACACCTTCACAAGTTACCCTCCAGGTATGTCTGCTTAAATAATCCAAACAATGTGAAGAATTCAATTACCAGCTTTTAGGAGCAAGGTAGTAGTATGCTGAGAATATCTCCATGTGAGAAATATTTTTGGTTATACTTCCCTTAGCAGCCCCCTCAGTCACAAGCTCTGCTGTAAAGCACCTTTCTAATGGAAATGGTCTTCAGGATTTCAAGGTCAATGTGACCACACAGCTTTTCTGCATTTTGATTCAAATGTAATCCACTTGATCACTGAGGCTCAGAGATTCTTAAAAGAGATGGAGGCAGGAAGAACACCCATAGAAACATCAATCTGGGTGAAAATTAACATGTAATTGTTAAACTGTCCTAAAGAGCAGAGAATACAGACATAACACATGTGTTCTGATTTTCAGCATCTATTTCTTTGTTTCATTAATGGCAGTACCAAATGATGAGGAAAAGCCTTTTTCTGTTTGGGAGAAGGTGGGTGAAGGCTGGCCAAATGATGGACACCTTACACACAAAAACCAGGGAAGGTGAGATGGTGCAGGCAATTATTTGAACAAATCCCATCTGTGTGGCACTGGAGGATAGGGACATGCTCCTGCTCTCTGGGCAGGTCTCCCATCCATCTTCAGTGCACATTT
Organism: Passer montanus; assembly: GCF_014805655.1. Classification (NCBI taxonomy): domain Eukaryota; kingdom Metazoa; phylum Chordata; class Aves; order Passeriformes; family Passeridae; genus Passer; species Passer montanus. The sequence continues at coordinate 6,413,626 of NW_024367596.1, forward strand.
TAGCAGGCAGAATCTGTTTTTAATCTCCCCTGTGACATTGGGTGTGTTAGGACAGGGATTTCTGCCTTGATCCTGATGGTTCCTCTCATTCAGTGACTGCTGGGTGGGCAGCAGTGTGTGGGGTCACTGATCCCAGGGAGGTGCCACAGGGCTCTCCAGCCTGGGAGTGTCCCCAGGACAGAGGTGGGATGTTCCTGTGGCTCTGACTCACTGGTGGTGTGGAATGTCGAGGCTGCAGCACATGAACCACATCCCAGTTTGGGAGGTCCTTTGCACTCTGGGTGCTGAACTCAACAGAAAAACAAGATTCCCTGGAGCCTGGGAAAGGGGCTGGCGCACAGAGCTGCTGGAGAAACAGGGGAAGTTTTCCCTGAAGGAAGGTACAACGTGTGTGGACCTCACACATCCACACACAAGGACGTGTCCTGTCCAGGACACTGCCCTGAGTAAAGCTGTAGGAGGTGGGTGTAAGAACCCCATCTGACTGAGCTGCCCATGCACAGCCTTGAGGTGCTCCCCAGCAGCAGTGGGGATCAGGATGATGCTGAAATAGTGGGATTTGGAGAGTTTGGAGACCTGAATTAGGACCTTTCATGGATCTGCAGCCTGCCCTGGTCAGAAATGTTGTCAGGTGAAGCCACTTGTGGAGGAGAAGTTGTTCGGTGCCAGACCTCTCACTGACTCTCCCAGAAAGTCAATTCTCTCTGGGAATCTTGCACTGGAACTCCAGAACTGAGATGAATATCTTCCCGGGAGCTATTATAAAATAACTTCCCACAAATAGCCCAGCAACCCAAAATCTATCCCTGCATTCTGACAATTTCAGTGTGTTGCCAGCTCACAGCTTTGCTGCCACCAATTCCTTAAGGCAGTTTTGCCCAGCGCTGTTGAAAAGGAAAACACTCATGTGCCCCGGGGGAAATGAAGCATGGAAGTCCCGTTATCACTGACAGAAGTTTTGTCTCTAATTCCCCATCTGCTCTTCTGAATGCTAACCTACAGTGCTGGCACATCAACTTAAATGATAAATAAGGATTCCAAGCAGGAAGAGACAAAATATTAGTCAGATAGGCTGGTGGTATCTGCAAAAATGTGGTGTGGATGCTCATGTTTCACAGAAAAGAAATGATAGGACAAAATAATGTTGTTCTGTTACACTAATCAAGGGAAAACGCTGTCACAGAATAGGACAAAGTAATGGTCAAAATCAGATTTATGTATTATTTTATCTTTCATACATATAGGATACTCCACAGTACCTTCTCACTATTCTTATTGTTATTTATGTTTAGCAGCTCAGTAAAATAGCACACGAGGCAAGAAATCTGTGAGGAGAGTAATAATGTGATGCACAGTGTTAACTTGCTTGTTTTGGAAATATCCATTTATCTTGGTTAAATAGAAGCTTGGCCCAAGTACTAAGCCAAGCAATCATGATTAGGGAGAGAAAAAGACATTCACCTGCTTGGAAACTCAATACTTTTCAACAGTAATAGCACTGCAGTGACACTGTTTGAAGCTGGATGCTTGCAGTAATTAATATAGATTATTGTCATGTGAGGAATGGAAGCATCTGTGACTGCTCCGACCATTGCTTTCATTTCCAGACCAGTTATAAGACCAAAAATACACGGGGTTTTGGTTTCATGGACGTGGCCCTTTCACTGTTCAGCATGCTCCACTGCCCTCAGAGAGCAGCAGAGATTTTGTTCTCATTTTTGGTTCAAAACTGCATTGAAGGCATATGCACACTCTTCTGTCTTAGAGAGACTTTGATTTTCTTCTTTCTCACTATCTTTTTTCCTGAAAGAAAGAGAAAAATTTTTCCAAAGAAAAATTGGTTTTATGCTAAAAATTATACTACAAGGACACATCTGTAGAGATTCATAACTCCTGAGCTATTGTTTACCAAAGAGGCTGAATCTGCATCTGTATCATCCAGCCTACCAGGCATGAACTCATCTGCAGAGCAGGTGCTTTAGAGTTTACTCTGATTTTTGACCTCGGGGCTGGTGCAGCACTGGGCTAAGCCCAGTCATCAGCCTCTTCTCAGCAGTCAATCGACTCCTCAGCTCACCAGATTTCCCATCCACCCCATCCCAGCTGCCCTGTGCATTTCATCACTGCCTCACTGCAGTATGCTGCTGCTCCTGCTCTCTCCTGTGCATCACTGCTCTCTTTTGGGTTGTGATCCTTGTCTTTCTAACACTCTGCTTTCACTTAGTTTCTAACTTTCTCCGTTGCCTTGCTCATCAGGCTGGATTTGACTGTGTCCTAACCATGAATGTCTCCACTAGAAAGGCTTCCTTCTTCTCGCACTGGAAATGGTTCTCTGGGGCATGTAGCTGCCCAGGAGGAATTAGACTTTTGCACTGTTTTTCTAGTCAGCCAGCTAGCTTCTGTCCCTGATTTGTGGCTTGGACATCTTTACCATCACTCCCCAGACTATCACAGAAGATATCTGGTCATGTATGAGCAGAGGTCCCCAGCTGGTAAGCATTAGCTGTGTTTGGAGGCCATGAGAAATATGATTTCCACATTATTCCCTAGAGCTGTTCTATTTTGCTATGACTAGTAGAACTGCCCAATGGAGAGAACTCCCTTCCATTCAATTACTATCTTAATATTGAGCTCATTGCTAGAACAACAGCTCCTCACCACTAATCAGCAAAAACCAGTCAGGCAAAGCAAATAGGGATCTCCAGAGGACACAGGTGTGAGGTCCACAGAGTTGTAGCCATGTTGCACATGACTTAGACTCAAGAGCCAACAGGCAGCTGCACCTACAGAATTACATTTTAAAAAATAAGGGCATAAACATATTAAATTCTGTGAACACTATGTGAAATGGTGCAGGAAAAAAAATATGTCTGGAGCTTTTCTACAGCACTTGGGCACAAAATTTTGTTTTGTGAATCTGAGCAATTTATCATATTCAACTAAGAGGGCTACAGATGGTGAAGTTTGTGTTCTGAAAGGATGACAAGCCACTGCAGAGTGCTTATGATGTCAATTTTACCCTTTTTGTAATAAGACAAAGAGGAAAGATGCTCATGAGAGCCAAGCTGGGTGTTTGTTTTTACCAGAGATTTGCTTATTTCACAGCTCCATGACTCAGTATCAGTCATATTGGATATTCCAACTGTCTTTTCCATCAAGCCCTTTCCTTAGTTTCAAGGGAGAGAAGAACTTGCTACCCAGGGTCTGCCATAACCAGGTTTCTAAGCTGATGTGTCAGGACTATTCACAACCTACCTGTGGACATTCCCCTGCATTCAGAGGTCCCCCAGCAGGTCCAAGAGACCACATGTGATGGAACACAACTGCCAGTCAGATGGAGACACACACTCAAGCTCCTTCTGTTCCTCCAACCCAGCAGTCTCTGACTTTTAGAGCTCAATTATCGTTTCCTTGCATATGTCAGCAGATTTAATACAACATTTTCCCCTGACAGACAGAGAAATTAAACCAGCAGCACACAGCTAAGTAACTTCCTTGAATTTCCAGGTCGCACTGGCAGGGCTGATCCAGCACTCCCAGTCCTCTTCCCTGGTCACTTTTTTGAATCAGATCTTTTAGGAACTTGCCTGCCAAACACAGTGCAGAAGTGGTTGTCTGCAAGGGTGAAGGAGCTTCACATCAGTACCCAAAGCAGAGAGCCAGTGTCCTTACTGGGTGAGCAGTGCAGGCTGGAGCTCGTGTCTGGACCAGGGATGATGCCAGGGAAGAGCTTTTGCAAATCACATCCTTGCTCTGCTCTGAGTCTCTGAGTCACCCCTGTACCTTTGCAGAGGTCTCTGGGCAGTGGTCTTTAGTGAGATGTGGCAGGAGAAGCTGCAGCAGTGGCTCTGTGCTGGTCCTCACTGTCCATTCCTCAGCACACAGGTCTGGCCAGCTGTGCTCTGCTAGATGCTCATAAAAATTAACAAGACTAAGAGCAGAATGCTGTATTTTACCACAGAAAATAAAGTCAAACAACAGCTAAAACTGGGGAGGGGAGGAGGGAAAGGGGAGAACAGAAGACAGACCAAAGGCAGCAGAAGAGCTGTATTTATTTTCTAATCCTATCTCTTTTAGTGTCTGTGATGAGCGCTGTAACTAAAGGAATCTAACTGAATTAGAATTTCAATATGTCCTGAGCAGATTGGAGCTGTTTCCATTCATGAGCAGCACGTCCCAGCTGTAATTGCCTGCTTGCTTATCCACATAGCTCTTTACAGCTAATCCAAATGCAGACTCAAAAATAAATAGTGCCAGAGTATTCACTTCCCGCTGGGCAGTAGTTTGAGCTCTCCTCTGCCTTTGCTTTGTTCTGGCTGCTGCTCTCCATGGCTCAGGGACTGACTCAAAGGAGATAAAGGATGATTGACCTGCTCAAGGAATTAGGTGACAGAAAAGCCACTCCTGCCCTATCTGCCCTGCCGGTTCGTGCCCTTCCTCTGGGTGCTGCTTTGCATCTGTTTATCTTTCTCTGCCCCCACCTCCCTCCCCAGCTACATCACTCATGCAATGTGCTTCTCCTCTGTGGTTTCCCCTAAAAGCTGTTGGTGTCCTCTCTGTCCCCAGCAGCGCATCACCCTTCCTCTCCCTGGGCTCCTACCCTCAAACACACCATTGGTATTTTAGTGCTGAAGTGAAGCTCTCTTCAGGGACATTTGAAAGCCATGTCCTTCTCAGATCAGCTTCTCTGGAGGGGTGTAAAGCTGAGGCACAGTTGCACAAAGCTGGAAGGGGTGTCCCCATGGATGGGACTTGGCACAGCCACAAAGCAAGGCTCTGCCTTTGCTCTCTGGCACAGGCATTGTACGTGTTTTGGCTCTCCTCCCTCTTCACTGGGTGGAAGGTGGTTGTCCACCATTTTTAGGCTTTTTTTTTCAACTACAACCACCACAGACTTCCTGGGAGGCTTTGACTCAGTCTCAGCAGCCTCTGTGCCTCTGTTCATCACCTCTAAAACAGCACTGGCAGTACTCTGTTGTTTCACACTTTGGGGTGTAAATCCCAGGTCCCTCAAATGGCAGCAGTGAAAGGACATGGGAGTCTGAAGCCAGGTCACTTTTGACCAAGTCTTAGCAGCCTCTGTGCCTCTGTTCAGCACCTTTAAAACAGCACTGCCAATATCTGTTGTTTCCCACTTTGGGGTGTAAATCCTGGGTGCCTCAAATGGCAGCAGTGAAAGGACATGGGAGTCTGAAGCCAGGTCACTTCAGCATAGTCAGAGGTGCTCAGCTCCCACTGTGCAACAAATTACCATTAAAAAAGATTTATTAGTATCCAAAACAGTATCCTTTAAGATCTGGTGAAGCACGTACCCACAAAAACTCAGATTTTTTGGGGGAGAAGATCATTCCCTTCTGATGACCATCAAAGAGACTGACCTCAGCATGGAGTAGTGTGCCTCCACTCCATCTCCTTTCTCTCACCCATCTCCATTTCCCACTGGGTTTATCAGGGCACAGCCATGAGCCACAGAGCCTCTTCACTGCCACCCACATGCTCTTACCAGCCAGCCTGGCCCAGCTCCTGTGGTGCAGTGCAGCACCCAAGGTGATCTATCCCTCTGCAGCTGCAGAGGACTGTGTTAAGATTTAAAGGAGAGCATCAAGTGAGGTGGTGCAGCACTTTCACTGCCTTTCTTCTTACCCCCAGGATCCTTCTCCATCAGTGTAATACTGCCTGGTCTTTGGCAGAGCTGATCTCACTATAAAACTCTCTTGGCTCAGCTGGATAAAAGCAAATTGCAGGGAGGTGACCCCGCACTTGCCACTGCTACACCCCTTTGCAGAGCCAACCCCATTTTACAGGCAGATTGTGCCCTTCTCTGAAGCCAGGGAGCAGCTGAGATGATGAATATAGTGCTTGTCCAATGTGTCACTTTCTACGTAAATTCAAATTCAGCACAGAAAGCTAAAAATGTTTGCAGAATCCTGACAGGCAAAGTGGACAATTATGTTCAGCTGCTCCTCACAAACGTTGATCCTCACGACTGCAACGTGCCAAGAGAGGCATTGCCTCGTGCCTGGACTGCAAACTCACCAGCACCAAAACCTGAGGGTGGTAACAATGGCTGGCTCTTCCCCTCATGCTCTGCCACCTGGGCATGGTCCGAAGGTGCCAGGTGCAGTGGTGGCACCAGCACCTCTCCTGCACAGATGAGAAAACTGACTGCTCCAAGGAAACCAACAGGTCACCAAACAAGAGAAGCTGTGAGTCTCTTTCTTGCCTCCAGCCCCCTCCTTTGTAACTGACCTGGGCCACAGGAATTTCTTCAAATTCGCTGCTTCAATCAGCTAAATCAGAATAATTCAGACTAAGTGTGGCCAAGGTGAGGGAAACAAGTTGTCACTGGGATAGTAATGTATAGGACGAGGCACTTGGAAAACAGATACGGAAAGAGAATTGGAGAAGGAAGTTAAAGGTAAAAAGATCCTGAAGAATAAAGGCTATAAGGTCTACAGACATGCTGGATGGACTAGGAAGGTAGCTGCTGGGAAAGTGGAAGCCTAGGGATGTGGGGTATAACCAATGGCAAAAAAAAAAAAGCTTTTTCAAAACAAAGAAAGTCAGCACAAGAGAGAAAAACATCATGGGATGGAAACCTGGAAGATTCACAGGTTACATTTTGAAGTGTAGACATATTGTTATGTATCCGGTACCACAGCCTTCCTGAATGCTTCTTTTTCTCCTGAATATACTGGAAAGAAGGAATTAACAATTGTTAAAGGTGACTTTAAGTATAAAGAAATGCTGCCTTAGAAAACATACCCAAATGTCACTGTGTTCCACACTCAGCTAATCTGCACCTCTGTGTGATGGCTCCAGCTGTCCCCAGCAGCCCCACTCTCCTCCTTTGAACATGGAATGTCCTGGACATGCCTGTGACATGGGAAATCCAGCAAGAGCACTCTCTGTCCGGGTTGTCTCCCTCATTCAACTCAAAATCTGGATGGAGAGCTCAGCTCTGAGCTCTGAGCTCTGAGCTCTGGGGAGGTTTTGGAGCAGGTCAGAAACAGAGGTGAAACATTAATGAAGCATCATTAACCATCAGCCATCCCATACTCTTGTCAGGACATTAACACCAGCTGCCCACTGTCCGTTTTCCCCTTGCCCAGACTGAAGGTCACTGCTGGTTGGGTTAGCCTGGTACTGCAGCTGGGGCTCCTGAGAGGCTGCAACAAGAGCAGCAATCTGTGTCACTCTGCCCTGCCCCTGTCCATCAGCTGTGGAGCAGCAAAGCTCCCTCACAGAGGCACAAATTCACCCTTGGGTGTTGCTTTTGCTGCTCCTCCATTCAGAGCTGCTGCTGCTGCCAGAGCATTAAATGTTCCCTAAGTGGTGACTGTCTTCTGTTAATGCAGATGCATTTCTTTTGTGAGTTAGCTTAATTGTGTTCTTGGTGTGTGTTTTCTGTTGTGTTTTGGATGCAAACAAGGGTCCTTAGTCCAGTTCTTTTATTATTTTAATACCAGGACTGGAAACCTGCCCTGGATCATCTCCTAAATCAAAGAGGAACATCTTAATACAGTAGTTACTTCCACCACTCTGCCTGGGAAACTTCTCCATGCTCTAAGACACCTTAAAGCCAGACTACCCTCCAGTCAGGCTACACTTTACATTAAAAATTCAACAGGCTCTTTTATTTACTCTCCCATCCTTCATCACACACCACTTTCCCTGTTTTCTGGCTCATCAAATCCATAAGAGAACATTCTATCACCAGACAGAAGCACAGTCTTATACCAAATAGGTCTTATACCTATTTGGACATAAAATCTAATTGTTGATATTCAGTAAATTCACCTCAAAGTGAACAACTGTCTTCTTGCAGGTTGTCTTTGATGTCTGGCTTCAGCCTCTTCCTTTTCTCATGGGTGATGGTGGGTGGGACTATTCAAAAAAAGCTCTATCCAGGCATGAGAGAGACCAAATATTTCCCATCACTCAACAGCCACTGACCCATCTGTCCAAGAACTGGCACTGGCTGTTTTGGGTGGCAAGGGGAGAGGGTAACATGTGGGCTAGCAGGAAAACTTTGGGGTTTCCAGAGAACTCCCTTGGGGTTTGAGTGGATCTTCTGGCTGGGAAATACTGGGATAAAGCATCCAGCAGTTGCCAGCATGGACAGTGGGGGATGTGGGTGAATTCACAGAGCTGAGGTGGTCAGTGATTGAATCTTTAGGTGAATGTTTAGCTTTTGTTGCCTTCTGATGAATCAGGGTGTCTTTTATGAGGCAAAATTAATGCAAGTGCTTCTCTTTTTACAGTGGCCACACTGCCCAGGAAATGAAATGTCATAAGGGGAAAAAAGCTCATTAGTTTGGTGCTGTAAATGGTTCTCCAAGGTCTCAGAAACCCTGTGATTAACATAAACATAGGCAGAGGCAATTACAAGCAAACACACATATAAAACCCAGCTTTCCATCTAAAAACATGGTCTGCAACATCTCTTTTTGGCTGTTCACAGCTGTGGTGACCTAGAGGTAAGGGACTTTTCATACCAATCATGACACAATCTGAAGGCAGAGGAAGGAGAGCAGCCAGCCCAGGGTGAAAGTGAGGACAACAGAGTAACACTGGGTATGTAATATAGTCCCCAAGGCACCAGCTAAGGGATTTTGTGATTTACCCTCAGAATTACATCCCTTTTTGGAGCAATTTGAAACAAATGCTACCCTGTTGTGTCTTCTTGACACTGAAATCCTCAATCAGGTGGTTGCGTGTGGACATGCTGATAGTCCTTAGGACAGGGCAGAATAGTTATAATTTTCTAAGAGCTGTCTCAAGTCTTCATCTTGCAATGGCTGAAAAAGTGGATGTCTTGTCAGGTTGTCTAGTGAGTTCCCTGAAATCCACCAGCAGGTAATGCTAAAGAAGAGGATGAGAACAAGAGAAGGTGGGAGCAGTGGTACAGCATCACAGACTCCTGTGTTTGTACCAGACTGTGCACTCTTTACTCTGCATCTCTGCCCTTAGAGCCTTGAGCTCTTTACTCAGAATAGACCCAGATATGAGGAATGAGGTGTGTTTTGCAAAAAGCAAAGCTTGGCCTCCTTGTCTGTCACTGTGGCAACCGTGCCAAGAGACAACTGCATTGATGCCACGTTGTGTAAATAGTGCATGAGACAGAGGTGTCCAGGCAAGGTCAGGCAGAGAGGCCAGAGTCCCACCCAGCACCCTGACTGGCAAAAGTCACCTCAACTACAGCAGTTTGTGGATAGCCTGCCCTATAGGTGTATCCCCCACAGAGTCCTGGCAGTCTAAAAAGAAGCTTGAAGCATCTCTTCTCCACTGTTTTTAAGGTGTTTTTGTGACTTTAGGTGCTCTGTCTGTTGAGGCAATAACACAATCCACTCTGCATGCAAGGCTGACATCCTGCAGTAATGAGTTGCACAGGCTGATTACTTGTTGCATGATAAAAATAAGTTGCCAGCAGCTGACTCTGAGAAGCCATGGGGATAAAAACCAAGAAAAAGTAGTGTTATTTGTTTTCCCAGAAAAGAGAGAGGGCACAGTGAAGGAACACAGCTCACAGAGACTTACCCAGCAGGGGAGAAAGGCATGGGAGTTTGACTGACCTGGTGGGGCAGAGCATGCTCATGAAGATTGCAACTTTGGAGGTTATGAATCCTCCAAAGGCCTTCAAAGAAAGGTCCTGGGGAGTTTGTGTTGTTGCTGGTGCACAATAGGTTTTTACCTAATGTCTAACCCCTGCCTAAGGGAACCATGGACTTCAGTCACTTATTCGACCTTTGGAGCAGTGCTATGATGTCATCAGTGTTACAATTTTACACAAAATTAGGTGTGCAATTGTGTGTTAAATAGTGGTAGTTAGCTTGGATTGCTCAACTAACGAAGCAGGCAGCTTTAAAGCTGTCACATATGGACTGCTCCAGGGCACTGGCACTACAAGGGAGCCTGAAATCACTCCGGCTTCACTGGGAACAGAAGCATCCCTTTTCCTCCTCTGGCATCCCCTCAGTGGGACAGACCCCCTCACCCAGCTCCCTGCCCAGTAATTTGCTCTGGAGCTTATAAATCTGGGTCCCTGCCCAGGAAGTCCTGCCCAGGTGTCCCTGTAGGCTCAGAAAGGTGGCAGAAGCTGCAGATGACCTCTAATGTGTGCCCAAGTTTTGCTTAATTAAGAAAAGGCTCTCTAATAGCATTCACCACCATCTCCTGATGGCTCTGGGACCACTCAGGCTGTGGCAGCACAACCAGCCAGGCTCTTCTGTAGTGCATGACATCCTAAAGAGTGCAATGGCATAATTTAAATAAAACATAATTTTATTTTCCATCATTAAGGGACTCAGCCTGGGGCAGGCTCAGTCCAGCATGCAATGTGGCCCCTGGGTAGCTGGTCTGACCCCTCCTGCATGGCTTGGAGCAGGAGCACCAGCTGGGTGGTCACTGTGGTGCTGTCTGAGGTGATGTGGGTAAAATCTCATCCAGCAGTGTGAGGATTTGGCTCAGGGTCTTGCAAGTGAAATTTCTGACCAATATCACTATCAAAACACTTAGTTGTTGGCTATATTAATTAGATCCCAGCAGATGCTACTTCACCTTCTAAACTATAGTTACTTCAGGGAGGTAGTACCTCATCTTGTTGTCATTCCCCAGTACTTAACTACAGTGGTTGTATGGAAAACCAGAATTGTTCTTGGCATTCAGGCTGCACTGATCACCACAGAATCAGGGATGGGGCTGGGGGAGATTCCCCTCCTTCCTCCTCCCTTCTTCTGGACCACCTTCTTGTCCAATTTGCTGTTCACCAATGCAGCAAAAATCTCCATCAAACATTGCCACCTCTTATTTTAAGCAAGGTCCTTGTCTGCAAGTCCCAGTCCCGAGCCAGCACCTGAGCAGGGCAGCAGGATGCCAGCAGGGAGGAGGTGGCAGGAACACCAGTTTGGCCAGTTTGCCCAGCCAGCTGCCCAACCAGGGTGAGGACTGGGCCTGGGGCTGTGTCATGGCCCCTGTGCTGGGGGCTCTGGGCTGACTCCAGCTGGAATGCCCAGTCCCTCAGCACCCATCAGCCTGTCTGCTCACTGATGGATTTTGGCTCCTGTCCATGTCAGTCTTCCCCTGCAGCCACCTCTACAGTATTTAAGTATTCTCCTGGTTCACCACTATGCAAATATTGAAATTAGCCCTTTGCATGACTATGGAGACAGTGACATTAGAGATTTTCTCAGATCATGTGCCTTCTCTGCTGACAGCATCAGCCATCAGGTTTATTTTTCAGTGAGCTAAAGAATGGCCCCCAGTGTATGAAAACTTCACAATGAACTATTTGGTTTCTGGATTTTTTTTCCCCTTCAGCTTGTATCTGAATGCATTAAAAACAGAAAATGTTGTGCTGTGAAAGAATGCAAAATGCAGCCTCCACAGGAATGGCCCAATTCTCAGAATTCAAGATTTTTAACTGAGCCTCACTCACTAAAACCAGAAGAAATTAAGAGGGGAGCCATAGCCTCACTAGCAGGTCCAGTGTGGCCTGAGACCCTGAGAGAATGCAACAGAGCTCATGCCCTGAAGTGAAGCAAGGAAGTCCTTGGGCAAGGATCTAACTGGCCTCAGGACAGTAATTTCTCCACGGGAAAAGATATCTTTGTCATATCAGTTACATTTCCACAAAATGCTGCATTTACATCTCATACATCTCATACTGCCCCGTTCAGACACCTTCCCTGAGAGCCTCACCCTGCAGGGAGCTGCAGAACAACCAAAAACCTGTAATGAGTGTGGATGTGCTTAAACAATTGCCATTTTGTCCCCAAAAAATACTGCCATAAGAACACTGGACACAGCTATTACCTTTTATTGAACTATTGATGATTTCTTGCCCATGGTATGAACCCTTTGCAGCATGGAGCAGAGCTAAGCCTGACCAGCCAGCCTCACCCTTTGCCAGTGGGGCTAATGGGGTTTATTCTCCATTCCAACACACTGGTCTCTCATCCCCATTATTTTACATCTCACCTCAAGTTAACAAATGTCCATCCTCAGAGCACAGGGGGCATGGCCACAGGAGATCTGGCACACTGGATATTCCGTGCTCTGCTATGTTGGATGGACAGTGACAAAAATTATCCCTCTTCCCCCAGGTCCTTCCATCGTCCCACTGCAGCGAGCAGAGCCAACACTGGGCAACCCTCTAAAATGTTTATTTGGACCAGTGGCCGGGGATCTACATCTTACAGACATGATGAGAAAAGGTAAAGGCACCTGTGCTGATTGTCTCTTATGGGTTTGCATATTTGTGAGTGTGGCTTCTCCCCAGTGGTGGCACTGGAGAAGTGAGGGATGCAGAGGGTGCTCTCCCTGTGCCCACAGCCCTGCTCCACCAGGAGCAGCCCAGGGGTGCCAGGGTTGCTGTGCCAAGCCAAAGCAGAGCCAGGGGGCAACGCCAGGGCCACGGCCAAAGTCTTCCTTGCTCTCAGACATCAGCAGCACACCATGACCATCTCTGATTCAGGTTTAAGAGCACACTAACCCCCAGCCACAGGTGTGCAGCCCCAGCCCCTGGGAAGCCTTCATGCTTTTTGCAGGTGTCCTGCCTCCAGCCACCAGCCACGCTGTTCCCCAGGCAGATCACTGCCCCACAGAGTGTTGCATGTCACCATGATATTTTCTGAAAAATCCCTTCACCCAGGATTTTCTCCTGGGAAGCTGAGAAGCTTCAGCTTCTCCCTGTTTTGCTGCTTTGGAATGTGGTTTTGGAACTTCCCAGCACGTGATTTTTTTAATTTAATGATCAATCCTGGTCCAGCTGTGTCACGACTCTCTGAGTCAGTCACAAATTTTTATTATTCATTCTTTCTAGCCTTTTGATGTATCCTTTTCCTATCTTTTAATATAGTTTCAGTACATTTTTTTAATATTATATAATATCGTAATATAATAAATTAGCCTTCTAAGAACATGGAGTCAGATTCATCTCTTCCCTCGTCCTGGGGACCCCCGCAAAGACCACAGCTGCACACCTGAATGATGTATCCAGCTGCCAGAGATGATTTCTGGTTATACAGGTGCAGGTGTGAGGATGAGCCTGTGTGCATACATTGCACAGTAGCTGGGGGCTGTTCAGCTGCCTGAAAGAGAGCTGCTGGCTCACCAGCCCACTGGAGTGGTGTTGCTGGAGGGAACAGGCTCAAGGAGACAGAGGAATAAATGAGTTACTGGATCTCCCAGGGGAGCAGGGAAATGTGCCAAAGAGAAGGGAAAGGAAGGGGAGGTTTGAAGTCCACAGACAAAGGCAGTGCTCAGTTGGGAACAAAAGAAGTTAAATATCAATGATGAAATAATAATTGTCAGTAATACTCAGACTCATCCTTCCAAAATCCCTCTCCTTTGTAGTAGGATTTGCTGGACAGCTTGTCTTGTCACAACAAGGACACATTTGCCTTTCTTTTCTTTCCTTTGCCCCTTTCCACCTCTCCTTCAGTTCCTCTTGCAGTCACTATTAAATGTAATCACAAAAAATCACACTCCAGTGAAACAAAGCCAGATATCAATGTATCTACAGTGCCAATTAGCAAAACACACTCTTCAGTAATTCTAATGAGACGTTACTGTTGGCATCTGCTTGGGAATCTGCACTCCTGAATTCTGGCAGCAGAGCTGCCCTCAGGACCCTGAGATTCTTTGGAGAATTGGCTGATTCTCTGAATGTTTCTGCAAAGGTTGCATAGGTGTTCAGCTCTTTGGATTATCTGATCCCAAACAGATATTTTGAAGACAAAAAGGCCAGCTTTGCAGCATGAACTTTCATTGGAGCTGGTTGTCTAAATGCTTCCTGTACTTCTGCCAGTCTTTTCTTTAACTGAATTTTCCCCAGGCTAATGTCCTTCTGCATTAGAACGCTGTCATGGTCCAGGGTTGGACACTTGAAGGAGATATCTGCCCACACTTTGGGCTGGCTGGAAGCTCCTGATTAGCACAGCCTTTGACTCTCACCATGCCTTGGAGCTGGGCTTATTAACTTGGGCTGAGGGCTCACCAGAGTCTGGCCAGTGCAAATCCAGGCAGAGCTCATTCCTGCCTGCCTGCAGAGACAGGGAATAGGGAGCAGGATCTCTGTGCCTACACACCAGCCGTGGTAAATTCAGATATCTTGACAAGCCTTGGGGTGGGTTTATTTCCCAAGAGGTTCTGTAGAGCTCTACAGAAGGACTTCTTTGTGCCTTGTGAGTGATTAATAAAACTCAGGAGGGAAAGGGAGGAAAAGATGGAAATAAGAGAGTGCTGATGGCAGCCTGAGGACTGCAGAGGAGAGGTGTGAATACAGAGCAAGTGCTGTTAGTGGGAGAATCTCATCCTCCAGTGTCTGGCAGTGATTTTAACACATGTAAGGTCACCAGTGCCATCATTACATCAAACAGGTGGTGCCTTTCGAGAAATTACTCACCTTAAATGACCCTTCCCCAAGAATTTTGTCCTTTAAACTTCAGACAGGAAGATTGTCACATGGATCAGTGAGCTTGTCACCCAACATGTGCTACAACCACAGACTTTTGAGGGGTGGCACCACAATATTAACTGTGCTGCAATGAGCCACTTGCTCTAAAGGAATCAGGCATCTCTGAGGCACTTCTTTTGCAGGATCAGCACCACAATATCTGTATTTCATTGCTGTTTTAGCCATCAACAATTCCTCAGCTGCCACATTTTATGCTTTGGAAAACTAGAGCCTTCATTCTTTCTCAGTTGTCAAAGAGGTTCTCCACACCATTGCAACCATTGGAAAAACAAAGCACTGGCTTGGTTTGGTGTGGTTTGGTTTGGTTTGGTGTGGTTTGGTTTGGTGTGGTTTGGTTTTGTTCAGTTTTGTCCAGCCTGGTGAGAAACAGGGAAGGAATTGAGTGAACAATTCTGTTACTATCTATAGGAATCCACCTACAGCCATCACTGAGTCTGTTCTGAGGCCTCCAGAGATATTTCCTGTTGCCATAGGTCTATTAGCAAAAACTGGTGCAGCCAAATATACCTGTAAAGAAAAATGTAAAGAAGGTGGCTTCTGAGCAGAAAAATCCCTGAACACAGGGAATTCTGCAGATAAGACTCAGGAGTAATTTCTGACCATTGCATTCAAGGATTTCTGATATCAGTAAACACCTCACCATGAGGTAATTTGAGTGACATCTGCATAACAACTGTGATATCAGAGAAGGGAATGTGAATTCAAAGTCATTCTGAATTATTCAGGCAGGCATCCCTGTCTGACTGCGTGGTGCCAGAGGAGGCAATGTCTCCCTCGGTGTCACACCATGGTCCCTCTGCAAGGGGAGGGCTTTGAAGGTAGGTAATCTGTGTTTATTTGAAATAAATAAAGTAATCGCAGGTGCCTGGTTATTCCAGCTTTCCCATGAGGACACTTGGCACTCTTTACAGAGCTCTTAGTGCTGCTTGTTCTGGAGCAGGAGGTGCAGAAGGATCTGCTGACCACATTGAGGGGGATCCCTGCATTGCTGCTATGCAGGGACATGGAGAGGGAAATCTGCCTGTCCCCAGCAGAGATCTCCCCTCTGGCACCTGAGCCTGGGGAGACCAGGCAGTCTTTATTCTCAGAGCAACTTGGAAGAAAGGACAGGGAAATTTAGCAGGGGAGAACTTCAGTTTGGAAATGATCAAGGGCACAAAGACCTTTTGTCCTTGGGGATTGCTTCCTATTAAATGCCTTTGCAGAGGTCAGGGAGACCCCATGTTCTGACAGCTGGGGTCTCTTTAAAAACCAACAGCCCCCCTGGATGGCATGTGGGGAGTTATCCCAGGGAACCACAAGGATTAGACGGAGTCACTTCATGAGCAGAGCCTGGGATGCAGCGACCTGTACTCAAACACAGCTCAGCAGGCAGCTGGCTGTGGCTGTGCAGCTCTGGGATCCAAAACCAGCCAGCTAAGCAGGGCATCATTCCAGCTGACTGAGCAGAGGGAGGCCCCTGAGCTGTGCCAAAAGTTCACAGGACACGAACCCGCCCACCCCACAGAGCTGCACACTCATGGGCAGGGCACTGCTGCTGCCCCGCTGAGGGAGGTGCTGAGACTGCTCTGCTCTGGCCAAATGCTGGCCAAAACATATTGTGTTCCCCAAACCAGGGCTCTCAGGGGCAGAAATGTGAGGTTGTGTAGCAGCAGACATTCCCAGTATCACGCAAAGAGAATTGGCACCTCTCCAGTGCAGGCACAAGAGTGAGGAGGAGGAGGATGAGGAAGGGTTGGTCAGTGCTGTCTCCTGGGCTGTGGCAGGACTGCTGTCATGGGCTGGCATGTGCCACACCACCACCTATCCCAGCAGGGCCACCAGGCTGACTCCTGGCAAGGATTCAGGGGCAAAAAGAGCCCAGTGAGGTGCACCAGGCTATCACTTTGCTGTTGTTCGGCGCTTTGAAAAGCAAATATTTACAAAAGAGCAATGGAAGATGTGCTCCAAGCCTGACCTCTGAGGCAGAGCTTTCTTTAGTTTTATTTCCTACAATAGGTGAGCTTGGAGGATGAACCTGGCAGGTGGCCACTGGTCACCTTTGCCAGGTAACTCATTTTCACTACACACCCTTCAGTCCCTCCTTTTTGTTACCTCTGATGGTGTGTTCCTTGGCTAAAGCCATGCAAAGCACTTGTAACCAATCTCAATTAGTAATTTGTTTTCAAATTGTCCATTTGTATCCCTTTTATGTCCAATGACATCAGTGAGTGATTGCACTGGGCCTGTTTTATGCCCACACGTTGACATAAGTTATGCTGTGTGATCGTTTAATGTGCTGGAACTGCATGACAATCTCTGCCTTCCTGCCTGCTTCCATCTGGGAGCAATGCAAATCCTAATGACAGCAGTTAAATACAGTTTGATAAATAATAATAGAAGAGTAGCATTGATTATTACTCTACATTACTTCTTTGAATGCAATTGCATCTGCCAGTTTACAATATATTTTTTTTTCCAAACAGCATAGGAAACCTTGACAGGCTGAATTACCATTTCATTTCCAAATAGGAAAATACTGACAAGCTCTAAAGGATGGTTTTGAAGAGAAACCATGGACACCTAAAGATGTAAACCACAGCTGGATAAAAAAAAACCTCAAGGGTTGTTGGGTACAGGAGACTATTGACTGCAGTACTGTCTAAGCAAGATTTTTCCTATAAAACCCCACACCATATGTGCTTTTCCTGGCTATGACTCATCATCTAAACAGAAATTCAATTCCAGTCTCAGAGAGTCTATGATTAAACATATTTTTTGCTGTTGCTTCTACTGTGTTTATGTATGATTTCACATCTGTCTTATCTCTATTTCTTTACCCTCAATAGCCAACATAAGTTCTCTGGTTGACCTGACTCAGTGATTTTTTTTTTTTTTTCCCCCACGGGTGAGTGAAACTTGGTGGCTTCAGCTGAAAGGAGTGGTGGGTTTGCTAGAGGCCAAAGTGACGTTGATGTTGCTCACCTGCCATTTTGCAGACAGTGGAAGAGGAACTTCTCCCACGTGTACTACTGTGTCCATGTTATGGTGGTGCCAGGGCTCAGAGGTGCGCGGTTCACATGCTTCGGGTGCTGCCTGGATGATTCTAAAGAGCCATAACAGAAAGCACAGGAGATTTTGACCAGCCTCAGGTCTGTAAGTACATTTTAAACCCACAAAGTTTGAGTGTGTTTGAAATGTACTCAAATATTTCCTTCTCCACCATTGTGTCCTCATGACCCATTGAATCATCAAAGGCTCGGAGATGAAAGAAGGACTTATGGTTAGAAAATGCAAAGGACTCTCTGCTGAAGGGGGAATGGTTTGTTGTATCTTCTTTTTCTCTTTTTTTTTCTCTTTTTTTTTTAATCCCAGAACAAATAACTCTGGTGGATAATTCTCTGTGAGGGCTTTCACTGTAATGAGTAACTGGGCTTCCAAAAAGGTGTTTTATGAATAAAGTAAATAAGCTCCCAATCAAAAAACCCCACAGAAATCAATTGCAAAATCCCCATAGTGTTTCATAAGATTTGAGTCACACTCTGGGCAGGAAATTGCCCAAACCAATAGCCTGTAGTGAATCAAAAAAGAGAGCATGGTCCTTTCAGATAACATTAACGATGACTTTCTTCAGGCTATTTCCTACATGTGGTAACATAAGACTTGTTACCCTATTCAGATGGAGAAAAGACACCTCATACACCTGGATATCTTCTGGTGGCCTGAGATGGCACTGGCAGGTCAAATGCACCTCTGGGATAATTCTACTGAGCCAAAGAGGCTGTACCAAAGAAGTGTTTACTGAGCTGGCACAAGTGTCTAATATTTGTATTTGCTGTAAGGGGTTTTCACCTTTTCAGAAATGGCTGTAATTTGTTTTGGAGATGAATAACTTTCCACCAGGTCAGAGTGAATCTGTTGGAAAAGGACACCAGAGGACCTTTAAGCCTTTCTCTCCCATGAGATGGGTATGGAGGTGGAAGTGCCCACCCTGTAGAGGCTGCATTGATGATTAAACATGAACTTCACATAAGAATGTATTATTTTCAACCTCAGAAATATTTACCAAAAAATCAGGGATCACGACCTACTGGACAAAAGGAAAACAGTGACAGCCCTGAAAGCTGGAGAGGACCGGGCCATTCTGCTGGGGCTGGCCATGATGGTGTGCTCTATCATGATGTACTTCCTGCTGGGAATCACGCTGCTGCGCTCCTACATGCAAAGGTAACTCCATGGCTGGCCCTGCTCTCACACCCCCTGCTGCAGCTGACTTCATCTGGCTTGTTCTTTTGGTGTTTTATTAAAGGTTTTTGATTGTTCATGTGGTCAGCACAGGCCTAACTCTGCACTTCCTTGCCCCAGTGTAAATTAGGCACAGCCACAGTGAAAACAATTTGAGTAATACTGGCATAAAGTGAGGGAAGAATTGGAACTGTTTGACAAAATCTCAATCCACAGGCTTTAGACTTGGCACAGTTTAACACCAGTATAATGTCCATATCAGCTGGCCTGCAGATTGCTGAACCATGTAAGCTTCTCAGGGCTGCTCCTGCAAAGCCCAGACTCAGGACAAAAGAGCAAAAAACATTTTGCATCCTTGAGAAACAGTCCACTTCTAAATGAAAGATGGAGAATTAATTTGGGAAAGAAATCAAGCTCTTTGTAGCAAGTAGTTTTCCATGTCGGTTATTACTTTCATTTTAACAAGTGAAATCTTCATGAAAGATAGTAATTTGCTGAAAGCAAAAGACCATCTTCCATCATTCCTGCACTGCACTTAATTTTTTCTGAGGCTGTCTCTGGCTTCCTCCTCTGCCACGGAGCAGAGAGCTTGGCCTGTGATTCATTAACAACATTTGTAATCAGTTTTCAAGCATCAGCCCTATTAAAACCCAGCACAGACTGCAGTAAGACTGTCAGTGGTGGGTTTTTCCTGCCCCGATTGGTGAAGTTAAGAGAACGAAAAATGTGTAACTGGGGATCAAAATATTAGTCTGCCATGCCCCAAACCACGCTAAGGCAGGGGCACATACCTGGAACATTTTGGGTTAAACACCAGAGGCTTCTTCTTTAGGCACAGCAAGAAGTGCCTGCAGCTAACTGGTGTGAGCATCCTCAGTTATACTGGTGCACCTGCATGAGGATATTCCCTCTTGACCCTGCAGTGATAAGGAATACAGATGAGGATGAGCTGTACTGATTTGCAAGCGTCTTATTTATGTGATAAAGTTATTTGTCCCTTTTTAAATCAAGGCAAAATTTTGATTTTGAAAACTGAGATCAAGACCTGTTAAGTATCCAAGAGCATTTGCTATTCCAAATTGCTCTCCCTGATCTTTCAGCAATATCAGAGTCAATTGCAGAGGCTGCTAAGGTCAAAATTGCTCACGTGGAAAAAGTTGATTTATAGTATATGATGTGTGAAAAAAAATTGCCAGATGATATCAAAACACCGCCAAAGTATCAACTATTCCATCTTCACAAGTCTGTGGTAGGTAGGTGTTACTTTATTACCCCCCTGCATGAATAAAACAGCAGCCAGAAAGGTGAAAGTGAGGAGAAGACAACCCAGGAGCCTTTGCTGTCACTTTTTTCCACGCAGACAGATTTCCTCAAGGGTTATTCTCCTTTACAGCAATACCTCTCCAACAAATACTGCCTTGGAGGGTGAAAAAAGTTCTTTCATTCAATTTCCCCCCAGAAAACATAGCATAATTTAATATAAATGTAAAACTGAATATACAAGCAGAATTACTGCTTAAGTAAAACAGCAATGGAATTAGTCAGATATTTTTTTTGCTATGCAAAGCCCCTCATGGGTTTTTTGAGGGGCAAGCAGGCCCTCATCCCCTTTGTGGCAGGACAAGCCACCCACCTTGGGGGTGAGCTGAGGGGCTGAGCACCATTAAAGGGGAGCCCTGGGTGAAACCTCCCCCAGCCCTCAAAGGGCTTTTTGCAGAGCCCTCAGTGTGCCCTTTCCCCAAGGGAAACACAGGTGTAGGTTTTTAAATAAGTGCCAGTGAACATTGCTAGTGCACAGCCAGGCTCCATGGCTCCAGTTCTAGCCTCTGGTGAATTGGAGATGAGATTAAATCCTCCAGAAAAGTTACAACCACTGACTTAACTCAGAGGAAACCGAGCAAGCTGCCACTAGGAAAAGCTCTCCTATAGGCAGGGCTGCAGGAGAGAGCTCCTATGTCTTCATGTATATGAGAATCCATACTCTGCTAATTCAAAATTGTCCTCCCAGCCTTTACTTTAAATTGACCTGGACTTTGAGTTAACCCTCAAGTCTTAGCTCAGGTGTCTTGTCATGCAGCACCGTGTGTGTTGTGCTCTCCCCAGCACAGGCTGCTCAGTTTCCTTCTCTCTCTGCTGGCACCCTTTCAAATACACCTTCTCCAGCATAAAAATTCCAGTTCACTTTCCATTTATACACAGGCATAAGTGAATAGGGTAATTTTGTAATTGATTTTGGGTAATTTTGTGCCCAAAGGCTAAACTTTGGGTGCTACAGAATGAAACTGTCTGTGATGTGTGACATGAGGCAGCCCAGGCTTTGCTGCAACACGTAGCCTCTCCTGCAAGATGCCCCCAATAGATCTCTGATGGGAATCCTGAGATGGCTTTAGTGCTTATTTGCCTATTCTTGCCAGGCTCTAATGTCTCTTTTTTTTATTTCCTGCTTAGTGTCTGGACAGAAGAGACTCAGTGCTCGCTTCTCAATGCATCCATCACAGAAACCTTTAACTGCTCATTTAACTGCGGGCCAGAGTGCTGGAAAATCTCTCAGTACCCCTGCCTGCAGGTGTATGTTAATCTCACCTCTTCTGGCCAGAAGCTTCTACTCTACCACACCGAGGAAACAATGAAAATTAATTCTGAGGTAGGAGCACAGAATAAAATTTGTTCCTAAATGGGTTTCTGGAGGGCTTCTCATCTCATTACATCCATTCCTCACTTTAAAGTGATATAAGGCTTCCAGCTTCTTCTTCACTGATAAATACAGAGCAGAGAAAGCAGAAATCAGTGCTCACATGTCTGGAGAGGGGCAACTTTCTGCCTCCATCCATCCCACACAGGGTGCTGTGCCCCAAGGGCTGGAGCCTCCCTCATGCTTTTCAGGAGCTTTACAGGAGCAGGGGATCACTGATCACACTGATATTCTCTTCGAGCTGTAGACAAGTCACTTCCCACCCAGGAATGGCTCCCCATGACAGTGAGCACCCCTAGAAATGTGCAGGGAGCATCCATGTGGCAGTGGGAATGGAAATGGCACCATTTCTGCAGGGGGTGGGGAGAGAGGAGAGCCCATCTCCACCTCTGGTGACAAACTCTGAGCCTGAGCAGCTCCCCTGAGCTCAGCCACTGCACTCACCCTGCAAAGACCCCGAAAGTTTGCTGGGTGGGGGGTGCCAAGGTAAAAGCAGCAGCATAAACATAAAAGGCCTGGCTTTGGGGTGTCAGTAAGATAAAGAGTCACCCCATCTTTACAGCACAGCTGCTCTGATTCCAGACATTGAGCTAAGGGAATTATTTTGAGCAAACCTGAAGAATTCCCATCCCTGCTTCTGCAGGTACAAGCTCCAGCATTGCCCCATGCAGGTGGGATGGAGAGAACTCCTGTCTGGAGGCTGAAGGGAGGCAGCAGATGCAGAGAAGGCAGCAGCAGCACAGCTGTGGACCTGCCATGGGCCGTGCATCACCCCCTGCCTTCCACAGGGAAAGGAGAGCTGGGAACAGGGAAATGCCCCTCTCCCCACCTCCCTTTCTTTATATTATCAACTCCTGTCTCCCTGAGAGTGCAAACTGGAGGGAGCTGGGACACAGTGGGATGATTAGACTTACAGGTGCCAGATTTCCTTTAACTGCTTGGTTATCCAAGGTCACTGAACCCCAAACTTGGCAAAGCACACCCAGAACAGCAGATCCCTGGATCAGGCTGCTGACAAAGTAACCTATTGTGTTTCTATTTATGGCAGCTGTTCAGTAGAACAAATTAATCCTGCATATTAAGATGAAGTGATATTAAAATTAGTCAAAGTATGGCATGGTTGCACTAGGCTGCTTATTCTGCTGGATAATTAACTCTCGTGGCTGGGAGATGGAGTCCTCTGGCTCTGAAGTGTGAAATGGAGAAGTTTCCCTTTTTTCCCCTCCACTCTGGCATCAGTGCAGGAAGAGGCACTCGCTGTCCATGACGCCTGAGGCAGGACAGACCTCACTTCCTGCTGAGGCAAAAGCAAAACCGTGATGTTCACGCCTCAATTTGATTAAAAGAGATCAGATAAATCTCTGTGCTCCACTGACTCAAATAAATAAAGAGATTCAGCATAAATCTCCACATTCTTTTATTGATCATTTTTGCTTACTGAAATGGACTTTGAAATTCTCCCAGATGCCACCTCCTCTTAATTTAGTGTAGGCACAGTTAATACTTCTCCAGCCCAAGGTTGTTTTACAGGTTAAGCTCTGCTCTCAGGAGGATTCCTAGGTTTTCCTGACATGCTGCTGGCTATGTGACCTGAATACAAAAGCAGTTTTGAGTGGAAGTTTGCAATGTCTATAAAATACCTGTCTTCTTGCTCATGGCTCAGATCAGCAGAGTTTTCCAAGCTCAAATCAACACAACCAACCTCAGCATTCCAGATGTGATTTTCCTCTTCCCTGGCCAGAAAGCATCTCCATGCAGCAGGGATGAGTGCTGATGTTCCAGCTGGGTGCTAACCTGTCTCTCTCCATCCATTTACTCACATTTGTGTTCCCTGTCTTTACCTTTGCCAAATAAACAAAAAACAACCTCATGCCAGGCTCACTGAGCTCTGACATTACTGGGGGACAACACAGGACACAGTCCTGACACTTTCAAAAGGTGACACCCCTCCACCAACCTCTCTGCTTTGCTGAGCACCACACACAGAGACAGAGCAGCACCTGGAGCCTGCCTCTCTCTTCTCCCCACCAGCCAAAATCCACTTTGATTTTAAATCATGGTTTATCCAGGAGAATTGCTGTCTAACCTGGCTGTCAGCTCGGAGGGTGGAGTAAGGAGTAGGTACAATTTATACTGAGATCTACAGCATGCTGCTGCCAGTCTCTGGTGGGAATCAGTGGGAAGTCAGTGGATATCTGTCAAGCTGCTCAAGTCTTTCCAAGAAAAGCACATCAGATTTTTTTCTGGCTTTTCATTGCTCTTGCTGTGCTTACTTTATCTCTAGCCTTTAGGACAAGCCCAGCCCCTTGTCAATACCACAGGCAAAACAGTTTAAATGCTTCCATGGCTTCACTTTCCTTCCTCAGCTGCCAAAGGCTCTAACAGCCTCTGCAAGAGATAAATCAGCCACAGAGCCAGGCTGTCACCATGAGGAAGGGCTGTGGTAGTTAAAGCAATTAGAGAGGCCCCATTTTGATCTCACATTATGTAATTTTGACTCTTTTCATGTCATTGGAGCTGCTGCTGATTTGTATTGGCTCTCCGTTAGTGAGATAACGAGAAGGATTTAATCACCAAAATCAGCTGTAACTGCCTGGGACTCAGGAATTATGTGGATTCTCAGGGTTTCTCACTGAAGACTCAGGTGTTTATAATCCAGGAAGGAGTTTGCCTGGAGCAGGGAGGGGAAGCAGAGGTGTTCAGCTGTGGATTCCAGTCAGGAACTGGAGAATTCCATCTGGAGGAATCAATTCAGGCCAATTCAGACACAGGATTCCTCCTTCAATCCTTCTCTGAACCTGTTGCACTTTCCCATACAGGTGTAAATTGACATCCTGACCACTTTCTCACAAAGATTGCCACAGCACATCCTGTCTAGGTTTCCAGGCTCAGCTTGGACACCAATCCCAGCCACAGACATATGATGAGAGTGGTGTATTTCACTGCCCAGCCTGAACTGGGGGCTTTTCTAGCAATGGCCTTTTTAGTGTATCTTCACTGATTCAAGGGAAACTGCCTCCAGCGCTCCTGGAGAAATTGTGTGATCTCCATCCTTGGAGATATTCATAACCTGACTGGACAAGTCCCTGAGCAACTCTGCACTGAGCAGGGCACTGGACTGGATGTGTCCAGAGGTAGCTCAGACAGAATACCTACCCAGTGCTTTATGTTAGGAAAGTAGAGATGAAAACTTTAATCACAACTTCTATTTGTAACTGTCTGATAGATCCTTCTTGTGCTCAGATTGCAAGGAACACAAGAATCACCTTTCTCATGCTGTATCACAGAATCTTTGCCTGAGGTAGAGCACCAGACATTGTTTACTTGCAGATTTTCAATGTTTGACAATGCAGATGTGCCAAAAACCAGCATAGATACAATTGTCTACATTCACAGGTACAGCATAACAGTTGCACATATAAAATTCCTTACCAGGCATTGGAGAAAACTATTGAAAATTTAAACTATGGAAAGCAAAGACAGCATCAATACAATAACAATCCTGTTAGTCTTCCTACTTGTTTGCCAAACACCTATGAAAAACAGCCCTGGGATCTCACTGGGAAAGCTGAGATGCTGAAGGAGGCCAGGAACACCCCACAACCAAAATTTGATGTCCTTGTGCTGAGGACCAAAGCTAAGATCAAGATGTTTCCAGGGTCTCAGGAGAACCAGAGTGAGGCAGGCAGCACACAAAGGGCACACACACCTTGGAGAGCATCTGGGAGACCACAGCCTGGAGAGAGATGGCTTCAGCACAGGGAGTCTGGATGAGAGGCAAAATAATTCAGCTTCCCTTGCACAGCTGCACTGCAGTTTCATGCTCCCAGACCCTCCATCATGGGCAGCCCAACAGAGCTGGGGCTATGTGCCTGCAGTGCAGGGAGCAGCTCAAGTTCTGCTTCAGGTGCCTCCTGAGAACACTTGGACAGTACTTGGACTCACTGCACTCTTGGGATGTTTCTGTAAACTTAGAGCCCAGGAATCTTTCATCCTTTTGGCTTCTACATATCTTCTGTTTTCTGTCAATGGGAAGTTGTACTTTGCAAAAGTAGCCAAGTTCTTATTTAATCACTTCATTCAGGATACTTCAAGGGAATTCCAGAAACAGAAATGAATAGCAAAAAAAACAACAAGAAAAAAAAAAATTCCCCCCCAAAAAATCCCACAACACAAACCCATTTGAACTGGAAATATTGCTGTTATGACAGTAATAATTTACTAAGGGAAAATGAGGAATGCTTCACTGAGAAATTCCCCTTACTTAGTAGATTATGATCTATTAAAGACTCATGGGCACTGGAAGAGGGCTCGTGACTTTGGACATTTAAGACAAATTTGGTCAGAGTAGAAGAGAATATCCTATAGGGAGCAGACACGCACCAGCAGCAAGATGGATGAGATCTTAATGCTCTGATATTTTTCATCTCTAATTTCTAGAGCTCTATGAAATATTCATGATGGCAGTGTGGCCACGCTCCACCATTAATGCTCCAGTCTGCTGAAGCCAGACAATCTCTCTGCCACGATTCAAATCATATTCTGTGTTAATAACTTGCCAATGAATCAATCAAATCCTATTATGAGGTTAATCCTTTGATCATAATTAGGATTAGAGATTTGTTGCAGTATATTTAAAAAAAGAATTCACGACACATCACAAAAAAGAACAGAGGGACGTTTAGAAAGTATGTACATTAAAACAAAAATAATCAAAACCCATGGGTCGCATTATTTTAATCAAAAGCATCTTCTTTCCTTTGCAAAACTCACTTTCTCATTAAATTATCTGGGGCTACTTTAGGTTCTCACCAGGACAAGCAGCCTGCTGGGTCCTCCCCCTGCATGTCCAAGGAGAAGTCAAGCAGCAGATTTCCACTCCTCCTGAAGAAGTGAATCACAATCCTGTGCAGGTGTAGAAAAATTTCAGATTTGGTGGGGTGTAAGTGCATAGAAGAGAGAAGGAAGTGAGAGGCCCCAGGCTGCTCCCATCAATCACCTTCCAGACCAGCAGGAGCAACAGCAGGTTGAGAGGTTTCTAGGTCAAAAATTGTCCAGATGTGGCCTCAGTCCTTGTGTCTGCCTGCCACTCACCAGCCCACACCAGCTCTGGCAGGGAGTGGTCAGCAAAGCCCAGGGACACTGTCCTACCTTTCCCATGGAATATCTTCAGTGCATGGACTCCATAAGGCAGTTTTTAAAATAACTTGCCTTTAGTATTCTGTGGAAATCTAGGTTGCAACTGTGCTAGATAGAGCCACACCCAAATCTTATTTCCTTTGGGACTAAAACTGAAAATCCAGGATCATCTTCAGTGGAGAGGAACTGTTGGACTTATGCTGGGGTCAAAAGCAAAAGCCTCACTAAGAGCCACCCTGGCAACCAGGTTGATCTTCAGCTAGAGGCTGAATGAGAGTCCTCTGGCTGTCAGTAGGAAAACCTAGACCACTTATTTGTCTCTAGCTAAGGCATTACCCCCATGAGAATATTTGTGTAAAGGTCTGTCCTCATCCCTCTCCCCTCTGAGTGAACTCCTGTGCCCACTGTGATCACTTTGATCCAAGCCAAGTGACAGCTAAATACTAGATTTGTATTTACAGAAAGTCAATTACCCATCTAACTGCGAGCATGTGTGTGCCACTTAAGGTGAAGAGGTACTTCATCAGTTCTATTTTTGCATGTGTAAATTAACAATAATAATATATTCACCTACCTCACAAGGCACTGTGCAGATTAAAGCATTAATGTTTGAACAGCACTTGGAGGTGCTCCAATGGGAAATTCTGTAGATGTGCAAAATATTGAGTTTTGCTGTGATAAATTCATTATTAGCGTAATAGTGTTCCACTCTTGTTGTGAAAAGCATAATCATCTGGAGATTTCCCCACTTGCCACCTGCAAACAGACTCTGTAACAGGTTTGGAGACGTTTTTCTCCCTCTGTTTTCTCCCCAGTGTTCCTACATCCCCAAGTGCGGGAAGAACTACGAAGAATCCATGTCGCTGGTGAATGTGGTGATGGAAAACTTCAGGAAGTACCAACGCTTCTCCTGCTTCTACGACCCCGAGGGCGTGCAGAAGAACGTGATCCTGACCAAACTGTACAGCTCCAACGTGCTGTTCCACTCCCTGTTCTGGCCCACCTGCATGATGATCGGTGGGGTCGCCATCGTCGCCATGGTGAAGCTGACTCAGTACCTGTCCCTGCTCTGCGAGAGGATCCAGAGGATCAGCAGATAGGAAAGGACACTCCTCCGGAATTTAACCGCAGCGAAAATACTGTTTTTTCTCATTCTTCACCAAAGAACCTTAAGTTTGTAATGTGCAAGTCTGGTATGAGTTCCTTACTATATTCTTCTAAGTAGAGCAATAATGCAAAAGCTGTTCTATATGCAAACATGATGTTATTATTATGCAGACAACTGAAGAAGTTACTGTTTTGTGTTGACCGTCTCTATGATCTTGTTTTATGCTGGGATTAGTACTTTCTTTTCTACAGCCAAGATAGGGCTCAGTGTGACCATTGGCCAAGCTTTAGTCAATTGATGTTTTCGGTGTAAAAGATTCTGGGGAAATTCGCTGCTGGACAAAGGGCAGATGACCACTTGTGCATCATTGAGGTCTCACACCTGGCTCAGTCCATTGGATGGATTTGTGGCTTTGGCATTTTAAATACTGGCTGCAGAGGAGGGGGGGAAAAAAACACTGATAAGGGTTTTTTTCATGGTAAGATGGCACAAAAAGGATGTATTTTGAGGTCAGGTTGGGATAAACATACAGTATTTTCAGCCTCAGCAGGACTTGGTGATGCTTTGTGTTTGCTTCCTCAGTTCAGAAGTCAATTGTACCCTATGGTGTTTGTAAGGTCTTTTGGAAAACACTTTGGAGTTTTATTTTGTGTAGTGCTATAATTTTCTTCTGTCTTATCAACATAAGTTTTGTCACTTGCAGAAGCTGTAGCCAAAAAGCAAAAAAACACCTTGTTCCATTTTGTATTCTAGTCTGAGCCCTATTGATGGAGGTGGGACCAGAACTCCTTATGTAAAGGTTTATTATTCATTTGTCTTGTATTTGCTACCATATCACTGTAAAGAAAAAAATAACACTATCAGCTATTTTTTCATTTTTTACTTCCAACTATTTTAGATTTTTTTACTTGATATATATACAGATATATATATATATATATAAAGAAAAAGCTATATTATATCTAGTTGTGTATTGAAACTTGTTATGGGAGTTTTTTTCATTTGTTTTTATCCACTGGAAAATGAACAGTACAATTCATGTATTTGTAACCTTCATCCTTGGATAGTATCATAGCACAGAGAAGCAGCACTGCAGGATCTTATCCAATATTCATGATGTTGTTTCAGTCAAAGGTCTCTGTTACTGTGACATGGGAAACGACAAAAATCTCATCCAATTCTATGGCTCTATTAACTGAATTGTTAGATAATCATCATAACACATTTGGAAATCTCTCCTGACCTTAACTCACCATGCAGTGCTGGCTGACATGAATTATGATTTACAAGACCCAGTGCAATGATTTATTGGAAAAACTGAGAATCTGGCTAAATTGTTGTTCTATCTGTCAAATATTTACCACAGTATACTCGCCAGTTTAATTTCACACGCACTGTAGTCACAATTTCTGAAAAATTTGTTTTTATTCCCCTATAGAAAACAGTCATTCCTATGTTTTAAAGACACCTCTCTCAGTTCCTCATGTTGCACCCAGCCTGAAGGACAAACACAAGGCACATCCTAGGAGCAATCCTGTGAACTCATTATCCAATAGCTCAAAGAAACCATATATAGGCCTACTCAAACCAAGAAAATAACATTTTTCCCTTCAAAAAGACTGCAAATCAAGTACTCTGTCTAGTTCATCTAAATATATATATAAGTACCTTTCCTCATCATAGCATTAAAAATTTCAAGATGTTACAAAACAAGTCATGCAAGTGTAATGTGAGCTGTAAAAAAAAAAAAGTTCTCAGCAGTGAAAATAAACCTGCAATCTTGTAATCAGTAGTATAATTTTCCTTAGGTAATTAAATTCCTGGAGGGTGGGGGGATAATGAAGGTTCCAAAAATATGTAATAAAAATATTCAATTAAATCTTCCAGATTTCAGTATCTACTGCCTTCAGATCTGGCTTGTTTCATCAAACTGCTTTCTGTAGCTTCCATTACCAAGAAAAGAGCAGTGCTGGTGCACCAGGGAGTTCACAAGTGTTCATTTGCAAAAACTCCTTTTTGATCAATATGTTGGAACTGCAGGAGCCAGCCCTGGGAGATCTGGGAGCCTCAGCATCGGCGGGGCTGGGCTGTGCTGCCAGCCACAATTCCCAGAGCAGGAATGCTGCAGGGCCCTGGCAGCACTGAGGTTTCCACACCTCCACCAGCACTCGTGCTGGCCATTTGCACAAAGATTTACGTGTCCTGTGACATTTCTGGTGCCTCTGTTTGTGTATTTTCCCTCGGTGGCAGGGAAGCTGATTGCTCCTGACATTTACACATCAAACGCTGCTTTCAACATATCCCGCCATAAAACATTTCACCAGAGCTCCTGTGGGTGAAACATCTTGCTGCTGTTGTAGGCTATAATCATTTTGTTGACATTAAGGGAGAGATCTGTGGGATAGCAAAACAACTTGAGTAATTGGATGGAGTGAGGTAAAACAATAATTTTGAAGGGAATTATCCATCTGATCCCTGGCACTGTTAACCCCCTACTGAAGTGTTAGCACTGCAAATGGGATTTTTGATGACTCCTGCTGCCCCAAAGAGAGGTGGTGTTTCAGCAGGGATGTTAGTCTATCTTATTTCTTTCTCTGCTCTATTTTAATATCATGTTTGCCCCTGCAAAAGGAATTGATGCTCCTACAGGCAGCTCAAATGCATGAGAAGAACATGTCAAGCACTTCAGCAGCCAGGCAAACCAACCCTTGTTTCTAAGACTGGCTCTCACTCTTCTCAGCAAAAACATTTCCTGATGTCCCAGCTGGGCATTTGGGACAAACCTGTCCTGGAAAACCCTGGAAGGGAGAGGTGCAATATGGAAAAGGTTGTGCAGCATTTCCAGACATCAGAAGCTTATGACAAGCACCCTTGTGTGATTTAAAATGATTTAAAGCATTCATAAGTATTTCAGATACCAAATTCCTGTGGCCTTTTAGTAGTTGTCATTTTCTTAATTAGATTGTATATGTCAAGCTGTATTCCTATTCTGGAAGATCTAAATCTGAAGCTGAAGTGTGAACATCCTTGCTGTAATACTTTGAAATTTGGCACCTTGCAGCAGATTTATAAATGTCACCAGCTAGGACAACAGAGAGTTTATTTTGATTTAGTTTTCTTCATTGAGGAGATGTCAATTTATCTCACAGAATGTACCCAGTGGAAGAATACCTGTCTGCAGGGTGAGCTGGGGTGAATGCAGCAAGGAGAGAGGGCTCAGGAAACACAAGAAGAGGAGAAACATCTCAAGGAGACACAAAGGCAGTGATTTCCCACCTGAAGGACAAATAGGAAATAAAGTCCCACCTTGTGACTTTCTTTTTTTTTTTAATTTTATACACAGGATAGGAGTGAACTTGGGTAATTAATTTTTTAATTCTTTTTGAAAAATAGGGTTGGGGTAAGGGTTAGGAATTAGGTTAGGGTTAGGGGTTGGTTAGGGTTAATGCCAGTTCAATGGAAGAAGTTGCTGAGAAAGACCTGGCTGGTGTTAGTCTGTTCCAGGAGGATTCCTGCACTCCTTTGACTGTCAAACTTTGTCCTTACAGCAGTACAAACTCTGTCATGAGTGGTGTTGTCCATTTAATACCACCTTTATCATTTTTCAGCTAATTTCTCTTCTCATACAGTCATGGTGGTATTAAATTAGCTCCAGGCATTCAGGGGTGTTATCCAATATCTCTGCAGCAACACAATTTTTCCGTAAAAAAAAGCATCTTCTCTCCATTAGCCACTGCACTGCTCCTCATCCATCAAAGATTTGGGAAAATCCCTCACTTTTCTGCCCCACTGAGCACTCGTCACTTCCCAGCACTGTTTTACAGAGGAAAACCACACACAGTTTTTTTGGAGTTCCCAAACATCTCCCAACTGAATACAAACTTTGCCAAATTGTTTTTGTCTTGCAGGATAGAGTGAAAAGCAGGAGTAAACTTCAATTATTTTGTTTCAGTGTTTTGAAAACAAAATGTTCCCATTTTTTCAGTTTGAACTGAAGATTTTAAAATCTAGGGATGAGGGAAACTTTTTATATAGAAAATCTTGAAAAATCATAGTTAGAAACATAAAAGCTCCTCTGAAAGAGGAAAAAAAAAAAAAACAAAAAAACCCAGAACTTTATCTGTTCACTTAATATTTTGAGGTGAGGGTTTGAGGGTTTTTTTGTGAGGTTGACCAGCAAGGTTCTTTTATTGTTATCTCCCAGCCAGGCTGGTGTGGGTGGTGGTCATCTCAGGGATGACCAGGATGGAAAAGCAAAGCACAGCACCTCCCTCAGAGTGTAACAGCTACTGAAAGGAGATGTTTGTGTGGACATACTCTGGGATTAAAGTTGAATCCCAGTGAACCATGAGGGTGTGAGGCTGCCTTTGGCCATCTGCTGGTCCCCAAACAGGCCACTTTTTGTCCCTGCCAAATGTAAAACAAACTTCATTTGACACAAAGGGCTTCTTCATCCTTCAGATACGATCTAAAAAAAAAAAAAAAAAAAAAAAAAAGAAGAAGAAGAAAAAAAACATCAGCAATACTGCCTGGTGAATTTGCACCAAGAGTTTTTAAATAAATCAAATTTCTCCAAGCACTGAAAAAACAAGTGCTAATATTAGCAGAGCCTTCCATACAGCCTGTCTACTTTTTCTAGTTCTCCATTTTCATAGAAGGAGCTGGCAGGTGAGTATTTATTTTTAACAGAAGTCCATTTATTTAGGTAAGAATTTAGTGTATTTCATTGCTTAGTGATTTTATTGTAATACAGATGCTCATTCTAAAATGCTTTTCAAGCTCTACTGAAACATGGCTATTCCAGGCAGAAGCTCAGCAAATGACTCACAAAACATGGACAGAGATGGAGGCCCAGCTCACTGAACACATAGAAAAGGTTTGTTTAATTTGGAACTTCAAGAAAAGCAGGTGAGAGTCAGGAGCATCTCCAGAGGCAGTCAGGCAGGTCAGATTTAGGGAACCATATAAATTTGTGTTCATACTCTTCAGTATAGCACAGAAGGATCAGACACTGTTATAGGTTGCAAAATAAAAAAGAAGTACAGCTTTTTTGTCCAGGAGTGTGCTCAATTTTCAATACATTTCAGGAAAAAATGTTAGGAAAGTGCTGAAACACTGTGGCATTCAGTGCACACAAAAACTAGCTTCATTGATAAAGATGCAGTTTCTACTATGCCTTTTTTTGGTTTGGGGGTTTTTTTTTTTTGAAATTTGGAAAAAATGCAAAAGCAAAATTTGAGCCTGGAGTGATCTACCACTATCTCACCTAACTCTTTGCATTGACCTAACTTGACTTTTTTTCAGGTTTTTCAGTCTGCAGAATATTTTAAAGATTTTCTTCCCATTCACACCTCAAAAAAATATTGTGGAATTGAAAACGTGCTTCCCACTCAGCTCTGGCTAAATTCTCTACCTCTCCTGGGATAGGTATTCCAATATATCATACGGAAGGTGTCCTTTCCTGTGACAGGGGGTGGAATTAGATGATCTGTAAGGTCCCTTCCAAGCCAAACTATTCTATGATTCTCCCATGTGAAAATGCGTGTGAAGAAGGTGGGAGGTTTCATTTGCTCTTCCCAAAGTCTCCACCTTGGCAATTCTTTTGCATAACTGCAGGTGCTGATGTGTACTCGGTTACCAAGCATTTTTAACAGGCAGCCACCTGCTCAGTGAGCTCCTGATCACAAGCAAAGGCTCTGCTGGGCTGGGGCTGCTGAGCAGCTCAATCCCCAAAATCCAGGGGGCAGAAGGGAAGAGCACCTTGAAACCCTTCCACGGGGAAGGCGCGTCTGATTTCAATCACGGGGCACTTAAGCTCTCCGTTGAATTCATCAGAAATTAAATGGGAAGCACAGTCTGATGACTAAGCAGCAGCACCTTAATCACTCCCCCCAGAAGCAGGAGCTCAAAGCCATTCGTACAGCTGAGCAGGGCAGCGAGGGGCTGCAAACACTGCAGAGGCTGCACAACCCAGCCCAGAGGGAGTCTGGCTGTGATCACTCACCCCTTGCCCGGCACCACTTCCCCGTGTGCTCAAAGACAGTGGGAAGGCGAGTTTGTACCAGCAGCAGCACGTTTGCCATCGCTGGCAGCTGCCTTTCCTCCCCAGCACGTGCTGGCTCCCAGCCCCACACAGGGGTTTCTGTGCCTCAGCCTCCAAGTCCAAGACAAGATCTCCCACCCGAGAGCAAAACAATCTGTCCCAGAGCAGGTTTTCCCACAGCATGTGAAGTGCCACTAATCCAAGGTTTCTGTTAAACAGCCACCAGGAAGGAGACGGAAAGACAAACAGCAAACATGAGTAAATGAGATGCTCTGCTTTGCTCGGGAGAAATGAGGATTATCTGCTCACACACAGGGGTTTCCCAGGGCAGGAGATGTTCAGGGGCCTCATGCTCTGTTGGCAGACACATCAGGTTTGGATATAACACCCAGGTTTGCATTTTAGGGGCACAACACATGGCCCTTCACAAATCCCTGCTTCCCAAGGAGTAGCAGCTTACTAGGCCCACTGAACCAGATGCTAAAAGTTTTGAGTATTCAGTATCAAACCAGAATTATTCAAATGCCATCTGGACACATTCCTGAGTGATGTGCTGTATGGGAGCCTGCTGCAGCACAGGGTTGGACATCCCAGCACCTGGTAGGCAAGTGCCCAAGTACAGGTCTGGTCACAGGAACAGCTGTAATGGACTTGGCTGTGAGTGGAAAAATTGGTTAACCTCATTTAAAAAACTGATTTTCTGC
This sequence comes from Passer montanus, assembly GCF_014805655.1. Taxonomy (NCBI): domain Eukaryota; kingdom Metazoa; phylum Chordata; class Aves; order Passeriformes; family Passeridae; genus Passer; species Passer montanus. The sequence goes on from NW_024367596.1 coordinate 6,448,015, forward strand.
TAATACTCCATCACACTCCATTTTTCACTCTTTTAACTCGAAGCATCCAGTGAAAGACATAGAAGCAGAGCTGGCAGAGCTATCCAGGAGGCTTTCCCCTGTTAAAGAGCACCAAAATTAAAACTGGCATTGGAGGGAATCCAGACCCTCTGCTGTCAAAACCAGGAGGCTTTACCTGATAACTTCAAACAGAAAGTTAATCCTGAGCCAGGAGAGAGGGACTGCAACCCAAATCAGAGAAGGGCACAGGGGAGACCAGAGAGGTTCAAGTGTCCCTGTCCCACCAGCACGTTGTGCCTTATCCTCAGCACCCAGGGCTGTGAGGACAGGTGCACAGGAATTTGGGAGGCACTCACTGCTCCTGTTTCTCCAGTGCCATGCCATTAGCTCTGTGCCACTCAGCAGTGACCTTACGAAGAGAAATCATCTGCAGTCCCAGATTTCCACTGCTGTCCCTGGCAGTCCTTCATCCTGAGCCAATAACACTCTGGCTGCAAATAGCAAATTAATGATCTAGGAAATCGGTTGTTCCCTCGTACCCTTTCAGAGTCCTCTCCCACCCCTCCTGGCCTCTCTCCAGGTGAGATTCTTGGCCATGCAGATCAACACATGGGGGAAAGCAGAAGCAAAGATGAAATTCCATCTACTTCCCATCATCAGAGCCGTGTAAACTGATCAGAACTAACCCATATTCAGATGCTTGGGCAAGGAGACTTGGGTGGCAGCAGCCCTTTGAGTTTGGTGCTGGCCACCACCACCAGCAGCTTTTTATGGACCCATCACCACCATGACTCACAGGTCCCAAAGGAACAGTGAGGAAGGAGCATCCAGGGCCCTCTCGTGCAGTTGCTGGCCAATGACACTTGTGCTGAGCTGACCCACACCCCCAGCTCCCAAATCCTGCTGCCCCATGCCTGAGATAACCCTCAAACCTTCCACACCTCACACCAAGAGCAGGACAGGAGGTGGCAGTCAACTCTGGGCATGCCACCATGCCCATGGAACAAAGTCACAAATGTCACTCATTTCTTCTACATCTGTGGTGCAGATCTTTTGGTGATGATCTTTACCCTTCAGTGTGCCACTTCAAGGTTCACAAGGCACCCTGCCCACTTCAGAGGCTCTGTGTGCAGACCCAGGGGTGGGTTTGTCCTCTTCTCCACTTTGTGACTGGGAAATGAGCAGCTTTGTCCTTCCCTCGAGCCGCTTGGCTGCTCAATACTAGCCTGACAATTACTTCCAGCCTTGGATAAAAATCTCCTGCCCTGATGCTGTTAAATTATGTAGAACAAGATTATAATTACATCCTAAAAAAAAAAAAAAACCCTCCCAAACTCTATACTTAAAAGAACATTATTCAGGTTGCAAAAGCAGGCACTCCAAAGTTACAGAACGCCAGAAATAGAGCTGCCTGAACAGCTTCCATGCTGCACACTTGTATAGATGCATGATGGCACAGGCTCTAACTCTACAGGGATGTGCCATTTTCCACAGGACCCTGAGCCTGCCCTGAATGACCTTCAGGCAGGGTCACTGCCGTGGTGCCATACAGGCACAGCAAGAGTGGAACAGGGAGATCTGCCTGCTGTCCTTCAGAGGGAGCACTGCTGAGATGTCTGTGAGGCTGGAGAGGATTAGGTTGAGGGAGGCTGATGCAGAGCCTTCTTTTCCCCAAAATACTGTGGATCTCTTTCCTGCTCAAGTCTGCCAAGATTTGGTGGAACCACCAGGCTGGAGCAGAGCAAACCCTGGGCTCTGCCCTGAGCAGGGCTCAGCTCACCAGATCATCTTCCTGCTGAAAACAACTTGAAGGAAACATTTTGACAGCTCCAAACTGATCCTCTTCAGACATTTCTGACCCATGGGAAGCAGGGCCAGTTTGCTATTGGTTTTTTTAACTCCTTTGTGTCAAAACTCCAGAAAATCTGTTGACACAGAGATTCTGTAGCCACAAAAACCCACATTCCTCCAATTCATGCTGGCCTGCCTATATGCCAGACCAAAGGTCAGGGTGTCTGTGCACTCAATAATGTTGAAACTGGACAAAGTCAGCCATCAGCCCCACAATAGACTAAATCCTGCTCCTCTCACAATGGATTCTTCCCAGACAATACCCACAAAAAGCCATGAGGGTCCACCTGGATTTATCATCAGTTTCCAGCCAGCAGCAGTTCTGGTGAACTTCACCGTGTTCTATGAAAATGTGGAGAAACACAGTAAGGCAAAGCAACAATCAGGAAGAAATGAAGCAAAACTAATTGCCTTACCTGGGTTGTTTCAAATTTTTTTTTTGCCATGGTGACTTCAGCATCACTGTGGAACAGACTTTCTCAATGGTTCTTGCTCTCTGTGACTTCTTGTTTGGGTTTCTTCTACATTTGTTTTTAATCTACCAAAGTTTCTGCTCAGTGATTCCAGAATATCTCCAGCACAGGAAATATAAAGAATTAATGCAACCTCAATGCATAACACATTTGCACTGTGTAGCATCTCCAGTTTCTTGGGAAACAAGTAAGTGTATGCAAGTTGCAAATACTTCAGCTATTTGAACTGAAAAAAAAAAGAAAATTAATTACATCTACCTTCTCAATAATTCACAGTTCTGTGGAGGATGAGACAGTCTAGATATGGGCTATGTAGCAGCTCAAGCTTTCCTGTGTCTCTTCACGACTGAGGGATTCAGTCTGGGCCTGAGCCTCACCTTCCATTCCTGACTCCATTGGCCTTGGGCTGTCCCAGAAATACAAGCCCTGTTGCTGGCTTTGTGCTTTAGACCACTGCTGAAAAAAAAAAAAAAAAAAAAAAAAAAAAGGAGGCAGAAACCCAGAAAGAATAAATCCAGCAAAATTTTGTGGATTCCAGGACCCTTCTTTCATAGAACAGTGACACAGAAAACTGTCCTACAGCAAAATGTTTGTCTGTCCCATCTAGCCAGTACCAGCTGCTTGCTCCCTGTGCCCAGTGGTGTCCACCTGGGGTGTCCCATCATAGACACTTTGAGCTCTTTGGACACAAAGACATCTTCTGCTCTGGTTTTACAGAGCTGAGCACAGCTGAGCCTCGACGCACACAGCAGAAACTGCCTCAGTTACCAAAGTAAGCACCAGCCTCAATGCCAACTTAATGGCTGATTTTCCATAAAAACAATCATTTTCTTAAGAAAAGCCTCTCTGCAGCCTGAAGCATGAGACTGAAGGGGTGTCTGAACAATTTTCCCCTGGGCTGAATCCCTGCAGGCTGGGAAGTGCAGAGGGTACAGCCACAACACCCCTGTATGACCCACAAGCCACCAGGGAGAAAGTTCAACCCCTCAGCCAAGAGCACAGCCAGGTGCAAGGGGCTGTGTTGTCTTGCCAGGCCAGCTTGGGGTAACACATAGAGAAGATGTAGATATTTGCTTGGGATTTTTTTTCCTTTTCTTTTTATTTTCAGGGCTCACTTGCAATGCTGTTTGTCACATCTCTGCAATCTCTTTGTACAGCATTCATCTTCTCACCAGTGATGAAAGGCAGCACCCTTAAGGATTTTTTTTCTGGCCTTTTAATTGAGTTGTTTAAACTGATAAATTCAGCTGGGGAAAACTATCTGAGAAGGAGTGATGATTTTGTTAAATAAAGAGAGATCATGGGCATCTCTCAGGCCACAGCCAATCCAGAGGAGCAGATGCTGGGACACTGAGCCACTCTCCTCTCCAACTGCATTTCTGCATGGCTAAAGATGGTGAGGAAAGGTAATGGGGGCACAGCAATGCCTTGAATCAGCACCTGAGAGAGCTGGAGCACCACATCTGCTTGTTCAGAGGGTCTTTTATAAGATGGCCTGGCAAAATAACAGACTAAAAATTTTAGTACCTTCCCTTGCATAAATACAGCCTGTAAATATATATGATTGTGCTAGTGGGTGAAATATCTCTCCCCAAATTTGGGGACTCACTTTCATTGCTGGAGGATGACTCAAATAGAAAAATGCTGGTCTGTCTTGCAGAAGGGGTTTACAGCTAATAAAGGCTCATTCCACAGGGTGTTATCTGGAAAAATTAGCAATGAGCAAATCCAAGCTTAGAACATCATGGTTTGGAACAAATTTTGTTTTCAAAACCTACTACGATATCTGCCTGCTACCAGTGAGTGTACCCCAGGGCCAGGTCCTGCTAAGGGGTTCACAGGCACTATCCATTCCCTCAGACACCGTCTTTGGCAGTGAATAGCTGAAATCCAGGCTTTTCCAGCCTGTTCTGGCAGCCAAACCTGCTCTGTTCCCTTGGGACAGACACTAACACTCTCCAGCTCAGTCTGAGTTTTAAATAACCACATGTGCAAGACCCACATTAGACCCAGGCTCACAGTCACAACGCAGCCAGCCTCCTGGGATCCACCAAACCCCACCTCAAATCCTCATTTTCCCTCTGGTGCTTCAGTTCACTCAGTGTTTTCCCCTGTAGATTTTGATCCCTTGTCTTCCTTCCCCTGTATTTCCTCAAGTGTTATTAAGCATTCCAGCAGCTCCCAGCCCAGATCAGATTTGCAGGGAAGCACCAGCTCCTGCAGAGCAATTCTGCCTCACTCTAGCAGAGGAAAAATCCCTCCTGCTCCAGCCAGACCTGACACTCTTAGCAGAGGAACACTGAAATACTGAAGTACATGAATATCAATCAACCTGAAGCAAAAAATGAATTCCCTGCAGGAGCAGCACACTTCCTTCCTCAGAGAGCTGCTGATTAGCAAGGTTAATTGTGTACCTGCCAGCAGCAGCCGTGCCTTGCAGGGCACAGGAGCTGACAGCAGCATCCTGGCTGTCCTTGGGTGCCTGAGCACAACCAGCAGCTGCAAGATCCAGCCCTGCCAGGCTGGACTGGGAATTTGACTCAGGCAAGCCAGAAGCAACTGTGGCTTCTTGAACAACCACTGGAAGTCTTCTCCAGTAACACATCTTTCTGCAGGTGCCAGATATTTCTCTCAGAAGCAGAGCAACTGATTTTTTCAGCAAAATAGTTTGCTATCGGATAATAATATTTCTTATCCCAGAATTTCCAAAGGTGGATTGTGATGGTATCAAAAGTATTTTATCTTAAAAGATACAAAGAAGGCATTTGATCTCTTCAGATGAGGATTTTCTCTTTGAAATTCAAAGTAACGTATTTCTTACTTCCATTTACTCTCTATTGTAAACAAATCAAATGTCATTTTGGTATCGAAATCAGATATCACCCAACTGTGGCACTGGCACTAAACTGAATCATCACATTGAGAGAAACCACAAACCAGACCGTGGTGTAGAGAAACATATTCCAGGCTCCAGCTACAGCACCCAGAGCAGGTATTTCATGCTCTGAACACCCCAGAACACACAAATCTGCTGCTGGGCACAAGGGAAAAATTTGGAAAGTTGCAGCCTCTGGGAATGTGGGAATTACAGGGCAAAAGCACCATGGAGAGAGAGAGAAAGAGCAGGGGAATGACTGCTGTATTTGGCCTGGGAGACCTGAAGGACTTGGCTTTGTCGAGGGCGGTTGGTTTTGGTGTGGAGCAGAACCTGCAGCAGAAACAGCTCAGCGGGGGAAGCTGGCTCAGATCCTGGGTGATGGACTGGGCTTGGAAGCTGAATTGGGTTATTTCAGCTTCCTCGTTGTCCCTTGAGCAGACCAGGGCTAGAGCTGGGTGCTGCAGGGGTGTGATGGGGGAGCAGCACATCCCAGCCTGCCAGGGAGCTGAGCTGGCTGAGGGAGAGGGGAAACTGAGCCTTGCTCTCCTCAGGCATGGGAAATGGCTTTTTATCTTACAGAGGCACAGGATCAAGCCAGGTGCTGAGCTTGCAGCCTTGGAGTCACAATTTGCCCATGTCTGTGTGGAGATGAACCTTCTGGGAGTATTTCAAAACATGGGCTGCCCTGCCCAGCTCATGCTGCGGTGTGGACTCAGGCAATGGGACGTGTGTGGTCTGCTCTGACTCCCTGAATTGATGTAGAAACAGCAGGTGCATGCAAAACTCAGACTCTGAATGGCCCAGAAGAGCAGGGCTATGTCACAGCAGCGTTTTTAAAGGCTGCAGTAAAGCCATTTTGACCACTGAGGCCTGAGATCCTTCCCAAGCACAGCCCCATTTGCTGAGCAGAGCTGGTGGGGCTGTGCGGGGCTGACATCCCTCATCAGCAGCATCCCCCTCAGCCTCTGCATTCCAGCTGTGCTTCCATCTGCCACACTGCTGCCACGGAGCCACTGAGCAGAGCAGCCGGGCTGGCAGGGACCTCTGAAGGAGGTTTCCACTCAGCTCACTGCCTAGCACAGCAGAGGGACTCTCTTCTTCCAGATCTCAGCAGCAGCCAGGGCAAGGCAGCATCCAACACAGCTCCTGGAGGAAAAGAAAATTATTTTCCAAAATAAATAGTAGGAAAAGAGCTGTTTGGAAATATCTATTCTTAAGGTATTCTTATAAATAACTTTTTTTTTTTTTTTTTTGGAAGATGGAGGGAAAAGTAGAAGTTGGGTAACTTTACCTAAGCAGCTGGAATGTTACACTGGATCAGCACTGCCATTCAAGATGAAAATCAGCAGCAAGCTCTCCCTTAAAGAAATAAGTAATCCCAAGGCAGAGATAAAATTGGATAATGAATGTCCCATGTGACACTGATAAAGAGCAGGCTGGGACACAGCTGAGCCTCTCTTAGTCCAAGTCAATCCTGTTGCTTTTCTTCTCTGTTTGACATTGACATTTTTTGCAGGCGAGGTGTTGGAGCAGCATCCATAAAGCAGGATTTCTACATGAGCTGGGCTGTGGTTCCTGGCATTGCTGCAGCATGTCCCAGGCCCTGAGAGCTGCAGATTAGCTCTGACATTGCTCATTGCTAGGAGCCCTTCACAGCAGAAACACCAGGAATTTAATATACACACCTCAGTCAACTTACCAAAAGCATTCAAGATGTTTAGGTCATTAAGCAGCAATAGAGAGTAAAATTAAAAAAAAAAAAAAAAGCTTGCACATCATTACTATTAGCTGCTGTCTGCTGTTTCCAAACAAAATGCTGCACAGCAAAGCCAAGGGAGGTGTGAAAAGTGGAGAGGGGAAGGTCATGAAGGGAAGAGCAGAGCCAGGTCTGTCCCTCAGAGCTAGGGCACCTCTGTGACCCCTCCTGCAGCCTCTCTGCTCACTTGCTTACTGTGGGGTGGATTCAGAGCCCAAAGAGCAGACAGAGACCCCAGCCCTCCCAGAGGCAGGAGAAGGGCAGGTTTCCCAATGCTCTGCCACTGCCCCTTCCTCCTGACTGACACAGCCAAAGGTTTTTCTTGAGCACTGGCTTCCAAGTTCATCCCAAAAAAAAGCAGAAGTGGCCTGGAAAAGATGACTCAGGTTGTGTCTAAAGACTCAGGTACAGCAGTGGTAAATACTGGATGTACTCACAGCAGGTACTTCACACAGCCTGACCTCTCCTCCCTGCACCCCAAAAAGCCCCAAGCCCTCTTTGCCTTCACAGCACTGCTGGGTAAGGCTTGAGCAGGCAGCAGAGGCTGTGAGTGGTGAAAACCAGCACACAAACCCTGTCTGGCCACCAAAATGAAACAAAGAAAGCCCCTGCAACATCTGTCCAGGCAAAAGATTTTGCAGTATATCCCACATTGGCATTAACTAGGCTCAAGCAGCTGAGAAAAAGAAAACTTCAGTTTTCCTGAGTGAAAAGGCAGAAATATGTTCTCTTTTTCTAAAAACAAAAACAAAACAAAACAAGACCACAAAAAAAATCGTTTAAACCTTTTAGTTCTCATCCCTTTTTGTAAAATAAAATCTCTGGTTGGCAGATCAAAAGCAAACCATCCTTTAATGGAGAAAATGAAAACTCCCTTAAAACATGTTTCTTTCCTGTAAAATTTCAGTTACACTGGAAAAAAAACCCCTGTGATTCAGGAGAAAAAGGGGTTCTAAAAAAAGTATCATCAATTCTTCCAAGGATGCTTCAAAACTTTGCCACAACCAAGGTAGCTGTGCTGTATTCATAACATCACATTTAGGTGAATTTAGGCAAAAAAGGTGAAATATTATGAAAGCCTTTGAGTAAATAGTCCAGAGCTTCAATTCTAAGCCTGGCCTTGGCAGCACACACCCTGTACAAGTCACTGCCTTTCTCCCCCATTTTCACCCCACAGCAGGAGCCCTGTGGTCCCTGCTCACCCCCCAAACTGCTGTGCAGCCCCACAGTCCCAGAGAGCTGAAGGGTTAACGTGAACATTTGGGTGTTTATTTTGAGTAGAGCACAAAACCCTGACAGGCCATAATTGCAGTGTTGATAAGCAGGGAAGGAATATTTGATGTTTCAAACATCACATGACTAATTGGTGCTGGAGCAGATGTGTGTGTAATTTGGGGATGCTGCAGCCTGTCACAGGCTCGAGCAGCAGGAGGAGGGGGCTCTGTGACCTGTGCTCCTTCCTCCCGTGGTGCACCCCAGCCATGCATCCCCTGACACCACCAGCACAGGCTGTGACCTTCCCCTTAGTGCACTGTCAAGCTGAATGAGCAGAAAAGTGAAGAAATAAACACCCATTTCCATTCTTTGATTTTCTTCTTACATTGGATTCTGCACAGAGCATTATGAACTCCCCAAAAAAATGCTGATGTTTTTCAGTCATTGGGCAAGAGAGCACTGAGAGAATCCTCAGAGGATGCCCTGGGCTGTGGAGACAGGTTTCTATAGCAGTAAAACACACCCTCATTTTCACATTCAGCACAGTGAATTTTCTGGTTTTGAGCTAAAGATGATAGCCAGGGATGTTAGTGGTCCCTATAGCAAAGAGCTCCAGGAACACCACGAAGCCCAGAGGGTCAGACCCTGGTGCCACTGCCAGCCCTTCTGCACCTTTCACAGTGGGCTGGCTCAAGTCAGAGTGGAACTTCATGGTCCCTTTTGCCCTTCAACACCTTGGGATATCTTTCCACACTCATCCAGTTGGGATGTAAAGTGAGTTTAGGTATTTATTTAGAAAGGGGTGAGTATTTAATTGCTTGGAGTCTTCTTGTTATCTTCCCTTTCTCTCTCTTTGTCTCTCCAGTTTTCCCCCTCCAACTCTCCTTGGGAAAGGTCTCCCAGCTTTCAGAAGGGATATGAATTTCACAGGTTGCTCTATGATACATTGCTTTAGAATCACTTTTTCCCTCTGTAGTCCAGAGGGAATTATGAACTATATTTAAACCAAAACTTGGTGTGATAAGAGCTTTTAATTACTACGTACAATGTGTGCACCAGGGTATGGAGTTTGACTCTTTTAAAGTCTCTTTAAGGAAGAATTAACATATCTGTAACTGCTCATGAGCAAAAAAAAAAAACCTGACATTCACTGGTGGGAGCTATTTGCCACATGAAAGGCAAAGAGAGGTCTGTAACTGCTCATGAGCAAAAAAAAAATCCCTGACATTCACTGGTGGGAGCTATTTGCCACATGAAAGGCAAAGAGAGTGCAAAAGAGAGAGTGTAAGGGATGAGCATCTGACCCAACCCAAGCTGGGATGGGGCCAGTGAGTTCCCACAAAAAGCCCAATATTCACCACAGCTTAGTTGTTGATGCCAGAGCCCCCCAGCACTGACCAGAGAGCCCAGTTCTGAGATAGAATTCAGAAGGAGTTTATAATTCTCCTCCATTTGCAAATGTGAGTCTGTTCACACCATCCCAACCCAAGGGGAGATGGAGAGAATGAGGCCAGCACTGGGGCACTACCCCAGTGTCACAGACACTTTCTCTAGGACAATCCATTAGCACTTCCATCCCCCTGCAGCTCCCCATTCTTCACAAAAACCTTTGGTGTCACACAGGGACAGAGTTCCTCCCTATTCCCAGAGCTGCCACACAGCTCCCCCAGGACCAAAACCTCCCAGCAGCTGGATGCAGCCAAAACCAAAGGGCACTGACAGACAGGTTGTGACCCACAAATTAACAGGCAGATTTGGCATCACAAGAACCTCTGGAGTGCCTGAGCACCCCCAGGCTGGCTGGGACATCCTTACCTAGAGCCTTCAGCAGTGCTGATGGACTCAAACCAAGAGCCTAGAGCTACAAAACTTTATTAAGGAATTCATCTGCCCTGATGTGTTGTCAGAAGACCTTTTCCTCCAGCAGCCCTTTATCTCCAGCAGCCACAGCAGAGCACCACAAAGAGCACCAGGTGAAGCTCACTCAGAGCTCCAAACTCACTTCCCCCTGTCAGGAATGCGGTGGGTACCTGAGGAGCACCCCTGAGAACAGCAAACAAGGCACACGTGGCTGAAAACATCTAAACGTGGGGGTCATGATTTCACCTCTTGCATTTTGCAAAGCTTGCTCTTTTACTGTAATGATGTTTTGGCTACAAACTGCAGAAGAGGGAAATGATTACGGGTTTTGCTATCTCTTAGAATTCAGCACAAGAGCCACAGAGCAGCTGTGGCTGAAATGATGAAGTATTTATATTGCTGTTTTTCCATCACAGGTGTTTCCTGGCATAAAAAAAGATTCCCTTGCACTGCAGTAATGTGTAAGTGTACACTGATCAGAGCTACTGGCACCTGATCTCACAGCCAAGGGGAAAAACAACTTGCAGGTCATTTTCTATCCATATATTTATAAGCTCACCAGAGTTATGTATATGATTGTTGTTTCTATGCCTCATGCAAACAGCAAGAAGGGTTTATTCCCCAAATTATTTTCCATCATGATATTTTCACCAGTGACTTGCTGTGAGGTAAATCTGGATGTCTTTACATAGATTTAGGGAGGAAGAAGGAATTTTTACTGTTTTCTTTTGGGGGGAGGCAGGGGAATACATGGTGTGCTGTACTTGACACTTTTTTTTTCCAAGGGAAAACAGTAAATTTTTGTAGGAACCATTCTGGAGTAAATCCACTGTGACTGAAGGTGAGATAATTTACCACTTAATTTAAAATCCACTAATATTGATTTCTGAAGGCTTTTCCTCACCCAGGGCTGCAAATCAGGTAAAACACTGTCAGGGCCTAGTCCTGACCTAATTCATTGAAGTTTGTGCAAACTAAGCTAAAAACTGAGCTCATGATGGTTTAGAAAAAGCCTAGACTGGAAGCACAAAACAAGCATCTTGAAAGCAAAATGAGGTTTAACTACAGCTGATGATCCAACTTTCAAGCAGATAAATTACTTTGCAAAAAGACTGGTACAGCCAAGCCCCTTTTCATTTACAGAAAGCTAACTCAATCAGTTCCTATTCTTTTTAGATAGATCTGCTGGGTGTAAATGAATGTGTATAATATGTGGACCATTTATTTCCAAGAACATTGCAGTGAAAGTTTCTTTATGGATTTGCTGCAAAATCCTAAGTAAAGAAAAAAAATCAATAGAAAGTATCCACCTTTCTTAAAAAGAAAAGTCATTTTTCACCCCAAAGTTCAATTCATTTTGCTCTGGCACTTCCTGACTTTGATTAAGAACCTTTCAATGTTTGTGCAGGGGCTTTCCTCCAACCTCTCTGGAAGAAGTTTTAAGTTCTTAAGCCACAGGGGTGTCTACAGAATTGGAGAGGCTTTGATGGGGTGTGGGGAGAAATCACAAAGCTGAAAACCATCTCTGCAGGTGAAGGTGGCAGTTGTTTTATTGCTCTTAACTGGGGCTGGCTGCGTCCATGAGTGCTGCCTGCATTGCAGGGTCAGCTCCAGAGGCTGCACTGCCCCCAGTATGACCAGCACACCTTTGGTTTGTCAGACTGAGGAGGATGGACCAGCCCAGTCCAGCCTGTGGTCACCAGATCCCTCTGAGCTTGCCTGCAGCACCCTGACTTTGAGACATTGTCTGAGGCTTGGAGGCTTTGAGAGCATGGCAGAACTCATCCTTGAAGCATTGGTGCAAATCCTGAGGCAATGAGCTCAACAAGGGTCTTGGGAGCAGAGCAATCCACTTGTCTCACTTACTTAAATGCTTTGCCTTGATTTGGCAGAGGAAAGAGGCCCCAAAGGTTTTGGCAGCATCTGTCACAACAGCACTGGGCAGCACGTCTGCTGTTGCAGATCTAAGCATGAGTCAGTCACTGGTGCTTTGCTAGGAGGGTGGGCACCAGCAGAAAGCAAGAGGCTGTGCCAGCTCCTTTTCCTCTCTCTCAAGGACTAGCTTGGCTCAAACACCATCATTAGCTAGCAAAGTGGAGGGTTTTCATCACCTGGCAGCTGTAAGGAGGTGGTTGTGCTCACTGGGAAATAAGGCATGGGATGAGTGGGTTTGTGTTTCTGGGAGCTGCTCGTTCCCCTGTACATTCCCCCAGGCACAGCACAGCCCCTCACAAGGGCTGGGCTATGAAGGGGCCAGACCTTGTACAGAGAGCAATGCTCTGCCTGGGTGCTGGGGTGTGTCTGCAGGACAAGGGAAGCCAAGAGTGAGAGTACCAAACAGATCCTGTGCTGGTAGTGAGCCCGATGTTATCCTGTGTCTGTGTGCAGAGGGAATGGAAAATGTCAGGCAAATGCAAAGGCACCTGCACCTTCACCCCATCCAAATTCAAGGGATGGCAGATGAAGCAGGTGTCTACACATGCAACATGCTTTGTAGAACCTGTCTCTTCTAAAAATGCTTCCTTTTTTTTTCCCAAAGAAAGACACAAATAACTTCATGATGAATAAATATTTGGAGAGAAATATTTTCCTTAATTTCTTGAGATTTTCTTGACTAGAAAAAAATCCACAAACTCATTATTGAAAAGAATACGTCTTACCTTTGATAAAACCCTTTTCATTCTCTTTTTCTGGTGTTAAATAGAAGGTCAGAAGAGAAGCACAAAGGAGCAAAGGATCCCCTGAGATAATTTTCAAACCCAAATATAAGACTTGAGACACTCTAGACATTGTCAATATGGAAGTCAGTTGTCCACAAATAATATCATGTAACTAATTAAACATTGTTCCTCTGCTGTTATAAATGAAGATATAATTGTGGTTTTTAGTAACAAGTGTCTGCTATCTGATGGTTTTAGCTATCTCTGGGGTTGGGGAGCATAGATGTCTCAGATTAATTATCAACCAGCTTGCAGATTAATGTGGGAAAATGTCTACCCTGGCCTTAAAAATGTCTGACTACTTTACATTAATTGGCAGTCAATTAAATTGTGGTAAAAAGTGCCCAGAGTGGACACACTCAAAGGAAAAGAATTCACTCTGTGTGCTGTGTATGTTAATTTAAAATCACTATAACAGCCATTTCAAAGTAAATTCTCTCCCAGTGTGACCAAGGATTAATCTTCATTCGCATTTCAAGGGGGATAAGTGCTCTGCTGTTAAATAAAGCCATTTTTCACTTTCCCAAGCTAAAGCAAGAGCTATGACCTTTCTGTCAGAATATGTACCACATTTGGGGGTTTTTAAGTGACCAGTCTTTGAAGTTCCCCTCTGGAGACTCCCCATCAGACCTTGTGATGTTACTGGAAAACCCTACACGGAGTGTGGATTTCCCCTCATCCCCTCCTTACCTGTGGAAGGCAGGTGAGTTACTCAGGGTTAGGGAGGAAACTCTCTCCTCTTTGATGAGAGGGCTCCTGTGAACTGAGCACCAAGAGTTCATTTTTCCCATCCTGCTCAGAAAATCAAAGAGCCCAGCAAATAAAGTGTGAAATAAGAATTAAGAGCCAAACAGGGGACTGTATGTATTTTATTGCAAGGATTTTCATAGGGACATTAAGGGTTGTGCTTCATTGCAAACTGTTATTATGAACAATATATGAATTTCTTTTAGACCATTTTCTTCTTTCTTTACCTCAAAAAAGAGAGGTATTAACAATGCTCTCAGCTATTAGGGAGTCACTTTGTGCTGTCTGAAATTAATGTAAATTGAAATCAGAGCCTCAGGTGCTGAGGTGAAATTTGAAGTTTTCTGTGATGTGAAGAAAAGAAAGCTGAAAATCTCAAGGATACTCATCGAAATGGGCCATTTTATCTGCATGGCTTTTCTATTTTCAGAAGGCAGCAGAGGTGAGATTATCACAGCAGCTAAGAGAAGAAACAGAAGCTTCATTGAGCTGGCACATCTAGATAAATTAAATCCGGTAGTGAGATGTAAATGAATAAAGAAGACAGCAGAGATGGAGGGGGAGAAGTTGTTTCTCTCCTTCCTGCCCCTGAATCCCCATCTCCTGCTTTGACAGGCAGTCCAGGCTAAATGGCTACAAGAATCACAGAATGGTGTGGGTTAGAAGGGACCTTAAAGATTATTTATTTACAATCCCTCAACCATGGCACCCACTAAATCGGGTTCCTCAGGGCCCTGTTCAGCCTGGCCTTGAACACTGGGGTGCCATGCTTGTATTTCGTGGCAGCTCACACCCTCTGTCCTGCAGGAAAAGCCCTGGTTCTGTCCATCTTTACTGATGTGGTCACACCAGACCGTGCTGGAATGCCTGAAGCGTGTCCTTGAACGTGCAGCAAAGAGGTTCATAAATGAGACTGAGATTCCTCCCCAGGAGCAACACAGGCAAGCTCCATCACACTTAGATACTTCTGCCTTTTAATTAATGCTAATAGGTTAGTTCTGGTCTGGAGCAGCCTGCCTCACCTACACGGACCAGCTGCTGGCAGCCCTTGAAAACCCCCTGGCAGAGCAGCACTGGCTGCACTCCTTCTTCCAGATGCTCACTGGATCCAAGAAAGCGAAAAATATAAATTAAAAGGTCACTTTTCCACATGGACAACGGCTGTCCTTGCCAAGAGGGTCTTCCATCAGCTCAAATGAGGAAAATGGAGAGAGGAGCTGAAGTACAGAGCTCCAAGGGGAAATGCTCCTCACTTCCAAAGAACTTTCTGTCTGCCTCTCTTTCCCACATGCAGAATTAATTTAAACATACCATGTGATTGTAAAACACAATATATAAAAAACAGTCAGCAGTTTAAATAGTGCAAATGTAATATAAGCTTTGGGGACAGAGGAAAATATGTGGCAGTCTGAGTTTTCTGAGTAGAAAACAGACCTTTCCAGAGGATAATCTCTATTAGATTGAGGAGGGATGTTAAATTGCCAGTGCTAAGCAATTTTCTGATCTGAGGCATAGGAGGTTTATAACAGCCCCATGTGCTTTGGTTTAGATCATTTGGTCTGTTTTGCTAGCAAATATCACCATGTGCTGAGCAGCTAATTTTCAGCAAACCTTGGTAGAGCCATCAGGGAACCAGGTTTGTTCTTTGCTTTAACTTCATCAAAACACTTTCATTCTTTCTTTTTTTCCTTTCTTCTTTCTTTTTTTTTTTTTTTTTGACTGAAGCACAGCAAATACTCTGATAATACTCTGATGCCAATCTGAAGAAACAATCTTGCACAGCAAACACAAGCTCCAGTCCTGTGCCAGGTCCCCCTTGGCAGGTGCTTTGGAGGAGTCATGATGACACATCAATCATTTCCAGCTCCCATGGTGCCTCCTCAACATCTTCCTCAGTTCCTTGATATACAGAGCTTGGAGAGGAATAAACCCAGCATTATTATTGCTGGCTTTCCAACCTGCAGCTTCACAGCCACTTATCCTTTGCTCCCATGGGCTGTAATTTGCCTTGTGTTAATTTCTGGGCCCCAGCCCAGCTCCTGGGGAAAGTTCACAGCATGCCAAGGTCGCTCCAGCCCTCAGCATCCAGCACGGAGGAAAAAAGGAGGAAAGGCTCACTTTTCTGTGGATGTAATCACATTTCTGACACATCCAAGTTATTCATTTGATTGGAACAGGGCAATCAACCCAGCTGTGCCGTGTCTGTTGTTTCAGGAGATTCTCCTCCTCCTGCTGCAATATTTCAGAGAGCCTGTGACCATGAGTGGATTTGTCCAAATCCCTGGCTCTGGCTGCTGCCCACGATCCCACCCAGCCTCTCTGAACCTGGCTCACTTGGCAGAATTCAGACAAACAACAGGGCATGGCTGTGCTGTGCCTAATTGATAGTAATGTTAAAAGACTGATTGTAATTTGAATGCTAATTAAGGAAGATAGTTATTGATTTTAATGGGAGACAGAGCAGGCTCTTGCACATCTACCACATAATGAGGAAGTACTGGGGCTGCTGTCAGTGCTGAGGAAACAACCACAATAATAATGTGCTGAGAAAAATGCAGCTTCCTCTTGATAAAACTTTAACAGCAGCAAGAACGGCACTAAAAAAGAAAGGATTTCTGTTCCCAGCCCTGGGAAGTTAACTCATTTCTTTCTGTATATTTTACTATAGTTATAACACCACTTATAAACCCCAGTAAACACAAATATGGATGTTATGAGGCCACCCACTACTAAGTTATGGACAACTGGAGCTTTTAAGATGCATGTGTAAAATGTCATTCTGTCCCCACTCAGACCATTCAAAATTCTCAAATTTTTTGTACAAAATTTTGATTTCAAAATTCTTTACTTTTAGTAGGTTTGGTGTGATCTGAGGTCAGCACATGGTCCATGATTTCAGGCAAATTTAGAGAGAACATTATTTTACAGTGACATTTGGAATTAAGTATGTAGTTTACAAATGTCTTTCCCCAAAATTCAACACCATGAGATTTTTCCTGTCATTTTTACTTCTCCCAATTCATCTCTGATTTATTGCTCCTTTTTTTAATAGCAGAGTGGGAGAGGAATGGCATGTTCAAATTCCACTCTATCAAGGTCCTCACAAATAAATAAGAGCTCAAAAATCCATAAAATTTGCCATTGTCTTTCAGCTACAAAATCCATGTCCCATGCCAAGAATTACCACAACAATAAAAACTTCTCCATCTTTATTGCCACAGAGCATATGATTCATTGCAAAGCTTCCCAGGAATATTTGTATTTATGCACATGACTCCATGTTGACCAGAGAGGGTGGAAAAATCTCCAAGCCCCCTCTTTGGCCAAATTGGATTTCACAGTTGAATCCTTGAGATTATATTTCGATTTTCAATGCTGGTGCTGGCATTTTTATGACAGTGGCTCTGGCTTATTAACAGAGCACGTTGAAACCAGCTTGGTGATTTTCCCCTTCTTCTTTTCACTCTGTTATACCAAAGAACATTTATTACTTTTTGATAAAAGATGCACACCCCTCCCTTAGGAGAGGGGCACTGAAGCAGGATGAGATGGCTCCTGCCTTTGTCACTGTCTCCAGAGTAACTGGGGAAGGGCAGGAACTGGAGTGTAATCATTCAATAGAGTGACAAAATACAGGGCTGAAGGAAAAAAGCTTAGATTAAATATTTCTTCGGTGTCCCTTATGTCTTCATCTATTTCTCAAAAGGCATTATGTGCAAAGCAGAAAATGGTATTACTTTTTTGTGTTAATAGCAGAGATGAATCATCTAATGCCATTCAACAGTTGGAACTAATATCAAGATTCAGGTTTCACAGCTGCCTGTAAGAGAGACTAGAAAAAGTTGCACAGATCAAAAGATGTTCATGTTTTGGGGAAGGTCCCTCTCCAGTCCCTCAGTCTGTGACTTCCTCTGATCTTGGAAACTGAAGCTCTCACTTTAAAGCCTTCCAATTTAATTCTTCTCCTGAATGCTAAACATCCAGAGAGAGCATTTTCAGCACATGCAAGGAGGGCAGTTTGGGCTTGCTGCCATATAGTCAGTCTCCAAAACCCCAATAAAACCTTTAGGAGGATGGTGACAGGATCCTTGAGGGTGCCCAGAGCAGCTTGTCAGGCCAGCAGCAATCTCCTGGCATCACCATGAAAGCTCCAAAGAGCCCAATGGCTGCTAAGGGTGGAGCCCACCTGCCCAGCCTGCCAAGGAGTCACTAGCCAGGGACCACCTCCCACAGCCCACCAGCCCCAGGGACCTGGCAGGGTCTCCATGCACCTCTGGGACATTTGGAGGATGTCTGGGGTGAAAAGTGGCTTTGGAACAAGGCATAAGTACATCTACAGATAATGTCAGATTGTTTCCAAAGATCTGTGCTTTTTGGGAGGTGCACTCAGGGTTAGAGACTGAGTGCATGGATGGTTCTCTCTCACCTAGAGGCTGCCTGGCCTCCACAATCCCTGAACAACCACATGAAGTGGCACCAATTTGTTGGTCTAATAAACGAGCCCATGGAGAAGAGAGAAGCAGGAGCTGCTCCACGTGAGGTTCAGCTGCTCCTGCTGCAGAGGGGGCACTCCAGCTACAAACTGCCACAGCCATCTGTGTTTCATCCACCTGCAAAACCAGTCAGCTTTTTTGGAAAAAGCCTGGATGTGAGTCCACGAGGACATTGTGACTAATCATGAGAGGGGAAATGGAAGAGCACTCAAAAGGGATACGAGTAGTAGCATCTCCAGAGCAGAGGAATTAATTGCTTGCATCCCAATTCTCTGCAAGCTGTGGAAGTCAGTGTGAGGGAAGGATGCCCACATCCCACAGAAGGAAGGTGTGTAAAGCCAGGGTCACCTTTCACAGCAAAACTTCATAGAAATTAGACGACAGGCCAACCGTGCTAAGAGTTTCTCCACATCAGAGGTTTTGAATTGCGGCAGAATAATTCCAGCATCTGTAATTAGCGCTTCCATTAA
Organism: Passer montanus; assembly: GCF_014805655.1. NCBI lineage: Eukaryota > Metazoa > Chordata > Aves > Passeriformes > Passeridae > Passer > Passer montanus. Next base: position 6,466,478 of record NW_024367596.1, read on the forward strand.
ATCCTCATTGCTCTCATATTAATTTCAGGAGTTTGGAACTGTCAGGAGCATTATTAAGGGATGCTATCCTTGTCAGGAGCTGCAAATAAAATTTGAGCCTCTGATTAAAAGTTTAGGGCAGCCCTCATTATTTCCTGCATCAGAAGAGCAGTTTTGGGCTACCCTTTCAGTCAGTACTGCTTCGTTACGGAGGGTCTCCAATTATTTCTGCCTTGGAGCTATTAAAAAAAAAAGACAATTTGTTTTTCACATGCTTCTTGGTGCAGCCAAATACAAAAATTCCCATTTGTTTTCAGAGCTGGAAGGACACAGTGGCACTGGGAAGGTTCTGGGAGAAGTCGCTCTTGAGTTTTCCAAATTACCTGCCTTGACCAATGAAGGCACTGTGAAGTACAAATCCCACATGAATGGGGATTAACTGCCCCTCTCATTAAGAGCCACATCCAGGATGTGGCATCCAGGAAACACACAATAGACTGGGGGCAAACACATCAGGGACATGTGTTTCCATGGGATTCAGTGCAATTATTTTGGCTTTAAAAACAGCCCCAACTTCCTGACTCTGGATCCAGCCATGCCCCCAGCACACCCCCAGCCACAGGCACTTGGGATTGGGGCTGTGGGTTTTGGATGGGGACAGGCATCATGTGGAAAATCAGATATGTGAAATTTCTTATGGAAAACCTGGCCACCCTGTGCTATAAGTCTGCACTGCCTGTGTGCTGTTTGCATACACTGAAAATCAGGTGTACAGGCTGAAGGCAAGGCAGGCTGGGCTGGTGCCAGAGCTGGGCTGCTCTGGGCCTGAAATCAGGGCTCAGGGCTGTGCACTAGAGCAGCTACATGGTCTTCAGCCAAATATTTGTCAGGAAACAAAAATTTGGATGAACTTAAGCTCATTACAATCTCCTGTCAAACTTGTGTAATTGTTAACATTGGAAATGGAAGTTTGAAAAGTCAAGATGCCTGATTTGAGAAATTACAAACAAAGATTTTACTCCAGGAGGATGTTTTGGTTTGGAATTTATGCATTAGTTCTTTAATACAAACTCTTTCAATTAAAATATCCCCATGTATTTGGGGAGGGTTGAAAAACATTTACTAAACCTGATTTTTCCATGCATACCAGACAGTTGACAGCATTTTTTTTTTCTTCATGGGCAGTAAATAAAGAAACTGACTCAATCCAGTGAGCTGCAGATGCTTTTTACTTTGTCTGAAGCTGAACATCACTGAAGACCGAGTTCTGTATTCCCCTGGTTACTTTTTAATTACATTGCAATAAAATTGCACGGAATCTAATTTTGCCAGACAAAACCCAGGGACTCAGTGGAAGGTGATGGGGGTCCAGCTATTTCACACACTAATTACACCAGCACCAGTCCTGAAATACTGTGCTATTTTTATTCATTCATGAAAAAAAAAAAAGCTCTCTCATCTAGATCTGAGTGGCTGCTATTTCATTCTCAAAAATAGTCAATGCACTCTTCATTTCCCAAAAAACAGCTGCCCTCTTCTGTTTCCAGGGAATATTACTACCTTTCAAAATCCTAATGGGCGTGCTGTTGAAATCAAAATAAAATGCCATCACTCTGCCTGCCTCGAAACAACAACCCAATCTCAATAAAGCGATGCCACCTTTCTTAAAACCTCTGAAAAGGTGGCAACATTAAATAGGAGCTTAAAATATGGGTCTAAGGGGGGAGCTGCTCGGGGTTTCTAAAAGTATGTCTGCAGTGCCATCAGGAGGTGTGAGCACAGCATAGGAGGGCTGGGCTGAGCTGAGGCCAGGCAGGGTGAGGCACTACAGCCACCAGGACAGACGGACACCGGGGCGTGGGTGTGGGGAGAGGCATCCCACGTGCCCCTTTCCAGGGACAGCAGCATCCTGAGAGCTCCAGGCACCTGTAAGAGTGACCAGAAGGTGTTGCCACCTCTGTTGCACCTCCAGAGCCTCGACCCCGCTGGGGACTGATGGGAATTCTGCATCCTGGAGGCTCAAACAGATGGAAACATGCAGTCTTCTAAGGAACTGCAAGACTTTGGTATTTTATTTTTTTCTCTTAATTTTCTCGAAGCCAGTTAGAAAAACCACAGCCTGAATCTGCAGTGGGTGAGGACACCACAGCCAAGCTGCTGGACCTGCAGGGAGGTGGCAAAATTGGAGCCTGAGAAGGTGGATACCAACTAATGTGAGGTATTTTTGAAGTATGAATTACTGTGACCCATTTCCACCAAAACTGACCTCAGTTCTCTATTGTTCTCACTTTCCCAGTTACCAAAGGCATCCCTCCAGGTAATAAAGATTAAATGCTTGTTAGAGAATTTCAGGAGGGTGACTTGTCCCCTCACATGACCATTGCTCACTCATCTCCTCAGCCCCCATAAAATGCATCATAAAAATGCCTTTTTACTGCCTAGTAAAGAAGGTTCAAGTGTATAACTGCATTTACATGAATGTTCAGGACAGTCAGATTTGCCACTTACGTATTACACCTTGAATTCTATATTTTTCCTTGAAATGGGAATGAATTCAGTCATACCACACTTGGTCTTTCCCCAGAGAGCCAGGAAAGATTTCACTGAGACAGAAAAACATAATGACTTCACTAAGGTCCCATTAAAACAAACAAACAAACAAACAAACAAAACAGTGGCTCAAATAGGTGAAGGTGGAGCAAGCAGCTCTACAGGAAATCTGGGCATGAGGATGCTGATTAAAACTGGCCTCTTCTTGTGCAAGTGGAAATCTTCCAAGTAATAGAGCCTGCCTGGACTTTGGTGCTCCAAATGAACAAGACTGCTCCCCAAAATACTGCATTTCAGCACCAGTTCAGCTGCATAGCAAGAACCTCCACTGCAGCTGGTGCTTAGGGTTTAGAAAGGTAATAACAGAAAGATAGAAAAAAGGGAGAGAAGCCAGGTGGCTGCACTGCTCCTCAGCCTGGCTCTGGACTGGCACAGCCCTGGCATCTCAGAGTCCCTGTTTTGTTCTTCCTTCCATGGGTTTTCCATCCACATCACTTCCACATTTCCCTGTCAGCAATACATTTCCATACTTTGAGGGTGTAAAAGCTGAACTTTTTGGAAAGAGCCTCAAAGCACACAAAGCAGATGAAGAGCTAACACTCTTTTAGCCCTTCAAAAGCCTAATTTCTGCAAGGTGACAATTTGCTTTGGTCATACAGCAAGTCTATGGAAACAAAATGCTGCAGACAGAATTTTTTCACAGTGCTCCAGCTGTATTGGGTTAAAGGCAGCACCTCCAACATAGATAAGTAGTTTCTAATAAACAGAAATTGGAAAAGCCTCCAGCACCGAAACAATATTAAAGACTGAATCCTTCTAGAAAAGACATGTGATATTTGTCTGGCAAAATTGCCACCAGCCATTCGATGCTATAATTGTGAAAGATTGAGTTTTATTCCAAATGCCAAGAATTAAGTGATGCTCCTGCATGATGTGACACAGCTTCACTTCCTTCTGGAGGAAATCTAGATCAACTTCAGTGGCACCTGCTGAGCACAGGGTGACCTCAACCAGTCTCTAGAAAGACACTCAAATATTAGCACTTTGACTGTGGCACTGCAGCATTGAGATGAGCTTCCACATGATGATGATGCTTGAAGAAGAAGATGTAGCTTGAGATTGAACCAGAAATGTACCCTGGCAGCAACAGGGGACTGCAATCCTTAATTTTGCTGTAGGCAGTTCACACAATTCCTGCTCTCTGCAGGGGATTGCCCTGGAGAGTTCTAGCCAGGCTCAAAGGCCACAGTTTCACCCACTGCATTTGCACAACCATATGCTGATGACTCTTCTAGGGTTAAATTATGTAAATTACTAACTTGGGGGGTTTAAACCTTGTTTTCAAAGATAACTTGCAACCAGATTTACAGAAATGCTACAGCAATTTAAAATGTCTGCTGGGGTTGATGAAAATACCCAAGCAGATTGAGATGTCAAATGTTTTTAAATGTTACTCGTGACCTATGCTGGTCTTGGGTCTCAGGATTGGCAGGATCATCCAAGGGAACTTCAAAATTCTGTTTGTTTCTATTCTTGTTTCTTCCACTGATAATTACTTTCCCTTCTGGGATGTGTACATAATATTCTCTTTAAAGTATGACAGCCTGTGATCTGGACCCAAGGTGTATCTTTGGGTACTCATAGTTTAGGGATGCATGCTCTGGTTTGGAAGACCCATGCAGTATTCACTGTGGGAATATTATGTTGTATGCCAATGACAATAAATGCTGGCTGGCATTTTCCAGCTTCAAAGCTCTCATGAACCATTGCAGGGAGCTTGGCTGCTCATCCATTTACCATGCAGTTTGTTAAGTGGGCAGCCTGACAGTGGCAGTACCACAGCTTCATTTTCTCCTAACAGCTTTAGACAGCATTTCTTAAATCAAGACAAAGGCTTTGAAGTCAGTGAGTGGAGAAGGCAGCACTGGCTTTGTTACAGCAATCAGAAATTCAAGTTGAAAGCATGTATGCTAATTGCCAAGACTGCTGCCATATAATTAGCATATACAGTCTGTACCCAAATTAAGAACTCCCTTGAAAGCTTATTATGCCCTAATATATCCCAGTATGTCTATACCTATAGCTGTGCTCTGCCTCACCTTTGCATTTCTCAGCAGCTGTGAGGAGCTGTGTGAAGATCAATGCTAATCTGTGTGAACAAGGTGGCTGCAGAAATCTGTCCCATGTGCCAGACACTGGGCAATGCCTGCCAGGAGTCCAGGCTGATGTGACTGCCCACCAAGAGCCCTGATAAGAGGGGAGTGCTGCTCCATGCAGCCATCCTGACCTCTCTGTGCCTCCCTCTGTATCCTGCTCACCCACAGCTCAGGTATGTGACCAAATCTTACATTTTAATAATGGTTGTCATGCCTTCTGTGCTAACAACAGCCCACCCCAAGGACATGGGCTTTACCAAGCCTGCTGCCTTTGTGGGAAGGGAGTGCAGGGGAAGGAGCAGCCTGCTTGGCTCTGCAGAACAATCCTGAGCCTCCTGCATCTTGTCTGCAGCTGCAGATCAGCCTCAAGGAAAGGGTAATGCAAATGGTCAGCAGTGCAGCACAGATTTTATCAGACTTTATTTCAAGGGTATAATTGCAAGTATGGCAGCTGAACCCTCAGAGTGTGTTGGGACTGTGGGACTGGCAAAAGACAGATGGGAACCATCCACAGCTGCCTCCCATTCCTCACTTTTGTGTGCCTAGGGTCACCACAACCTTGAAAACCTCTCTTATTTATATTCTTATTCTGATACCCCTTATCTCTGTACTTTTCAACAATATCCACTAGACATTGAGGTTTGCAAAATAAAAATCTTTGCTTCATGTGAGGAAAAGTTAAATCAAGGTGGTGTTCTGTTAACTGCACTTCTGTGACTGTGACAAGGCAAACCAAAGATACACTGGTCAAAAACAGAGCCTCAAAGACACAGTCACTGAGAGGAGGCACAATAGGAGGCATGAGAAACATCCAGCCCTCACTCCTGGGTACCTTGATGCCAGCTGCAGACCAGCAGAATGTATGGCAGCCCACAACCCCACCTGACATAAACAAATGCAATATCCTGCAGATGAAGGGCTTTGCTCCTCTGTCAGACCTTGTTCTTTCACTCAGTGTCTTTGTACCTCAATACTGCAAAACAAGCCTTAGATTAATACTTTTTTAACATCTTTATATGTACTGCAAACACCTGCCACATTCCCTGTCTCAGATAATACACTGTGGATAATCTTCCTATCTCTCTTTACCCTCATGTAATTCCAGTGACTTTACACAGCTCTGCTCCTGTTTCACTCAGGTGGGGAGGTGCAGGAAGCCCAGTGGAACAAGGCCAGTCTAGAGCACATCATTCCCTGAAGGATAGGCCAATAAATCCTTGATATTATCTGTTACAGCAGCTTATTACTATTCAAAAAGAGAAAAGCATCCTTCACTCCAAATGCTTTAGGAGAACTAGAAGTAGGAATAAAGGGAATTTATGTGAAGGGGACATAAATGAATACAGAAGAGCCTCCAAACCTGCACTCAGCAAACCTGCATCCTTTACAATCCTCCTAAAAGCTGCTGTTTTTCCACATCTCCACTAAGGTTTAATGGCAGAAGCAATATTGGAAGATCTCTCTGTCAGGATTCATTATTTTTAAGCCACATGCTACAGTCCTAGTGCTTTCTAAAGCCACTACATGAACAACGAAAATCCAACTACTATTAATCAAATTGGTTTTAAAATCCAGTCATTTTCATAGTCCTGGGAGCAGGGAGGCTGGATGGAGAGGAGGCAGGGACAGCAGCTTGCTATTCAAAAGCATTGAGTTCAACCTTCCATTTTACCCAAAGACGTGGTGGACAAATAATTTTCCCCCCAAATTTTACTTCCTCAATTGTAACATGTTACAGGACAACAATGTGAAATCCTTAGACACCGGGTAATTGTAGAAGCCGATGGAGGGCTAATTATGCTTTCAAATTACACACTTAATCAATGATTTTCATCTTTTTTTATAGTATTTTATATACTGAGTAATTCAGCAAATGCCTGCAACTCTTAGTTAGGTAGCCTAGGTATCACTATGGTTTTTGGCTGTACCAAATTGCTGTAGAATTGGTATAAAATACAATTACCACATGCAAGTATTAAAAAGGCAGTGCTTTACCAGAGAAATCTGATCATGGGGATGTGCTGCTTTGTAGGGGTTTGGTTTCCAGGATGACCAAACACAGCCTGGATAAACATAAACAGTGAAGGGCTGGGGTGAGATTTAACATTAAACTGCACTTACAAGTTTTTATGACTCTATTTACTGGAAGAGAGAACACAAAGCCTCCAGCATTTCACTGTTAGCATAGAAGAAGTCACCTAAGCACAGAGGCAGCTCTCATCCCGTACTGGAAGAGAGAACACATAAAGCCTCCAGCATTTCACATTAGCACAGAAGTCACCTAAGCACAGAGGCAGCTCTCATCCCAAAAGGTAAATCAGGATAATTCCACCAGTGTCAGTGTTCTCTGTAAGGGCTGAATGCCTGGAATAAGAGGGACACATCCCTGTTCACAGCTGCTTTCACACCCAGATCCGTGCCCCAACAGCAGTCACACCCCAAATGCCTTTGGTGTGCCCCCACCCAGGGCACTGCCCTCACTGCACCAACATACAGCTACAGCACCACAGAAGGGCTGAGCTTTGCTCTCACCTGAGCTGAACTCAAAAAACCCAGATTTTCTCTGCTTCCAAGGCTCCACTCACAACGTCCTTTTGGTTTGGAAAGTCATTTATGCTGCACAAGCATATGCTCTTCTGGAGCCCTCAAGTAATGAAAGGGGGAAACAGCACTCTGGTAAAAAAATGTGCAAATGTAAGTATCAGGCTCAGCTTGTCCCCACCTTTTCACAGCCAGAGTTGAAAGCCAGTCCGTGGTTCAGCCTGGGGCTGTTGCAGAGTTTGTGATGTCCACTCAAGAGGAAAGCACAGACAGAGACAGAGCCTTTTGTGTCCCTCCTGGCTCCCATCCTGCCAGATCTGAGCACTCCCAAAGCCAAGACAGCTCTAAGCTGGCTTTCAGCAACAGCTGGAAGTACACTGACCCTCCTCCAGAGTAACAAATTCTGCCTTGAATTATACTCCTTTATCAGTGTGTGAAAACATGTTCATGTAGCTGCACTCAGTGCTGAGCTAACTCTGTCACTCCCAGTCCAGCCATGAGCAGTAGCAATACCAAACATCAGGGCTGTGCAATGGTAAGAGCAATATGGTTTATTACATAATGAAGAAGAAAAAAAAATTCATTTTCATCAAGTATTCCCTCACGGGGGTCAGTACAATATAAAGGAAGTAAGGAAAAATGTACAAAACAACCTGACAAGAAGGCTCTAGATGAAACATGTTCAAAGCACTTGCAAGTGGTTTTGCTGGACAGATGCAGAAGGATATTAAATCAAGTAATTTTTCCCCTGCAAAATACAAACTGAAAAAGTGATTTTACTTTTAAAAATTCAATTCTGTCTTTACCTGCAGATATTTCAGGTAAGCCGATGCAATTTTAGCTGTGATACATTTTTTAAAGGAGAGATTCCCAGAACTACTGTTTGACCACATTTATTTCAAAGTGGATTTTATTTTCCTTTCCAACTTTATGCACGTGGTAAGCCCAGCTCAAAATAAAAGAAGCTTAGCCGCTAGCTTCAAAGAAACCAGGTCCATATTTCTCCATTTTCTGTTATCCTTTGGCAACCATGGCATTTGTTTTTCCATAATCAGCAAGAGATCTCCATCTCATCCAGAGCATCCTTGTATATGTGGTTGTAAAATTAAAAAATAAATCACAAAACAAAAAACACATATAAACCATCAGCAGTGAGAAATTCCTGAAGGTTTTCAAGCCTTGCTCCTAACTCAGCTACAGTCAAGGTACTTCAAACTATTTTAGCTGGAGCAAGACCAAATCCTTACAGAACCAGATAAATGGTCCTCAAAAAGCAAAACCATAAGAGTGTTGTAATCCAAATGGAGGAGTAAAAGACAAACTTAGCAATGTACCTTGCCTGGCCCCAGCCAACATAATATCTTTGCCTTGGGTATTTCATTTATTCCTGACCCAGGCAAGATTCCCATTGGTTACAGTGAGAGCATCACTTAAGTAATGTAGCAAAGGGACATCAAGCATTAGTAAGCTAAAATATGAATCCATGCTTATGGCAATAGCTTTCCCTTCTAATGCCCTATAATGGGCATCCAGGAAAGGAAATAAGCAGCTTTACAGAAAAAAATCTGCTTTTTGTTACACTGATGACCATCCTAAGCAACTCCACAGAAGTTTTCAGGGTTCCTTTCAATGTGCATGAAGAAAGCAAAAAGTCAAAAATAGACCAATGTTAGGCAAGATTATAACAGATTTACTTATTAGTGCAGAATGCAAAACAAAAGCTAAAGCCTAATACAAACAAAATAGTATCACTTTCATACTCCTCACAAATTCATGGATTCCACATGGTTTACTTCCTTGCCTTAAAAGAAATGAATGTTTAAATGAGGCATGAACTTTGTGTCTCTAAAAATAACATCCCGAGTTAGCAAAGGAATCATTTGAGGAAAAAGGAATTGGAAATTGACATTTAATAACAAGTTGCAAGGAAATCCCCATTTTGTTTAGCATGGAAAGAAACAAAGATCCACGGGTCAGATTTGGTTGGAGGGATTTGGGGTGGGTTTTGCTGTTTGGGTTTTGTTGGGTTTTTTGCATCAAGGGAAAGAAAACAATAGCTATGTGGGAGGAAAAACATTTTCACAAATACAATAAATAATCGTTCTGATCCAAAAGCAAAGTGCGATGTAGAATTTTTCCACTTAAAAACAACCTACAGCATAATGCCTTAAATATTAACAAATCAATTAGTGGTCAGCAGAGTAAAATAAATATGAACATATTGATTTACATTTTGTTTCTAGCAGCAAAGGTCATTAACCTACTGGCCAATGTGACAGCTTCACAGAAGTCCTGTTTCTTGGGTTTGGTACTTGGTTTAACATGAGAAAAAGAGTGATTTGGTCTGGAAAATGGCACTTCAGCTGTACAGTGTTCTCCCCAGCCCACCCACACCAAAAGGGTTTGCCCAGAACGTGTTTTCAGTATTATTTGAACAGTGGTTTGGAGAACACCTTTCACAAAAAGAAGTAAAATCATGATCTACTCAGCATCTAATGCTGACAAGTGTGAGTTTGGATTGTCCTGAACCCTAAGGATAATGGGGAGGTTGGGTGTTTTCTCTTTGCAGTCAGTAACTTCCTATGCTGAAAGCGGAGTGGGAAGACCACAAGCCATTAAGCAATGCTGAAGAAGGAGAGGAAAGCTTTGGTAGCTTGCAGGAAGGGCCACAACAGAGCACTGGGGCAAAGTGAGTCTCAGCTGCTTCTCCCAGCAAGACATCTTTCCTTCCGTGGAGGAAATCTGTCCTGCCTTGTCACTTGAGTCCCACGGCCTGCTGTACACCTGCTCTACAAGCCACCACTCTGAAATCACCAGGATGATCACATTCACTTGCACTGCCTTGAACAGAACAAAGCAAATTCAGGCTTCTCTCCTCAGGGCAGACTGAAGCCACCACTCCAAACCAGAGGAGCCTGCAAGAACAGCCCCCTGCACATGCCTCACACACCCTCCCAAAAGCACCAGCACATGGCTGGGCTGTGGCACGTCTGCACAGCTGGAGCAAACCAGGTTTTGACACCTCCAGCAGTCACTGGAAATGCCAAATGAGTAGCAGATGGCTGGGCTGGGAGTAGGAGCAGTAACCAAAGCTAAATGGAGAACAGCTGATTTTTGGGGCATGTGAAAGCAAGCAAAAATGCCTCTTCATCCCTAGCAATAAGCCAGACAGCAGCAGTACCTACAGCTCCTCCAGCTCATACTTCACCAAGGGTTGTTTTTCTGCTACTAATTGCAGCCTGTAGGAAATGCCATGCTTTAATTTACAGCCAGAGGGATGTTTAACCATGATGCAGGGATCACTGTGCTGAAGCACATTGTGGTAAGGCTCATCTAATTCCCTCTGTCCCTCTGGACAGTGGTGTCAGAGTGGCTAAACTAAGGACAGGACACAAAGAGAAAACCAGAGCCCTTCTGTCAATACAACTGATGAGGGGGAAAAGGCCTATGAGAGATTCTGGAAAGGCAAATGTTCTTCAAAGCTACACAGAGGGTGAGGCAGAGGCAGGAAAGCACAGAAGAAACAGACTTACAAAGCTGTCAGAACTGCTCAGTGAGTGCTCTACAACCTGGGCACCTGTTCTACTTTCTCACCTGCTCCAGGGCACAAACCCCATTTAACTGAGTTTTGCACAAAGGAGGAGAAGGAATCCCATTCATGAGGACACCTATGCCTCTGCCTCTATCTGCAGGGCAAGGATCAGCATAGAATGATCTAGGGGTTTGTTTTCAACTACTTTGCAAGCACTCACCTTGCCTGGATTTAGGAAAGCTGCATTCAGGTTGTATGGCTCCCTGATGTTCACCCAGGGAGCTGAAGAAAACAATAGTCAATTTCTGAGGAGCAGCCAAGTGCAACAGACCTTTTGAAGGTGGACTAGGAAGATGAATAAAGACTATTTGGATTTTTTTTGTTACTCATTCTTCATTTTTTAAGGCAAGCAGAAAGTCCTTCTGGAATGCAAGAGGCAGGATCAGAATGGCAATAAAAGGAGGCGGGGAGCTACCTTCAACACTATGCACTAGGTACAATTCATCCCTGCTAAAATCCTACTGAAACTAATGGAGCTGCATCTAATTCCAGCTGCCTGAAGAGGGGTGAGAGATGAGCCATGGTGCTTCCTGGACCCTCTCTCTGCACCTGCCACTGAAGTCAGTGGAGCTACACCAGTGCACAGTTCCAGCAGCACAGTAGGGGATCAGGTCCAACAAAAGCCACCTACATGCTGCTCTTGCCACTGGAGACCATGTTTTAATGACACTGTGAACTAGACTCCAATCACAGCTCCTCATATCTACCCAAACAAGCAGAAGAATAATTGACAGCCCTACTTCTGCTCTTTTTCCCCTTCCTACTTTTGCTAAGGAATATCAAAACAAACACACACACACCTTCTGAGTTTGTCTACAGTTCAAAAGTTGCTTAACAAGTTTCTTGAATACTTCCGTGAGGCCAAAAATCTGTTACTCAAACAATCATCACCCTCACATTTAAATCCTACATAACTTTGGATTTTTTGAAGGTCCCTAGAACAGTCAAGTATACATCAAGGAATGGAATTAAAACCCATCCTGAGATGGAAAAAGAAAGAAGGGGCAGAGGGGGGTTGAAGTCAACCAATATTGGTAGTTCTAGTTCAAAGCTAGAAGTTTCATCTTTGCTCCATAAACACCCATTAGGCTTTGCCTAGGGAATGGCATGGAAGTGGGACACTCCAGTATCTGCTACCCAGGCAGCCCTCCCTCCTCTTCCAGAGCAAGGACTGCAGGCCAGAGACCAACTCTTGCTCTCTTGTACATCAACATGCAAAGAAATCACAGCTGAGAGCTCCTTCCACCTATTCTCAACCTGACTCAGTCTAAGGCAGAATCAGAGCACAGCACATCTCACCTGAGCAGGTTTGCTTTCCAGTTCACTTCATCAAGCCACTGAGATCCCCAGAGATTCTCCTCAGGGAGATGAGCTACACCCATGGTATATTAAGGTGTCCAGGCAACAACATCAAGATTAGAAGAGTATTTCTGAATGGGGCTAATCAGCTGAAATCTATGTCAGACGTTCAGAATGGAATCTGCATCGCAGAGGAAGCAGTAAGAGGCAAGATCCTCCAAGGAGAAGAGGTATGCAGAGCCTTTCTACAAAGATGTGGAAAGAACCTATTCTGGACTGTAATGGGGGCCAGAAGCAGCAAAGTGTGGACAAGTACACCACCTAATTCACACATTCACAGGCCCTACTCCTTCCCCTCTTTTACAAGCTGCCCGGAGATTCAGTCTGCTGTAGGGAAGCATTCTGGAGCACTGCTCTGTGGTGTGCCAAGAGGGGAGTGGGCTTTGCACACAGTCCACCCATGTGGTAGGACCACAGAAGTTTCCAGCACTTCTTGGGCTTTGCATATTCATGCAGAAGGCTGGGGAGAAGACACAGTTCCTCCCTGCCACTCAACACAACGAAGAGCCTTAGATAATTAGCGAACAAACACCAAAAACACTTCATGTCCTGCACAGCGTCATCCTGCCGACTATGATAGAAAAAAAACCTAACCATACCAGTAAGTTTGCAGGTGTTACATGTACAGCTCGAGAGCATACTCCTACCCAATGGAGCACAAAGCAGGGCATGTGGCAAACAGCAGGCGAGAGACAAGCTGCTCTAGTTGCAAACTACTACCGAGGGTGGCGCGTCATTGGACGTAGCCCAGGTTCTCCATCTCGTTCCTGTAGCGCTGCTCGGACACTTTGCTCTTGTGCTGCTTGCTCTCCAGGTGCTGCCTGAACTCCAGCTCCTCGCTGGCGCCCGCGTTGCACATGGAGCAGTAGAACTGGCCGCTGGGCGTCACACACATGGCCAGGTCACGGGGGATCCGCTGGCGCGAGCGCGGGTTGAAGTAGGGACCTGGGGAGCCAACAGAAAAGCCTGGGTTACCTGTAAGAAATCAAAGCTTCAGGCGGCTCAGTGACAATGCCTAAGTCAAATGAATGACTGAAAAGCAGACAGAGATTTGCTTCTTTAACAGATCAGAGTCAAGCTTTATTTTCCTCACAACTGCTCTGCTGATTTCCAGATTTACAGAGGTGCAGCACTTGGAATTTTATAAAATAGTAGAGTCGGCTTAATGCCCCAGTCTTACTGAAAATCAGGAATGTAATAATTTAAGAATTAATAAATTATCTTTTTTTTTTTTTTGTTAACCATCTAATTCCAGCACTGGAACAAAAAGTCTTTTGATTAGAATAAGCTGCCTCAGTTTAAAGCTCACAAAATGGAGCTTGAAAATATTTATCTTTTCCACATAACAGTGATTAGAATGACATGATTAAACCAAGCCTCACCAGGAATCAGAGTTTCAGCTAATGTGTGCTTGTAAAACAACTTAAAATGAAAAAGAGAAATAGATGCCCTGCTGGAGGCTGTAATACACTCTTTAAATCATAGTAAAGAGGCAAAGTTAGTATCTAACACCTGAGGAAGGGACTCTATGCTAGGAACAGATGGTCTTAGAGGGAGGCTAACATGCTCTCTCATTCTGGTCATGGGAGTGCAAGTACAGATTGATGTGCCACAGTAGGAGTCAAAGCACCTGGCCACCTGCCAAGAAAATAAAGCAGGAAAACTGTCACCACTTAGAGCAGCCTTAGAGACAGGCAGATGGTAAATTAAGTTACAAACTGAGAAAAAGAACTAACAAGCAGGCTGACAAAACAAAGCAACTTTAGCAGCTGGGAAAAAAACCCATGCAGATATGAAGGATCAGCAGAGCTTGGACCAGCTCCTTTTACAAACTCACTCTGCTAAAACAGACCTCAGAAACAGAAGATAAACAAGCCTATTTATTATTAATTACTATTCCAACTGCAGAATAGATGCAAGCTCCAAGTTACCTGTGTTGTTCTGAACCGCATACGTGTTTCTTCTGTTCTGCATCATCTTATATTCATTCCCTTCTTTCCTTGCCCTTCGTTTGCCTAGTTCTGAGGCATCCCTGCAGATTAAACAAATATGAACAGCTGCAATTCAGAGTTTTCTGACAAAAGGACTGCCAGGGACACTGCCACACGCTTTCAGCCTGAGATGAGGTTGAACAATACCTACGAGAATGAGTTATTCTGTGCCTCTGCAAGACGCAGCCGCTTGGCGTGATTCTTCCCTTGGTAGTGAGCCTGTGCCACAGCCGGAGAACTAAATGAGGCATCACAAAGCTTGCAGTAATCATTCTCTGTAGCCAAGATCACTCTGCCACCTGGCTTACTGGATCCCATCTAGCAGCAAAGGGGGAGAAAGCATGTGAAAGACAAGAAGGTTAAATCGCTGAAATAGTGCAATCACAGGGACCGAGGCCACTGCCGTCCTCATCAGACAGCAGGAGAGCTGGAATTAAAGCCCGTGGATTAGGACACTCTCAAGCTGTCCCCAAAGTGTTCTTACAAGAAATTCATCCTTCCTGCCTTGCCTCCAGGAGAGCCTGCAAATTCCTGGCCTGAGGTGGAGAGAAAAGCAATCTGAACAAATAGCTCTGCAACAGCCACAGAGGCTTGTTTACATCACAGCAATGATTTAACTCCTAGCTGCTGGGAGCTGATGAGCAGTGACTTTCACTCTGAGGAACACCCACTGAAAGGCAGAAGTGTTTCTCTCTCCTATTTACAGTCCACCTAATCTCTGCACAGTACCCTGTCTTTACACAGCTCCCTGACAACAGCAAGAGGGAAAAAAAAAACAATAGCAAAGCTGCCAAACCTCTGATCCTTAACCTTCAGGTAGGAGGACACCTGGATCCAGACTTCAAAGGAAGGACCCAGTCTCACATGAGTAGCTCCTGCTATGTGAAGGACACCTTCATGTGTCTGGAGTCAGACCACATAGAGTGATCCAGGCAGGAACCATCCCTCCTCAGCACGTAACATCCAGGGAAAAGTGTTTTGTAAACAGTGCAGCAGCAGTGATTCATGCAGCCATGTCACTGCAGCACTTGACAAGTCAACATTCTTTCACATCTCCTTTGATATTGCTCAAACTTAGAGACACACAATTCTGATTTCTAGCTTACAGTGTGAACCCTCACATGGCCCCAGAGGTATTTTTATTGCCATGGGCCATTTTCTCCATTAAAAACCACACCACCAGATACCCTGGCAGGTACAGCAGCCACATCCCCATGCCCTGGGCAGGACCCCACCCCATCCCATGAACTGATCCATGGGATAAACATCCATGAACTGCAATGCCAGTTTACAACGGGCCACATTTCCCCCTGGCCAGGAACAGTCTGCCACTCTGCAAATGCTCTCTGCTTCCCTACAGGCAGCACAGGCTTTCCTTGTGGGGACTGACAGGCACAGCTTCAATCCCCGTGGCCCAGCTGTGCTTCCCTGCACAGTCACAGGCAAAAGCCAGGCTAGCTGTCACATCTCATGATAAACCCAAGGCATGAATTCTAGAAGGAGATAGCAAAAACCACCTCTTTTTTCCTCTAATGTGCCCAAAACAGAATTAATCTGGATCACTGAGGGAACAATCCATTCACTCTGCACACAGGAATGAGCACTTCAAAAGGAGCAACAAAAGAGGAATTAGCTAACAGCCCTGGGCAATGGGTGTAGGAGCACCAAAGCACTTTTTCCATGTAGACTTCCCTCAGACAACAGAGGGATGATTGTGCAGAGCAGATGCCACACCCTCACATCCAAATCCAATTCCAGCAATGCTGTTTTATACCTACCCTTGCACAGCTACAATCAGCAGCACATCGGACGTACCTAGGAATCACAGTATTTGCCAGGCAGAAATAGAACATCTGAAGTCCAGCATTGTGCTGCAAGGGCAGATCAATACCTGCATCTTCAAGGGAAAGCAAACAACTCACAACGGGCCATTTCCACCATCCTGTGCCATCACAAGGAAAATTCTTTCCCAACTCCTGTGGCAATCCTCAAAGCCTGAGATCTGGTTATCCTTACTGGGGTTAGGTGACAAGCAAGCATGATGTCAGTCCCCATGCCATGCCTTACCTGAGTTGGAAGGGAGACAACCTGAGGTGGGGCAGGCTCAACAGAATTACTCATCCTGGCAGGTGCCGGACAGCTGTTGGCAGCATAGTAATTCCGCAGTTTCTTGCTGTGGTTTTTACCCTGCAAAGATAACCCAGATTAATCACTGTCCTAATAATAGTGTCTTATTCTGAAACACAAAGGATCCAGAGACTGAAATGAGAAAGTGCCCATGAAGGTGGCAGCTCAGGTAAAGGAGCTGTCACCCAGCTCCAAATTTAAGAGATGCAGGCATTCCTCCCTTTCTCCAAAATGCCCAACACCTAGAATGACTGGACCTCACCTTCAGCTGATTTTCTCAATAAGTTTACAATTAGTTTCTCAGTCTATTTCCATTTTATTTAAAACCAGTATTTTGTGTTTTAAGACTATCAACTGCTTTGCAGTTTTTTGATAAGCCTGAACATAAACCACAGATTTCATGAGATTGCAAGCTTGAGTTAAAACATGAGATTGAACTTAAAACCATTTCATATTTTATTTTCTCCTGAAAAACACATATGTGTTTTTGGTGTTCTGAAAACCTGATAGAATAACATGAGACTATGTATATGCATATTGTGGCTGTGGATGCATAGTAAGGCAAGTTGTGTAAAAATTCACTTCAGTCCCCTCATGGCAGAAATTCTACAGAAGTAAGATGTTAAAAGTGTAACACCAACCCAACCTACCCCTTCACTAGCAGGATACCACTTTTTCAGGCCCAACAGTGAACCTGAAATCTGGGTCTGGTGTCCTGAGGTTATAGACAACCACCCTTTTGCATTCACTGGTGGAGAAAGTCACTATCTCCAATACTCATGCAAACAGAGCACTAGGCAGAGAGGGTGTAGGAAAATAGGGTAATGCAAGACTGACATGTTCTATCTTTCAGCAAGAAGCATATGCAAAGAGTCCTTACCCTACTTCAGCCAAGTCAACAAGATCAGGTTAAACAAAATAAATTCGATCTGAGCCAACCCAGCTGATGAGAGTGTTTGCATAAAATGCCCCACTAGATCAGTACTGTGCACAGCCTCAGAAAGGAGACCCTGAAAATCACATGGCAGCAGCCCCTTTCCTAATAGCACAGCTGGATCCTGCAAAAAACACCTGTCCAGGCCACACAAAATCATGTCTGGAATCAGAAGGTCAATTTTACTAAACTAGTGTAGATGTCAAATACAGGTTGCATAAAACAAAAGAAAAATCACAAGTGTCTGCTTTTTCACCCATGCCATCTTGTCACCACTTCTCTGTCCCCATGGACAGTGTTTTTGCAAAAAGCTCTAGTAGTAACACCTTAAATGAAAGCACTGCAGCATGTCTGGACAACCAGCAAATCCAAGCAGGGTGAAGATATGTCTACAGAGCAGTTTCAGTCCATGAGGTGGTGCAGAGGAAGCCCCAGATGAGCAACTTGAATGCTGCTGTTCATGTGCAGCACTCAAAACCCCCTCGAGAAGCTGAGTTAGTCCTCCTGCATTAGCCCACACTTCCCTCTGTGCTACCACAGCAACGCTGCTGGCAGTGCTCGTGCTGGCATGGGAATGTCTCCACAAGCTGCAGATGCAGCAGCCCCAAAAGCTGAGCCTCCTGCTGCTCTCCTTACCTGGTAATGAGCCTGGGCTTGCTGGGCCGAATTCAGAGTGACATTGCAAAGCTTACAGGACAGGGGCTTACATAGTTCCTCCAGCATAGGGTCCTGCTCCACCACCTTGGCAAGTTCCTCTTCTTGTGTGTGATGAAAGGAAGGCCCCAGTCCGAGAGACTTTGGTGGGGACAGTGGTGAGCTGGCTCTTGGCCTTGTAGCCACTGACATAGGAAGGGATGAAGGCTTCTCAGGATGAGGAAGAAGTCCTGCTTGCTGTAGAAGAATCATTGGCCAGGAAGACTATGGGCATGCTACAGCTGAAGGAGGAGGAATCTTCTTCAGATCTAGACAGAAAGACATAAATGCTGAAATAAGCAACAAGAACAGGAACATCAAGGATCCAGGGGCAATTCCTGTAACTCCACTGCCTCTACTTCATGCCTTTTCAAAATGCCAAGCAGGATAAAGTCAGTTTGCAACACTTTACCGCCCACGGGAACAGCAACATCCCAGACAACCAGGGCCAGATTACAAGATACTTATATAAGAAGTGGGTCCCCTGGAGGGTGAAGATTCCTGACACCCACAGCACCTGACAACACACTGCCCACTGCTCCATGGCCACCAAAAGTGGGGACATACACCATGCACAGCACATAGAGCTGTGTCACTGGGGGGATACAACCACTACCCACATCCTCCTTTGGAAGCCCAAGGACAAGCTCAGCCTCCAAAACCTAAACCAATATTACAGCAGACTACTGCAATGAACATCTACAAAGAAACCAATTACTTCAAAGCAGATTTATTGTATATAGGTAGATGCAAAATACATAAATGCATCTATCCCTCAAACACTCACAAAGACTTTCCTGAGGAAAAGCTTTTTTCCAGTAAGACAGCAAAACAAAAAGAATGGGAATGAGCTGGAGCACACCTTGTTGTACACTCAGCTCCCAAGGGCTCTCTCCCATGGTCTTCTTGAATGACCTTGAGCTATTTTTCACATTTCCATTACTAACTACAAGCAATGCAACATTTAAAACTACATCTTCTTCTGCAAAATGGAGAACTTATCTCATATTAACCTTTATTCAATTATTTCTCAGTTAATTCAAGTTATTAGAACTAGCTCCACATTTCCAACAAGAGGTTCTGAGAGATTTATTTAATTAAAGTTTATAAATCACATCTACAGCCCAGATGAACATCCCTAGAATAATACAGAGCAGTGACATTATGAATTAAGGCATAGCTACTTTTGTTCGTGTCTTATTAGCTTCTTATCATAACAAATCCTGTTCAGTGCCACACTGGGATCAAGAGAAGCATTATCTTGGCCTTTGCAGATCATTCCCAGCTAGGGCTGCACTGGCACCAACCATGTTTATGCTCTGGGCTTTGTTCATTTGTTTAAGCAAATAAAGAGACACATCTGCATTTTAAAGCAACACTTGTGTAAAATTAGGGAAAAGTAAATGAAATGCCACCAAGGAATTTTGTTCCCGAGTCACTTTTGAAAATAGGGACTTCAAAGGCATTTAAGAACCTGAAGAAGCAGATAGCATTTATCTGGGGTAACTTCCGGGATTTTCAATCTGCTAAAATTAGCTGAAGATAAATACCTTCCACACTCAAGCTATGGAAAATCCCAGTTGAAGCCTGCAATTTTAGGTACTGTGTTATCTTTGGATCTCTGTTCCCAGAGAGATCTGTGTTCTGTTAGGAAAAATAAAACATAATTTAAATGAATGAATGGGACTAAAGCATGCAAGTGACGAAATAATTTCTGAAATGTTTATCTCAAACCCAAACTTACTCTAGTACAAGACTGGAAGCAGTTCACTTATTCCTAATATTAAAGGTAAGGAAAAAAATTAAAACTATTAAAATAAAAAAGGCAGTATGCACTGGCTTGGGGACAATGTTTCAAGGCAGTAACAGAGCCACCATGAGTTTTCATGTTTATATTATTCCTCCACCACAAAGGCTCTGCAAAATTTCAGAGCTGGAATCCACCACAAAGAAGGAAGAGGACACACAGGAATGGTGCTGCAAATCATCCATCAGCAGTGTACATTCTGTAGTGTTACCTAACCCCTTTCCTATTTTCAGCACGCACCTCCCTGGTTAAACAGAACAGAAGACAACTTTTTTATCTTTATTTTCCTCAACTAGTACTCTGTAGACAGTCTAATTAATTTCTGTGGGACTACAGATGGAACAAGTTCATATTCATGTTGGTTAAATACATCACAACACAGGCCTATCAAGGCAGTTTAAATCAACTATGCAAGCTGTAAGCATGTCAGCTAATTTCAGAGTTTTATTACACGAGTATAATGGGCCTCTTACCTTAAAATGAGAGTAAACTATAGCAAAACACTTCATACAGCAACATAAAGAGATGTACAGTAAATGGCAGTTGAGATTCATCTGCTTAATTTTGCATGAGCATTTGTTGCATTGCATTTTCTTGCAACTGTCACAAATGGGATTTGACATATACAAGAAGAAACAGGATCTATATCTACAGGAGAAAGGTACAATGTAATATTCATAGAAAATCTTTAACTGTAAGGTCATTTACTGTTTCTTAAAGTAAGCAGTTGTCTGAAGATAAAATTAAGACTGCATGAGCAATTTCCATAGTAAGACTTCTTGATTTGGCTTATGCAATGTATGTAATTCTGATTTTCCTCTGACAGTGATCTGAAATCATTAAAATTGCTCAAGTTATGTTCATTTCTCTCTTACTGGTATTATTTATAAGAAAGAAAAAAATCAGCTTATTTCCAGGTTCCTTTAATCCTCCGCTGCTGGTTGTTACAGCTACCCTGCCCAGGAGAAGGAAAAAGAACATTTTTAACTCCTCATTTCCTTTCACATGAGAAGCTGTAAAATCTTTATCCTAGGACACAACAAAGGAACAACCAGGGAGCCCAACCAGCACAGCCCAAGGCAGATAAGGACCTGCAGCTCCCAGGGTGAGCTGAGGAGCCACTGTGCCTCAGGACAGCAGCTCTGAGAGCTCAGGATCCACTTCCACCCCATGCCAGCTGTCCTTGAGCGGATGAGAGGGGGACAGGTGCAGAGCCCTTCTCCCTCCTTTCACCAGGGCATGCCAAGGGCAGTGCTGAAGGAGGAGACCCGAGTGCCACAGCCTGGCAATGCCCACCTAAAGGGGAGCAGCCTCCCCGGCTGACAACAGCACAGAGCCGGGAAAGGAGCTGCTCCAGCCCCACAGCTAAGGATGGGGAAGGCACGGCATGACTTTCCTTGGTGAAAAGATAAAACCACAGTGAGAAATCTACGTGTTCCAGAATTGGTTTTTAAATGCAGCTGAGGCAACTAACAACAGAGATGAAAGCTGCAGAAATGGTGAGTTTCACTGCTCTGTCTTCAAGACAGGAAGCATTTCTTCTCAAGTTCACCCGTCTATCAATACATGGACATCTCTTAGTGTAATTGTGCCAGAAAGTTTCCTTTGGCCACGGACTGGGCCTACACCCTTCCCCCTGAAAGGCAGGTTGTTTTATAACGCTGCAGGGACTGAAGGCAGCACCAAACACACACACAGCGTGCACAGCTCTCCCTTAAGGTGCACTGACCCTCGGCTGATGGGGACACACAGAACCATCCCTCACGTCAAGGGGGCTATCAGAAACCAGGGTGGAAATCCCGACTCCTCGCAGGCATTCCCGCAAAGCTGCTTGCCTCGCAGTCTGGGGGGCTGGAGAGCAATTAAAAACCACAAGCCCTGCTCCCTTTCTGCCCGGGAACCGGCGCAGCCTCACGGCACCGCCGCACCGTTCCGGGAAGGCGCAGAGCACAGCCGAGAGGCAGCGACAGCCATCCGCGTCCCCCGAGCGGCTCGGAACGCGGCCGGGGCGGCATCCCCGGCACCGCCCGGACCCCAGCCCTGCCGGCCCCCCGCGCACACCCCGCACCTACCGGGACCGGGGCTCGCAGGGCCGGGCCCGGCTCGGGCTCGCACTCAGCTGCGGGAAGTGACGGCAGCGGGGGCGGGACGGGGCCGCGCCGCCGGGCCGGGCTGAGGCGGGGCCGCCGCCGCCGACAGCCCCGCGCACCGCGGGGAAACACCCTCCGGGCGCTGCTTCAGGCCTGGCCCGCGGTTCTGCACAAGGGCATTTAGTCTTTTTTATTTTTTTTAATAATTATCTTCTTTTTTTTTTTTTTTTCATAGCAGGCGTTACAATGAACCCGATTTGCATATATAAACATCTTCTTATTCATGCTGCTCGTAGCCAAAATGAGTAATGATTTCCCCTCGAGCCACCAAGGCCTCACCCGTGTGGTTGGGCCACCCTGTTTCAAGGCATGTGGAGTTTCTGTTGATTTTTCTCCCCTTCTGTTGGAATAGGGAAGCGCTGAGAAGTCACTACAGGCTGAAACCATCACCCATATTTTACAGGAGCTGTCAGCCAACCCACTTGGAATACAATGGTTAGACACACTGATTGTTACTAATTTTTGATAGATCTTTTTAAAAAAATTTGTCAGATTCATAGAATCATAGAACAGTTTGGCTTGGAAGGCCCCTTAAAGACCATCTCATTCCAGCCGCCTTGCCATGGGCAGGGACACTTTCCACTAGCCCAGGTTGCTCCAAGCCCTGTCCCACCTGGCCTTGAACAATTCCAGGGATGGGGCAGCCACAGCTTTCTCTGGGCAGCCCCTGCCAGGGCCTCACCACCCTCACAGTCAAGAATTTCTTCCTAATGTCTGATCTAAATCTGCCCTCTGTCAGTTTAAAGCCATCCCCCTTGTCCTATCACTACATGCCCTTGTCGAAATTCCCTCTCTGGCTCTCTCGCAGGCTCCCTTTGGGAAGGATGCTGCAGGTCGGAATCAGGAGGCAGGTGATGTGGAGCCGAAGCAGCAAAGGGGCAGTTTGCCAGCAGCCTGCTCTGCCCTGGGTTTGTTGGGTGTGTTCTGCCATGCCCTGCACGGCTGGTGCTCCCACCTACTGCAGTGCTGCCTGCAGCATCTCAGCCTGCCCACGGCCGCGAATGCGGCCCCATGCTAGACCGTGGGGCTTGGAGAACTCTTCCAAGTAAGAGAATTCACCAACGCCCTCACCATGTTCATACCTGGCTCCAAAACTTGCTTATGCCATCTCCGCTGTTGAAAGGATAAATACCCCTTGACAATAGAGTGATTTGCCAAAACGCCTTAACAATTAATAACCCACGTTAACCGTGTCCCTCCTCCCTGTCATCACCTCAGTGCCACCCTCACTTGTTGCATCTTGTTGGCTCTCACCGAGGTACCCCAGCCCGGCGCTCTCATTTCACACCCTGAAAACCCACACCCACTTGGGAGTGCGTATTTACAATGTTATTTCTCTTCGACTTCTCATTTGTACGGGCATTCGCTCAGCGGGCCACTCTTTCAACAAAACACCGGACTCACGTACAGCGACTGGATGCCAGTGGCAGCTGATTGTAAAGAAACCTGGAGGTCCAAATGGGGAAAAGGGTCAGGATTGGGCCAGACGAGCTGCGATCTGCAGGGCACGGGGATGTCAGCGACATCAGGGCAAGAACCGGGGCAGGAGGAGCCCGTGACTGCCCTGCACACCCCGTTCCCCCGGCCCCGCGCCCGCCTCCCCCCTCCGCGGTTCCCGTTCCGGCGGGCGGTGCCTTCCCCATCCGGGGTCAGCCCCGCTCCCTTCCTGTTATTCCCGTGCGGGAGGCGGCGGCTGTCGGGGAGCGGCTGCCGGCGCCGCTGCCGCCCGCGCCCGGGGCACAGGCACGGGCCGAGGCGAGCGGGGCGGCGCCGCTCGCTGAGGGGGCGCGGGCGGCAGCGCGGGGCTGAGGGGCCGCGGGGCTGCGCTCGGCCGGCGGAGCTCCCCCCGCCGCATCCCGCGCTCGGGGTGCTGGCAGGGACGCGAGCCGGGAGAGGAAGAATAGCGGCTTGTTGTTTTCCAGTGTGGGTGTCTCCACCCCTGGAGTGGAGCTGTGCGCTGTGGATGTGCTCCGGCCGTGCCGGGATGGGGCTGGGTGATGCCGCTGGCAGCAGAGCCGCTCCCGATGGGTGTGTGGGGATCCTGGCACACGGCTCCTGCTGCCAGATGCGCTCGGCTGACAGCAGCAGCGCCTCGTCCCTGCTACCTGTAAAACCTTCATTCCTCTTTTATGCTGCCCAGAGATCGGTCTGTACTGATGTTAAATATGGAACTGCTGTTTCTTCCCAGTATTTGTGTGTTTTTTGGTAGACTCTATATTAGCAAAACTTTGGCCAAACTAACACAAACTTGTTTTTCTTTGGGGGTTTTGTGGCTGTTTTCAGTACTCCTTAAGTTATTAAGCTATCAATTACTTCTGTAGCAGTTATGGATATGTCTCTAATTTTTATAATTTTTGTGTATATTTAGTTTCTTTTTTTGACTAAAGGCCTGATGGAGCTAAGATTATTTTATAAGCAGTACCTATTCAGAACAAACAGGAGGCAAGTATATATATTTTAAAAGTAGACAGTAGAGAGTATAATGCTTTTCTTGATTTAATTCTGCAGCAAACTTATAAAGGAGCGGTAAATTGGGTTCTGAGTTAGATTTTGTAGAATTTAATAGAAAAAAAAAATCTATTTCGTTTTGTTAGTTCTTTGTACCTTCACATCCCTGCTTTGAGCTATACCAGGTGTTCAAATTTATCACATTGGATAAAGTTAGAAACTTCCCCATCATGATCTGACTCATCCTTTAGTTTCTTCCATCTCACAGTTAATTTATAGAGGTGTACTCATACTTGTTGCTTCCATGCTGCAATTCTATAATGCAATGTAATAATCAAAGGTCACCTCTTGTGTGTAAACTTTGTTAGTTCCTGGGAATATTCCAATGTGCAGGGTGATGGGATTTAATAATGTCTGCTATGAGGAACTGACTGGAAAAGCTCTTCTAAAATAAAGCCCCATGTGAACTTAAAGCTTCACAATAAATAACTTTATTCTCAAAGAATAGTACTGGAAAACTTTCAGAGTTGTTACTTATTTAGAAGCGTATTTTAGCTAATGTAGAGAAAGCTCACATCAACCAAGCTCACAATGTTCACAGAGGAATTTATGTGCATTTTAGCCAATGTAGAGAAAGCTCACAATGTTCACAGAGGAATTTATGAAACCACGCAATTCCTATGGGATCCATGGAATATTCCACTTCTGCATTGGGACAATAAATGCACCAGTTGGAATTTGATTGGTGAGATGCCCTGCATTTCCTAGGTGTTAACTTGGTGCCATTCTTAGCAACCTGGAGACAGTGCTTAGTGTTTTTTCAGGGCAGGAGAATCCCAGCCTACAAATCCATGCCAAAATGTTTTAACTGGCTGCTCCAAGTTGTCATTCTGTATCAAAGACAAGTTTATTCTGTTTGTTGTTGTGTTTACTGCATGAAAGATGGCTCTGAGAGAGTTTTTTGGGGATTTTTTTTTTTTTTCTTTCTGGAGTATTCTTTGGGAAAGGGGGTGTAGCTGATTTGTTTACAAAGCAATTGTGCTTTATTGGAAGTCATAAAGTGGTTCAATACTTAGTTTACTGTTTATCTGATAATCAGGCTTTCTGTGAGCAAATGGGGGATACTTTTTCCTGGATAACTCTTTTTTTAAAAGTTGTTCAAAGGTTTAGAGTATTAATTTCTGCAACCAGCAAAGAGTTCATGCTTTACCCTCATGCTATCTCACAAAATAAACTGAGTAACCTCACAAGAGGTTTCCAGTTATTGGAAGAAAAGCACACCTTTGAAAGGTGTTGTGGCATAAGGAATGGACTTCCTGATCCACAGATCTTCAGGTTTTTTGTGTGTGGTGTGCTTTTTAATGGCTTGCTCATATGTGATACAACTTGGAAAAACCTTGGTGATCATCATAACTTTTATTTCCTTCTGAGTTAAAACTATGTATAAATTACTAGACAACAAGCTTAAGGTTGACACGCAGTCTGCAAAAACTGCTTTCTTATGTTTTGTACTTAAAACATCCACTCATTATGCAACCTTTGAGATTTCTGGTGCAGATTCTCTGGTTGTCAGGAATACCCTGAACACCTTGCAAATATCACTCATTTCCTAATGGAAGATTGTTGCTATTGGTTTTGTTTGCCTGTTAGGGAGGAGAGGAAATTGGGATGATGATGCATTAGCTCCAAATCACACAAGAAATAATAGCAGCTCTAGACTGGTATCATGTAGCTTTGCTTTGCCTAGTTGAGTACATTAATGAAGGTTAACAAAGACTGTAGTTAATAGAACGTTTGAGGAGTGTTGTGTTTGGGTGAGAGGAAGCTAAGATACTTTGTTTTAACTTCAATAGTGATGCACAGACTGATTTTGTTATTTATAAGTGGATAAAAATAATCCTGCAAAACTTGTCTTTCTAGTTTAGTCTTCAAATACCATTACAGAACTAAGTTTTGTCTTACTACTTACTGGTTTGTAAATTACTGAAAAATATATGAGATCGAGTAAATCCTCCCCACTGAGAAAAAAGTGGGCCATATCTGCATTTTTGGCGTGTGATGGCGTTGGAGGGGGAGCACTTGGAGGGAAAGGATAAGAGTTTGCACATTGGCTAACTGGAGAACAGATGTGGCTTCTAGTGTGAGCTAAGGTTTGGGGGGTTTGCAGCTTTTTATGCATTGCATTCCGTGCTTGTGGGAGTTTAGTCTCATCCTTTTAAAAAGCCAGACATCCAGCTGCTCCAAGGGGATGATGCCTGTCTGTAGCTATGACTAGAAGGGGCCACAAAAATATTTATGCTAAAACTGGATGGGAATTTTCTTTTGCTTTTGAAGTTGAATGTGTCATGGCAAAGAATTCTGTTACAATTGTCTCTTTGTAGTATGCTAATCCAAATGGGACCAAGTGGGGAGAATAGATTTGTTTCTCTCTATATTTAATTGGACAACAAATGTATGTGATTTGTTTTGATTACAGAGTTGGTCAAGATAACCTCCAGAGGTTCCTCCCAACTGAATTTGTTCTACAGATCTATTTTTGAATGGATAATGAAGTGCTAAATGAACCAGAAATAATACTCTGAGTATTAACTGCGGGGTTGTTTTTTTGCTCTTGCAGCACTGGTATAGTATTAACTTCAACAAAATCCAAACAAACAAACCCACACAATCAATCAAACAAACAAAAAATCCAGCACAAAACCAAGCCCAGCTAGGGGGTAGGGGGAATTAAACTGGTTTGAAGAAGGAAAAGAGGCATTTTTATAAATCCTGTACATTAACTTGTAGTCATCTAGAAATGCAGCAGACTGAGTACAGTTTATGTAATTCGGGATCTGACTTCTCAGTCTAAGCAATACTTAATGATTTTGCAGCACATATATTTAAATTTATATTATATATTTATAATATATATTTATATGTGGCATGTATCTACACTTGTGTTCTAGAAAAGTATTTTTCTAGTTAGTTCTGGACACAGATTTTGTGCAAGGCAGTCTAAGAGGCCTGTGTATTTCAAAGAAGAAATGTGAGGGACAGTAGACATCATCACCTGTTCTCTATTTCCAGTGTTCTTAAAGCCAGCAAAGCAGGGGATAAAAGCACTTGGTCAATTATGTCTGCTAGGGAAACTCCCTGGGAATGGTTATAGTCTGTCTTTGGAAAACTCTGCTCACATACCTGAGCTCCAGAAATGTAAAAACTAAATTCTAAGTGGGCAGCTTACCTCTATCAAGTTGAACAGGAAAATGATGGAGCTCTGGTGAAGCTTTTGCTTGGCTTGCAGCAGTGAAGTGGCTGCTTCAGTCGAGTTTAAGAACAAACAGCTGGGTCAAACGTACAGCTTCAGTGATCTCTGGTTTCATGTCCTGTTGCTTTTCACCAGTGGAGAGTTAGAGAAATCCTAAATCCCAAAGACACTGGGGTTTGGGGTTTTTGTCTACTCGTTAACACAGTTGCTTTAATTAACTTACCTTCGTGGATTTTTATGCAGAAAACCTTGGCAGTTTTGCCTACACCTTCTGAGTAAAGAAACATTTCCAAGTGTAGCTTTTGAGGGTTGTGAACCACAAAGCATATTTGTTGAACACAGAAGACTTACTGAATTGACTAAGACTGACTGTAAATTCCCTGAAATTTTGAGTCAGCTGAGTCACATTTATTGTGATTAATCTGTACATTCTGACCCTTTTCTAAGGGAACAAAATGTAGAGAAACATCCCTTGGGTTATTTTCTCTCCAACAGAAAAGAGAGAAAGCTGGATGGTTGCCTCCAAGATTGTACAACATGTCAAAAAACTTATCTGATTAAGACTTTACTGCTTTTCTTTTTTTTTTCATACTCATTAGTCTTTTGCCAATACTTAATCTAGCAGTTAATGGTGATGATGACTCTTGCCCAATATGTTTCAAGACTGTTCCTGATTTTTAACTCTTGCTGTTAAATTAGGTCCCACTCCTTTCGAAAACATGACTTTTCTGGTGAAATTACAGTTGTTGTCTTGGAAAAGTGTCCTTATCTGTCAGCTCTTTAGCTGTGGATCCTTGTAGAGGACACTAAATTGTTGAACAAAGAAATTACTCCTTGTTGCAACCTCGTTCCTTCTCTTAGCTATCACCAATCAACAAAGAAAAAAATTCTTGAACATCCTCAAAATGCAAGAAACTTTGAACATTACTGAAAGGAAAATATTCAAGATTCAGCATTTCATCTGAGACTAATCAGCCATAAGTAGAAGTACATGCCTGTTCTGTGATCTGAATCTAATAGAATAAAATTTCCAGTACCTTGGGACTTCGGCATCTGACTTGCTGGAAAAGTGAGGAGATTGATCTCTTCAAAGACACTGGCAAACTAAATACAGAATGCTTGAAAATGCAAGTGCAAACGAGGGAGAATGAGCAGAGGGGTAAAGGACTGTTTACCAGGCAGGCAGGGTGGAGAGGAATTGTTTCTTTCTCAAACTATTCAATTTCAGTTCTGACAAAACTCAATAAATACGCTTTCTGTGATGAGGAATGTTACAATCCAGCTTCAGTGCTTGTGCCATTAAGATACTTTTCATTAAATCTGGAAAACACTTAACTTGGCTCTTGACTACAGGCAGGGTTTGAAAGATGGAAGTTAATAGTGCTAACATAAGAAGTTTCTAGATAGAGCTAACTTCCTCTGGGAAAAGGGAAGTCAAAACTAGCATTCCAAATACTCCAGAATATGCCTGTGGTGTCATTAAACTGCTTAGACTCTAAAACATAGCACTTAGTCTTCATTCTTTTATTTATATTCCCAGCTCTTTGCAGAATAATCAGGAAATGCTGTGACTAGTAGTAAAAGTGGAAGTGATACTAATAACACTGAAAATTGCTCTTCTGCCTTTGTGGATGTTGAACAACCAGTTCTACTTACCAGTTTATCAAGGCAGTCTCCTCTGGTGGGAGGGAAGTGATAAATATATTGTGCTTTATCTTCATGCAGTTTCATGCTGTCACCTCTGAAATCTTCAATTTTAAGGTGTTAAGTACTGTAAAAGAGCACTTCTCCCAGGGAAGCCTCTGGTGTTTAAGAGCTGATTTTTAAGCAATGACCACACATCTGGAATGGTTTTGATGGTGATGTATAATTGAGGATGTGCCTGTGAGTTCCACTGCCATTCTAGCAAGTTTTTTACAAAGATTGGTTTGTGATAAATTGCATTTGTGTTATAGTGTAAAATTGTAATATATGAAATTCTAATGCTGTAATTGGAGAGGATAAACTTATACAGTTACATGAAGTTTTGGATAAAAGATTGCTGGTTAAAAGAAAGGCCTTAAATTGATTTTAACATTTTATTTGAGAGGGTAGAGATTAACTCTTTTGCTTGTGTTCAACCAAGGTTGAACATCTAAAATTCTAATAACTCGCCTTCCTCTTCAGCTTGCTCTGAAATGGAGGATAAGGTTCTGATGCTGTTATCACTGCTCAGCAGCACTGCCTTGATCTCAGATAGCTCCAGCTTGGGATGTTTTGACAGTTCAGGAGTGATGGCAAAAACTGCCACCAAGAGATAAAGATGAAAACAGAAGTCAACAGGCAATAAAATGGCAGTTTATACATGAAGAAAAGGGTAGCAAAACCTATTCCTGACTATGGAGACTTCTTAAATATGTTGTCAAAGTGCTTTGTAATCCAGCTCTTCAGGTCTTCTTTCATCACCTCTTTTCCAGGCTTTTCATTGTACCTCAGCAGATAGTGCAGTATCACAAACAGCTTCAGGGTGATATGGGAAGTGTAACCATGATTATATATTCCAGTCTCTTGTTGTCCTGGTATGTGAGCAGGCATTTATTTAAACAACAAAAAAGATGCTTTGCAAGATAGATATGCTTCCCTAATTGCCGTTTTTTTAATGGGTGGAAATTAAATCCAAAACACTTGAGCTTTTGTGGTCTTCTATTCCATGGTTAAACTTCACCAGGCTGAAAGCTGATTTCAGTCTTTTTGAATATACACACACCTATGAAAACATTAATGAAATGTTTCCAAAGAGCCATCCATGTATTTAAAAAATACTTCCTTCTGTGTGTAAATGTGTAAAATTCTCTCAAGACCAGTGACTGATTACTACCAGTATCTTTTTGGCTTTTTTTTAAATAAAGTCCTTTCAACTTAATATGTCCTTCTTACATAGCTATGATTATAGTAGTAGGCTGCATGTGTCTTAGTCTCAAGCCATTTCATCTGGATATGAAAGTGACTTTCTAAACTGGGCAGCTGGGAAGCCCTTAAATACTGCAGAGATGTGGCTGATAGTCACTGCTTAAATACCTATGAGCTTATGTCACTTCTTTGGAAGTTCATGTTCACTACAAACATTATCTATTTAGACAAACACTAGCCATTTCTTTCTGATGCATCAACCACAAATTGCTGGTACGTCGACCTTGTTAGAGAAACAATTTGGGTTACAGCTTGAAGTAGAGGAGAAAGGGATGCACAGCACACAGCGTCATGTCTCAGTAGCCCCATGCTTACTGTGCTTGTGTTGCACAACATGGTTTGCAAAGCAGATGCTGTAAGGAAAGGGGTAATAACATTTCCAGCATCTGCTTTAAACACTTGCTCAGTAGTGAAACTTGTTGCAGAAACACCAGAGCTGCCTCTGCATGAGCCACAAAAATGAAGAGTTTCAGTTCTGACCAAGGGCAGTGCTTTTCACAGCAATGCTCCGTTGGGGTGTGTAACTGCACAAGCCAAGGAGTGGGGTCACAAAAAGGATTCTTGGTTTTGGGGGATGTGTGCCTTGTAGGACCCACAGAGCAGACCTTAAATGGCCACAAAAATATGACCTGACCATGTGCGTGGTGAGACCACACCCACTCTCACCTCTCATGCTAATGAGGTGCCAAAAACCACTCAAACATCTCATGCTAGTGAGGGATGGTTTGAAGCTGACTGGGAGTGAACCACGTGGGATTGTACCACCACTGTGAAGATGCCCAGGGCACTGGGGGACCACAGGATCCATGGTGGTGACTCTCTCCTCCTCTCTCTCTCTCTCTCCTCTTTCCCTCATACACTTAATGTGGCAGAATAATGTTGATATCGTTGAGCAGGCGTTTGGTCTCATTTGCAGCCTAACTTCTGCAGGGAACTTTAACATCAAATCATAACAGATGCTTTAACAGTCACGTACAGGAGTGATAGCCATTTGGTTAAGGATGCTGAAGAACCATGTCCCAGTTTACCAGAGCTGGTTTTGTGCTTCAGGCTGGAGCATGCAGGGCTTACTGACACACAGTCACAGTGGATCATGTTTGTTTCCACTTTTTGAAAACAAATGCAAATGTTTTGATGTCTTGAGCATCACAACTGTGGTATCCAACCTGTAAATGCAGAGAAAAGTGCTGTTCAAACAGGATCAACAGCTGCAATGAGAATAAACACTCCTTGAGGTTTCAGAGAAGCTTTTTCTTTGTAACTTACATGAAGCAGTCAGGTGGGTTTACAAAATAGGGAATTTAGTCTTGCAATGTTGTTTCACATAGAAGGTCCAGTTGTCCTGTGTGCTTAGGTGCAATACACCAGTGTGGTCTGTGACCTTTGTGGAGATGAAGCCTGATGGGAGCAATTAGTGTTACCAAATTCTTTGCAGATGAATATTATCCCCTCTTGGTGTGGGGGGTAGGCAGGACAGTCTTGGTCCGCTGAAAATATTTTATGGAAAACTGTTGCTGTTTACCTCTCAGCAGGGTTATAATCTACTGCCAAATGAATATTTAGTTAATCACCATTGACTGTATTACAGACAAGTGATAGGGAGTAGGACTTCATTTGTGACTGACCCTTGAAAAGCTGTGGTATTTTCTTGTGATTGTAGCTTGTGGTAGTAGACAACAGCTTCCACAGGGCAGGGTTTGTTTGCTGCTCTCTTATTCCATGTGTCTTTTATATGATAACCTGCTAAGAACTGTGTGAGTTTCAGCTGTTTATAGGACAAGTGTATTTAGCTGCAGAATTGAGTTTTTTTCATTACAGTGGCTGTGCCTTTGTGTTAACTCTGCTACAAACTTCCTTCGCTCAACAAATGGTTTTGAAAGGGGAGCTAAGGAGCAGCTGAGTGGAGAAAGCATTGTTTGAGTTTTTCAGTGGAGGAGTTTAAACAAAGAGAAAAATAAAACAACCTACTTCCATGGCTTTTGCTGAGGCACGTGCTTCCTTACAAATCCTCTGACAAAAATGAAGTTGCATGCTATCCTTGTTTGCCAGTAAATAAAAGATAATGATTTCTGCTAACTGAATTTATTAAGTCCATGCAGACTAAACCCACACTGCTGTTAAGTACTATTTGGCTGCAGAAGTCTGTAAAGATAGCATAAATGGAAAGCTAATTTATATTTGGATTACAGAACTGAAACTTCTGTTTCCAGTTCAGTGTTCTAGGCTTACTGTTAAAAATCTGTGAGGATGCAAGAATGGTGCTGTCCACTGCCAGTGCAAAAGCTTTTCTGGTTTTGTACATTGGTTGCTTTCAGGGTCTGGAGTAACTTAATACAGCAAAAACACTTTATCTCAATTTCAAGTTGCTGCCAGACTGCATCCTAGGAAATGTTACATGGGAAGTAAACAAGATACTGTAAGTCAGTCTGAGTCTGATGTCTTTTTCAGCTGCTTCTTAGTAAAGAAAGGGCTCAGAGGGCAACTCTTCTGTGTAAGGATGAATGTGAATTAATAATTGAACACTCCTGACATTGTTGCTTGTGTTAGAGAGGTAAGTGTGACTGTGTGAGGTCTGCAGTGCCTCCGGAGTTTTATTGCAGCTCTTTCCCTGCCTTTCTGGGTAGGGGCAGTGGGGAGAGGAAATCTTTCCTCTTCCTCAGTGTGACTGGAGGTTCATCGTGCTGCAGCAGTTACTTCTAAAAGCCAAGGTGACAAATCTGGGGAGAACAACACGGGGAAAGGCGCTGGATCTGAGTTACAGGTCTGCTGCACAGCTGCTTGTGTTGGGTGGGGGTTCAGACTGGGCTGGAGCGCAGAACACCTGGATTAACTCTGCTCTGCTTCCTTGTCTCTGTGCCAGCACTTCCTGTTTTTAAAGATCCTGTTTACTGTCTGCATTCCAAATATCCCAGGAAGGTGGGAGGATGGGAAGAAACATGGAAAGAAAAGTAAACAGCATTATTTAAAGTGGAATTTTATATATTTTTTTAAAGTTATATAACCAGCATTTGTTACTTTTCAAACCTGGTTTCATTAAGCCTTTGTTTACTTCATCTGGTACTAATTTCCAAAAGCAGAACTGCATGTGAAAGCTGACATTGAAACCTTTAATATTTGCAGCGAGGAGCAGAGTAAGGTTTTGTGGTGTGCTTTGGCTTTTTGTTCTTCCTGATGTTCACATAAAACAATGTTTGTCAGCCATATGAAATGTAGTATTAAACAAAAATATGTAATGAAAGGAAAATCTTATTTCTATGGGTGCAAAATGGCATGTTGCTCTGATTTTGTTGGCAAACTTTAAAGCTTTTGATTTAAATGGCTTGAAAGAATTTGGGTGCTGCTCACTGACCTAATGTGGAGGAGCAGCCCAGAGCCAGGTGGAAAGGTAATTCTCATCCTGCTACACAGCAAGCCAGGCTAATTGCTGAAGTTATGAGTAAGCAGATATGTGAAGTGTAAATAGATGATATGTTGCTTTTCTAATTCTTTGTTGTGCTTTATGACTACTAGTCCTCTATAAATAACAAAATCCTGTCCTTTGAGGTGGAGCTAGGGATGGAATTACTGAATGATTTTGGACTAAAAAGGAAAATTTAATTCCCGGCTTTACTTTGTTTAACAAAGAGAAAAAGTTCTGCCTTTAGCTGGAAGAAAATGTTCTAGGACAGATATTCTGCCTTTGGTATGTCATGGGATCCCTAGGGAGAAGGCACAGTCGTGCTGGGAGTTCTGGAGGTCACCAGCAACTTGAAAATGCTTCTTTCTCGTGATGCTGTTTTCATGGCTCCCAGACAGTGAGGGAAGCTATAAACACTGTGCCTGCATGGATGGGGGAGGGTGAGCAAGGGGATTGCAGAATAAGAATTCACAAAGGTCTTTTGGTTCACTTGGAGAGGAAAAAAATACTCCAGCAATAGTAAATCTTTTTAAACTGATCATCTTGGGTTTGTTTCAGCTGTTTGATCCTGCAGCAACATAGCACACATAGTTCCTCTTGGGAAATACTTTGTAGTGAGTTCTTTTTTCAGGATGACCTCACCATTTATTTTATTCATAGTATCTGAGAGTCAGTAGGAGAATATTGTATTCTGAAAAAAAATCTGGATATAAGATAACTTTAAAGAGAAGAGCTCTGAAACGTAGCCACCCCATATTCTCATATCTGACTAAACTGAAACTGTTTTTCACTAATTTCTAGTGAGCTTTTGCATTCACAGGAGAAAAAGATCCAATATTTCAGCAGTACTATTATTCTACAGATGTTGCCAATAATTTTAGGGGTCTTTAGCTCAGTCTAGAATCAGGCAAATGTACTCAGCACTGGTGTTGAAGGATGGAAGAAATTAGTAACTACAAATAAAATTGGTAGTGTTTGGAAATACATGTCTGTTTCAGAAGGAAGCTGAATGCTGAGATGTTTTTGACAGTGTTAAATCCTCTTGTTTGCTTCCCCTGGGCTGCTGTTTGTGATCAGATAAGGAGTTCCGGGTATCTGCTCGTTTTCTGGGAAATAAGGATGAAAGCAATACGTATGAATTAGACACGCCTGCAGCACAACAGTCTGCTGGTTTCTGTGCTGAACAAAACAGTATTTTTGCCACTTAAATCTGTGTATAATAATGTTTGCATGGAGGACAGTTTCAGACATCTTTGTACTAGTCTTCCTGGATTCTGGAAGAGTGCCAGCTTGGCAAAGAGGAAGAACAAAAGGACAGTACTGAAAATACCTAGTCTGGAGCAGTCTTAGTGTCACCACACAGCAGGTTTGGACAGCAGCAAAATTAGACAGAAAACTCTGACCAGTTCTCTTCATGTTTCAGAGTGCCTGATCTGTCTGAGAATAAAACATTTTGGCATTTAGAAAGGTTGAAATGTCCCTTGCATTCTGAAAAGTGTTGTTCTTGTTCCAGGAACTCTCTTATTTGCACAAACTCACAGCTTCTGTTTTGGGGATTTCACAGTACTTTATAAAATCTTATTTGGGGTCATACCTGCAATTGATACTTCTGTCAGTGCGATAGAGGATCAGGAAAATCATTTAATCTACAGATGAGTGCACAGTAAATCAGGATCATAGATTGTTGGACTGTTAAATGAATAGAAGGCAATGCTAGGAGTCTAAAGGAAACTTCTGCCTGGAAAAGAAATCAAATCCAGACACAAATCCTAATGAGCAGCTCCCTGATACCAAAGATGCCACAAAATATTGTAAAACATTGCTACATCCTGTCTGTACAAACAGTGTAATGGGATTTGTCTTGTGACTGGAGAAACTAATGGGCTTCAATTAAAGTGTAACAGTTTGCTGAATGACTCATTCAATTTCAAACGTGGGCTGATAAAATTGTATCGAGTGTTCAGTCTGTGCTTTTGAATGGGTTTGAAACAGTGGCTGATGTGTACGGCAGTGCAGATTGTCACTGGGATGTGTGTGCCTCTCTGCATGAGCATCCCATGCTGTATACTTCAGTGCAATATTACTGCACAGTGCTCTCCTTGCTGCCTTGTATGCTTGCTACATTTCTTGCTACTTGGTACTTTAGAGAGGGAAGAACTTCTTGCAGAGCCTCAAAACTAACTGTAGGTACTTATGCTGATGACAGACAGGCTATTTCTGCTAAAGTAGACAATAATTTTTTTCCCCTAGATTGCCCCCCTGATGTGCAGAGTGTGCCTTCATCTGTAAGGCAATAGAACTGTCATAGTTTACTGAAACCAAATTTTCTAAACTTGGAATATCATATTCTTAATAAGGAACTATATCATCCGTATCAGATTATATTATTTATATAACCTTTAAGAATATAGCCTATATAAATTAGCATTCATATGCTAAGCATATCTGAAAGCAAGTATTATGGAAGGCATGTTTATCTTCCTGCTGTCTTCCCTCATATATGTTTATTCTTTTTGAATGGAATCTCAGAACTAGAGATTGTTTTGTGCTAGTCCAGATGTCCCAAAGCTTTTGGCAGGATAAAAATGTTTAAGGTGCTTTAAGAAGGTCGGGGATTGCAGGTGTGATGAAGTGTTCATTTGAAGTTTGATTTAAATGACATCTCTCTAGAATCCCCTTAAAATTACAGTCCTTTTACTGTCGAAGAACATAATTGATTCTATTTATTCCAGGCAGCTTTCCAGATTTTAAAGTGTACACAGAAACACAAGCTGCCAGCTATACTTGAAAACTGTTTCTGTTTACATTCTTGCTTTCCAAATCCAAACCCTGGAGGCGTGCTTACATGTGCAAGTGGAATGAATGTGCACACAGTGACTGCATGCACCATTCCAGCACATGTCTGTATCCCAGCTTGAAACAAAAGCTGCTGGCTTGGTGCAGTTGCTCTCAAAATTGTAGATTTTGGAATGTCACATTTGGACCATTTACAAGTTTTTAAAGAAAAGGTACTGAGTTGTCATTTAAGGTTTGAATTCTTTAAGGACGCCAAGGCTGATGTTTATTTTGAAGAGATGCTTGGCTAAAAGGATTTGCATTTTTGGTGTGTGTGTGTCTCCCATTCCTGCCTCTGTTTCTTTGTTGCTGGTAGGGAGGGAGGAAACCTTGCAGTGGCACAAGGCACCATCCTTGCAGCTGCTCTTGCCCAGCCCTGCTGCAGTCAGGCAGCCCCCAGTGCAGACTGCATTAGGCTGGCTCCATGGGGATCTCAGGAAGGAGCTAAAGCAACAGAAGGCAGCACAAGAAAGGGAAAGTGAGTTGTTCTCTGCCATCCATCTGACCTGTAACCAGTTGGCTCAGGGAGCCCCAGTGCCAGCAGGGTGAGGAGTGAGAACACATGCCTTGGGCTGGGTGAAAATGGGTTCTCATGGTTCAGAAGAGTCTCAGCAGGACGGTGGAACTGAAATTAAAAGGCTGCTGGTACAAGCTGAGTCTGTGTTGTGAATATTTAATTTGGTTGTGTCCATCTGTACTATCATTGTGTGTGTTTTCCTGTGGACAGGGAAGCTCATGTGACTGCATATTCTTGTTTGTTTGGGGGCTTTGTGCTGGTTTGTGCCGTGGCAGTGATGTGCTTCTGCCTGTGTTTGCAGTTAAGAAATGTAAATAGGCATGTGATTCAGTGATATGGAGAGGGAACCTTGTTCATGCTTTGCCTGATCAAAAAGATGCCATTTAACTTGTGTATTTCATTTTATCTGTGAGCTGAGGATAGTTATCAGTGGTTTGGAACCCTCTGAGTTACTCTGAATGGTGTTATTTGGGTTCACTGGCAATGTTTGGGAATTGGTAAGCTTCCCAATTTTGTCTCTGTAAATACACTGTGTGTGCTGGGAGCTTTCCATTTCAGCATCCGCTGGCTGAGGCTATCACAATGATGGGGAAATAAAACAGCTTCTTTAAGGGCTTTCTTAAAAACAAGTCAGTTGCAAAGCGTTTCTAAATATGCATGAGGTGGTAGTGGAAAAGCATTTTTCTAAATCTGCAGTGGCACTTCAGTACTTTTGTGGATATTTTTAAAAGCCCAAACTGCAACTACAAAGGAGGGATTAAAAAAGACAACCCAATTGCTACTCAGAATTGCTTAGGAAGCAGTGGATTTGGGAAAACATAATTTTTATTCTGATGTTTCTTTGTAAGAACCTGAAGCGTGGCAAGAGCGGGTATTGTATGTACTGGGAAGAAAATCTTTTAGAGAAAAAATGGTAATGCAACAGGGAGGATCAGTTTTTCTTTACTTATATGTAAAATGTTACACGTTATTTTTATATGTACATAATTTAATTAATACATGCAGAAATATATTTTTATATGAATACATGTTTTTAAAATTTGCTGAGCAAAGGGAAAGCATTGCAACCATTGCTTTTCCACAGTGAGAGCTTTCAGGAAGTTGATCCAACAGAAGACATGTGAAGCTGTTGGCTTGTGGGTTTCCCTTCCTTTCTGTTGTGAAGAAAACAGACACAGGGGCAGTCCTGAGATGGTTTGTGACTGTGGTGATAAGAGAAGGAGTAATGGGTACAAATGAATGAGGGTCAATTTAGGCTAGGTAGATGTTAGTCTTGACTGTGAGGAAGGTCAGGCTCTGGCACAGGGTGCCCAGAGAAGCTGTGGCTGCCCCATCCCTGAAGTGTCCAAGGCCAGGTTGGACAGGGCTTGGAGCAGCCCAGGATGGTGGAAATGTCCCTGCCTATGGCACAGGAGTTGGAATGAGATGCTCTTTGAGGTCCCTTCCAACCATTAAAATTCTGTGATGGATTTCTCCAAAATGAAGATCAATGAATGCACAGATAAGCAACTTTATTTCATTATGGAACAATCTAGGATACTGTGTGAAAGTATCAAGATTCCAGTAAAGAAGACCAAATATTTTGTAACATGTTCTTCCTTCTTGTCACAGGATGCCAGCAGTTTGTATGTGAAAACATTCTGAACAAACTGGGTTTCTTTTGCAAATGCACAAATATTGCCTCTGGTTAAGGAAATTAAAAATAGGTAGGGATTAGGAGTGTTTATTGATGAAGCATCACTGTGTGCCTCCTGGGTAGTTCTGCTCTCTTTTTGGTGTCTCCCCTCACCCACTGGGCTATAAAACATCTCTGCTCTGTCCAGACTCTGGGTTTCTCAAACTGTGTCCCATTCTCATTTTCTCTTTCTCATACTCATTTCCTCTGCTCTGAGATGGCCAGAGCAGCACAGATAGAGGGTCACACGTGTTCCCCTCCTTTCCTTTGGCTTGGCAGGGACATTCATGCAGGTGCCAAAGGGAACTGGAACAGGGCATTGGCACTAAATAAAACAAGCCCAACTACAAAGTGTTAGTGGGGCTCAATTCTTCTATCTCATTAATGGAAGAAAGGGTTTGTTGTTGGTGTAAGTAGCTTATACTGATCTGAAACAGCTATGGCCAAGTCTTGTCTGTACATGGATTCTTGAAATCAAGTTTAGGGCTTTTAGTAAATATTTATAACTATAATGTAAGTGTTCTTGGAATATTTAGATGTTTAAGATGAGAAAAATCCATTTTTAAATGTGGAAGCCTTGATTTAGCTTAAAAAGCTGATGGTTTGTATCATCCAAATTATAATAAATGCTTCACTTTCCAGATTAAAACTGTAGAGAACTTGGCTTGAGATTTGGTTAAAAATTTCTATAATAATTTGAGTATTAGGTATTTTCATCCCTCTGCTATTGAAATGTTCTATTAATTAATTAAAAGTTCAGATTTTAAAAATCCTCTGTTCTTAGAACTATATGTATATTGGCATTTTTCCAGACTAGTGTGATTCTATTAACTGTTTCATCTGAGTAAATATTTAGATTCAAATACAAGTTCTTAGGCTTGTTTTTATCGAGTCTTTCTTGTGAATGTAAAATACAGCCCTAAATATTCATCTGCAATTATAAGTGGCATTTGAACCATTTTATCTGAAATTCTCAGTGATGTTTGTATTTTAAATTTTGACCTTTAAATTTCTGATTTTCACTCAGGTTTACACGGACAAATCACTTCTTGAAGAGCTTGAAGTACAGAGTTACCCCAAGACTTCAGAATGCCTCCACGGCCATCATCTGGTGAGCTATGGGGCATCCACTTGATGCCCCCCAGGATCCTGGTGGAGTGTCTCCTCCCAAACGGAATGATAGTGACTCTAGAATGCCTCCGTGAGGCCACCTTACTGACTATTAAACATGAACTCTTCAAAGAAGCAAGGAAGTACCCTCTCTATCAGCTCCTTCAAGATGAATCTTCTTACATTTTTGTAAGTGTTACACAAGAAGCAGAGAGAGAAGAGTTTTTCGATGAAACACGGAGACTTTGTGACCTGCGACTGTTTCAGCCTTTCCTGAAAGTTATTGAACCAGTAGGTAACAGAGAAGAAAAGATTCTCAATAGAGAAATAGGTGAGATTATCTTCTCTTTAAAACATTGTTTAACTGATTATCCTCTTCAAAATATAAGTGAAATGGGTCGTGTTTGTCACCTGTATCTGTCATGTTTCATAATTGGCAGTTGTTGCATCAAATGTCCAAAGATGTTGATCATAGTAAAGTCAGTATTTATAATCAATGAGTTAAACTTCTGTTTTCTGATCTGTTTCATTCACCTTGGCTTTGTAAAGCATATTTGTATTTGCCTGTGGATTGGAGGGTATCTTTTTACTCATAGGTTTTTAGCAGGATTTTATATTATTACAGAGCAATGCCTGTCCTTTTATTTGGGAAGTCACTTATAATTTATTTTGGAGTTTACAGAATTGTAAATTCTAGATTTCACTACAAATCTTAACCCACATTTGCGGACACTGATTTTAATTCTGCTCTAGCTTGCTTAGAAAGTTGAATTTCAGAAATTAGGTTTTTTCACCTTTCTTCT
The DNA here is from genome assembly GCF_014805655.1 of Passer montanus. Classification (NCBI taxonomy): domain Eukaryota; kingdom Metazoa; phylum Chordata; class Aves; order Passeriformes; family Passeridae; genus Passer; species Passer montanus. The sequence continues at coordinate 6,507,341 of NW_024367596.1, forward strand.
TCCCTCTTCTGACAAAAGAGCATAGGGAGTGGAGGGAAAAAACACCTGAGAATGGAGATGTGGAGGCAAGAAAAATTGATGTTTTGAATCTCTGCAGTAGCTTATGATTTTCCATGCTCCATTGTGGAAGCACAGGGAATCTGGCATTTGTTCCAACATCTTGGTTAAGAATTAAATTAAGACAGTACAAACATACCCATTCCTGTTTCATTGCTAACAAATGTGTACTGCAGTGGCAGAGACTTGTCAACTGGAAATACTTGTTCTGAGGTACTGCTAATTGTTAAATTATTTAATTGTGACGAATGCATAATAAGTAAATTACTTCTGTTTTGTAAAGCTCAACATGTTCAGGACTTGGGGAGAGCAGTGGTTAGGTAACCATGCAACACAACAATTGAAAGTTTCCATTTGAACTCATGCATAAATGATGATTTATCCAAGTAATCCCATGAAAGTAAATGGAGTTACATCTGAAGGACCTGAAAGAAATGCACTGTTATTATATGGATCTGTGTCAAAGAGCTTAAGTTCAGTGTCTCTTGGAGTGCTCATTGAAGTTCTTAAATAATGGAGGTCATTAAAAAAAAATTAATAGCTGTTATTCCATTGTAAGCAAAGTTGATTATGGTCCTAATAGCTACCAATAATCCTGCCAGGATTGGAGAAAAAATCAAATTTCACAGCTCCTCTGGTCCCCTTAGGGAACTCTGTGCTGACTTCAAATGAAGTTAAGTCCTGGTCCTTTTCCTCCAGGAGGAATGTTGGCTGTGAGAGCAGCGATTTCAGGCTTCCAGGATCTTCAGGGAATGTACACCTGTTCTCTAACCTTTTCAGTGTCTGCTGAGTGCACTTAACTTTAGAACTGTGCAGTTCTTGAATGATATAAAACAATTTACTTATATAAATCAGTATGCATGTAGAAGCTGGCACATATTTTAGGCTGAGTTTTACTTTATGTTGGCTTTTTTTGTGACTGATTGAAGAAATTTTTAGTTGTACTTGTCAATTCCAATGATATCCTCATGCTGCTCCAATGCTGTAGGTTTTGCTATTGGCATGCCTGTCTGTGAGTTTGACATGGTCAAGGATCCAGAAGTACAAGACTTCAGAAGAAACATTCTGAACGTGTGTAAAGAAGCCGTGGATCTGCGAGATGCCAATGCCCCACACAGCAGAGCACTCTATGTCTATCCTCCAAATGTGGAGTCCTCAGCTGAACTCCCCAAACACATCTACAACAAGCTAGACAAAGGTAAGGGCAATATTTACAGCAGAAACGTAATATGTTTCAAATCAAAGAGTTCAGCTGTTGACTCAGATCACTGTTTTATGTGCTGTATATAATACACTTCAGCAATATCTTACACCTTATTTATAATAATTTTCTTGATGGACTCTACATTCAAAAGGGTATTAAAAATTGTGCTATTCTAACTGAATCTTGAAATATAACTCAGTAAATATAGGTGACTTTTTTTAGTGTGTGGGAACAGCTTGTTTTCTTTGCAGTTTTCTATGGCGTTCAGATATCTTGAAATAAATGATGCTGAATCACTGAGTTACTTTGCAGTCCTCAGATATGAAAGAGGTGCTGCTATTTTCTTGAAGGCCAAATAGTCAGTAGTTTTCAGTTAATAAAAATATTCCTAACCTCAGGGCTAAAAGTTTTAATTTCTACTAGAGTCAAAAATAAACTTAATACATCTAGTTCCTTGCAGAAATTATAAACCCTCTCTCAGTTTGGGCAATGAATCTTGTTTACATCTTCTTTAATACTAAAAGCAAATCTTTGTGTTTGGGAGGCATGGGAGTTGTTTGGTTTGGGGGTTATTTAGGGTTTGTGCTTTTTCTTTAGAAACTGCATTGAAAATTATAGGCCTGACATTATTTTGCATTTATTCCAGGGCAAATTATAGTGGTGATTTGGGTAATAGTCTCACCAAACAACGATAAGCAGAAATACACCTTAAAAATCAATCATGACTGTGTGCCTGAGCAAGTTATTGCTGAAGCAATTAGGAAGAAAACTCGAAGTATGTTGCTGTCATCTGAACAATTGAAACTTTGTGTCTTGGAGTACCAGGGCAAATATATTTTAAAAGTCTGTGGCTGTGATGAATACTTGCTAGAAAAATGTCCACTGAGCCAGTATAAGGTGAGTAACATAAAGGATTTCTTTTGAACTACACCAAAGTAATCCAAATTTGTGGGGAGAAAAATGATCGGGTATTAGGTCTGGCTTTTTCATTATATTGATCCAAAACGTAGGAGGTGGCAGTGTGTGCCCAAATTGGCTAATCCATGTGCTTCAGAAGGGAGAAGGAGGAGAAAAGGTAATTTGAACTAGAATTTGTATCACTCATGTAATTTTTCTTCTTTGAATGATTCCCTTTAATGCTAGTGCTAAATCAATGGTAGGTACTTTCAGAAATATCCTGGATTTTTAATCCAGAGATGAGCTATATTTGAATGGTGCTGATGTAGTAAAACAGGAAATTTGATCAGATTGTAAATTATGAAACAACCATTACTGCTTTAAATCCTGTCCTAAAGGGGTGGTAAAAGAGAAAACTTTTTCTGTTACAGCTTTTTCATTACTTTAATAAGATAAAAAATGTAGACTTCCAGCACTACAGAAATCATTGCTGAGTCTTCCTTCTATCTGTCTGTCTGTCCTTCACTGCCTGGGTTTGTTGGTGCTGGGAGTGTGAAAGAACATGGGACAGAAGAAGATCTGAGCAGCTCTCTGGAGCACACGTTACCCTGTGGGTTTCCTGACAGGCTGCTGCTTCCTCTTGGAGGAATGTATTGTAATAAACTGCTCCCATTCCTTCGGCTAAAAGGGTTGACAATCTGATCTTCAGAGCAGTGGAGGAGAGAAGGAGGGGTGGGGTATCCTGAATAATGGGAAAAGCATCTCTGTACTCTGGGAGCTGGGGAACAAGTGCAGGCATACATGAATAATTTTGCAGAGTCATCTGAAGATCAAACAGCAGACCTATTTGATCTAGCGTGGTTTCTTCAGAAGCATCTGGTCTGCCTTTGCTGTGCCCCAGCAGAGCCTGCTCATTAACTCCAGGCTGGACCTGTCCTAACACACTGTGTGTTGTGGTAGTCTTGCCAGACTAAATGCTCTCAGCACTCAGACCTGAATGGACAGGTGAAGTGTGTCAGGATCAGTGCTGAGCATAAGGTAATGAGCACACCTGAGCCAAAAATGAGCGTGTCTGCTGCTTCCCCTGTGCTCCCTGCCTGGGACTGGCACTGTCAGTCACCTTTGCTGCAGGCTGGTGCAGTCCCTGCTGCTCCAGAACAGCTCAGCTGCTTCCAGAAGCAGCACAAATCCATCTGCTCTGTGCTGGGGCTGAGAAGCTCTACAAGAAACCTGGCTGGCATTTTTTTCAGCTCCCATCTCTCCCTCCAGTTCAGCCTTCCATTGTTGTAGATGTTGACATCTCAGAGCCATGAGGTGTGGCTGTGTGACCCTACCCAACAACCTGCTGTCACTGTGCAGGGTGTGCATGCAGGACACAATAACCTCTTTCACTTTCCTGTCTCCCCAAGTATCTTTGTAGGCTCCCGTTTCCAGGAGTGTAGGCTTTGAAAAGACACAGCACTGTGGTTGTTTCCTTGCAGTACATCAGGAGCTGCATCATGCTGGGGCGCATGCCCAACCTGATGCTGATGGCCAAGGAGAGCCTGTACACACAGCTGCCCCTGGACACCTTCACCATGCCGTCCTACTCCCGGCGCATCTCCACCGCCACGCCCTACATGAACGGGGAGGCCACCACCAAATCCCTCTGGACTATCAACAGTGCTCTCAGAATAAGGATCCTCTGTGCTACCTATGTAAATGTGAACATTAGAGACATAGATAAGGTATGGCATAGCTCCTGGCTTTGCAGCAGTGCGTGGTTTCCCTCCTGAGTGTTTTGTTTTGGCATTGGAAAATTGTTATTTAACACGTTACAAAATTATACCACTCTTTTCTTAAATTTAATTCTAAAGAGCACAGCCATGTTTTAGCACCTGGAAACTTTTCTATACTGCTTAAAAAGTGTGAGTTGTGGTAGTTAGCTAAATATCCTGCCTGGTAGGAGCAGCACTCAGTTTGCATAGTGCTCCAGCAGAGAATGTAAGGGATAGAAAAAGAAATGTTCTCTGTCTTCTAAGTAATTATGTTTAAGAATGTATTACAGTAACTGAGAGTGCTTATGATGAGGGCATGCTGTCTTTGTTTATGGAGAGAAAGGTACGGGGTAATAGGGGGCAAAAAGCAGGTGTAGTGTTCAGTTCCATTGAAGACATCTACAGCCCTGGCTCTCTTTTCTTGGAATTCCTTTCACAACTCCTTGGCCCAAGAAGAATGGAGAGTGAATTCCAGGGGTGGCTTTTTTAGTGTTCATTTCAAGTTTGTTACTGTATTTTTTAAGAACTACTGTTGTGATTAGTGAGGAGAAAGACCAAAACACTTTTTCTAGAAGGATGTGCTTATAAACTGTGCTGTACACCCAACAGAGCATGAATTAATTTGGGGAGTGGTGGAGCTGTTTGGTTTTCACTTTTGGTTTTGTTTTTGTTTTGTTACTGAAAACGAAAGGATGATGTGTTGTAATCATGGTATGTGTTGACTGCAATGAAAACATTTGTTTACAGTAACATTTCAAAGGCTAATATGGATGTTGTTTTCAGATCTATGTTAGGACAGGTATCTACCACGGAGGGGAACCTTTGTGTGACAATGTGAATACTCAGAGGGTACCTTGTTCTAATCCCAGGTAAGATGAATACTTGAGTGACTGCAGAGAACCTGACTTTCAGGGCATCATAAATGATAGCACTGAAGGAGTAAAGGCTTGACTTAGGCATTACTCAGGTAGAGCTCCTTGCTGGGAATCCTCTACCTGAAGTTTTATAAAAATATATTACATAACCCTACATATATATATATATAAAATAGCATTAATTTAATTCAGACACAAGCATTTTGTCTTGCACATAATAGTATAGAATGTATTTTCAGTTTGACAAACCCTCAGTATTACCTGGAAAAAATTAATCACCTGACTTAAAAGTGCAAAGAGAAGTTTTATATGAGCATATATAAACATTAGTGACATCTTTTAGCCACCTGTTCTCATAACTGTAACTAATGAAGAGGTGTGAAATTTCAGCACCTGCTAAGATTAGATGCAAAGTATATGTGCAGAAGTAATTCTTTGCTTGCATTTTCTGACTTCATGTCTTTAATAATAATTTTTGAAACTCTTATTTTTATCTGTACATTTTCTGTGAATATGATTAGGTTTTATAATTAAAGGACTAATAATATACATAGTTGGTGAAAAATAGGCTCTCCTTCTGAGTTGCCCCAAATACTGCTGTACTTGAGCTGATAATTTCAACTATTTTAGAGATAAAATCTTGGAAAGGTGGTGAAGGTTACGCATTAAAATCATGGATATGGTCACACAGATCTGTATTATATGAAACGAGCACATAAGAAAAGTGAATTAAAGTTTATCTGCCAATTTCTTTGTTCTTAGAGAAGAACTTTCACAGTTATTTCTTTGTAAAATTGCTTTCAGTAGCTACACATACATTGAAAAATTAATGCTGTCCTTGGAAGCTGCTTTCTCTTTCAACTGAGAGAATTCTGTATGAAATCTGCTTAGGGGGAGAAACTGGATCAGAAGTTCCTCTTCAAAAGCACAGTTCTACCAACTGAGAGATAAATTCTGCTTAGAGAAGTCCATGAAAACAAAATCAAACTATTCCTGTAGAACCAATCTGTGCTATTACTACTATAGTAAATAGAAAAATACTTGACTTGGGAATATTGCTTTGGATTTCCATGTTCTATCCCCATCTTGCAGATATCTTTTTATGTTCCAACAGTTGAAGTTTAGCTTGGTTTTGAAAGCTCTTTTTCCCTGTTGACTTTTTCCCCTGAAGGGAAAACTCTTTCACAAGCTAAACCTTACATCAGTGTAGCATATATGCAAATCCATTATCTTTTGGTTGCAGCAATTGAACCTAACGTGGCTTTTTAAACAGTGTTGGGGCTAGAAGGCTACTGGTGAAGTTTCCATTCCCAAAAGCAGTGAATGTGTCAAATGCAGATGTGGGGACCCTTTTTCAGTAAGAAAGTGTGCTCTGTATGCAAACACACAGTTTAGGAGTGTAACAAATGCCTTTTGGTGGGGTGAATGGTGGCTCCTTTAACCTGGTTTAATTGTGCAGGTGGAACGAGTGGCTGCTGTATGACATGTACATCCCTGATCTCCCCCGCGCCGCCCGGCTCTGCCTCTCCATCTGCTCCGTTAAGGGCCGCAAGGGTGCCAAGGAGGTAAAACACTCATGGCTTTGTGGCTTTGTGAGCCAAAGCTGCTTCTCTCAGGTTTGGGAGGATAGCTGGTAAATGCTCTCCTGGCAATGAGTCTTAGTGCAATGTTTGATTTGAATCTGATTAAAACAGGGGTGTTTCTTTTATTTTGTTTTGGGGGGTTTTTTTGTGTGTGTGTTTGGAAATTAAACAACACAGAAGAAAGCTTATCAGTTCAGCACTGTAAGTCATACCTGTACTGCATTGCCAGACACAAAGATCAGTGTTAGTTTGAGGTGGAAGTGCTTTTTAAATTAATTTTCAAAACCCATGTTACTAACCTATCTATTTTTAAGGACAATATTTCTACCTTGGGAGTTGAATTTTCAAGTAAAGAAATTTTGTACTCCTTTAGCATTTAATTCAAGACCTCAAATTGTGATTTTTAAGAATCTACATGCAACATTTAATTTTTAACCAGCAGCATCATTACATTGTGGGTTTGAGGGTGTTTGTCTATGAGCAGGTCTGTGAACCCTACAGAGAAATTTGGGTTAGAAGGGATCCTTAAAGATCATCCAGTTCTACCCCCTTTCCACTAGCCCAGGGTTCTCCAAGCCCCATCCAATCTAGCCTTGAACACTTCCAGGAATGGGGAAGCCACAGCTTCTCTGGGCAACCTGTGCCAGTGTCTGGCTACCCTTATCATAGATAACCATATTTCTTTTGTCCAATCTAAAAATATTGGCCTCAAGTTTGAAACTGCTGCCCCTTGTTCTGTCACTACAGGACTTGGTAAAAAAATCTCTTTGTCAAAAAAACTTTTTTCATCATCCTGACTTAGTCTGGTGTGAGGAAGATATGTGCATGTGTTTACAATTCTTTTAGTATCAGTTTGTTAAAGGACTGCTATGACAGCCATTCCTAGAAAAACGTGGTAAAGCTTCCACAACTTGCTTTCTGCTAATCTGGGAATGTAACAACTTGATCTGGGGTGAAAATGTTATTTCTCCTGACTCGCTCTGCAGTAATCCATAAATGACTCTGAAAAAAAATCATATTTTAATCTCTTTAAGGAGCACTGTCCATTGGCTTGGGGAAATATAAACATGTTCGATTACACAGACACTCTGGTATCTGGGAAAATGGCTTTGAATCTTTGGGCAGTACCTCATGGGCTGGAGGATTTGTTGAATCCTATTGGTGTTACTGGATCAAATCCAAATAAGGTATTTGCATGCCAGCTTCCCCCTTAAGAGTGCATTTTCAAAATATGCTTTATTCTGGTTGCTGTCATTCAGCAGAGAAAGTAATTTGAATTCCCTTGACCTAGGAAACTCCATGCTTAGAGCTGGAATTTGATTGGTTTAGCAACCCTGTAAAGTTTCCAGATATGACAGTGATTGAAGAACATGCAAATTGGACAATTTCACGGGAACTGGGATTCAACTACAGCTATGCAGGGCAGGTAAGGCAAACTCCCCCTCCAGGATTAGCTATTGAAATATGAAAGGATTATTTACTACTTTCTTTTACTCAGTGTATCAGTGACAAAACATCTTTTTTTGCATCCTCATTTATTGTAAAATCAAGAAATGAAATTTTTGTTGTGTGTTTGTTAAAATGGGCAATATATTCTTCTTTTTGATGTTACCAGTAAAGTGACCTAATGCTTCACTGACCAACCAAAACACTCCAAAAAGAAACTGTTTTATTGTGGTTTTGAGATATTTGTGTACTTATTCAGGTGTTAAACTACTTAGTTTAACTTTTTAAAAGTTGCAATTCTCCTTCAATTATACTGTTTTTCTTTGTTGCAGTTTCATGTTTATAGTTAGGCTTTCCTGTGTAACCCAAAGGGGCTTAGAACTGTTTCCTGTCTGTTTTATGGGGTAGTTATGACCACAAGCAAAGGGAATTTTAAGGGAATTGATGGACATACACATGGGTGTAGTCTTTTATCTCACTTTTTCCACAAACAGAACTTGTGCATAAAAATTGGCTTTTTGGTGAGGTTTGGAGCTTTCTTCAAAGCAATTTTTTGGATGATGAAAAGAAGTAAGAACAGAAAAGCAGTAAAGCCAAGGCTATGAAATTGGTTGGTGTGTTTCACATTTTCTTCTGGAGGCTGGTTCAGAGCCTTGGGTTTGCCCGAGGAGCTCTGTGGTGGGAGTTTGGCTGTGCCAGAGAGCACGGAGGTGGCAGGAGCTTCCAGAGTGGGAATTCTGGGGCTGTTTGTAGCAGAACTGCCCCATGAATCCTGAACAACAGGCTGTGGGCATTGAATTTCTCTTGATACTCAGCAGGATGTCCATCATGAGCAGCATTTCTGCTGTTTGTGCTGTGACTGAGCAGGGTCTTAATAAATGCTTGAGGACAGTTGTCTTCCTGGTAAATAACAATCCCCAGCCTCTTACCGGGGCTTCTGTACTCTAGCTCATTGTTTTGTTCCATCTGGCACAAAGAAAAAAGGGTGAGGAGGATAAACTCACTTCACTGACAACATAGTTAATTTCTGCTGGTAGCAGTTCTGTTTTCTGTGCTCTTTGGGGAATGTCTTACACTAATTGTGATTTACTATTTTCCATCTTCCTGTTCTCAGGCATTTCTACAGCATTCTACCCCTTATTTACTTACCTGTTTTCATCCCCCATGTTCTGCTTTTTTAGTTCCAAATCCTTTTTACTCCTTTCAGCAACCCTCAGCAATCTCAAGCTGAAGTTAGAAATGACCAGTCTCACTTTGTGCTGCACTGTGTCATTCATCAGATGTCAACTGCTGCTATTTCTCCACACAGCTGATTTAGTTGAAATGTGCCTCTTCTTGTGCCAGCAGTGACTAAAAGCAGTTGTGGAGATCAAAGCCTAGTCTTTCATCTTCTTCCTAAATTTTAAGCTCTCAGTTATAACAGATGAATACAGCAAGATAGTATTGCATGACACAGGCTGTAGTGGCTGCTGTGCTGTTCAAATACTGTATTTGCTGTTCAAATACTGTATTTCATGTATGTGGTTTGGCAGTAGAAGGAATTGTGTGGAGGCTAAAGTGCCACTGTCTCTGCAGAGCAACAGATTAGCTCGGGATAGTGAATTAACAGAGAGTGACAAGGAGCAACTGCGAGCCATTTGCACCAGAGACCCTTTGTCTGAAATCACTGAGCAAGAGAAGGACTTCCTCTGGAGACACAGGTATTGCAAATCAAAAACCAAACCAAAGAAAAAAACACCTTGGCATAATCAAACTTCACCCCATTCATTCCAAATTTGTCATGGGTTTTGCTCCCTTTTCTTCTGTGCTGAGGAGTTTGTGTTTTAGACAAGGCTTGTAAAGCATTTTGCATTGTGTGGTTTGGTTATAATCCTGTGGAGAAAAGGTAGTTGTTGAATGAGTTCCCATTTTCCTTATTACTGCAATTTTACCTGCATGGATGGATCCTGAGAGTACCTTGCTGGAAAAGGAAGAAAAAGGTGCAAGGCTGTGGGGACATGATGGTTATGAAAGCAAAAGTGTTGTTTAGTACATGCAACTTTTCTTTTTCCTCTTTTGCAGACACTACTGCGTGAATACTCCAGAAATTCTACCCAAATTACTTTTGTCTGTCAAGTGGAATTCTAGAGATGAAGTGGCCCAGGTAATATAAAGCACTGAAGAAGTGTTAGATTTTGAAGCAGCTTTAAAATGCTATTTTGAAGAAAACTTCTGGAAGTTAAAAGCATATTATGTGTGCATGATCTATTGAATGAATAGTTGGAGTTGCCACTATGATTGACAGGTGTCTGTGGTCCGTAGTTCTTGTTCTTTAGCTCAGTCTGGTCTTAAGATTTCCTCTTGCTGGCATTATTCAAATCCCTCTGATGTTGCCAACTTGTCAGTTACAGTTAAATGTGAGGTTTTGTTTTCATTCTTTTTAGAGTGGATAGAAAAACAAAGTCAACTAATACCAGACTGTTGATTGAGAGGACCAGCAATTAAACAGCTTCTACACAGATGCAGTTTGTCTGACAATGCCTTCTGATGGCTTTGTGTTACAGCTTCTTCCTGGCCAGTGCAGAGGTGTAACATGCTCGTTCTTCTTGCCCACAGATGTACTGCTTGGTAAAGGACTGGCCCTCAATCAAGCCAGAGCAGGCCATGGAGCTGCTGGACTGCAACTACCCCGACCCCATGGTGCGAGCTTTTGCAGTTCGCTGTCTGGAGAAGTCCCTGACTGATGACAAACTGTCTCAGTACCTAATCCAGCTGGTACAGGTACTGAGCCTTTTTTGGCATGTTTGTTGTCTTGTGTATGTCCAATGATCACAGAGATTTAAAACACAGCAAAAGTTAAGTTGTTGTGAAAAGGAGGTCATCATGTTTGCTTTGCAGATTATTTAGGAGGAGAGGAGATGTTAATTTTTCTGCAGTGCTGTGGTTTTGCTTGTTGGTACTAAATGCCAGCATGCTGCAGAGATGCAAAACTGTTCCACCAACTGGAACAAGCAGCTATTTCAGCTGTCCTGACATATGGGAAAGGATAAGCAGAAGCATCTTCTCAAAATTTTGAGCAAGTTGAGGCTAAAATATTTGGTAACAGTAAAGCAAGCATCAGATGGTAAGTTCCTGAAATAGAGGCAGCCAGTGAACAGTTGGCATATATTGTTCAAAGCCTAACACATGCAAATATTAATACCAAGATCAGTCATTCTAGGGAAAAAAAAGTAAAACATAGATGGCTTTTTATTTAACTGCCTTTAATCTGTATATTGTTCATACAAGTAATGGCTGCATCTGATTTTTTAATTTTTTCTCTTTATTTTTAAATAGGTTCTGAAATATGAGCAGTATTTAGATAATCAGCTTGTGAGGTTTTTACTCAAAAAGGCACTGACCAATCAAAGGATAGGACACTTCTTCTTTTGGCATTTAAAGTAAGTTTATTATCATGTTAAGGGGTGGTGGGCTTCCTATTAGTTCTAAACAATTAGTTGTTCTAAAGGTTTGGCAAACTAAATGTCCTTTCTTAGAAAAATATTAGCACTTTAATAAAGATTGGGTTATATTGGTTAAGCATTTGAATATGTAGTTTGGTGACAGAAATCATGCCTTGCAGTTTCAAAAGCTACTTAACAGTACTTGGATTTGTACTTCTTTTTATCTAATGATGTTTATTCTGGAAACAAGGTAGTTTGAGACTGCTGAAAGCCTCCCATATTGTTAGCTGCCTGATGCCCCATCAATTTTTCCAGAAAACTTTATAAATATATGAGGCCTAAAGAAAGCCACCCAATTCAACAAGATAAAACTTTGAAAAAGACTAGTAAAAAAATTATTTTTACTTCCTTATTAAAGGCTTCTTATAGAGCTTGATAGCTCAATGTGCAATATATTGGGTTGTAGCTAGAGGTCACCCAAAAGTTCTGTTCTAAGCTGGTGAAATCAGACCAGAAATAGAAGCAAGGCATCTTTGCTGTACTCTGTTTTCTACTTGCCTCGGTGTCATCAAGGATCAGGGAGGGGATTGTTTGAGGGGATGTATTTTAGAACTCTATGAAGATGTCAGAAGTGCAGCTTCATTTCTGGCACCTCTAAGTGGTCTTGTCTCTAAGCTGTAACTGTTCTCCCTTCCTCTGCAGGTCGGAAATGCACAACAAAACTGTCAGTCAGAGGTTTGGTTTACTTCTGGAGTCCTACTGTCGAGCGTGTGGAATGTACCTGAAGCACCTGAGCAGGCAGGTGGAGGCCATGGAGAAGCTGATTAACCTCACAGATATTCTCAAGCAGGAAAAAAAGGATGAGACCCAGAAGGTATCAAAAGCTGTCCTTATCTCAAAACTGCTGCTGTCACAGGAATTACTTAGAACTGTTCTATTTGATCAGCTGGGAAAGTGTTAATGCTAATTTCAGTAATGCTGTGTTTCCAGGGGAGCTGCAGTATTTTCTGTGCAATGCCATTGTCTAGCTCTCAAGGCAACAGAACTAAAGTTAAAGGTTTCAATTTGTGTAATATGTAGCTGAGCTTTACTTACATTAGAGCTGTGCAAAACCATGCTTGAAAACCAAAGCTAAAGTCTGATAGCTTCATTTACATGTAAATAGTGTTCTCAAGACCTGAATGTGCTTATTGATCAGGTACAGATGAAGTTTCTTGTTGAACAAATGAGACGGCCAGATTTCATGGATGCCTTGCAAGGTTTTATCTCTCCTCTTAATCCTGCCCATCAACTGGGAAACCTTCGGTATTGTATCCAGTTTTGAAGTTTGTTTAGATGCTTCAGTAAATGTTTAGTAATGGTAATAATGACAGTGTTGAGGTTGACTGTTAACATAGTAAATGTCAGCATTTTCAAAGTGCACTGAATAGAATTTGTAGCAGAGTAATCCATAAAGAGTAGAGTCATTTCAATAATGGTTTAACAAACCAGGGAACAACATGACCTTCAGTTGGACCTTTGAGGTGCCAGGAACTTCAGTCCTTTTCCAGTTGTCAGGAGCTCATATTGCCAAAGGAATATTTACAATATTCCCTTACAACACAACTCTTGTGTTGGTCTTAGCAAATGGTTAATGTAGCACTTACTAATTTAAGTTTGAGTCTGAAAGTGAAAATGGTGCATTGTCAATTGTCTTTGCATCTTTAATTTGGTGCTGGTTCAGAGTTTGACCAAAACAAGGAGAACTTAGCAGTATTAGAGAAATATGGTATAAGAATCAAATTACGCCTATTTCATAGAAATCTTATCTCTTTTAGGCTTGAGGAGTGCAGGATAATGTCATCTGCAAAAAGGCCGCTGTGGTTGAACTGGGAAAACCCAGATATTATGTCTGAATTGTTATTTCAGAACAATGAGATAATATTTAAAAATGGAGATGGTAAGGAAAGATAAGTGTAATTCAAAAGCTACATATCTGTTTATTTTCCTAACATTTTACTTTGTGTTTTTTATAAGCTTATAAAGTACATATATTAAAAAAAAATCAGCTGAAGAAAGCTATTTTCTTTTCCAGAAAAATTAAACACAGATAAGTATTTATCTCAGTCAAGTACAAATTTTGTATGTTCTAAGGTGCTCAGTTTATCAAGGTGGAACACAATACTATTTAATATTTCGGTTTAATATTTGTTCTTTTTAATTGTAAATGTCTTCAAGATATTACAGATGTAAACTGTAATTCCATTGTCCTGGTTTTAGGTTTTATGTTTTTAAAATTATCACCACAAGTTTATATTCATTTTTTATAATTTAAAACCTGCTTTTCTCTACTGAGGAAACAAAATCTGCACAAAACTGTGCAAACCTTATTACCTTTAGATGTATTTAGGCATAGTTTTGGGGGGAAAAGGAAAGTAAGATCTAACCAAAGATTCTGGTGTTACAAAATTTGCAAATTTAATGTATTTGACTATTTCAGACTTGCGTCAAGACATGCTGACACTTCAGATAATTCGAATTATGGAAAACATCTGGCAAAATCAGGGTCTTGATCTTCGGTAAGCAGTAGAGGTCATTCCCAAGTAATGCTGATCTTAATGGTTTTGGCATTGGTTTGTTCCCAGAGATTGCTTCTGTTTTCCCAAGAGTAATAAATGAAGTGCTATAAATAGAGATTTTTGTGCACGTTAGAGCAATATTTTTTTTTTGTGGTTAACTAAACTACTGGATTTTATAAACATAAGATCATATTTGAAAAATACTTGATTCTAATTCAAGTGGGTCTGAGTGAGCTGTGTACAAGGAATGGATACAAGAGCCAAGGCGCAGTAGCCACACTGTGGCCAAGTGATTCTGTCTGTAGGTTTGGCTTTGAACCAGGTGCCAAACCCTCAGCCCTGCTGAGCAACGACTCTTTGTACTTGGTATCTTCAGTCCACACAGTAGATATTGCCCAGTCTGTGGGTGCAGCAGTGCAGGGCATTCAGGATAAACTCTTCTGCTTCTGGAAAACTGTTCCTAGACAGGTTACACCTTCAAATTGGTGTTTGCTGTGTGGTGTTTTTAGGTGGGAACAAAGGAGCTGCCTGTGCACTGTGTAGAAACCCCCAGTTTTCATTTCCTTCATTTCTAAAAGGACCTGTTGGTTTATGTTTTCTCTCATGGTCACAGTTTTGTCTCCAGTACTGTAAGGAGTGGCAGAATTAAGCCTTTGTCCAAGAATGGTTTGCATTCTTGGACAGTTCCCCATGTCTTAAAGAGTAGCCAGATAGAGGAATGTGCCAAAATACATCCTCTCCCACCTCTTGCCACCATTCTCTATAAAGGAAGGAAAAAGCCCCAAGAAAACAATGAACCTTTGTCTTCCAGGATGTTGCCCTATGGTTGTTTGTCCATCGGTGACTGCGTGGGACTCATCGAGGTGGTCAGGAGCTCTCACACCATCATGCAGATTCAGTGTAAAGGAGGCTTAAAAGGAGCACTGCAGTTCAACAGCCATACATTGCACCAGTGGCTCAAGGACAAGAACAAAGGAGACATGTGAGATTCCCTGTCGCCTCTTTTTCTTGGCCCTATGCTTCTTTTTGATGGAAGCTTCAAGATAACTAAAGTTCATCAAGTGGGAGATTGTGTCCATAATTATGTCGATCTAGTTATGAATTTGTTTTCTTTTTTACCTGTCCTTGTTTGCTCTTTGGCAAAAGAAAAATGTGCACTTCTGTGTTGTTGGAATATCTGAGGAAAGTGTCTGCTTTTTTGTTGGAATAGGTATGATGCAGCTATTGACCTGTTTACACGTTCTTGTGCTGGCTACTGTGTTGCCACCTTTATCCTGGGCATTGGTGATCGCCACAACAGTAACATCATGGTCAAAGATGATGGACAGGTAAGAGATGTTTTCTAAAATCATACCCTAAGGTCATCCTCACTTCGGTATGAGTTTGTTTTGGAAAAAAAATAAATCTACTGGAACGATAAGTAAATGATCAATTTTACTGTGACTTCATTTAAACAAGGAATTATTAATCTGAAAATACCTTTCTGTCTTTCCAAGCTGTTTCACATTGACTTTGGGCACTTCCTCGATCACAAGAAGAAAAAATTTGGTTACAAAAGAGAGCGTGTGCCATTTGTCTTAACACAGGACTTCTTAATAGTGATTAGTAAAGGAGCCCAAGAATGTACCAAAACGAGGGAGTTTGAAAGGTGAGCTTTCTTTTAAGCATTTAACCTCCAGAGTGTTTTGTACCTAAAATGCACTTTATTACTGGTGGCCTTTAATTATTAGATCTTTTAACTGAACAGTAGTATTTTAATTGGCTTGCAGTGGGAATGTTCTAGTTCTTCAGCTGAAGATCAGCCATCCAGTTGTAAGTCAGTGTCTTAGTCTTAGCTCTCACATGACCTTTGGTCCATGAAATCTCACTTGAGATTTGCAGGGTCAGCATACATGTGAATAAAGATGGTAATTTTTCAAACACCTGAAATTTCTTTGACTTTACACTTAAAATCCTCTTGAGATGGCAGAACTGCAGCTACTCAGAATTCTTAAATGTTGGGTATTGTGTGCATCAGAGCCTTGCTGGTCATCTAGCCATCCTTCTCTCTCCTGTAGCTGCTCTGATATCAGCTCTTCAGCTGGCCTGTGTAGTTTGTGACAATGGCCAGAACCTGCTGAGCAAGAACTTTAAAATAATAACAGTAAAGAAATAAATCTGTTGCTGTAGTCATTCTTTATATCTCTTTCTAGCAATCCAGTCTTTAAGAGGTTACAATTTTAATCTTAATTTCAATATGTTGATGGCAACAGAAGACAAATTTTGAATTATAGTGTCTGTCTGAACACTGCAGTGAAGCTCTTTTGCATTTTTTCTCTTAACATGGGTATTTCTTATCCAGTGTGATATAGCAAATGTCCCTGTTTTCAGTGCATTCTTCAGAGTACCTAAGGAGCAACAGCTCCTGCCCTCATAAAACTACAGAAGAAATGCAACTCTGAAGATAGCCAGGAAAGCACAGATTTTAGCAGTGTGTCAGGAAATACCTTTTGAAATCTGAAACGTCAGTAGCAGTGACAAAAATGTCCCTGTGAGCTCACATAAATTCGTGTTGAACAGTTGTGTGAATTGCAGATGGGGTTTAAGACTAGAAAGCCTGTCTTTGGATGTTGTGTTAGTCTGACCGCTATTAATCTTGCACAAATAAACTAAGTAGGAGAATGAGTGCATCTTCCAGCTACATTATGGTGTTCTTACTAGACTAAGAGTGCCTTTTTGGTGTCTGGTTACCTGTAAAACTGTTTTGGAGCTGAAGCAGTAATATGCATCAGGTGGAGAAATGCACTGAGCTTTTTTCCCGTGGTCTCTTCCAGGTTTCAAGAGATGTGTTATAAGGCTTACCTAGCAATTCGGCAGCATGCCAATCTCTTCATCAATCTTTTCTCCATGATGCTTGGCTCAGGAATGCCAGAACTGCAGTCCTTTGATGATATTGCATACATTAGAAAGACCCTTGCATTGGACAAAACTGAGCAGGAGGCTCTTGAGTACTTCATGAAGCAAATGAATGATGCTCACCATGGTGGCTGGACAACAAAAATGGACTGGATCTTCCACACAATAAAGCAACACGCTTTGAACTGAACTGACAGCAAAGAAAACAAGAACTGAGACCCAGCTTTGTGGGTACTGCACTGTTAATACCCGTTAGCAGCAAAGACTGGTTGCATAGGAATTGCACAAACCATGAACAACATTAGAATTTATGGCAAGAAAAGAGATGAATTGTTCAGACAACTGTTGGAAAATAATGTAAAACAGGGTTTCAGAGAGCACTAAAATTATAAACTTCAAAAATTAAGCTTTAGTACGATGTGTGCAGGGACCTCGACAAACGAGAGAGATGGGCAATCACCAAGTGTATGAAGTTTAACAAGGGCAAGTGCCAGATTCTGCACCTGCAATGGGGCAATCCTGGTTGTGTGTGTGGGCTGGGGAATGAGAGGCTGCAGAAGGGGACCTGGGGGTCCTGGTCGATGGCAAGTTGAACATGAGCCAGCAGTGCCCTGCAGCCAGGAGGGCCACCTGTGTCCTGGGGGCATCAGGCACAGCACGGCCACCTGGGCAAGGGAGGGCATTGGCCCACTCTGCTTTGCACTGGGGTGGCCTCATCTTGAATACTGTGGGCAGTTTTGGGTGCCACAGTGTAAAAATTATTAAGCTATTAGTGAGTGTCCAAAGGAGGGCCACAAGGATGGTGGGGGGTCTGGAGGGGAAGCTGTGTGGGGAGCAGCTGAGGTCACTTGGTCTGTTCAGCCTGGAGAGGAAGAGACTGAGCTCAGACCTCATCAAGGTCTGCACCTTCCTCATGAGGGGAAGTGGAGGGGCAGGTACCAATCTCTTCTCTCTGGTGACCAGTGACAGGCCTTGAGGAAATGGCATGGAGTTGAGTCAGGGGAGGTTTAGGTTGGATATTACAAAAAGTTTTTTCACCCAGAGGGTGGTTGGGCACTGAACAGGCTGCCCAGTGAAGTGATCACAGCCCCAAGCCTGACAGAGTTCAAGGAGTGTTTGGCAAATCCTCTCAGGCCCAGGTTGAGATTCCTGGTGTGCCTGTGCAGGGCCAGGAGTTGGACTCTGTGATCCTTGTGGGTCCCTTCCAACTCAGCATATTCTGTGATTCGATGATTCATGTTATGCCTTAAGCTCAAAAAGGTAAACTTGGAAGAATGTTTCCTTTTCTCATTTGATAGGATAAATTTGAAGGAAGAAGAAAATAGTGCTAGTGTGAACGTAAGAGTCCATCACATCTTACCTTAGATCTGGTACAGCAGGTGGAGACTGTGCTGGACTCTGAAGAATGGAAAGAGAATTCAAGTGATAGCAAATACTTAAATGCAGCATAGTTTAAAGGGAAGGAGTTTGAAGCTCAAAGATCTAAAAACATTAGTGAGAGGACAGTGCCTTTTAAATGTGCTCAGAGGCATTAACATTTGTGGGGTTTGGGTGGCCCTTTGCTTTCTGGGTCCGTCATCTGCACAGTTTCTGAAAGCAGTAGGAAATAGGCCCACTCAGTATGGTGTTTCTTCTGCTCAGTATTTCTAGGGGTGCAATTCACACTTTCACAAAGAAACTCCCTATCATCCCCAAAAACTGACTAACCCGGAAATTGAATGGTCAGAATTGGGTTTAGTGCAACAGAGAGCTGTAGTGTTCATCTTAGGTTTGCTTTAATCTAACTTGAACTGAATAGATTTTTTTCATACATGTTTTCCAGAACCTAAAGAAAGGTGAGTTATTAAAATTATTGAAAGATTATTTTTTTATAAAGGCTATTTATATAATAGGAACTATTATTAATATATATTCTTTATTTACATGATTTGTCCAATATTAACTCTCTTAATTTTGCAACCCAGTTCTATCTGTCCAAGACTCCCGTTTTCATTAACGTCACTGAAGGTGACCAGACATACTCCTAGGACCAAATTCAGCCCTAGTGAAAGAGGACACATGTACCAGTGAAGTAGTGGGAATATACCCACTAAAGCCAAAGGTGAACTTGGCCTAAGTCTCTAAAAATATTTTGGGAATCACTCTTCACATTACTGAAGTGATATGCTGGCTATTCCAAGAACGCTCATTTAAACCCTCAAAATTTGGGTCTACCATTTCTCCTCTTTCTTCCTCCTTTGGAAGTGGTTGTTGAATCCAGTAAGATACATCAGAAATAGCAATTTAGATTTTCAATATGATCAATAATTAGCAG
Organism: Passer montanus; assembly: GCF_014805655.1. Lineage (NCBI taxonomy): Eukaryota > Metazoa > Chordata > Aves > Passeriformes > Passeridae > Passer > Passer montanus. The sequence goes on from NW_024367596.1 coordinate 6,526,349, forward strand.
TTCAGCAGACAGATATGTTGGCTAGCTCAAAGCATGTGGAGTTACCAAACATTTTATAGCTTTGTCTGTTTTGTGCGTGTGTGTAATATATATTTGTAAATCTAGTTGTTGTCCTTTAACACGATTACAATGTGTGCAATCAATGAAATTGGCACCATGTTTTGAAACTGTTGAGAGTACCAAGGATTTCAGATTGCCCTTATGCACAACTTCAGGTAGGACTGTTTTTCTAATTCCTAAACAGTTTTTTTTTAAAGTTAGCAAAAGCCCATAATAGTTCTGTGGGTGATGTTCACCCTAACATTTTAAACTTGCTTGATTGGCAGCACTTGAATTCCAAAGGTTTGGGGCTTTTGGGGGTTCAGCTTGTTCACTTGCAAACACGCACCGAGGTGCCACCCAGAAAGTGCAATACCACGTGTTATATAAAATATGCTGGCAGTTGGTGTTAGACTAGAATATAAGCATATAAATAAACTGTACTTTGTGCAGGCTGTACTGATGAGGTAATGAGTGGTTGGCTTCATTTAGCAAATTGTAATATATTAAAAATGTGCAATCAATTACATTATGAAAGACTTTGGGGATTGTAAAGCCAAGGCTTTGGTGTTCCAAGACACTTTCAAAGTCAGCATCCTGCAGCTGATCACTGCATGCATGGATACTTGATGTTGTGGGGGGAAACCTGGTTTTGTGGAAACTACAGAAGCTCTGAGAATAGTATGGGAAATATGAAGTTTTATTTCCTTAGTTCTATAAAATATTTTGGAGTAGTCCAATAGACTTCCCATTGCTCTTTTTATTGACTGTTACAGATTCCTTTTTGTTCATATGAATTTTTTAACTCCTGCTAAGCTTGGTTGTACATTCTAGAGCAGTTACCCTTGTATGTATTACTTTGCAGTCAACACACAATAATGGTTTAGTTCTTAAAATGGGTTAGTTTCAGTTTAGCTCACAATATCTGAAACCCTGTTGGCTATAATTCTTATTAACTGAGGAACACACAATAATGGTTTAGCTCTTAAAATGGGTTAGTTTCAGTTTAAGTTTAGCTCACAAAATCTGAAACCCTGTTGGCTATAATTCTTATTAACTGAGTAAAACTGTTGCACAGACATCACATTAGGTGCTATATTATCCATATTTATCTGGTGTTGAAACAATGCTTTACCTCGTTTATGCAAGAAATGGCCAGCCTTTTCCAGCCTGGGTGAAAAGATCAACTCAAATTTATTGGATGTTGTGAGGCCAAATTTGTTTGTACTTTGCCCCTTCCTAGCCCTTCTGTAAATATGAGTAAATGTCTTTCAGTTCAAGGACAGTGTTCTGCACCCTTTTTGCCCAGACAGAGGTATGAGGAGTCAGGCTCTGTTTCCAGAAGTTACTGCAATTAAATGTTGTGCATAAGCTGTGGAAGTTATTATGAGAATCAAATAGTAAATGAAAGGAAACCTCAGAGTGGTACAGACATAATACAGTTTGGGGTAATTATAGCCTTTCAACAAATTTTTTTAAAAAGTAGGAGAAGCTCCTGGGCTTCAGTCAGTTCTTTGCATAACCAGGATGAGCATTTGAAAAACATTCTGCCAGTGTTTCACAGAAAACAACAATCCTTTTCTCAGCTTCAAAGTGTTGAACCCTCATTACTGTATCCTGCCACAGCAGTTCTGTGCTGATGTAACTTCACTGAGGATAGAGGAGGCACTGTTTGCTTCCCCTGGTGGAAATGAGAGGATGTCACCTGCTCCCACCAGAAAGAAGATCTGCTTACAGACCATGAAAGCACTTGTAACTGAGTCCTAGATTTTTACAGAAATAGCTTGGAATTGGGCTTATTTTTAACTATTCCCACTTCATGGAGATTTGAAAACGCTCCCTTTTTCTGGGAATCAGATGCAGAAAATACTAAAGTAGTTTATTTTGGGCTTGAAGTGAATCTGGGCACCTTGCTCCTGTAGAACTTCCTTGTAAGACTGCCAGAGCAAGGAGCCCAGGACTGGGCCATATGTTTTATCACAAAGCATTAGAAAATGGTGTTTTAGTGAAATAAAATTTAAAACCAGTCACTTTTTCAGCTGTGAAGCTGTGTTTGATGTAATGACAGAACAGGCTGCTCCATATTAGTTTTACTTAGAATTACATTAATTGCTTTCCTAAACGCAGCAGAAATACCTGCCCTGATTTTATGTATGCATACTTCTTTGTCTGAAAGGGTGCATTAGTAGTTTTTTCATAATTGAAACAGACTTCCAGTATAATTTGATTTTTTTAAAAAGGTTTTTAAATAAAACCAAAATTGTAGATGATTTGGCATCTTGTGGAAAAGATATGAGCCTGCATATTGAGGACAATATAGAAATTACCAGGTTTATAAGAACTTTGTATGTGATGACCCTGCTGTTGGTGGTTTGGCGAGTTGTTTGTGGGTTTTTATGCCAACTTTCCTTTTTCTGTAAAGTATTAAATGCCCTTTAGTGGTCAGTAGCCCATGTTTGTTGACAATTTGAAGGTATTGTCTTTGCTTTGTCATTATATAACTGGCATGTTCAAATGTCTGTTCTTAATAGTAACTATGAATTCCTCCTGTTTTGCATGTCTGTACAGGTTGCAGACCTGGGCTGGACCCGTTCAAAAAACAAATATCAGACAAGCCACTTGAAATTATTATTTTTGGTTGGTGTCTTTGACATCTTGAAAATACTTCAAGTTAATGAAAATGTGTGGTATTACAGAAAGAATTGTAACTTGCTGCTTCTAGGATTTTTTTTAAACTTCTTTCACTTGTTTTAGTTTTACTTGAATGGAAGAACCACACTTGTTTTTTAAAAACACTATATAGCTGTGGATGTTGTTGCAGATTGTTGAATCCCAGTTTAATTTTGCAATACATGTTTCATACAAATAATGAATTTGCATCTTTTTATTTTGTGCTGGAAGTTGTCTCAGTTTAGGTAAGGCTCTGTCTGTCCAAAATGATGTGTAGCTCACCACCCCTGCAGCTGGTGTTGGTTCAGGGTTTTTCTTTGTTTAGTTTTACTTTTTTTTTTTTACATCTGTGTTAATGAAGGGAAGCCAACTGGAAAGTGGCTATAGAAGTTCTCTATTTGCATACACTAACCAAACCCATAGGTGCTCATCTCTTTGAGAAATTCTGATTTCACTTTATGCTGATAAAACACTCACTTCATCAGAATTGCTCTAGATTCACAACAGCATATGAAATCAGAATTAGGATGTATGTACATCAGAGTTGCAGATTATTTATTCCTATGATTCAGTATGAAAGGTTCTCATAAGGAGAGGAATGTTTAGTAGCAGCCCAGTTAAACACTTAATAATTTTACTTCAAAATGTTCTTTATTTAAAAAGTAGCCTTTTAAGCTCTCCAAAAGTACAGTAATCCTGTCTGCAGTTTGTTTCATTCTTGACACTTCAATATTTTTGTTCCTTGATGGCATAAATGTTTCCTCTTCCTACTCTTCTGTAGCATACAGACTTGTTGAGCCCATACTCAGGAAAAATCACTGTTCTTCATTTGCCATGCAGTGTTCTGGACATCTGAGCTTTATGGGATAGACTCTGCAAAGTCTGAGGTCTTGCTGTGTTAGTGCTCCTGACTCAAAGCCAGAGGTGAATCCCTCTGTCCCTCTCTCTCCAACACCCCTCTGGGACATGCCCAGAGCATAAGAACATCATAAAATATTTGTAAGAGAAGATCAATTGAAGCAACGTTCTGCCTGTACTTTGAAGTTAGTGTCCCCACTGGTTTTGTATATGTGTTTTAAGTGTCCTTACTGTCACTTCTGTATGTGATGCAATATTCCTGCGGCAGAAGGAAGGCAAAAAATACACTATTCTGTCTTGATCCTTTTGAAATTCTGGTGCCTGATTCCCAGCAGTTATTAAACTGCTTTAGGAGCCATCAGTTCAGTGCAACTACATTAATTTTGTTAGGCTCCTGTTCCAGTCATGAAATGAATCACAACTAAACCTGACTTAACTGTATTGCTGAAGTTACTGAAAGCCTAATTCAGGCAGAAGCTGTTTTTTTTTTTTCAAGAATCTTTATGTCTGTTGTAGTTTAGTTAATTCTTGTGAGCCAAAATATGGATATTCATAGTTGGAATCTCATTCTGCCTTGTTTCTTTAACTATTTTTAATCTATTTTCAGGCTTTATTAATAATGTTCTATATCCTGAATCATCAACTGCTCCAGGCTGTCCAAAATTGTCTTACTGTTTCATTTGGGGCTGGGGAAAGAAAAGAAATAGATTAATCTTCTTGTCTTATAGCAGCTGTGGTCCAAATTCTTCATTTCTCATGTAAAGATAAATGTGTAATTCATTATCCGGGAGTATCATCCTTTCTCTTTTCCCCCTTGCACTTCTTCAAGTTTTAACTGTGAATATCCACTACACTATGGAAATCTGCTTCCCTGGTGGAGAAAAGGGCTTTAAATATATATGGCTGCAGTCTGAAGTCCTGGGTTTGAAAATTTTTAAGTATTGTTGTCATTGTAAATGGCAACACAACTGCAGAATTTTCACAGAACCATTGAGGTTGCAGAGACCTTTGGAGTTCATTTAGCCCAGACACCCTGTTCAAAGCAGGATCAGCAATAGAACAGGATGCCCAGGACAGGATTGCCTGGCTGGGTTTAGAGTCTGTCTAAGAAAGAAGAACCCACAGTCAATTTGTTTTTTCATAATGTTTATATGAAATATCTTCTTCATAGCCTGTTGTCTTTTTGGTGGGCACAGAGGAAAGCCTTGCCTGTCTTTATTCCTCCCCATCAAGTATTTATGCACATTGACCAGATGCCCCTGGGCTTTCTCTTTGAGGACAGCAATCCCAGCCCTCTCTGTCCATCCCCTTTACAGCCCTTCATGGCCCCATTCCAGCACACCCAGGTCAGGTTTGCACTGGGAGCCCCAGTGCTGCAGGTGTGGCCTCACCAGTGCTGAGCAAGGGGCAGGGGCAAGGCTCACCTCCCTTGCCCTGCTCCCCCAGGATCCTGTTGGCATTTTGGGTAAAAACAGAGCCCAGGAGGGAGTCAGCTCTCCATGCTTCTGTGTGATTTCATTGAAGCTGGGAGCAGTTACCTGTCTGCCTCAAAGGGAAAGTAAAAACCCCCACCAGTGCTTCAATTATCTTTTAAAAATGAGACAATTACCTTTGAAATAACCACTACTGGGGCAGGGGGGGATGTTGCCGTGTGTGTCATTCTGTGATAAAGGTCTGTGGTAAAGTAGGTAGAAAGCAAGACATTTTTAGTAATAATGGGCCAAAAAATATTTAAGATGCAGCAAGATGCATGCGTTGTCATACTGAGAATAGTCTTGCAGTACTTTAAATAAAATAAAACACAACCCCTTTTTTAACCCTTCTGCTGTGCTACTCAAGTAACAAAAGTTTGGCCTATGATACTTATTGTAGTTCATGTTCATGGGAAACTGTAAAAAGTCTGCTTTTTATTTATCTTCGCGGTCTGTATCATGCTGTTTATTAAAAAAAACCTACTTTTGTTTGGTTTTTATCACACTTTTGAGTGTTAATGTATATACTAACAACTAAATTAAAATGATATGGTTGGTACACCTGTGAATTCTGAAGTGAGAATTTAAGGAATATTCAGTCTTGATGTGTGGTTTGGTGTTGCAGCTCTGCCTTCGAAAAAGGCTAGAGGAAAGGAAATGGAAATTGCATACCTCAGTTAATTTGGGGGGAACAGAAATAGAATTTGCATTATTTAGGGGTGAAAAGTCCAGTATGCATGTGGCATTTGTTCTTGTAAACGCTGATCCTCAAAATAAGTAATTTTATTTTAGTTTTAGACGTGGGCTGTAAAAATCTGTGATAAGAAAGATGATGTTATTGAAGTGTTTCAGCTTGATGGTTTACAGTCCCTGCTAAATCAATCTGGTTTTGAAAAATACGCTTCATGCTTTCATTACCAAAATTATAATTTAAAAACAAACAAACAAGGTTATATTTTTGTATCCAATGCTAATTTTGAAAGAGTGACAAACTTATTTGGGGAAATTACTCACTGGCAGTACAATAGCATGAGGCTGCAAAGGAATTCCTTCTGTGGCCATGCTGGCCTACTTTGGACTCCAGTTGCTAACAAACTGGGAAGGATTTGAGTTCTCTTGTGAGGATTTCACTTGTTTTTGGAGGGATGAGGCAAATGTCAGGGTTTTTAATCAGGCCCCTTCAAAACATTTGTGTCCCCAGTCAGCTCCAGACTTTGGTCAGTTCTGTTTCAGGTCCCACTGCCCAGCTTTGAGAAGGGCTGTGTTCCAGCAGGTGCTCAGTCTGTGCTGGACCAACCCCGTAATAAAAGATGGACATCATCATCCTTACATTTATTTTGAAGCTTCAGAAGAGCTCTGGTCTGAAAAGTATGGTTGGGGCTTTGGAACTAGCTACTTCAATAACCTGGACTAACAGGTTAAACTTGTGTTTATTATACATGAGGTGAGTTTTACCTTTGCTTATTAACTATGAAATGGATGTGAGTGGCTACAACTGTGTGTTAGTTACACAGGATGGTTCAGGATAAGAGGATCATCAGCTCTTGTTGAAATACAAATTTTGGGCTTTACTGCCATTTAGTGCCAGGGTGTGATTTTTGTCGTAGTTCTAAGTCTGAACATGAAAAAATCACAGAAAATTTGCAAAATAATGCTGGAGAAACAAGATTGATTTACAATGTGAGCAGTTTGCTTTAGCGTGGGAATCTCAGTAAACACTCCTGATTTTATGCTCAGAAATCAGTCTGCCAACCTGCCTTGGAAAAACTCCATCTAAATTCTGAACCCAGGTAACAAAAGAGCAAGGAATCTGATGCTAGACAAGATACCCCAAGTAACCTCCTAGATGTCCTTTTAAACACTAATAATTCTGCTTCCAGTGAAGGTTATCCTCATGAGCTATGCTAACTGCTTTCATTGAAGAAAGGGCTTACCCCCTGCTTATTTTGGTCAGGATACATCCCCACTAATTGAAATGAGCATCATCTATGTTGCCCATTTAAACAATAATGTCAATGTCACACAGGCTTTTCTGTATTTTCAGTTCTGACTGATTAAAACCGCACCCAGAGCTCTCTCAACATCCCAAGCACTTGATGGTTTAAAAAACAAGACTCATTTAGGCTTTCCTGTCTAAAGCATTGATAGCTCTGTTTGATGCGTGTGACTTTGAACTGGATCTGCAGCTTCAAAGGGGATCCTCCTCAGATGTTCTGCTTTCACTTAAAGCCTTGTCTTTTTATCTGACATGAGTGGTGTTGGGCTGTGCCGCTTTGGGTGGAGAATAAATCACTCAAAAGGTACAGAAGATGCTTTGGTCCGCCTGCGTTTGCCTCACAAAGCAGGACTGAATTCAAAGCAAAGGCTTGGGTTTAGGTTTGGCTTTTTATTCCCCTCTCCCTTGGCTGTGTGCGGATTTTAGGTTCTCATCACTGCCCTCCGCTGGGAACTGGGGAAAGCGCTCTCCTGGAACGCTGGTGTGGAAAACATTTTGGTGAGTGGAGGGAGAGCTGTGTGGGCATCCACCCCTTTGGGTGGCTGCAGCCGATCTGTGAGACCTTTAACACAAGCTGTCCTGGGGAAACCTCAGCAACCACGGCTGCTGGAACAAAAAGCAGAGAACAAACTGAACGGGGAGGCCAGGGTCTTGTTTGGTTGGTAACTCAGTGCAGGAGGCTGTAGGCATACAACATTTATTTTGAGTCTGAGGGCTCGGCAGTGTGCCAGCAGAACTTTTAGTTCTGTTCTGGTGCTCACTCCAAAACTCCTGTGGGATCATAGCATGAAGCTCTTTCCACCTGGCTCTAAGCAAGTCATGCTACCCTAAAGGCATTTTTCCAGCCTCAGGACAAAGGCTAAAGATAAGATTTTATAGACACAGTAAGTCCAGTTTCATCTGCTAGAAAAGTAATAAAACTACAGCCAGAAACAGAGTATAGTTTCATTTTTTACTAGTCAGTGGAGCAGCACCATTAGGGATATTGTAGATTCTCTGCTAATTCAAAACTTTTATAGAACTAGGTAAATGCAGGCTAAGCCAGACCAAAACAATTCAAAGAATGCAACACTTAGCAAAATTCCATAAGTTATTTTAAGTCATGGAAATAAGGGACTATAGTGGCCTCCCTCATGTCTTCAAAACTAATGAGGTAATTTTTTTAAATAGTAAGATGTTGTTTGAAGTGTTCTGCTTTGTGAACCAATAAAATTTGTTGCTTTTTCCTGTAGCATGAAGAAGAAATCAGGAAAAGGGGATGTGATTATGAATTTGGAAAAGGGAGAGTTGCTTATTTTAATTTTCAAACCCTAATTTATACATATTTCACAGAATCATGGAATTGTTAGTTTTTGAAGGGACCTCTGGAGATCATCCAGTCCAAAGCATGGTCACCTGGAGCAGGTAACACAGGAACACGGCCAGGTGGGTTTGGAATGTCTCCAGAGAGAGAGAATCCACAACCTCCCTGGGCAGCTGTTCCAGGGCTCTGCCATCCTCAGTGTGAAGTTTTTCCTCGTGCTGAGGTGAAACTCCTTGTGTTTCAGCTTATGGCCATTGCTCCTCAACTTGTTGCTTGGATCCATCAAAAAAGAGTCTGGCACCATCTTCTGGCCCTTGCCTTTGCAATATTTCTGTGCATTGAGATCCCCTGTCAGAGGTCTCTTGTCAGAGTAACCAGGCCCAGCTCCGAGTCTCTTGCTCCCCATTTTATTGCTTGGATCCATCAAAAAAGAGTCTGGCACCATCTTCTGGCCCTTGCCTTTGCAATATTTCTGTGCATTGAGATCCCCTGTCAGAGGTCTCTTGTCAGAGTAACCAGGCCCAGCTCCGAGTCTCTCCTCACAGAGATGCTGCAGACCCCTCCTCACTTTGTGCCTCCGCTGGACCCTCTCCAACATCTCCTTGTCTTTCTTGTATGAATGGATGTATTTCTTTCTTCTACTGTATATATTTATGATACACTTTATATTGATTCTCCTGTACAGTAGCTCTACTGTAAGGGACAGCTTCTACACTGACCCAAAAAGTGAAGCCGAGCTCTATGAGGCTCTGGCTTTGACATCACCCTCTCAAATGGGGGTGCAGCAGGCTTACACGCTGCCAGCCCCGGAGGAGGCCTGTGGATAGAAACGCGGCTGTGCTGACGGTATTGGTACAAATATCCACGAAAGGTTTATTTAGGCCCCTCGCCGTTGCCATGGCGACGGGCGGGTGCGGGGGGCCCGTGGCCGGCAGGGGGCGCTGCGGGCGGCGGCCGCTCGCGCCTTTCCCGCCCCTCGCCCGCGGAGCGGCCGG